>NC_044311.2:158300102-158927374 GCF_007474595.2 Lynx canadensis | reverse complement strand
AGAGAAGGAGAGAGAGAGACAGAGAGAGAGAGACAGAGAGAGAGAATCCCAAGCAAGCTCCATGCCCAGTGCACAGCCCTATGTGGAGCTCGATCCCAGACCCCTGGATCATGACCTGAACTAAAATCAAGAGTCAGACTCTCAACCAACTGAGCCATCCAGATGCCCCTATTTTGTTATTTTCTTATTTGTTGTTTATCCCATCTGTTGCGGTTTGTTTCTGTTTTGTTTTGTTTTTTACAGAATTGTATTTTTGTATGTGCTATATCTACTTGGTTCTTCTTTATAAATTTTATGTTTGCTTTATGTTGCCATGTCCTCCTTTATCTTTTTTCAGATGTTATTACACATACTTAGAACCTGAACTACCTGAGGCTTTATGTGCCTTCTTTACAGAGCTCTGTTCTCCAGATGCTCAGGTACTTTCCTCCCGAGCTGCTGGGGGCTGGCAGCCTGCACTGCTCTAGCTCATGACTCTGTTTGCAGATGTCTCAGTCTGCTCAGGTTGCCATAACAGAATACCAGACCACCTGGCTTAAAACAGCAGAAATTTATTTTCTCTAGGTCCTGGAGGATGGAAGTCTGAGACTGAGGGCTGGCATGGTGGGGTGCTGGGGAGAGCTCTCTTCCTGGCTTACAGATGGCCACCCTTTCACTGTGTCCTCACATGGAGGTGGGAAGGAGGGAGAGAGGAGGGGGACTCTCAGGTGTCTCTATTTATGATGGCACTAACCCCATCTCAATGGCCTTACTCTCATGGCCTTCTGTAAATCTAATTATCTCCCAATGGCCCCATCTCCAAATACAATTTATTGGGAGTAGGGCTTCAGTAGGGCATGGAGTGCCCCTGGGCACAACCTAGACTGGGCCTCTGTGGACCTCCCCGTGAGCCTTGCTCCCTTCCATGAGCTTCAGTGTAGGACAAGAGGCAGGGCAGGAGTGTGGGCACAGACCACCTGCTCCATCCACATTGTTTGTTGCCTGCGTGCCACCTCCACTGGGCATCAAGATGACTCGAAATGGCCCACCTTCCATGGACACTGGGAGGCACTACTGCTTCTCTGTCCTGGGTAGTAAAGGGGTCTGTGCAGTTGTCGGGGCAGGAAAGGCTCATGGTTGGGCTCCTTCTGACCTAGACAAGGTCGGCCTCAGGACCTCTCTGTTTGACACAGGCCAGCTGCCTCCTCCCAGCACAGTTACCTGCTGCCCACGGTGTCCTGGTTTCCATGGTGGTGGTTCAATCCACACACTTCCTGTTGTGCTGCTCCCCAGCCTCAGCATGAGGCCAGAACCTTCCCTCTTCCCATTTCTTCCAGAGGCCGCATGAGGATCTGGGCTTCTGGCAGGTCATGAGACCAAGACTCCAGAAAACTTGCAAATTCTTCAAAAGAGCTCTCCACTCAATCAAAGAAATCACACAAAATCTATTCCGAAGGTTGTCATTTGAAATATTACCATCCAGGGCAACTAACCTCAAGCAATACAATCTACTTTACAGGATAAGGCATTATACAAATTAAAAATGACTTTCTGAAAATTACGTATACTTTTTAAATCTGGATTGCTTAGAAGATTCTTTTGTTACAGATGATACTTCAGTGGTTACAGAAAACAGAACGGATTACATATAGTTAAAAACTTCATGCATCTGGACTAAGAAGAAAAATACTGTTGTCTGGGAGCACGACAGGTGCTGCATCAGTGGCGCCCTTGGACTCTCCCTTAATGCTCAGACTTTGCCTGCCTGTGAGGACAGCAGGCAGGTGCTCCTTCATCTTTCCTTCCTGGTCAGCTGCCAGCCCAGACGGTCTCTCCGCAGCCTCAGCCCTAGCTGCACATTAGGGTCTCTGGGATGGGGGCCAGAGGTCAGTATGTAGTAAAAGTTGCCCCCAGGTGATACTGATGTGCAGCTGAAGACAGAATGTCCCCTCATACATTCTTACAGTGAAGTAAGGGATTCAGCAGTTATTATCTGTAGAAAAGAACAGGTATGACAAAATCTAAAATCCATAAAATAAAAAAGAGTATTTTAACAAATGGAATGTGGGTTTGCCCTGCTTTTCTCCTGGGGAAGGAAACCTCTGTTGTTTTCCACTTCATGCTCACTCTTCTGAATTCAACAAAGGTCTCCAGACAGAAGAATGCTTCCCGCCTAGTGCTGGGTTAGGGATGCCCTACCCCCACCCCAGCATTCTGAGTCAGCTTCTGGAGCAGAGCCCAGAAATCTGCATTCCTGACTGCTCCCTGTGGTTGCTGAAGCTGCTGGTCTGTGGAACACACTCTGAGTAGCAAAGCGCTAGATGGCACCACAGCCCAGAAAATGAAGTGCTGCTCCATCAATAAATGGCAAAATCTCCTCACCACAAAACCCTTCATCCTCGAGGCAGGATCCCCCAAGACAAGACCATCATCCCAGAACCTGATGTTGCTCCTCCAGTGCTTCCAGAGTTGGGGTTGCTACTCTAATGTGCTCAAGTGCCCATTTTCCCCAAGTTCTAAGGAATCAACAGCACTGGTGAGAATATCAGAGTATCAGCCATATAGCCATAGAATTTTCAAAACTCAAAATTTGTTAAACTGCAAAATGTCAATGTACCAAGCCTACTAAGAAGCAGTTCCAAGGGAACATGGTTTTCCAGACTCTCTGTCTTTCTCTCCAACTCTCTCTCTCTCTCTCTCTCTCTCTCTCTGTCTGTCTTTCCATCTCTGTCTCCATCTCTCTCTGTCTCTGTCTCTCTGATTATCTCTCTCGGTCTCTGTCTGTCTCTGTCTTTCTCCTCCCCTTCTCTGGCTCTCTCTGTGTGTCTCTGCCTGTGTCTGTCTCTCTTTCCCTCCCTCATTGTTGGTAATTTCAGTATCCACAAGCTGCTCCTTCCTACACCCTGACTTCAGGGGGCTTGGATTTGCTCAGCCCCAACCATCTTGCTGATCAACCCTTCTCAGCCCCCAATACCTCTGGGGTACTCTACACCTTGCCTTGACCAATGACTGCCCTCCATCATTTAGTTTCAATCATGGAACTCCAAGACCCCTGGCATTCAAACTCCAACCCTCTGGCCTCTCGGCCCTCCGCCTCTGCCCTACCTCCTGTGCTATCCATAGATTTGGGTCCATCGCTGGAGGCATCTCCACCCATTCTGTCCACAACCAACAAACTGCAGTGTTCCTGGAGTTGTCCCTGTCAAAGTCACAATGACCTCCTCCTTGTCAATTCTGGCCTCTGGAGCTCAATGCTCTGGTTCCTCCACCCTTAGCCCAAGCCATGGAGGGGCCCCCTCACTCTTATAGTCTTCACAAAATCCTGGTTAGACCTTTAACTGGAAAGTCTTTGGTGCACCCCTTTATACAGCCTAAGATGGCACATCCTCTCCACTCTCTTGGCCCCAAAGAGTCACAGCCCCAGGACAGACCTCTGGTTCCTGCAACCCCGGTCAGCCACTCCTGTCTGTGAGGTCCACCAGAGGGCCCCCAAAAAAGGAAAAGTGCCTCTACAATGCAGACCAGCCCTCTGAGTCCCAACCTCCAGGGACTTCGAACTCAGCTACAGCCATTGTGACCAGATGTGTGTATATGAGAGGCATGTGCTGCAGAGAGCAGCCACAAAGCTACAGCAGCAACACTTGGGACTGCCCTCCCCAGACACCTCCCCTGAGATGCTCAAGAGAACATGTGCACAAGGGACACCAAGGATCTGCAGCCAATGTTGCCAGTCCAGGGCTTCACAGCCAGTGAAAGTTACTCCTGCTCCTGCCCACCTAGGGTGGCCCAGGTCCTTTGGTGGGCCTTCAGTGCTGCCCCTCCAACCTATGCAGTCACAAAGCCACTGGTACTTTCTGGGGGAGCCCACACATGTCGAGTGGCCCCAGGATGTAAGTTTGTCCCTCTCCTAGCACCTGCACACTGCCCAGCATAAAAGCACTCATGCAATATCTATTTAATGAAAAATGGAGGACCTGGGACATTTTCCTGGATAAGCGTCTGTGGAAGAACAGGTCCTAGGAGCTTGAGAGCCACCCCCATGGCTCAGCTTCCTGCAACCTCCTACAGAATAACCTCCCATTGCCCCTACCCGCATGTGGACCCAGACAATAGGAGCCTTTCCTTTGCATTAAGGCACAGCATCCAACAAAGACAGAGTCCAAGAGAAGATGAGGTTTGGAAGGGGCTCCTCAACTCAACTACCCCATCCAGAGCTTGGGAGATTGGACTACAGGCAGATACAATCCCCCCTCCAGCCATGGCCTTTCTCTGCCCCAAACCTTGGTCCCACACAACCTTCGGAGCATCCTCACCCATTCAGCTCTATCCATCCCATGTGGGATTCCCCAGCCCATCTCTACAACATGGCATGATGAACAAGCATCTCCCTGTACCCCCACTCACATCCCCAAACCCTCCTCTAGATGCCTTCAGTGAGTGTAAAGCCCAAGCAGTACCGAAAATGGCTTGAAAGCACAGGGAAAGGAGACTAGCCTGGCCTTTTACCGTGGCCAGGGATGAGCCACGGTGAGAGTTCCTGCTGTGGGCAGGGACTTTCTTGGTTTGGATCTTCCACCTGCCAAAGGAGGGAACACTGAGCTGTCTCACCAGCTTGCCCAGACATGGGACAGAAGAAAAGAGGGAGGTGAGACTGGAACACTGTCAGCAGTCCAACATCAAAAACTTTTGCAATTAAGAGTCAGACTCTTAATTACAAAATCTTTTATCACCCCTTGGTTTAGGGGACAGAAAGGGATGCCATGTGATCAGACAGCCATTGAAAATTGGCAAGTTTCAGCCACATTCATATAAATATTGCTCCCTCCACTGCCCACCCTGAGGAGGTCACTCCCCTCAGGGCTGACCATCTGACCTGCTGTCAGGGACTCACCCCTCAGTGCCCTTCCTTAAGTCCCGTCCTTCTCACCAATGTCCAGGCACCTCCTCTCCAACGACAGGGTCTGGAGCATTGTGACTGCAGTGACAAGTGCTGGAAGCAAGAGAAACTAACTCTACCAAAGCAAATGGGGATTTAGTGAGGAAATGAGGGCCATTCCTCACTGTGTTGAGGGTAGAAATAGACACTTGGTTAAGATGGAGTCCAGGCTGCTTCAAGAATTGTGGGTGCCACCATCACACCCTCTCACCACTGCCTTTGGTCCCTGGGTGTGTCTGCTCAAAATCTGAGTTCCAGGAAGAGAGAAACTGATCGGTCTAGGTTAGGTAGCGTGCCTGCTCCTGAATTCAACGGCTGTGACCAGCGGGCTGGGGTCCTCATACTGGCCCAAACCCTAGGCCTACCACTGAGACAAGGATGGGGAAATTACTATAACCAACATTGCAGGCACCATCCTCAGAAAGGGTATGTGAGGAAAATGAGGTTCAGAGAAGTTAAGTAAAATGCCCAAGGTCACACAATGAGGAAGTGGTGATACATTATTCCTTTATGTATTACTGAATCAATTTGCAGGTATTTTTGTTGAGGATTTTTCTGTCTATGTTCATGGGGGGATACTGATTTGCAATTTTCTGTTCTTATGATATCCTTGTTTAGTTTGGTATCAGTGTTATCCTGGGCTCATAAAATGATCTGAAAAGTATTCCCTCCTTTATTTTCTAAAAGATTTTGTGTAACATTGATTTTAAATCTGCCTTAGGTTTTTAAATTTTTCTTTATTTTATTTTGAGAAAGAGAAAGAATGTGAGCAGGGGGGAGGGGGCAGAGGTAAAGAGAGAATCCTAAGCAGGCTCCATGCTCAGCACTGAGCCCAACATGGGGCTCAATCCTATGACCCTGGGATCATGACCTGAGCTGAAATCAAGAGTTGGACACTCAACCAACTGAGCTACCCACGTGCCCCAATTATTCTTTCGGTTTTTGATAGATTTTACCAAATGAAACCAGTTATGCCTAGAGTCTTCTTAGTGGGAAAGTTATAAATTCCACTTTTTTATTGTAATTTTGAAATAATTACAAACTTAGAGAAAATCTAGACATACATTTGTGAAAAAGCTGCTAAACTGACACCACATCACCCCTGAATATTTTGACACATATTTCCCAGAAACAAGAACTTTTTCCTACACAACTGTGGTGCATCCAGGAAAATCAGGAGTTGCCATGGATGTAGAGCTGACACCTAATCCTCGGAATACACTCGAGTCTCATCCAACATCCCAGGAACCTTGCAAAGTGAAAGGGGCCCCTCAACATCCCTGCTGCACTCAGTGTCTTGTCACCAGTTCCTGGGGACTTTCCAGGATCACAGGCCAGTTGTTTGTGGAACGTGGAAGGTCCCTCATCTGGATCGTCTGACATGTCCTCATGATAGGTTAAGGTTCTCCTTCCATGACAAACATCCTTAGGTGGTGCTGTGCCTGTGTCCTAGCAGGAGGCATGCAGCTTCTCCTTGTACCACTGACAATCACCCACTGAAGCTGGGGTCTCCGGGGGTGTCCATCATAATACTCTTTCTCTTCTGAAATTACTAAGCATTTTTTGGGGGGATACTTTCAAACTATGTAAATATCCCCTTCCTCAGAGAATTGTCAATGTAATCACTTATGTAATTATACCTGAATGCTGTTACAGCTTCCTATTTTACTCAGTGCATTACAGTCTGTTATCTCACTGTTTATTTTGATGCTCAGACTATTCCAGACTTGAACAATAGGATGCCACCCAGGCTGGCTCCTGTGTCTCTGTGACATGTCTCCAGTCACTCTGTGAGCACCTCCTTGCTTTTTGCACTAGATGTTCCAAGGTTTACCTTATAATTTCCCTAATATGGCCCTGGAATCATCCACCTCTCCAGAGAGCTCTGGTTTCTTGGATGAAAGCTGTTTTTAGAAGTTAGGATCTGGGCTCGTTGTTATTGGATGTTATAGTTAGGTACTTTCTAGCTACTATCTATCTATCTATCTATCTATCCTTTATTATACACCTTATTATACCTTACTGTAACAGTACACCCCATTACTAGTTTCTACCTTAATACTGTTGTGGCCAGAGCACACAGAGTGGCTCACTTCTCCACAGAATCATGGCCTAGATTTCCGGTTTCTGTCTCCCCAGGTGGTGGAACTCACTGCTTATCATCTGCATCTGATCAGCTTCATTCTGCTCAACTTCTCAGTGCCTGAAAGAGTGAGCACTTTGAGAGGAAACAGCAGGAAGTCAGACTCTCTTCAGGGAGTCTCCTTGGGATTCAGATCCTCCAATTATTTGTTTCCTAAAGCATTCTAATTTAAACTATTAATATGACAAGTACAACAAAAGAGCAAATGAGGGAGTTTATAGTTTGACAGTTGATGATGGTTCATATCAGAGGAAAGCCAGCCACTTGTGGGCACAGGTTTAGGAAATTTCTCCAGACTCAGACACTATGTCCTTTTCATGCTGAGAGGAGCAAAGGAGCTAAAGTGCTGCGAGTTCTGTCTTTGTTTCCTTCAGATGCCTCCTTCTATCTCTGCTCCTTGGCTCCACTACAGGCAGGTTCTACATTCCTCCTGCCTGGGGCACTTTTAGCCAAAAACTCCAGGTTGAGTAGCTTTACCAAGCACCAAGGGTCAAATGCCACAAACTTGCATCAATTTTTCCAAAAAAAGGGAAGAAGAGGAACACTCCCAACTCAGTATCTGAGGCTAGCATAACCTTGATACAAAAGCTGGACAGAGACAGTAAATAAAAGGAAAATTAAAGCCTAGTGTATAATTGCTAAGCAAAATATTATAAAATTAAACCTAGCAATGTAAAATGCTATCAAAATATAAAACAATATTAAAGGATAGTACAATGTGATAAAATGGACTTATTCTAGAAAAGCAAGATTGGTTTAGTATCCAAAAATCAACTTAAGTAGGGGCAGCTGGGTGGCACAGTCAGTTAAGTGTCCAACTCTTGATTTCAGTTCAGGTCATGATCTCATAGTTCATGAGTTCCAGCCCCACATTGGGCTCTGCACTGACGGTGCAGAGCCTGCTTGGGATTTCTCTCCCCTCTCTCTGTCCCTTCCCTGCTTGCTCTCTCTCTCTCAAAATAAATAAACTTAAAAAAAATTTTTTTTCATCAACTTAAGTAATTAACCATATCAACAGAACAAACAGAAATAACCCATATGATCATTTCAGTGGAGGCAGAAGTATCATTGTATAAAATTAAAAATCCATTCATAATAAAAAGAAAAAATTTGTGGCAAACTATATGAATAGAAGGAAAATGATTTAATCTTTTAATGTATCTTCAAAACAGTTATGCCAAACATCAGGCTTCATGGTGAAGTCATAAAATCTTTCTCCTGGAGACTGGAAGCAAAATACAAATAGCCATTTGCACTGAATGTTGTGCTGGAGATGCCACCCAGGCAATAAGGCAAGAAAAAGAAAGGAAATAGATAAAATTGTCATTAGTTATTGATTACATGATATGAACACTAAAAAAATCCAAAGAAGTCTGTAAGTAACTATTATGATTAGTTATCAAAGTGCAGCACCTGTGTGGCTGTCAGTTAAGCATCCAACTTCAGCTCAGGTCATGATCTCACAGTTCATGAGATCGAGCCCCACATCTGGCTCACTACTTTTAGCGTGGAGCCTGCTTCTGATCTTCTGTCTCCCTCTCTCTCTGCCCCTTCCCTGCTGGCTCTCTCTCTCTCTCAAAAACAAATAAACATTTTAAAATGCAAAATCAAACACTTAGGAAAAAGCCTAATGAAATATGAGCAAGAAAAAAAAAACATACAACACTATTGAGAGACTTAAAGAAGACCCAGACCAAAAAAAAAAAAAAATATTACTTGTCCATGGATTGGAAGACTCTATTACAAAATGTTAATTCTGCCCCCAACTTATCTATAGAATCTAAGCAATCCCATTCAAAATTCCAGCAGGTATTGTGGAAGTCAACAAGTTATTTCTGAAATGTATATGGAAATGCAAGACTAAAATAGCAAATACAATCTAAAAAAAGAGTAAAAAAGAAGATTTACATGACCAGATATTAAGACTAATAAAACGTACAATAACACAGACAGATGATATGGGCATAAGAATACACAGGGGCACAAGAGTGGCTCAGTCAGTTGACGGTCTGACTTCAGCTCAGGTCATGATCTCACAGTGCATGAGTCTGAGCCCCACATCAGGCTCTGTGCTGACAGCTCAGAGCCTGGAGCCTGCTTCAGATTCTGTGTCTCTGGCTCTCTCTCTCTGCCCCTCCCCTGTTCATATTCTCTCTCTCTCTCTCTCTCTCTCTCTCTCTCAAAATAAACATTAAAAAGAAATTTTTAAAAAAGAATAAACAAAGAGATCAATGAAACAGAATAGTGTTCACTGAGCACAACCACTTTGGAAAATTATTTAGCAGAATCAGGTAAAACTTATCATATGGAGATTCTACCACCCCATAAGTCCTCCCTCTCCTGGGCAAGTAACCGTGGCAGGTGGAATGATGGCACCCCAAAGATGGCCACATGCCAATCCCCACAATCTGAGCATATATTGCTCTACATGCAAAAGAGAATTAAGGTTACAGATAGAACTAAAGTTACCTAATAAGTTGACCTTTAAACAGAGAAATTATCTGGGATTATTCAAGTGGCCCCAATCTAATGAGATAAGTCCATGGAGAAGGAAGGCAAAAGAGTCTGTGAGAAGGACTGGACTCACCACTGCTGGCACTGAATATGGAGGAAGAGGCCATAAACCAAGGCATGTGAGTAGCCTCTAGAAGCTAGGAATGGCCCTCAGCTTATAACCAGCATAAAAATGGGGACCTCAGTCCTATAACTACAAGGAGCTGAATCCTGCCAAAAACCAAAATGAACAGGAAACAGCTTGTCCCCTGGAGTTGTTCTTTCCCCAGAAAGAAATGCAGTCCTGCTGACACCTTGAGTTTATCCTGGTAAGGCCTATGCGAAACTGCTGACCCCTTGCAGAACTGTAAGAGAATTTGTGTTGTTCCAACCCACCAAGTAATTTGTAATTTGTCACTACAGCAACTGAGAATTAATACAACAGAGCAAACAGGAAACATGAAATATCCAACTACAGTCCATGCCTTGGCTCCTGAGTGTGCATGCATGTGTGTGTAACTGGTAATTTCCCTAACTGGTAATTCCAAAGATGACCACTCTTAACATAATGCAACAATCCTTCTTTCAATCATAAAAGCACTCCTCCTCTCCCCTTGGGAGATGGCTCAGGACTGGGCCCAAGCAGTTGATTCTGCAGCAAGCCAAGGACCTAGAGGCGCTGTCTGTGCATCCTGGAAGGTACAAATGTGGAGTTTCCTGATCTTGCAGCCTCTGGGTTCCAAAGACTTAACAGTTAACCAGATACCTAACCTAATCAATGAGGGAAAATAGAATAATCAGAGTAAAAACTTTCTTTCACAAAAGGGAATGTAAATCCAGTAATCAGTGATCTGAGTAACACAGTATGTCCCTTTGGGTATGGAGGAAGTTAGGGACAGATCAGTGGACACCTTGCCTGGCTGGGTTCTGCCTGGGTGGAAGATTTGTTTCTGTTCCCTTCTGTTCTCTATGGCCCAGCCTGAGAGGGGTGTTGGGAAGGGTTATAGCCCGGGGACAACATTCTGAGGGTGGAGGTAACCATCCTGGAGGTGGCCTTGGGGAACAGTAAGAGGCCACTGCGCCAGGGCACTTTTTGCTGACACAATCTCAAACACTATTTTGATGCCAATTGATTTGTTTCCTCTAAGTCCTGCCATGACTACTGCCCCTGTCTCTATGACTCTAGTCAGTGGCTTCTGACCCAGCCTCCTCTCTGCCTCCAAGCAGTGGGAACAAAGAACTGAGGTAGCCAGGCAGCCCCAACCCAGTCCAGAACCCTGCTCAGGCCCCAGACCACAACCACATCCAGATGTATGGCAGATGCGGAGGTACAGAGGCAGGTGAGAACCTTTGTCAGGAGCAGGCACAGCAAGAGTGGTTTAGGAGGGTCCAGGATCCTTCCCATCCCCCAGGCTATCACATCCCAGTTCCCAGAATACCACAGATTGTCAGTCCCCGCTCTAACTCTGCCTTAGTACAAAGAATTCAACTTTTGCAATTCAAGAAAGTAGGCAATTGCTGGATTGTAAAGTGGCCCTGGTACCCTGGCCCCAGGCAGAGTCCATCTCTTAAATCTCAGGATGCTTTTCCACTTGACAGCTTTCTGCTGTCAAATCAGCAGGACTGAAACCAAATGGGTTGGCCTTGTACTGCCTCACCAGCAGTCTTGATAAATAGCCAACACTATTTACCTAATAACACTATTCTGGTATCTAACTAATATCTAACCACATTGGCTCCTCCACCAAGAGTCCTAGGCCCCAAGACCCAGTGCCCTTGCTGAGTGATGAACACAGCATAATTCAATCATAAAATGAAACACACACCCTGGTTCTTTTAGGAAACCTACCAACGTCTCTTATCTAATTAATTATTACCAAGTTTTCCTTGTTATAAAGTCTAAAGAAAGGGGCCTGGTTTGATACATCATCTGGTCATCTGTTTTCAAGAAACACCAGACAGGGAAATTAGGCAAGAGCATCTGAACTCAAGTGGTTTCTAAGAATGAAGATTCCACTGAATCAGGAAGCAAAAGTTTTAAAAGTCTTTTCTGAGGAAAGATTGTAAAGGACTTAGAGACTACTTTTTCAGCACCCCGCACATTAGAAGTAAAGAGGGTTCCATGTGCTGATCTCTGGACCTGCAGCCAGATCTCTGGACCTTTCCAGACTTTGTTGGGACTGGCCTTTCCTCTCACCTGGGAGGAGAGGGAAGAAGGACTTTATTTATTTGGGGGTCTTCAGCTATGGCTGTGGAGGGACTGCATGGGCAAGGCTGGTCCTGAGGAGACTGAGACCCCTTTCCTGCCAACCTTCATCTCCTCCAGCCCCTCCACAAATGCCTCCCACTGCAGTTAAGAGTTTGCTGAGGTGGTTTTGGAAAAGTTGAGTGCTGTTTTGAAGTCTGCAACAGCCTGGCTGCATGGTGCTCTCAAGACTGGGGCTCGGTGTTTCTGCCTCCACTACTCTAATCAACTTCATAAAATTCAAAGTAGGAATCTGATGCTGATAGGAAAATACTTAGATTCTCATTATGCTTTCTGAAGAATCCAGAGTCACTAATGTGTTTTATTACTGTTTTTTTAATTTTTTTTAATGTTTATTTATTTTTGAGACAGAGAGAGAGAGAGCATGAACGTGGGAGGGTCAGAGAGAGGGAGATACGGAATCTGAAACAGGCTACAGGCTCTGAGCTGTCAGCAGAGCCCGACGCCGGGCTCGAACTCACGGACCGCGAAATCACGACCTGAGCTGAAGTCGGCCGCATAACCGACTGAGCCATCCAGGCGCCCCAATTACTGGGGTTTTGTTTTTAAGTGTCCTGGATTAGTTGCCATTTTATGGACACTGAAAGAAAACAAAAGCACTTCTTGTTCATCATCCCCATGCCGAAGTGAGTGGTTTGAAGTCCTGAGGTCCCGGTAATGACCTAAAGGAAAGCAAGGAAGCTCCCCCTGGGATAGCCACACCTCACCTGTCACCTGTTACCTGTCACCCCTGCATGTGGGAACGCTGGGAGGCATTTCCATTACTTACTTAATACCTGGCCCACAAAAACAACGCAATCATCTCACACACACACACACACACACACACTCACACACACACACACGCAGCCGGTAGAATGAAGTGTAATGGCCCCTGGGCACAGACTTATGCAGAGGTTGGATGTCAGCCAGTAGCCACTGCTGTTCTGGAATAAACCTTCCTGGGCAGGCTCCTCTGGCCGCGGCATGAGCGTCGGGGCGGCCCGGCCGGGAGGGTTCCTCTGTCCGCAGCGACCACAGGTTCAAAGGGGCTCCTGGTTCAGTTCCGAGTCTTTCGCGCCCCCGCGACACGTCTCTCCTTGGGGAAGCCCCTTCCAGGGAGCGCGTTCCCTGGCGCCCAACCGCGCATCGAGGGAGCCCGTCGGGGTCCTGCTTTCTCGAGAGGGGGTCCTGCTTTCTCGAGCGGAAGACCTGCAGAGCGGAGGCGCAGCGCGTGGGGACGAGGCCCTCTCCCGACTCGTGAGGGGGGCTCGTTCGCAGACGAGAGCGCTCTCCCTGCGGCTGGTGTCGCGGACTTGCCACTGGCGAGTGCCATACGCACCTGCAGACGAGGACGCCCACGTTTGTCTGCGCTGAGGGCCACTAGAGGGAAACCGGCCAATCGCGCGCCGCGGGCCCTCGTACCGGGAGGCGGACAGCCCTCGCCCCCGACCCCCGGGGCGCGCGCTCCAGTCCTGGAAACGGGTCGGGACGCACCCAGCAGGCAGCCTTCCGGGCGGGGGCGCCTCTTCCCTGGCGCTGGGCGGCGACACCCCGGGTCCGCGCCCCTTTGTGCGGCCGCCGGCGGGCACCATGCTGTCCATCGGGGGCAGGTACGCGGGGAAGAAGAGGAAAAAGCCGGCGCGGAGGAGGTACTAGGGCACAGGGGGCGCGGGCGGCGGGTGTGGGTCCCATGCCAACCGCACCCGGAGCTCCGCGGGATCCGACGCCGAGAGTACCGGCCTGGGGAGGGTGGAATGCGACGTCAAGATCCCCCAGTCCACCCCAGAAGTGTCTCTGGGGGTCTTGCTCAGGTCTGGGGGCGGAGGGCGCTGACTGAACGAGCTCTTCGGGAAGGGCGCGCGGGGTCTCCCGGACCAGGGCGCGCCCGGGAAAGGGTCTCCCGGGTCCACAATCCCGGGACCAGGGCGCGCACGCCGGCAAGGGAAGGGGTCCGGAATCACGGCGGGAGGTTGGAAGGGAGAGACCTTGCGTGGATGGGTGACTTCCACACTTCACCCCCATTTACCGACGGGATGCCAAGGCCCTGAGCACGGTCCCGACGCGGTAGGGTCCCTTCCACGTTCCTGGCGGGAGAGATCTGTGTGGCCCCTGGAGCTGGGCAGACGTTCCTGAGGACAATAAATCACAAGCCTGTGGAGAGGACACTCCTTGGGCAGCGTCCTTGGACCAGATACCCCAGGGTCTGCGCGCGTCCCGGAGCGGCTGGGGCGGGGCCCTGGGGCTGGACCACACCTGGCAGCGAGGGCCTGGCGACAACCCGCCCTCAAAGCACATCCCCAGGGACGCAGAGACCCTCCTTCCACCCCCACCCCCACCCCACCCCCACTGGCGCAAGGGAACCAGCTCCTGGAGGCGGGTCTGTGAGAAATTTCCAAAACCTCTCAAAATATCAATTCTAATTCCATGTCGTTTTAAAATATATAAAATGCCGTGGTAGAAGTGAAGTACAAAAGGGCAAATAGCCCTTGATACCAGTGATAGGAAATGCTCAGAACAGGTAAATCCAAAAGTAGATCGGAGGTGGCAAGGGGGTGGGAGAGGGGAAGTGACTGCTAAGGGTTAGGGGTTTCTCTCAAGGTGCTGAAAAAGTTCTGGACCTGGGGAGTGGTGATGGCGATACAACATCCTGAAGGTGCTTAATGCCACTGAACGGTACACTTTAAAAATGGTTACATTGGTAAAAATTTATGGTGTTTGCATTTTACACAATAAAAAATATACACACCATGAAACTTCTCAGTAGGGGCATAGCTCAGAAACAAGCTCATCATAAGTTATTTGTCCAGGGCAGTGAAACCAGCCATCATTGGTTAATTGAAAAAAAAAAAAAATGTTAAAATGGGGGGAGGCATCCCTAAATGTATTACATATACTGTACATTTTTTTTAATTTCACATTTTTATTTAAATTCTAGTTAACTATGGGGCGCCTGGGTGGCGCAGTCGGTTAAGCGTCCGACTTCAGCCAGGTCACGATCTCGCGGTCCATGAGTTCGAGCCCCGCGTCGGGCTCTGGGCTGATGGCTCAGAGCCTGGAGCCTGTTTCCGATTCTGTGTCTCCCTCTCTCTCTGCCCCTCCCCCGTTCATGCTCTGTCTCTCTCTGTCCCCAAAATAAATAAACGTTGAAAAAAAAAATTTAAATTCTAGTTAACTAAAATTAACTTGGTAAGCTTGGTTTCCAGTGTAGAATTTAGCAATTCATCACTTACATATAACACCCAGTGTTCATCACAAGTACCCTCCTAACTACTTATCACCCATTTAGCCCATCCCCCACTCACCTCCCTCCATCAACCCTCAGTTTGTTCTCTATCATCAAGAATCTCTTGGGGAGCCTGGGTGGCGCAGTCGGTTAAGCGTCCGACTTCAGCCAGGTTACGATCTCGCGGTCCGTGAGTTCGAGCCCCGCGTCGGGCTCTGGGCTGATGGCTCAGAGCCTGGAGCCTGTTTCCGATTGTGTGTCTCCCTCTCTCTCTGCCCCTCCCCCATTCATGCTCTGTCTCTCTCTGTCCCAAAAATAAATAAACGTTGAAAAAAAAATTTTTTTAATAAAAAAAAAAAAAGAATCTCTTATGGTTTCCTTCTCTCTCTCTCTCTCTCTCTCTCTCTCTCTCTTTTTTCCCTTCCCTGTGTTCATCTGTTATGTTTCTTAAATTCCACATATGAGTGAAATCATATGGTATTTGTCTTTCTCTAACTGACTTATTTCACTTAGCATAATACACTCTAGCTCCATCCACGATGTTGCAAATGGCAAGATTTCATTCTTTTTGATGGCTGAGTAATATTCCATTGTGTATGTATACCACATCTGCTTTATCCATTCATCAGTTGATGGACACTTGGGCTCTTTCTATAGTGTGGCTATTACTGATAATGCTGCTGAAAACATTGGGGTGCATGTGCCCCTTTGAATCAGTATTTTTGTGTGTTTGTTTTTTTATCCTTTGGGTGCAATTGCTGGGATGGGATGGAAGGTAGTTCTATTTTTAACTTTTTGAGGAACCTCCATACTGTTTTCCCGAGTGGCTGCACCAGTTTCCATTCCCACCAGCAGTGCACAAGGGTTCCCCTTTCTCCACATCCTTGCCAACATCTGTTTTTTCCTGAGTTGTTAATTGTAGCCATTCTGACAGGTGTGAAGTGGTATCTCATTGTGGTTTCGATTTGTATTTCCCTGATCATGAGTGATACTGAGAAGCTTTCATGTATCTGTTAGCCATCTGAATGTCTTCTTTTGGAAAAATGTCTGTTCATGTCTTCTGCCCATTTCTTCACTGGATTCTTTGTTTTTGGGTGCTGAGTTTGATAAGTTCTTTATAGATTTTGGATACTAAGACTTTATCAGATATTTCATTTGCAAATATCTTCTCCCATTCTCTAGGCTGCCTATTATTTTTGTTGTTTCCTTCACTGTGCAGAATATTTTTATCTTGATGAAGTCCCAATAGTTCATTTTTGCTGTTGTTTCCCTTGCCTTCAGTGACATGTCTAGCATGAAGTTGCTGCAACCAAGGTCAAAGAGTTGCTGCCTATTTCTTCTCTAGGATTTTGGTGGTTTCCTGTCTCACATTTAGGTCTTTCATTCATTTCACAAATTTTTGTGTGTGTGTGGTGTAAGAAAGTGGTCCATTCTGTATGTTGCTGTCCAGTTTTCCCAACACCATTTGTTGAAGACACTGTCTTTTTTTCCATTGGATATTCTTTCCTGTTTTGTCAAAGATTAGTTGGCCATATAGTTGTAGATCCATTTCTGGGTTTTCTATTCTGTTCCATTGATGTATGTGTCTTTTTTTTTTTTTTTTTTTTTTTTTTTTTTTGTGCTGGTACCATATTGTCTTGATGGCTACAGCTTTGTAATATGGCTTGAAGTCTGGAATCATGATGCCTCCAGCTTTGCTTTTCTTTATCAGGATTACTTTGGCTATTCAGGGTCTTTTGTGGTTCCATACAAATTTTAGAACTGTTTGTTCTAGCACTGTGAAAAATGCTGTTGGTATTTTAACAGAGATTGCCTTAAATGTGTAGATTGCTTTGGATAGTATAGACATTTTAACAATGTTTGTTCGTCCAATCCATGAGCATAGAATATTTTCTTTCATAAGTGTTCTATAGTTTTCAGAGTACAGATCTTTTACCTCTTTGGTTAGTTTTATTCCTAAGTATCTTATGGTTTCTGATACAATTATAAATTGGATCAGTTCCTTGATTTCTTTTTCTAATGCTTCATGATTGGTGTATAGAAATGAAACAGATTTATGTACATTGATTTTATGTCCTGAAACTTTGTTGAATTCATGTATCAGTTCTAGCAATGTTTTGATGGTGTCTTTTGGGTTTATACAAAGAGTATCATATCATCTTCAAAGAGTGAAAGTTTGACTTCCTCCTTGCCGATTTGGATGCCTTTTATTCATTTTTGTTGTCTGATTACTGTAGTAATTTTTGTTAGTCTGATTACACACAGACTAACATCGTTAGCAAACCACAAAAAACTGGCACAAGTTTTCAAAACCTCTGGGATGCAGCAAAGGCAGTCATAAGAGGAAACTATATAGCAATCCACACCTTCCTAAAGAAGGAAGAAAGGTCTCAGATACACAACCTAACCTTACACCTTAAAGAGCTGGAAAATGAACAGCAAATAACACCCAAAACCAGCAGCAGACAGCAAATAATAAAGATCAGAGCAGAAATTAATGCTATCAAAACCAAAAACACAGTAGAACAGATCAATGAAACTAGAAGCTGGTTCTTTGAAAGAATTAACAAAAATGGTAAACCACTAGCCAGTTTGATCAAAAAGAAAAAGGAAAGGACCCAAGTAAATAGAATCAAGAATTAAAGAGGAGAGATCACAACCAACGCAGCAGAAATAAAAACAATAATAAGAGAATATTAGACCAATTATATGCCAATAAGATGGGCATTCTGGAAGAAATGGACAAATTCCTAGAAACATATACACTACCAAAACTGAAACAGGAAGAAATAGAAAATTTGAACAGACCCATAACCAGTAAGGAAATTGAATTAATAATCAAAAATCTCCCCAAAACAAGAGTCCAGGGTCAGATGGCTTTCAAGGGGAATTCTACCAAACATTTAAGGAAGAGTTAACACCTATTCTCTTGAAGGTGTTCCAAAAAGTAGAAATGGAAGGAAAACTTCCAAACTCTTTCTATGAAGCCAACATTACCTTGATTCCAAAACCAGACAGAGACCCCACTAAAAAGGAGAACTACAGACCAATTTCCCTGATGAACATGGATGCAAAAATCCTCAACAAGATATTAGCCAACCAGATCCAACAATACATTTTAAAAAGTATGCACCATGACCAAGTGGGATTTATACCTGGGATGCAGGGCTGGTTCAATATCCACAAAACAATCAGTGTGATTCATCACATCAATAAAGAAAGGACAAGAACCACATGATCCTCTCAATAGATGCGGAGAAAGCATTTGACAAAATACAGCATCGTTTCTTGATAAAAACCCTCAAGAAAGTAGGGATAGAAGGATCATACCTGGAGATCATAAAAGCCATATATGAATGACCAAACGCTAGTATCATCCTCAATGGGGAAAAACTGAGAGCTTTCCTCCTAAGGTCAGGAACAAGACAGGGATGTCCATTCTCACCCCTGTTATTCAACATAGTATTGGAAGTCTTAGCCTCTGCAATCAGACAACACAAAGAAATAAAAGGCATCCAAATCAGCCAGGAGGAGGTAAAACTTTCACTCATTGCAGATGACACAATACTCTATATAGAAAACCCAAAAGATCCCACCAAAAAACTGCTAGAACGATTCATGAATTCAGCAAAGTTGCAGGACATAAATTCAATGTACAGAAATCGGTTGCATTCCTATACACCAACAATGAAGCAACAGAAAGAGAAATCAAGGAATTGGTCCCATTTACAATTGCACCAAAAACCATAAAATATCTAGGAATAAATCTAACCAAAGAGGTGAAAAACCTATATGCTGAAAACTATAGGAAGCTTATGAAAGAAATTGAAGAAGACACAAAAAAAATGGAAAAATATTCCATGCTCCTGGATAGGAAGAACAAATATTGTTAAAATGTCAATACTACCCAAAGCAATCTACATATTCAGTGCAATCCCATCAAAATAATGCCAGCATTGTTCACAGAGCTACAACAAACAATCCTAAAATTTGTATGGAACCAGAAAAGACCCCAAATAGCCAAAGCAATCTTGAAAAAGAAAACAAAAGCATGAGGCATCACAATCCCGGACTTCAATCTATACTACAAAGCTGTAATCATCAAGACAGTATGGTACCGACACAAAAACAGATACTGAGATCAACGGAACAGAATAGAGAACCCGGAAATCAACCCACAAACGTATGGCCAACTAATCTTTAACAAAGCAGGAAAGAATATCCGATGGAATAAAGACAGTCTCTTCAGCAAGTGGTGCTGGAAAAACTGTACAGCGACATGCAGAAGAATGAACGTGGACCACTTTCTTACACCATACACAAAAATGAACTCAAAATGGATGAAAGATCTAAATGTAAGACAGGAACCCATCAAAATCCTAGAGAAGAAAGCAGGCAAAAACCTCTTTGATCTTGTGCGCAGCAACTTCTTACTCAACACGTCTCCGGAGGCAAGGGAAACAAAAGCAAAAATGAACTATTGGGACCTCATCAAAACAAAAACTTCTGCACAGTGAAGGAAACAATCACAAAACTAAAAGGCAACCTACAGAATGGGAGAAGATATTTGGAAATGACATATCAGATGAAGGGTTACTATCCAAAATCTATAAAGAACTTATCAAACCCACCCAAAAAACAAATCATCCAGTGAAGAAATGGGCAAAAGACATGAATAGACACTTCTCCAAAGAAGACATCCAGATGGCCAACCGACACAGGAAAAAATGCACAACATCACTCATCATCAGGGAAATAAAAATCAAAACCACAGTGAGATACCACCTCATACATGTCAGTATGGCTAACATTAACAACTCAGGCAACAACAGATATTGGCAAGAATGCGGAGAAAGAGGATCTCTTTTGCATTGTTGGTGGGCTTTCCAGCCACTCTGGAAAACAGTATGGAGGTTCCTCAAAAACCTAAAAATAGAATTACCCTATGACCTAGCAATTGCCCTACTAGGTATTTATCCAGGGGATACAGGTGTGCTGTTTTGAAGGGACACATGCACCCCAATGTTTATAGCAGCACTATCAACAACAGCCAAAGTATGGAAAGAGCCCAAACATCCATCAATGGATGAATGGATAAAGAAGATGTGGTATATATGTACAATGGAGTAGTACTCGGCAATCAAAAAGAATGAAATCTTGTCATTTGCAAGTACATGGCTGGAACTGGAGGGTATTATGCTAAGTGCAATTAGTCAGTCAGAGAAAGACAAATATCATATGACTTCACTCATATGAGGAATTTAAGAGACAAAACAGATGAACATAAGGGAAGGAAACAAAAATAATATGAAAACAGGGAGGGGGACAAAACATAAGAGACTCCTAAATATAGAGAACAAACAGAGGATTAATGGAGGGGGTGTGGAAGGGGGGATGGGCGAAGTGGGTAAGAGACACTAAGGTATCTACTCCTGAAATCATTGTTGCACTATATTATAACTAATTTGGATGTCAATTTTAAAAAATAAACTTAAAAAAAAACTGGCACAATGTTCTACACCATGGCATCTATATTTTGTAATTGATCCTTAGGCAACCTAGGAGGTAGAGACTTCTATTATCATCCCCCTCTTAGGGCTGAGGCATAGAGCCTGGGTGGTGAAGGGGCTTCCCAGTTTACCTGCTGCCTCACTTGGACCTGGCCTCTTTCTGTGGCTTGTTGAAAGAGGCTGGGATCCTGCTGGAGAAGACGAGGGAAAACCTCATGAGACAGGGTCACCTGGTGAGCAGGTTCCAAGGAACCTTAGGGGGTAGTGAGCTGAGCTGTTGAGCCCCCTCCTCATTCATTTGGCTGGCTGGTCCCCCCAGTTCAGGCTATTATGAATAAGGTGCTATAAATAGTCTTTTGTGGACATATACTTTCATTTCATCCCAGTAAGTACCTAGGATTGGAATTTCTATGCCATGTTTAACATTTTAAAAAACTGAAATCATTTTCCAATGAATGAGAGTTCCAGTTACTCCAGATCCCCTCCAACACTTGATGTTGTCAATCTGTTTAATTTTAGCCATTTTAATATATATGTACAAGTAATTTATTTTAATTTGCAGTTTTCTCATGAAGTATAATGTTGCCTATGATCCCATATGCTTTTTGGCTATTAGTATATTTTCTTTAGTGAAGTATCTATTCAAATTATTTACCCATTTCTAATGGATTAGTGAAAGTCCTTTATATATTCTGGATACAATAACTTTTTTTCAACTACATATACTACATACACTTTTTTTCCATACTTAGTTTCTTAATTTTGTTGAAGTCCAGCTTACCAATCTTTTTCTGTTATGGTTTGTGCTTTTTGTGACCCATCTAAGAAATCTTTGCACATCACAAGATCTTGAAGATTCTCTCCTGTTCATGTCTGTAGGATCTATAACTATTTCCCTTCCTTCCTTACTATTGGTAATTAGCATTTTCTTTTGGGGGGGAATTGATTTGATAGATGATTATCAATTTCATTGATATTTTCAGTTTTCACTTTCATTTATTTCCTCCATTTTCTGTTTCATTGTTCTGCTTCTACTTGATTATTTTCTTCCTTGTACATACTTTGGGCTTAGTTTACTCTTGTGTTTCTAGCTTTTAAGAAGGAAACTCAGGTCATTTACTATAAAACTTTCTCCTTTTCATATGTAAGTAAGGCGATAGTCTTCCCTCTACACATTGCATTAACTGCACCCCACAAATTTTGGTATCTTGTCCTTCATTACCAATTAGATTTTTTCTTATTTCCTTTGTGATTTCTCCTTTGGCCCATGAGTTGTTTTATTTTTCTAAGTTCATTTATCTGCTTTGAGAGAGAGAAAGAGAGAGTACAAGCAGGGGAGGGGCAGAGAAAAGGACACAGAATCCCAAGCAGGCTCTGTTCCATCAGCATAGAGACTGACGCAGGGCTGGAAACTCACAAACTATGAGATCATGACTTGAACCAAGATCAAGAGTTGAATGCTAATTGACTGAGCCACCCAGGCACCCTGGGCACATGAGTTATTTTAAAATGTGTTACTTTGCAAATATTTGAGGATTTTTCAGATATCTTTGTTACTGTTTCTTAAATATCATTGTGTCTGAGAATGTACTCCGTATGATTTCAATCTATTTAAACATACTGAGACTTGTTTTATGGCCCAGAATATAGTCTCCCTTGATGAATTTCTGCTTGTGCATAAAAAGAATCTATATTCTGCAGCTGTTTGTTGTAGTGTTTTACAAATATCAATCATACTAAGTTAGAGGAGAGGGTTCATGTCTTGTATATCCTTAATAATTTTCTAACTATCTGTCCTATCATTTAGTGAGAGAACACTGCAGCAGTCCCCAATTCTACTTATGAATTTGTCTGTTCCTCCTACCAGCTGTCTCAGTTCTTGATCCACATATTTTGAAACTCTGTGAATATATATATATATATATATATATATAATGACTTTTTTAAATTATGGAAACATCTCTCTTTATCTTTGGTAAGTCTTCTCTGTCTGATAATATAACCACTCAGGCACTCCAGCTTCCTTATGTCTAATGTGCACATGGTATGTCTTTTTCAATCCTTTTACTTTAACCTATCTGTGTCTTTACATTCAAAATGTGTTTCCTCTAGACACCGTATATCGGGTTTTGTTTTTTCAGCCAGTCTGATATTCTCTGCTTGTTTACATTTTTGTAATTTCAATGTGGTTGGGTTTAAGTGTGCCATTTTATTTCTATTTGTTCCATCTATTCTTTGTTATTTTTCCTTCCTTTCTTTGGACTTAATTCTTTTTTAGTATCTCATATATCTCCTTTTGTGACTTATTAGTTGTACCTCTTTGCTTTATATTTTCAGTGTTTGCCCTAAGGCTTACAATGTAAATCTTAACTGATACTATCTACTTTCAAATAATATTATACTGCTGCATGGATAATGTAATCACCTCAGAATAATATAATTCCACGTCCCTTCCATCCTTTGTGCTATTGTTTTCATACATTCTACATATGCCATAAACACCACAGTGCAACACTATTATTTTTCTTTAAGTAGTCAATCATGTTTTAAGTAAATTAAAATCATTAAATTTTCATCATCTACAGCATTGTTTATTCTTTCATGGAGATCCATATTTCTGTCTAATATCATTTTTCTTCAGCTTGAAGAACCTTTTTTAATATTTATTGTAGCTCAGGGGCGCCTAGGTGGCTCTGTCGGTTAAGCGTCTCACTTCGGTTCAGGTCATAATCTCACAGTTCATGAGTTCGAGCCCCATGTCGGGCTCTGTGCTGCCAGCTCTCTGCCCCTCTCTCTCTGCCCCTCCCCCACTCACACTCTGTCTGTCTCTCTCTCTCCTTCAAAAATAAATAAACATTAAACAAATTTTAATATTTATTGTAGCTCAAATCTTCTGTAAACATTCTTTGAGTTTTTGTTTGTCTGAAAATGTCTTTACTTTGCCTTCATTTTTAAAGGATCTTTTCCTCAGTCATGGAATTCTGGGTTAACAATTCCTTCTTTCAGCACATTAAAGATGTCATCCCATTGCGTCTTGGCTGGCATTTTTTCTGATGAGAAGTGAGCATTCATTGTATCTTAATTCATCTGTATGAAATGGGTCTTTTTTCTCCAGCTCTCTCCATCACTGGTTTTCAGCAACGTAATTACAATGTACCTTGGTCTGTGTGCGCATACAGAAAAGGAGAGAGAGCATACACATAGATGTGTGTTAATGTAGGTTTGTGAGTGTGTGTGTGTGTGTGTGTGTGTGTGTGTAGGCTCAATTCTTAATAATTTCCTAAATGGAGTTTCAGCCATTTCAGTGTTAATTGTGGTATAGATTTAAAAAATTGCATATGGATGCAAATATGTCAGGCTACCAGAAAGTGGGGAGGAATGGCCAGTCCCCGGCTCCTGGTGCTTTGAGGGCCACCAGGTCTAACATGTGCACAGTATGAAGTGGCCTCATCCATCCCCTGGACCCACTGGCCAGGAGGGCAGAGCCTCCGTGGCGTTTTATGCATGGGCAGAACCTGAAACTGTAGAACAAAGGTTTCTGCCTCCAAACACCAGGAATGTGGGCCAGATAGTGTCTGGCACACCATTGGGGCCCTGTGGGTGATACAAGCGACAGTGCAGAGAAAGGCAGAGAATAATGGCTTCTCTCTCCCCCCCAAGTCCTAAACCACAGCCTCCAGAAGGAGCCAAGTCCAACCCTTCTAAACGGCACCGGGACCGCCTGAATCAAGAGCTGACCAAACTGACCAACTTGCTGCCCTTCCCTGAGGATGTGCGGGCCCGGCTTGACAAGCTCTCCATCCTCAGGCTGATTGTGGGCTACCTAAAGGTGAAGAGCTACTTCGCAGGTAAGTGGCAGCCGTGGTTCCAAAATAAGCTATGAGAGGAGCCTGTGCACACAAGCACTTGGAGTTAACCTTCTGTCCGGGCAAAGGCTGCACCATGGTGTTTGGTCTCAGGCAGAGGAAGAAGGCAGCATGCTCAGCACAGGTGCAGTAGGTGAACCAGAATGCAAGCGCGTAAGTGGATGCCCAACCTGATGTGTCAATTCTGGGCTCCACACCATCTCTCAGGCTGTCCATGGAAGGAGATGGACACAGGTCCCAGACTGGCTGTGTTTTGCACCAGGCTCAGAGACTGGCATATGCAGAAGTCCCTAGCTGATGGCCTGAATTCTTTCCTTCCGTTGATTTGTCATTTCTTGTGATAAGCCAAGTGCTCCTCCACCTTGCAGAACTTTGGTTTAGAACAACCATTTTTATGAAACTACGATATGAATTGAGATATTTCTTATTATCTTCTGGAGCACTTATTCTCCTAAAGTTCTTTACCATGTAATGGGCACAGTCTACTCTTCCATGTCCTGCCTGCTAATTCACTGTGTCACTGCTGAAAGGTAGTTTTAACCCATTCCTGCAAGTGGAACTTTTACTCAGTAAATCCAGAGATGCAACTGAGCACAGGTGAGCTTGTGGCCGCCAGTTTCTCCTGGAGGAGGAAAGTGTGTCCCTTCTTAACTGGTAACATGCAGTCCAGGAAGACAGACAGGAAGACTCTGGGCCTGGATAACATGTGACAAATTGTTACAGCAGCTCAAAATAGAAATTAAAAAATTAATTGGATCCAGTCAACATTGAAACTACATTGAGAATTATGAAACTGCCCAAAATGCAGTGAAAACTTTAGAGGAGCAGCTGCTATTTAATCGCATATAACAGTAATGTGGAATAGCCATGTAATGGTCAAACACATTTGAGGTGCTGGCCAGGGGCCTGGGGTCAGAGGGCCAGGATGACTGCTGAACAGATACAGGGTTTTCTTTTGGGGTGTTGACAGTATTTTGGATCTCGATGGAGGTGGAGGTTGCACAACATTGTGAATGTGCTCAATGCCACAGGGCTGCTCAGTTTAAAATGGTTAATTTTACACTTTATGAATCCCACAGGGGCTGAAATCCTTTGAGGGAAGGGAAGCATAGGCCCTTCAAAGTCCTCTCATTACCCAGAGCCTTGCCTTGAATAGCCTTGCCTCTGTTTCCAGGCTGCCTGCCTAGAGCTGTGCCTGGGCCTTCTCTCCTCCAGATGTCTCTGGTTTGTGCCATGAGCACAGGGACTGTGCTGCAGGCCACTGACAGTGGTGGAGACCTTAGACCCTCTGACCTGGGTCTGGTTTCCCCCAAGGATGGCCCAAAGGAAAGAGGCACATATGTGCCCCTGGGATGCTCTGGAGAGCTGCTGTCTTTACTAGTTGTGTGTTGTGAACTGCTTTCACATGGAAACACCTTGATCCTCAGCCAGTCTAAAACCTGGTCTGTTCAGAGCTGTGGATCTCAGTCCCGTCTCTCCCACCACTTTTGTACACTCCTCCTCTGGGTCTCTCCTCTGAATGGATGAATGATTTCCAAGGCTGTTTCTCATGTAGGCAGGAGTGGGGACAGCCTGGGTGAGAGGCACAGCTACCTCAAGAGGCAGCCTGAGGAAAACAGTCCCCATTCCTTTTGGACCCTCAAACAGGCAGGAAGGCTGGACCCACAGGATCCACACACACAACGGCTTTGTTGAGGACCCACTACTGTCCACAGGATCCTAGCCTCCCCAAGCCATAGAACCCACTGAGCTGCCATATCAAGGTCCCAGCTTCCTCCTGCCACGGCCTAAGACCGAGGCTAGGGCTTTCCCTATCCCTGCCCACTTCCGCATTCAACAGGACAGGTGCCATGTGTCAAAAGTTTCATAACTAAGCAGTTAACCCACATTCATCTGCTATATGCTCTTCAAATCCAGATGCCCGGTTCTCCCTTTCTTTGTGACTCAGCATTATATAATTTTCATATTATGTAATTCATAAGAAAGGATTGTCATCTATTGAGCATCCTCTATGAGCCAGGCTTTTTGTCCAGGTATCTCATCTGAGTCTGTGAGGCACTGTCATCATCTGCCAGTACTGATAGAAAAGTGAGGCTCAGAGAACTCAAGGATTTTTAAGGTGGCACAGCAGAGAGAGAGAGCCAGGACTGAACCTGCTCTCACTGCACTAGGCAGAGTCTCTGTTGCCATGAAAATGAGGTAATTTGAAATCACAAACTCAAGCTAGAGAGAACTGGATGGCCCATCACTTGGGTCTTAGACCAGCTGGGGCCCACTGTACAGTAAGAAGATAAAGAGACTTTGCTGGAGACCTGGAGATGGTGGTGGGGGCGGGGGGAAGCACATAGTCACATGTCCCAAAGAGACAACTGGCTGAACGAGAACCCACTGTTCACACTCCTGTGGGAACTTGGGGGACAGCCTGGCTGGGACTGTTCTGCCGATGGAGGAGCACATTAGCACTCAGCTTGCAGGGAGGTGCAGGATCCTGAGAAGACATGGAATGCCTCTGTAGAGTGGTGCAGAACTGGAGGTGTGAGGGCATTCTAGATCCCTGCCAGCCTGGGCCTGGCCCAAATGCCTCATTCTTCACAGAAGAATGTCTTATTTCTAGGCTATCTCTATGTGGGGCTGCTCTTGGGTTGAATTCGTTCCCCAGCACCAGCCCCATACCTTAATCTTCCCCAGACAACCAGCTACGTCTCTAGCATGCAGGCCACTCCAGTGGTCCCGGGCCAGAGACAGAGGCAGGAGTGCCCTGGTTTCCACAGGGTTCTCTGATGAACCCTGTGATGAGTTTGTTTTTAAAACAACTTGCAGACCTCTCTGTACAAATGACTTTCTTCTGATTTCAAGCAGCCTCGACTTTTCACAGCTGCTCTGTCTTAGATGTTGGCTTGAACAAGCATGAGCAGCTCCAGTAGCCCTTGGGTTTCTTTCCAGGAATCATGACCAGATCACTTAATGGGCACTTCTGAGGCTGTAAGATGCTTTCCTTTTTTTCCCCCTCTTTATTTCAGAGCTATCATGTATTTTTCTTTATTTCTTCCAAATTTTTATTTAGATTCTAGTTTGTTAACATATAGTGTAATATTGGTTTCCAGAGTATAATTTAGTGATGTATCACTGACCTATAACACCCAGTGCTCATCAGAAGAAATGCCCTCCTTAATACCCATCACCCATTTAGCCCATCCCCCCACCCACCTCCCTCCATCAACCCTCAGTTTGTTTCCTATTAAGATGGTTTCCTCAAACACAAGCTATACCAACAAGATTATTACATATTTGTTTTCAATGCCACCTTTGTCTTCCTCAGCCATCCTAAAGGACAGCATTGCAGACTGCTCAGGTGACCCACCCATGAATCCAGGAAGAAGTGAGCATACCTCTCCACAGGTCAATGCAGAACTGTTTTCTGAAGGGGACTTGCTTCTTCAGGTACTGTATGATATTTTCCAACTCTATTCCCTGTCAGTGGTTATAATTATAACAGAATCAGGCCTCAGAGTTTTCCAGAAAAATTTTGTTTCAACTCTTATTGAATTTATCTTTAATTGCCATGAACAGTTTCTGGTTGAATAGAGTATTCTATATCTCTTTTTCCCATTTTTTGGATAATTCTATAACTCTTGTGCCATGTGGGTGGGAGTCACACATGAGAAGAGTCAGAAACCCTGGATGTCAGTCCTTAATGGCCACCTGCTAATCAAGTAGCAGCCAACTCTCCCCACAAGGATGATGCTGCATTTCCCTGCCTGCCTCAGGGGTTGTAAGACTCAGAAAGCTGTCTTTCCAAAGGCTGTGTGCTTTAGATCCAGGAAATCTTTACTTTCAGGACACTAGGGGGTGTGCAGGTGCAGTCGGGGTTTGGTACTGTCTTCAGATGAGTCATGTGAATCAAAGAGTCTGTTCCCTGGAGTTTGGCGGCACAAGCATTGGTTTGCAGTTCCTGATAAGGGCCTTTTCCATGAGATTAAAGAGCCTTTCTGGAAGTGTCGTTTCCAAAAGACAAAATTTCCAGGTTGCACGATGTGATGCTTAAGGTCTTTCACTCCTGGGAACACACTGTGAAAACATAGTCCTTATTCCCAGATCAGATGCCAAAAGTATCAAACCTGAATTTGAGAAAACTGAAAAAATTTTTGGAGACTTTATATCTCTTTAAGGCCAAAAAGTTTAACAGGTGAATACTGTCTTCCTGTGAAGAAGTTTAAGAAGCAAATCATCTACACATTGTGGCAAAGTAAAGCCTGAAGAAAACTATAGCATGCAGGTCAGCTTTTAAGTTTTGTGAAAAGTAAGAAGGACACTCTGTGAAGCCCTGGGGCATTACTGTCCAGGTATTTCCATTCTTTCTAAGTGAAAGCAAATAGATGTTAGCTATCCTTAATCAACTGGAATACTAAGAAATGCACTGCATAGATCAATTGCAGTGAAAAAAATTTGCTATCATCAGGAATGGATATTGGTAACACACAGGGGTTAGGAACAACAGGGTAATGAAGGATAACAGTGTTATTTATTGCTCAGAGGTCCTGGACAAACCTCCATCCCTGGCCATTGGGTTTTATCACAGGTAAATTAGGAGTGTTACAGGGACTAGTGCAGCATATAATGAGGCTCTGAGCCTTGTAATCTTCTATTATGGTCATAATGCCTTATAGGACTTCTTTCTTTATAGGCTATTGATTAATTCTGGGGAGAGGTTTTGAGGGATCTCTTTGAATCTTGATGGGAGGTGCACTGTAGATTCTGCCAGTAGCAGATGAAGATTTTGTCCATAAGAACGATGGTAGCTGATTCAATAGGAACAAATGATCAGTGTCTCCAGACTCAGCTAAACCACAAGAGATGGAGCAAATAGATTTCAAAGGGTCATTTAATTCACCTCATTGGCTATTTAATACCGTCAAATTCTAGAATTATACCCCCCTCTGCCGCCTTTGCCTCAGTTACTTTAGAAACAGTATTTTTCAAAGATGCAAACTTAGAATCCTGAAAATCGGTACCCTCAAGGCACCAATTAAAGTAGTTATCCCATTCAGTTTGTTTACTTTGTTTTGTTTTGTTTGCAGACAAAGGTTTCTAATGTAATTATAAGAAAAAAATTGGGAAGATCAAATGTTCTTCCATATTGGCCATTGAAGTTCTACATTACTTTCAGTTAAGTTGGTATATTTAGTTAGAAATGCACATGAGGGGGGCCATGATTTTAAAACATAAAATCGACAGAGGACCCAGAATGGAGGGGGCACCCTCAAAGCATTTTGATGATTGTGATCTGTTTTATTAGAGTCTTTTTCCTAAAACCAAAGAAAATTCCTAAACAGCACAGTTCCAGTAGAAACAGCCTGGTTTCAAAGGTATCGGACCAAAGTCAGCATATTTCCAACAGGCACAGTTTCAACAGGAAAAGTTTAGTTCTAAAAAAGAGTGGGACCAAAGTCCAAATGAGTACTCTCAGAGGGCAAGGCCTTAACACAGATCCTTAATAAAGCATGGAGAAATCAAAACAGAGAGAGAGCAGAACTCAAAACCCAGAAGAAAACTTAGCCTCAAACTCCAAGGTTCACCAAGAAAGCAGTGAGCTCAAGTAGCTCTGTGGATACCAGTGGCTTTTGCTCATCACCCCAGGAATTGTTGAGCGGGGGAGGGGAGGGTCTTTTCTGGATCCCACTTCTGACACCAAGTAACATTTACCTTGAAAATAAACTGTCAGCTGTTTTACCAGAAAACATAGGTTTACTTGGGAGCCATAGGGAATTGCAATTTGGGACAAACAAATCTATTGAAAAACCACAGGCAAGTCCATAGAACAAAAGAGAAGACTCTTTTACAGAGGAGGAGAAATTGGAAGGGGATGTTGTAAACAGAAAGTCCATTAGAATAAACTGGGAGCTGGAAGTATAGTGACTTCTCATTGGCTGGGGTGTTGACAGTCTTAGGCTGAGATTTGAACATCTCTTACTGGCTAGGCTGGTTCGGGGGGGTGGGGGGAGGAGGAAATCCTTCTTCCTCCTGCTGGTAGCAAAATAGCTAAAGTAGTATCAACTTGCAAGATATATCTCTTCCTGTTGTGCTCTGCAATTGATGATGAGTTGTAAGACATGAGAGCTCCCCCTCTGATCCCCCAGCTCCATGATTTAAAAACAGGTTTCCTTTTATTTTCACCAAAATATTTGACTTCATTTTGTGGGAGCACGTTCAGATGTTTGGCATTCAAGATCAAATCAAATTTAAATCATTTCATTTTTCTAAAAACGCACAATTAAGAGGGTGAAATAGTAGACCAGCTAAAATTTAACAGAGAAAATCAGGGAAAGACACAATTTGGAAGAGCCACAGGGTCAGAAAAGTCTCAAAATCTACCAAAACCTTGCCCTTGCAATGTCCAACTGCAACTGGACCATCGTCTAGAACAATAGAGCAACCCATTAACAATTAGTGAAGGCTAACAGCTTGAAGTTTAGTGGTGAGATCAGGGAAGGAGATAATAAACCGCAAAGGTAAACACTGTTGTCACTATCTGCTGATCAGGAAGACTATGTACATACCCAAGGCTATGCCTTATGGGGAATGAGATTAGAGGCTGCAGGCGGTGAGGGAATTAGACTTCACTGAACTAATCCATCCAGATCATTAAATAAACAAGCAAACAAGAGAGGTGGAGATCATTATCCAGTTAGTATATTACCTAAAGATGTAGTTCTCAACAATAAATCATGAGACATGTAAAGAAACAGTAAAGTGTGACTCATGTAGAGAACTAAAAGAGGGAATAGAACTGCCCTTGAGTGACCCAGATGTTGAATATACCAGATAAAACTTCTAAGTGGTTTTTATAAATATGTTCAAAGAATGAAAGGAAATAATTTTTAAAATTAAAGGAAGATGACAAAGTCTCATCAAATACAAAATATCCATGAAGAGAGATATAAAAGGAACTACATGGAAATTCTAGAGTTGAAAAATATAATAAATGAAATGAAAAATTCACTAGAGGGACTCAATAGCATACTTGAGCTGGTAGAAGAATCATGGCGGGATTTGAAGATAGATAGAGATTATGCAGTCTGCAGCACACACATGCACACGCACACACACACACACACACGATATGAACAGAGACTCTAAGAAATATGGGATACCATTAAATGCACACCAATATACATATACTGGGGGTACCAGACAGAAAGAAGAGAGGAAAAGGAGCAGATTGAATATTCAACAAAATGATGACCTAATACTTCACAAATTTGATAAAAACATTACTGTACACACCAAAGAAGCTCAAAAATATCTGAGTAGAATAAATTCCAAGAGATACACACCTGGACACATCATAGTCAAAATATTGAAATGAAGACAAGAGAAAATCAAACACCAAGAGAAAAATGATTCATCATGTACAAGAGAACCCCCCACAAGATTAACAACTGACTTGTGATCAGAAACCATGAAGGCCAGAAGACAGTGCAGTGACATAAAGTGCTGAAAGAGAAAAAGAAAAAAACCCCACACATTTCCACCAAGAATCCTATATCAGCAAAACTATATTTCAAAATGAAGGTGAACTAAATATTCCCAGATAAACCAAAACTCAGGGAATTTGCTATTAGCAGACTCACCTTTTGATAAATACTGAAGGATCTTTTTCAGCCTGAAGGTAAGTGATATCCAACAGCAATTGATCCACGTGAGAAACAACAGCACTGATAAGGCAATTATCAGCAATTATAAAAGGCAAAATAATGTTTCTTCTTTCTACTATATAGTTATTTTAAAAAGCAGTTTCCTGGGGAAACAAACAAGTATATAAATTGTGTTGAGCCTATAACACACAGAAATGCAATATAGTTTACAATAACAACAATACAGAAGGCAAGTGAGAGAAAATGGGAGAAAACTTGTGCTGAAGTAAGGAAATGACATCAGATGTGAACTCAAATACACAAAAATTGAAAAGAACCAGAAATGGTAACAAGAAGTTTAATAAAGTAATTCTCCTTAAACATATATGTGCTCTCCTTTCTTCTTTCAGCTGATTAAAAATGCATTAAATTAGGGCGCCTGAGTGGCTCCATTGGTTAAGTGTCCGACTTCAGCTCAGGTCATGATCTCCGTGTTCATGGATTTGAGCCCCATGTCGAGCACAGTGCTGACAGCTCAGAGCCTGGAGCCAGCTTGGATTCTGTGTCTCCCTCTCTGCCCTTCCCCAGCTCTGTCTCTGTCTCTGTCTGTCTCTCTCTCTCTCTGCCTGTCTCTCTCTCTCTCTCTTTCCCTGTCTCTCAAAAATAAATAAACATTAAAAAATAAAATGCATTAAATGTTAAAGTAATAAAATAACATTGTATTACAGATTTGTATCATATAAAGTTATAATATACATTAAAATATAGCAAAAAGGGAGGAAGGTAATAGAGATATATAGGAGTAAATTTCTATATCTCATTGGAATTAAGTTAGCATAAAATGAAGTATATTCTGATAATTTGTTATGTATATGCAAGCCACAGAGCAACCATTTTTTAACAAACTCAAAAAATACAAAAATATTACATTAAATAAATGAAATGCTATACTAGAATAAAAACTTATAGTAAAAGAGGAACAAAAGAAATATGAGACACAGAAAAAAAAGCAAAACAGCAAATGTAAATCCCATAATATCAATAATAATCTTAAATGTAAATGATTAAACAATCCAATAAAAAGTCAATGACTATCTGGCTGTATTTCTTATAATCCCTCCCATATGTCTTCAAGAGATACACTTTAGATTCAGAGATGTAAATAGATACAAAGCAAAGGTGGAAAAGAATATACTATACAAACAACAACCATAAGAGACCTGGTGTGACTACTTTAATATGAGACAAAATAGACTTTAACACAAGAAAAATTATTGGAAATAAATATTTTATTTATTTATTTATTTACTTACTTACTTTTATTTTTTAGAGAGTGCAGAAGAGAGGGTCAGAGAGAGAGAATCTTTTTTTAAGGTTTTTCTTAATGTTTATTTATTTTTGAAAGACAGAGACAGAGCATGAGCAGGGAAGTGGCAGAGAGAGAGGGAGACACAGAATCTGAAGCAGGCTCCAGGCTCTGTCAGCACAGAGCCTGATGTGGGGCACAAACCCACAAGCTGTGAGACCATGACCTGAGCCGAACCAGGCGCCCTGAGAGAGAGAATCTTAATCAGGCTACATGCTTAGCATAGAGTCTAATGTGTGGCTCAATCCCACAACCCTGGGATTATGACCTGAGCCGAAGTCAAGAGTCAATTGGATGCTCAACCAACTGAGCCACCCAGCTGCTCTGGTAAATAGATATTTTATAATAATTAAAGGGCCAATCTATTCCAAAGATATAACAACTATTAATATATATGCACCTAACAATTGAGCCCCAAAATACATAAAGTAAAAACTGGTATAATCAAAGGGATAAATAATTCAAAAATAGTAGTTACTGACTTTAATACCCAACTTGCAATAATAAACACAAACAACTAGATAGAAGACTAACAAGGATGTTAAACACTTAAGCCATACTATAAACCAACTAGATGTAACAAACAGTATAGAACACTCAACCAAACAACAGGACAATACACATTCTACTCAAACATGGAATATTTTCCAGATTAGACCATATTCCACCATTAAACATGCCTCAGTAAATTTAAAAGAGTTAAAATCATACAAAATATGTTCTCTAATTTGGAACAAAAATAGATAACATAGATCAATGGAACAGAATTCAGACCCCAGGAAAAAACCCACAATTATATGGTCAATTAATCTATGAAAAAGGAGGCAAGAATATACAATGGGGGAAAGACAATCTTTTCAATAAACAGTTCTGGGAAAATTGGACAGCTACCTGTAGAAGAATGAAATTGGACCACTTCTAACACCATACACAATAATAAACTGAAAACTAATTAAAGGCCTAAATGTGAGACCATAAACCATAAAAATCCTTGAAGAGAATACAGGCAGTAATTTCTCAGACATTGGCCATTATAGTATTTTTCTTGTCTTTTTTTTTTTTTTAATTTTAGAGTGAACAAGGGACAGGGGCAGAGGGGGAGAGAGAGAATCTTAAGCAGGCTCCAGGCTCAGCACAGAGCCCAAAATGGGGCCTAATACCACAAACCTAGGATCATGACTAGAGCAAAAATCAAGAGTCAGACACGCAACTGACTGAACCACCCAAGTATCCCCATGGTAAAATTTTTCAAGAAATGTCTCCTAAGGCAAAGGAAGCAAAAACAAAAATAAATTATTTGGACTACACAAAATAAAAGGCTTTGGCACATTAAAGGAAGCCATCAACAAAAAGACAACTTACTGAATAGGAAAAGATATTTGCAAATGATGTCTCTGATATCTAAAGAACATACACAACACCAAAAAGCAAACAATCCAATTTAAAAAATGGGCAGAGGATCTGAATAGACCTTTTTCCAAAGAAGACATACAAATGGCCAACAGACACAAGAAAAGATGCTAAATATCACTAACCATCAGGGGAATGCAAACCAAAACTACAATGAGATATCACCTGCCAGAATGGATAAAATTTTTAAAAAACCAGAATGGATAAAATTTTTAAAAAAAGAAAGAAAGAAACAACAAGTGTTGACAAAGATGTGGAGAAAAAAAGTACCCCTCCTGCACTGTTGGTGGGAAGGTATATTGGTCTAGCCACTGCAGAAAACAATATGAAGTTTCCTCAAAAAATTAAAAATAGAAATACCATATCATCCAATAATTCCACCATAGGATATTTTCCCAAAGAAAACAAAAACACTAACTCAAAAAGATATATTCATCCCTATGTTTATTGCAGCAGTATTTACAACAGCCAAGATATGGAAGCAACCTAAGGGTCTACCAATAGACAAATGGATAAGGAAATTGTGGTGTATACATACAATGGAATATTACACAGCCATAAAAAAGGATGAGATTGTGCCATCTGAATCAACATGGATGGACCTAGAATGTGTAATGTTATGTGAAACAAGTCAGACTAAGAAAGACAAATACCATATGATTCCATTTAAAAGTGTAATCTTAAAAAGCACAGGGGTGTCTGGGTGGCTCAGTCGGTTAACTGTCCGACTCTCGATTTCGGCTTAGGCCATGATCTCATGGTTCATAGGATTGAGCTCCACATTGCACTCTGCACTGACAGCACAGAGCCTGCTTGGGACTCTTTCTCTCCCTCTCTCTCTCTGCCCCTCCCTTGCTCTCTCGCTCTCTCTTTCTCTCAAAATAAATAAACATTTAAGAAAAGAAAAAGGAAACAGAAACAAATGAATAAACAAACAAAAAGCAGAATCAGACCTATACATACATACAACCAATTGAGGGTTGCCAGGGTGGAGGGGGTTGGGCAGTTGGGCAAAATGGGTAAAGGGGAGAGAGAAATATAGGTTTTCAGCTATGGAATGAATAATTGACAGGAATGAAAGACACATCATAAGGAAAAAATACATATATAATAAAATAAAATTTTATATAATCGATGCATCTTTTTAATTTCTAGCAGTTGAAAGCACTAGGGGAAAAAGTTCTCCTACTACATTGGACTTAAATTAGAAATCAATAACAAAAGGACTATTTAAAAATATTTACAAAATACACACTTTCCTAAACAACCAATGAGTCAAAGAAGAAATCACAAGAGAAATTAGAAAATACTTTCAGATGAATGAAAACAAAAGTAATACAACAAAACTTAATCAAATGCTCCTAAGGCAGTTCTTTGAGGAACATTTATAGCTATAAATGCCTATATTAAAAAAATAAAGATCTCAAATGAATAATCTCACTTTCCACCTTCAGAAATTGTAAAAAAAAAGAGCAAACTACAACGAAAGCATGCAGTGGAAGGAAGTAATAAAGACTGGAATGGAAATAAATAGAGGATAGAAAAACAATACAGAAATCCCATGGAACAGTTATTTGAAAAGATAAACAAAATTGACAAACCTTTACTTAGATCAAGGGGGGGAAAGGACAAAATTCAAATTACTGACATTGGGAATACAAAAGGAGACCTCATTACAGATTGTATAGAAATACAAAGGATTATAAGGGAATACTAGAGCAACTGTATTCCAACAAACTAGAAAACTTATATGAAACGGACAAGTTCTTAGCGAGTCACAAACTAAACAAAACAGAAAATCTGAATAAAACTATAACATGTAAAGAGATCATATTAGTAAATCTAAAATATCCCATACAGAGCATCTCAGGTTCAGGTGGCATCATGGTGATTTTTACTAAAGATTTAAAGAAGAATTAACACTATTCTTTCACAACCTCTTCTAAAAAAAAGGCAAAAATAGAAGGAGCATTTCTTTACAAGAAAGAAGACTTTACAAGAAAAGAAAACCACAGGGCAATATGTTTTGGGAATATGCATGCAAAAATCCTCAACATAATACTAGTAAAGTGAATCTAACCAACATACAAAAAAAGATTATACTCCCGAATCAAGTGAGATTTGCCCAAGAACTGCAAAGTTGGTTTAACATGTGCAAATCTAGTAATAAAATACACCATATTAATAGAATACAGGACAAAAACCACATGATAACCTCAGCTGATGGAGAAAAGGCATTACGAAAAATCTGATACTCTTTCATGTAACAAAAATCTGATACTCTTTCATTAAAACAGTGCTTTCTCTACCTGATCTAGGACAACTACAAAAAAGCCAAAGTAAACATCACACTTAAAGTTGCAGACTAAAAGGTACCTGGGTGGCTCAATCGGTTTAACAACCAACTTTGGCTCCAGTCATGAACTCATGATTCATGAGATCAAGCCCCACATCAGGCTAGCTGCTGTCAGTGCAGAGCCTACTTTGGATCCCCTGTGCTCCTCTCTCTGCCCCTCCCCTGCCCCTCCCCCTGCTCGTGCTTTTTCTCTCTCAAAAATAAACAAACATTTAAAAATAAATAAAGTTGCAGATTAAAGATGTTGTCTAAGGTTTTTCTCATACAACATGATGTCATCTGCCTCAATTTGCAGATGACATCATGTTGTATGAGAAAAACCTAGGGAATCCAGTACAAAGCTAATAAAACTAAAAACAAGTTCAGAAAGTTTGCAGGAGAGATCATATAAAATGAATTGGGGGGGGGGCGCTAAGATGGTGGTGTAGTAGGAGGACCCTAGGCTTGCCTCCTCCCTTGAATGCTAACTATCATTCTGAATACTCTAGAAATCAACCTAGAATTGATAGAACAAACTGCACAACTAGAGGGAGAGAAGAGGCAACTCTGAGGAAGGTAGGAAGTGTGGAGATGTGGTTTGGGGGAGAAACAGATAGTGTTTGCTGCAGAGGGAAAGGATCCCTGGTCACAGAGAAAAGCTAGAGAGAGTGGAGCACACGTGGATAAGCACAAGAACACTTCCCCAAAGCCATTGGTGAGGGGAAATGAGTGGGGATGCATTTTGTGTCTTTGCAACCAGCGGGGCTCAAAAGACTGGAGTTTCAGAGGTCCCCAGGCTTTGCTGGGATAGAGATCTGAGGCCGCTGCCCTACTCCTGAGAGAAGGCAGGCAAGCAACCCTGGGGCAGCCTGCCCAATCTGAGGATCACCTAAGTGGCATAGGAAGAGACTGTTCATTCTTTTTGGAGCGCATCTGTGAGAAGTGCCATTGCCTCTCTGGGGACAAAAGAACCTGTGGTTGCCATTTCCCTCCCCACCTCTCAGCATAGGCTCAGAGACACCTGCTAAGGGCAACTAACCAGGAGGCTGGCTGTTTAGGCTGCTTGCTTCAAACTCCACACCCCTGCACTGTGGCATGACTTCCTTTCTGGGTCAAACCTGCATCAGTCTCAGCGCAGCAAGCTCAGCCCCCAAAGGAGCAGCACAGGTCCCAGCCACACTAGGTCCCTGAAGCTTGGAAGTTTAAAAGTTAGCTGACCTGGCTGGGATAGAGCCTAAGGTATGCTGCACTGCTCCAGGCAGGAAAGTGACCGAGAGAGTGTGTGAATACAGTGATCTGAAAAATGCCTGTGATCGCCTGAGGGGAATTTATTCGCTCATCTGAAAGTGCTTCTCTGACAGCAGTGAGAACAAACTCCCCTCTCCAGAGACAGAGGAATGGGTTGGCACCATTTTCTTCCCCCATACATCAGCATAAACCAACTTCAGTAAACAGCACAGCACCAACACTTGCTGCCTAGCCTGCTTACACCAAGTACCACCTGCCCTTACCTCTGCTGGTACTGCTTTTCTCTGGCAAGTGTGCCTAGCGACCAGTGCAGTAGGCCCCTCCCTTAGAAGACCAGCACAAACCCTCACATACACCATGTCTACCAACCAGAGAGTTACGCGAACTTCAGTTCTAGTGGAAATAGCATCAGGTCTCTTTTAACAAGCAGACTAGAGCACACCTAGTAAAGATTCACGGCACTCTGGTTAAGATACAAACACTGTCCACTGTAGGCAAGGAGACACTGCAGATGACTGACGGGAGGAATACAGCAGCCAAAACACAGCAGCACCCAGAGTGCACCCAGCACACACCAGAGACACTTCCTGAAACACCACGTCCCAGAAACTATATGACCTCTTCTTCATAAAGCCATTACTCTCAGAAGCAGGAAACATAACAGAATTTCCTAACACAAAGAAGAAGACAGAGACCTAGACAAAATGTCAAGATGGAGGAATTCATTCCAAAAGAAAGAAAAAATGGTCACAGCCAGGGATCTAATCAAAACAAATATAAGTAATATGCCTGATCCAGAATTTAAAGCAAAAATCATAACAACACTAGCTGGGCTTGAGAAAAGCATAGAGAACATCATGGAGACCCTTACTGCAGAGATAAAAGAGCTAAAAACCAATCAGGCTGAAGTGAAAGATATAACCAAGATCCAAAACCACTGGATGTAATGACTACAAAGATGAAAGAAGCAAGCAGAGGAATGAATAAGTGATATAGGAGATAGAATTATGGAAAATAATAAAGCTGAACATGAGGTAAAGAAAAATCTTCAAATGAAAGTAGACTTAGGGAACTCAGTGACTCCATCAAACATGATAATATTCATTTCATAGGAGTCCCAGAAGAAGAGAGGGAAAAGGGAGCAGAAGGTTTATTCAAGACAATGACAGCTAAAAACTTCCCTAATCTGGGAAAAGAAACTGACATCCAAATCCAGGAGACACAGAGAACTTCTATCAAAATCAACAAAAGCAGGCCAACACCAAGACGTAATGTAGTTAAATTTGCAAAATATAGAGATCAAAAATCCCAAGAGTAGCAAGACAAAAGAAGTCCATAACTTACAAGGGAAGACCAATAAGGTTCGCAACAGATCTCTCCACAGAAATTTGGCAGGCAAGGAGGGGTGGCATGATATATTCAATGTGCAGAAGGGGAAAAATATGCAGCCAAAAATACTCTATCCAGCAAACCTACCATTCAGAATAGAAAGAGAGATAAAGAGTTTCACAAACAAAAACTAAAGGAGTTTGTGACCACTAAACCAGCCCTGCAAGAAATATCATAGAGGACTCTTGGAGTGGGAAAGAAAGACTAAAATCAGGGGTGCTTTGGTGGCTCAGTCGGTTGAACATCCAACTTTGGTTCAGGTCATGATCTCATGTTTTTTGTGTTCGAGCCCCACATAGGGCTGTGTGCTGACAGCTTAGAAAGGACCAGAGGGCATCAGAGAAACACCAACTCTACTGGTAACACAATGGCACTCAATCCATACCTTTCAATAATCACTCTGAATGTAAATGGACTACATGCTCCAATAAAAGATATAGGGTATCAGATGGATAAAAAAATCAAGATCCATCTATATACTGCTTACAAGAGACGCATTTTAGACCTAAAGACACTGACAGATTGAAAGTGAGCAGATGGAGAAACATTTATCATACAAATATACATCAAAAGAATCCAGAGTAACAATACTTTTATCAGGCAAACTACATTTTAAACCAAAGACTGTAACAAGAGTGAAGAAGGCGACTATATCATAATACAGGGGAACTAACTATCCAAGAAGATCTAACAATTCTAAATATTTATGCCCCCAACTTGAAGGAACCCAAATATATACAGCAATTAATAACAAATATAAAGAACTAGTTTATAATAACACAATAATAGTAGGAGAGTTTAACACCCCATGTACAGCAATGGAGAGATCATCTAAACAGAAAATCAACAAGGATTCAATGGCTTTGAATGACATACTGGACCAGATGGACTTAACAGATATATTCAGAATATTTCAACCTAAAGCAGTAGAATACATATTCTTTTCAAGTGCACATGAGACATTCTCCAGAATAGATCACATACTAAGCTACAAATCAGGCCTCAACAAGTACAAAAAGATTGAGATCATACCATGCATATTTCCGACCACAACACTATGAAACTTGAGTTCAACCACAAGAAAAAATTTAGAAAGACCACAAATACATGGAGGCTAAAGATCATCCTATTAAAGAATGAATGGGTCAACCAGACATTAAAGAAGACATTTTTTAAAAAATACATGGAAACAAATGAAAATGAAAACAAAATGGTCCAAAACCTTTAGAGTGCAGCAGAGGTAGTCATAAGAAGGAAGTATATAGCAATGCATGCTTATCTCAAGAAGCAAGAAAAATCTCAAATAAACAACCTAACCTTACACCTGAAGGAGCTAGAAAAATAACAACAAATGAAGCCTAAAATCAGAAAAACAGAGGAAATAGTAAAGATTAGATCTGAAATAATTGATATAGAAACAAACAAAAAAAAAGAGTAGAACAGATCAATGAAACCAACAGCTGGTTCTTTGATAAATTAAATAAAATTGATAAACCCTAGCTAGACTGATCAAAAAGAAGAGAGAAAGGATTAAAAATTACAAACGTGGGAGGAAAAATAACAAAATTCCCACCATAAATACAAATAATTATAAGAGAATGTTATGAAAAATGATATGCCAACAAACTGGGCAATCTGGAAGAAATGGATAAATTCCTAGAAACATGTAAGCTACCAAAACTGAAACAAGAAGAAATCGAAAACTTGAACAGACTGATAACCAGCATAGAAATTGAATCAGTAATCAAAAATCTTCCAACTAAAGTCCAGGGCCAGATGGTTTCACTGCGGAATTCTACCACACATTTAAAGAAGAGTTAATACCTATTCTTCTCAAAATGCTAAAAAAAAAAAAAAAAAAAAAAAAAAAAAAAGAAAGAAAAAAGAAATGGAAGGAAAACTTCCAAACTCATTCTATGAGGCCAGTATTACCTGATCCCAAAACCAGACAAAGACTACACTAAAAAAGAGAACTATAAGCCAATATTCCTGATGAACATGGATGCAAAAATTCTCAACAAGATACTAGCAAATTGAATCCAGCAGTACATTAAAATAATCATTCACCAAAATCAAGTGGGATTTATTCCTGGGCTGAAGTATGGTTCAATATTCACAAATCAATCAGTGTGATATACCGCATTAATAAAAGAAAGGATAAGAATCATATGATCCTCTCAATAGATGCAGAAAAGGCATTTGATAAAATACAACATCCATTCATGATAAAATCCCTCAACAAAGTAGGAATAAATGGAACATACCTCAACATCATAAAGGCCATGTATGAAAAACCCACAGCTAATATCATCCTCAATAGGAAAAAACTGAGAGATTTTCCTCTATAGTCAGGAACAAGATAGGGATATCCACTCTCACCACTGTTATTTAACATAGTACTGGAGGTCCCAGCCTCAGCAATCAGACAATAAAAATAAACAATAGGCATCCAAATCAGCAAGGAAGAAGTCAAACTTTCACTTCTTGCAGATGTCATGATATTCTATATAGAAAACCCAAAAGATTCCACAAAACATTGCTAGAACTGATACACAAATTCAGTAAAGTCATAGGATACAAAATCAATGTGAAGAAATCCGTTGCAATTCTATACACCAATAATGAAAGAGCAGAAAGAAATTAAGAAAACAATCCCATTTTCAATTCCCCCCCCAAGTAATAAGATACCTACAAATAAACCTAACCAAGGTGTAAAGGACCTGTACTCTGAAAACTATAAACACTTATGAAAGAAATTGAAGAAGACACAAAGATATGGAAAGACACTCCATGCTCATGGATTGGAAGAACAATTATCACTAAAATGTCTATACTACCCAAAGCAATCTACGCATTTAATGCAATTCCTATCAAAATACCAACAGCATGTTTCACAAAGCTAGAACAAGCAATCCAAAAACTTGTATGGAACCACAAAAGACCTTGAATAGCCAAAGCAGTCTTGAAAAAGAAAAGCAAAGCTGGAGGTATAATTCTAGACTTCAAGTTATAGTATGAAACAGTATGTTACTGGCACAAAAATAGACACATAGATCAATAAAACAGAACAGAAACCCAGAAATGAGCCCACAACTATACAGTCAATTAATCTTTGACAATTCAGGAAAGAATATCCAATGGGAAAAGAGGTAGGCTCTTCAACAAATGATGTTGGGAAAACAGGATAGCAACGTGCAAAAGAACGAAACAGGACCACTTTCTTACGCCATACACAAAAATAAATTCAAAATGGATGAAAGACCTAAATGTGAGACCTGAGACCTGAAACCATAAAAATCCTAGAAGAAAGCACAGGCAGTAACTTCTTTGACATCTTTGGCAATTTTTTTCTAGATATGTATCCTGAAGCAAGGTAAACAAAAGAAAACATAAACTATTGGGAGTTCATCAATATAAAAGCTTCTGCACAGTGAAGAAAACAACCAACAAAACTGAAAGGCAACCTATGGAATGTTATGAGATCACTGCAAATGACCTATCTGATAAAAGGTTAGCAAGTATCCAAAATATATAAAGATTTATCAAAGTCAAGACCCAAAAAATGACTAATCCATTTAAGAAATGGACAGAAGACATGAATAGACATTTTTCCAAAGAAGACAAGCAGATGGCCAACAGATACATTCAACACCGCTCATAATCAGGGAAATACAAATCAAAACTACCATGAGATATCACTTCACACCTTTCAGAAGGTCTGGAATCAACATTTTTTAAAGTAGCATCATAATTTCCAGCATGGAGTCAAAAACTGCTAGACATACAAGGAAACAGAAATATGCCCCATAATTAAGAATAAAAAATAAGACACAAATCTAGATATGACATCAAAGCTGCAATTCACAGATGAACACTTTGAAATAGCTATTGTAAATATGCTCAGTGATTTAAAAGGAAAGATGGACATAACATAAGAAAATTAAAAAAAAAACATAGAAACTATAAAAAAGAACTAGATAGAAATTCTAGAACTGAAAACATAGCATATCTAAATAGAAAGTGAGTTGATGGACTCACAACAGATTATATTCAGCAGAAGAAAGGTAAGTGAATTTTAAGACAAGTCAATGGCAAGCATCCTCATTGAATCATAAAAAATATAGAAGAAAATTAAAATTGTCTCAGTAACTTTTGGAACACTAACAAGCCGTCTAGTATACATGCAATTGGAGTTACAAAAGAAATGAAGACAGGAAAAGATTGTGTAGAAAAAATATTTGAATAAATAATGGTTGAAATTTTTCCAACTTTGATGAAAAATATCAACCCACAGAGCCATAAGGACACAATTAAATTGAAGCAAGATAAATACAAAAGAACCCAAATTATAATCAATCATAATCAAATCATCATAATCAAATTCTTATAAACCAGGAGAATGGAAAAACAAATTATGGAATGTTTGTGTAATGGAATACTACTCAACAATAAGAAGGAATCACTGATACATTCAACATGCATAAGCCTCCAAAAACCTTGTGTCGAATGAAAAAAAGCAGGCATAAGAACATATACTATACCCATTTATATGAAATTAGAAAACATGCAACACTAATATATGTTGATAGAAATCACAATAGTGGGTACCTCATTAGGAATGAAGAGAGGTAGAGACTGACTAGAAAAGAGTCACGAGTGAACTTTCTGGGATTGTGGAAATATTCTATATCTGGGTAAGGAAAATGAATGCATTTGCCCAAAACTCATCAAACTATACACTTAATGTGTGTGCATTTCTGTGTGTTTATACATCAATTTAAAAACAAAAGGGTTGTACGCAGATTGGTGCCACTTAATACTACTTCCAAGGAGAAATAGCATAGTCAGAGTTTTTTTTAAGTTCATAAATTAAGGCAGCCCTCTGCTGGATATTATATCTTGATCCTGTAAGACAGGACAGAAGTATGTTATTTTATTTTTCCTAAACTGTCATCCTTTATTTACTTGAAAAATGTCTATAGTTATTTTTAAATACCACATTTATAATCTGCATTGTTCTCACATCTCCTATATAAGAACTGCTCAATTGTTTGAATTTCCCTTTTCCCATTCCATAGAAGTAACAGAGTATTAAAACATATTTTTGTATTATTTAGAACTGCCTGAGAAAGTGTGGGTAGGATCTAGTGTACCAGTGTGTGGAAAGGTTGGGCTTGGCTTGGAAGATGAAGAGTTTGCCCACTGTAACAAGGGGGAATGCAAAGAATATAGACCCAAATAAAAGTAGACAGGAAGGGGGGGGGGGGAATCTTGTCATTTTATTCTGATTGCTTTTTATTTTCAGTGCAACAGGAAGCAAGACAGAGAGTGAGACAGGAAAAGAGGTATTGGAGATTTGAGAAGAGAGGAAAGGTGTGAAATAGTCACCTAAGAGAATGAAAGAGTGAATGGAACAGAGAACTTAACAGGACTTTTAAGTAGCATCAGAGGTCATTTAAGATCCATGGTCATGAATGTAAAGTGGGAAAAAGTGAGGGCACAGACATAGAGGAGGCAGAAAGTTGACTGTTAAGCGGTTTATAATTTGCCCACTTGAACTCCATGAATCGTGAGAAGAGTAAAGAGTTTGAGAGTAGATGGAAAGTAACCAAAACAATGATAGATATAATTATATAGTAACACTGTAATAAGGAGAAAGGAGAATGTGATGTTCTCCAGTAGCATTGCTATTACCATTGTCGTCATCATCATCATCATCATCATCATCATCATTATGAGTGTGAATGACTATCTCAGGTCACAAACTGAGGTGTGCAAGAACCATAGCTCCCTCTATTTTTCTAAAACTTAATACTTGAAGCCTCTGTCAGTTCATGAATTCCCTATTCTCTTTCTTGAAGTTGATCTAAGTGCATGGGGACATGCATAGCATTAAAGTTTGAGGGGCAGAAGGTATCTCATCAGAGTTGTCTATGCCGGCAACTTCTGAGGGGCTCCTGTTCCCTCCTGTTCTCTGGACATGCATCCATGCAGTCCCTTCTGGCTTCCTTATTCCTGACCACTAGTCTCCTCAAGGTTCAGGATAATTTATGCTCTCCTACCCTCTCTGGACTGAGAAAACACTGTGACAGGTCACAGGAATCCTCTGGGTAGACTCACCAAATAATCACTTCTTAGATCTTACCCAGGAAGAGAGACTATTACTCTTTCATTAACCCTATTACACTTATCCTAGGAGACTGAATATACAAACAGACAATGCTCAGGACATATGTAAAAATAGAACTTTGACTCACAACCTACAGCAGCCTTCCCAGGAAACCAAACCCTTGTCTAAAATAAACATTTATCCCAGAAGCAAGCCTACTTTCAGTAAGACTTATAGAAAATCAGACTGCTATCTCTAGTAGCATTCAGGAAGCAGGACAATGATTTCTGTAACAATCAGCCCAGAATGGCCAGGACTTGATGAATAACTGACAGCTTCCCTAATTGTTCTCCCTCCCTCTAACTTACAACCAATGAAAGAAAGTTAACATGCTCCCCTGACCAGTCACATAGTAGGCCCTGCCTCTAGTTAGGCATCTCCAGCTTCCCCATGTGAACAGCCTCCAAACAAGCCCCATCTAAAGCCATCCCTTTTCTCCACTAGGAAGCTTTCCTACTCCTCTCTCTGCCTTTGAGTCTCTGCTAAAACTCAAGTGACCATGGCTGACTCCCTTGCTGCAGCAAGCTCTGAATAAATAGCCTCTGCTTTTCTCATTTGGTTGTTCCTTTATTTCCACAATCCTGAATGCATACATGAGATTTCTGGAGCAGAACAGATTAACTATTATTTACTTACAAGCAAACAATAATCATGTGGTTCTCCTGAGCCCTCATTCCTTGATCTTAGGCAATGAGATAAAAGTGGAGTTTACTCTACTCTTTTGAGCCTGTATTATGGGCAAGGAATGCAAAAATACTAATTTAGGCATTTAAACACAAGCCGTTGGGAGGAGCCAAGATGGCGGAAGAGCATGGAAGGTTTTTTTACATCTTGCATCCATGAAATACAGCCAGACCAACACTAAACCATCCTGCACACTAGAAAACTGATTTGAGGATTAACACAACAATCTGCACAACCAGAACCACAGAACTCAGCAGGTACATGGTGTGGAGAGGTGAACTGGGGGAGAGAGAAGCCACAGAGGGCAGGGAGCTGTTTTTGCTTGTGGAGAGAGAATGGAAACAGTGGGGGAGAATATGGGAAAAGCACCCCCCCCCCCCACCGCAAAAGCAGTTGGAGAGAAAGTGGAAAAGTGTAAACAGCTGCAGGGACTGAACTAATGAAGGAGAAAGGAGAAAGGAGAGTGTTTAAATTCCTTTAAGACTCTATAAACGGGGGGTGCAGTCTGAAACTCCACAGCTCAATACCTGGAGGTGCTCTGGTGAGAAGGACGAACCCCCAGGAGCAGAGTGGAGTCCAGGGGTCTTCAGGCCACAAGGGGAAAGGCAGTTCCCTGTGGGGAGGACATCTGGTAGAGGCTGTGTGGCCCCCACACAGGCAAAGACCCAAGTGGACCCAGGAACACAACCACATTTGCTGGTGCTGGAACAAGGTCATTAAGGGTGAAGCCTGGTGCCAGATGTGTGTTGTGATTTTCCATAATCCCTGAAATGCTGCTGATACATAATTGCATGAACTTTTTCTGGGGCAGGCTGGCACCCAGCCGCAGTCTCTGGGCATCGGTAGCAGCATGGTCCTGCGAACGTTCCTGGGTGCAGCCAGCGCCCAGCCATTGCTTGGTGAGACACTCCATAGAAGGTCAGAACAGGTCAAAGCCGCAGTCCCTCAGAAGTGAGGGGTCAGCAAACATAGCTACATCTGAGATAAAATCCAGGAGGGAGGTGCTGCCTGGGGCTTGGTCACAGACAGTGTAAAAGTGGGGGGTGGACAGAAGCCAGAGACAAAGGACGGGTGCACAATTGCTGATTGGAGAGAACTGAATTCCAATACTAGAGACCTGGTAGCTGAGTGACGCCATTTTCACCGTTCCTGCACATGTGCATACACCACCTACAAGCACCACAACAATCCACCCCAGTAAGCTAAGCAGCAAAAACTAATGGAGGATGGAGCCATTACACTAAGCCCTGCCTAACTGGGCCAACCTTGCTCTTCAGGAACACAAGTCTCTCCACCTGCTTAGTTTACAGACTATAATGCGCTTCATGGTTTGACTTCTATGGAAAACCAAGTAATTTCAATCGTATTTCAGTCTGTTTGCTGGTCCACCTATTCAATTTTCTTTTTTTTTCCTCTCTTTTTCGTTTCTTTTCTTTTTCTTGAATACAGAAAGAAATAATCTGTCTTTATTTTCAATTTTTATTAAAATATTTTTAATGTTTTTCAACTTTATTTTATGTAAATTTTTCAAATTCTATTTTACTTCCATCATTTCATTTTATTCTATTTCAATGTATTCATTTTTTCAAATTTTCAGACAATTTCCTTTTTTTTTCTTCCCCTTTTTTCTCTAATCTATCAAGCCCCTTTCAACACCCAGACCAAAACACACCTAGGATCTAGCATCATTTATTCGATTTGTGTGTGTGTGTTGTTGTTGTTGTTGTTGTTAATTTTTTTATTTTAATTTTTTTTATTTTTTACCTCATTAATTCTTTTTCTTCCTTCAAGATGATGAAATGAAGGAATTCACCCCAAAAGAAAGAGCAGGAAGAAATGACAGCCAGGGACTTAACTAACACAGATACAAGCAAGATTTTTTTTTTATTTTTTACCTCATTAATTCCTTTTCTTCCTTCAAGATGATGAAATGAAGGAATTCACCCCAAAAGAAAGAGCAGGAAGAAATGACAGCCAGGGACTTAACTAACACAGATACAAGCAAGATGTCTAAACCAGAATTTAAATTGTTTTTAAGGTTTATTCATTTTTCACAAACAGAGAGACAGAGCATGAGCCGGAGAGGGGCAGAGAGAGAGGGAGACACAGATTCTGAAACAGGCTCCAGGCTCTGAGCTGTCAGCACAGAGCCCGACGTGGGGCCCGAACTCACAGATGGCAAGATCATGACCTGAGCTGAAGTCAGATGCTTAACCAACTGAGCCACGCAGGTGCCCATGAACCAGAATTTAGAATCACATAATAAGAACACTAGCTCGAGTCGAAAGTGGATTAGAATTAGAATCCCTCTCTGAGGAGATAAAAGAAGTAAACGCTAGTCAGGATGAAATAAATGCTATAACTGAGCTGCAATCTCGAATGGATGCCATGGCGGCAAGGATAGATGAGGCAGAGCAGTGAATCAGCGATATAGAGGACAAACTTATGGAGAATAATGACACAAAATAAAAGAGGGAGACTACAGCAAAAGAGCACGATTTAAGAATTAGAGAAATCAGTGACTCGTTTAAAAGGAACAACATCAGAACCATAGGGTTCCAGAAGATGAAGAGAGAGAAAAAGGGGTAGAAGTGTTATGTGGGCAAATCACAGTGGAAAACTTTCCTAACCTGGGAAAAGACACAGACATCAAAATCCAGGAAGCACAGGGGACTCCTATGAGATTCAACAAAAACCGACCATCAACAAGGCATATCATAGTCAAATTCACAAAATACTCAGGCAAGGAAAGAATCATGAAAGCAGCAAGGGGAAAAAAAGTTCTTTTTTCCCTTAACCTACAAGGGAAAACAGATCAGGTTTGCAGCAGACCTATCCACAGAAACTTGGCAGGCCAGAAGGGAGTGGCAGGATATATTCAACATGCTGAATCAGAAAAATATGCAGCCAAGAATTCTTTATCCAGCAAGACTGTCATTCAAAATAGAAGGAGAGATTAAAAGTTTCCCAGACAAACAAAATTTAAGGAGTTTATAACCAGTAAACAAGACTTACAAGAAATTTTAAGGGGGACTCTCTGAGGGGAAAAAACAGGAAAAAATACATACATACATACATATATACATACATACCGAAAACAACAAACACTAGAAAGGACCAGCGAACACCCCAGACTCCAACCATACAAACAACATAATGGCAATAAATTCAAATCTTTCAGTACTCACTCTAAACATCAATGGACTAAACCCTCCAATCAAAATCATTACATATAGTAACCAAATGGATAAGAAAACAAGATCCATCTATATGCTGTTTACAAGAGACCCACTTCAGACCTAAATACACCTTCAGATTGAAAGTAAGGGGATGGAGGACCATCTATCACGCTAATTGTCAACAAAAGAAAGCCAGAGTAGCCATACTTATATCAGACAATCTAGACTTTAAAATAAAGACTGTATCAAGAGATGCAGAAGGGCGTTATATCATAATTAGGGGTTTATCCACGAAGAAGAGCTAACAATTATAAACATTTATGCTATAATGTGGAAGCACTCAAATATATAAATCCATTAATCACAAACATAAACTCATTGATGTTAATACCATAATACTAGGGGACTTCAACACCCCACTAACAGCAATGGACAGATCATCTAATTAGAAAATCAACAAGGAAACAATGGCTTTGAGTGACACACTGGACCAGATGCACTTAACAGATATATTCAGAACATTTCATCCTAAAGCAGCAGAATATACATTCTTCTCCAGTGCATATGGAACATTCTCCAAAACAGACCACATACTGGGACACAAATCAGCCCTAAGTAAGTACAAAAAGATTAAGATCATACCGTGCATATTTTCAGACCACAACGCTATGAGCCTCAAAATCAACCACAAGAACAAATTTGGAAAGGTAACAAATACTTGGAGACTGAAGAACATCCTACTAAAGAACGAATGGGCTAACCAAGAAGTTAAAGAGGAAATTAAAGAGTACATGGAAGCCGATGAAAATGATAACACCACAGCCCAAAACCTCTGGGATGCAGCAAAGGCAGTCATAAGAGGAAACTATATAGCAATCCACACCTTCCTAAAGAAGGAAGGAAGGTCTCAGATACACAACCTAACCTTACACCTTAAAGAGCTGGAAAATGAACAGCAAATAACACCCAAAACCAGCAGCAGACAGCAAATAATAAAGATCAGAGCAGAAATTAATGCTATCAAAACCAAAAACACAGTAGAACAGATCAATGAAACCAGAAGCTGGTTCTTTGAAAGAATTAACAAAAATGGTAAACCACTAGCCAGTTTGATCAAAAAGAAAAAGGAAAGGACCCAAGTAAATAGAATCAAGAATTAAAGAGGAGAGATCACAACCAACGCAGCAGAAATAAAAACAATAATAAGAGAATATTAAGAGCAATTATACGCCAATAAGTTGGGCAATCTGGAAGAAATGGACAAATTTCTAGAAACATATACACTACCAAAACTGAAACAGGAAGAAATAGAAAATTTGAACAGACCCATAACCAGTAAGGAAATCGAATTAATAATCAAAAATCTCCCCAAAACAAGAGTCCAGGGCCAGATGGCTTTCAAGGGGAATTCTACCAAACATTTAAGGAAGAGTTAACACCTATTCTCTTGAAGGTGTTCCAAAAAGTAGAAATGGAAGGAAAACTTCCAAACTCTTTCTATGAAGCCAACATTACCTTGATTCCAAAACCAGACAGAGACCCCACTAAAAGGAGAACTATAGACCAATTTCCCTGATGAACATGGATGCAAAAATCCTCAACAAGATATTAGCCAACCAGATCCAACAATACATTTTAAAAAGTATGCACCATGACCAAGTGGGAATTATACCTGGGATGCAGGGCTGGTTCAATATCCACAAAACAATCAGTGTGATTCATCACATCAATAAAGAAAGGACAAGAACCACATGATCCTCTCAATAGATGCAGAGAAAGCATTTGACAAAATACAGCATCGTTTCTTGATAAAAACCCTCAAGAAAGTAGGGATAGAAGGATCATACCTGGAGATCATAAAAGCCATATATGAATGACCCAACGCTAATATCATCCTCAATGGGGAAAAACTGAGAGCTTTCCCCCTAAGGTCAGGAACAAGACAAGGATGTCCATTCTCACCCCTGTTATTCAACATAGTATTGGAAGTCTTAGCCTCTGCAACCAGACAACACAAAGAAATAAAAGGCATCCAAATCAGCCAGGAGGAGGTAAAACTTTCACTCTTCACAGATGACATGACACTCTGCATGGAAAACCCAAAAGATTCCACCAAAAAATTGCTAGAACTGATCCATGAATTCAGCAAAGTTGCAGGATATAAAATCAATGTACACAAATCGGTTGCATTCCTATACACCAACAATGAAGCAACAGAAAGAGAAATCAAGGAATTGATCCCATTTACAATTGCACCAAAAACCATAAAATATCTAGGAATAAATCTAACCAAAGAGGTGAAAAACCTATACACTGAAAACTATAGAAAACTTATGAAAGAAATTGAAGAAGACACACAAAAAAAATGGAAAAATATTCCATGCTCCTCGATAGGAAGAACAAATATTGTTAAAATGTCAATACTACCCAAAGCAATCTACATATTCAATGCAATCCCTATCAAAATAACACCAGCATTGTTCACAGAGCTACAACAAACAATCCTAAAATTTGTATGGAACCAGAAAAGACCCCAAATAGCCAAAGCAATCTTGAAAAAGAAAACCAAAGCAGGAGGCATCACAATCCTGGACTTCAACGTATACTTACACAGTTGTAATCATCAAGACAGTATGGTACTGGCACAAAAGACACTCAGATCAATGGAACAGAATAGAGAGCCCAGAAACAGACCCACAAACATATGGCCAACTAATCTTTGACAAAGCAGGAAAGAATATCCGATGGAATAAAGACAGTCTCTTCAGCAAGTGGTGCTGGGGAAACTGGACTGTGACATGCAGAAAAATGAACCTGAACCACTTTCTTATACCATACACAAAAATAAACTCAAAATGGATGAAAGACCTAAATGTAGGACAGGAGGCCATCACAATCCTCAAGGAGAAAGCAGGCAAAAACCTCTTTTATCTTGGCCGCAGCAACTTCTTACAAAAGCAAACAAAAGCAAAAATGAACTATTGGGACCTCATCAAAATAAAAAGCTTCTGCACAGTGAAGGAAACAATCACCAAAACTAAAAGGCAACCGATGGAATGGGAAAAGATATTTGCAAACAAAATATCAGATAAACGGTTAGTGTCCAAAATCTATAAAGAACTTAACAAACTCAACACCCAAAAAACAAATAATCCAGTGGAGAAATGGGCAAAAGGCATGAATAGACACTTCTCCAAAGAAGACATCCAGATGGCCAACCGACGATGAAAAAATGATCAACATCATTCACCACCAAGAAAATAAAAATCAAAACCACAATGAGATACCGCCTCACACCTGTCAGAATGGCTAACATTAACTCCAGCAACAACAGATGTTGGCAAAGATGTTTGCACTGTTTGTGGGAATGCAAAAAATTAAAAATAGAACTACCCTACAACCCAGCAATTGCACTACTAGGTATTTATCCAAGGGATACAGGTATGCTGTTTCGAAGGGACACATGCACCCCAATGTTTATAGCAGCACTATCAACAATAACCAAAGTACGGAAAGAGTCCAAATGTCCATCAATGGATGAATGGATAAAGAAGATGTGGTATATATATACAATGGAGTAGTACTCAGCAATCAAAAAGAATGAAATCTTGCCATTTGCAAGTACATGGATGGAACTGGAGGGTATTATGCTAAATGCAATTAGTCAGTTAGAGAAAGACAAATATCATATGATTTCACTCATATGAGGACTTTATAAGGGAAGGGAAGGGAAGCAAAAATAATATAAAAACAGGGAGGGGGACAAAACATAAGAGACTCTTAATTATGGAGAATGAACACAGGGTTGGCAGGAGGGGTTGTGGGGGGGGGGGGATGGACTAAATGGGTAAGGGGCATTAAGGAATATACTCCTGAAATCACTGTTACACTATATGCTAACTAACTTGGATATAAAGTAATTAAATCAAATTTTTAAAAAATAGAAAAAAAATTAAACACAAGCTGTTACCCTCCCCTCCTGAAAAGAAGGATAAAAGCCTTGGAAAGGTTCATGAGTTCTTACTCTAACCATTTGCAATGTAAATTAACTTTTCTATGGTAACAATAAGACCATTGTCTACATTTTTACAACCTAGGATGACCCCATGTTCCCAGGTCTCAGTAAGGTTTCCTCAGAACCCCTAAGTGTGCAGAAACATGAAAAATATCTTCTCTAAAGCCCCTCAAACCTCAAATCTATCTGGGGTTTCTGCCATCCTCCATGGGGGAGAACAGCCCTCATGCCCACCCTCCTGAGCTTTCTCAGGACCTCCCAGCATATAAGCTCTCTTCACTTCTCTCTTGAATCTTTACTCACATAGACTGGAGGCCCTCTCAAGTCTCATGGGCAGGGAGCTGTGCTGATGTCCTGTCATCCAGCACTGGCCAGGCTCTTGTCTTGACTGACCCATTAAGTCTTTCCTTTGTTGATGCCTGAGAACTTGGCCTTTGAAACAAAAATGTCAGGAAGAGTCCTCCATTTTTTTGTTAAATCACCTCTTCCCAAGGCGTGCAGGGTTCTCAGAGTCCCCACCATGGGGACCAGACAGCAGGAAAAATGGGATATTTTGAGATGAAATATTGTGAAGTCCTGTCTATTCCCACCACACAAGGTTAGTGCCTCTTCCAGGCACATCTCTTCCCATCCACAAGCTCATGTGTTCATATTCTTTAAAAAAATGAGCTTATTCATATTTGAAAATTATAAAGATAGGCAAAAATCACACCACCATAAACAACTTCTGAAAAAATTTTGATACTCACCTTCTTACACTTTCTTCTATGGTCAGTACATGGAAGTCACTCAGCACCTTAAACTTGGCACATACGTCCTGCCGCGCCCCCCCAACACCCCATCCCAGGAATGCTCTTTTCCTTCAAGCTAAACCATCTGCAGTCTTGAGGCCAAGCTCTGGCTTCTTGAGGCCCAGATCCCACCTTCCTCTGTAAACTCTAGACCCCCAAAGCCCCTACATCTTGCTGTGAAACGCACAGCAGGCTGCATTGTGTTGTTTGTTCTCTGTGCTCCCCACTGAGCCTGTCTCCCATGTAAATTCTTTTCTCCTGGAGGTCAATGGCTGTTTGTCACATTTGGCTTGGGCTTAGATTTGGGAACATGTGTGTTCAATAAATACCGCTGAATAAATACAGTTTTCCTAATGAGCATTTGTTTGTAATTTGTACCTGGAAATGTTGGGGATGGGGAGTGGCTTGAAACTACAGGTATATGTTTCCCTGACATAAGTATAGAAAAATGTTTCCAACTGAAAGCTTAAAATTAAAATGCATCTCAGTGACAACCAAAACTATGTCCTAAGATTGGATGCCTCCTTAGGATCTGCTGAGGAAATGGTTAAAAATGTATACTTTGCAAGTTTCTAATAGGGTGGCTCCCAGAAGGGGTTGGAGGATCAATAAGCACTTTTTTTAGCCATCTGTTGGGGTGAGACCAACATGCAGCCTCAGCTGATAGACAACAAGGAGCAGTTTTGTCGTCCACTACAGATGAGAAGACTTCAATGGATTTGTGTAACCAAAGGGTGGGACCCACAACAGAGATGCAGAGGGGAAAACAGCCCATGTGCATGTGTATTTGTTTAATTCAGTTTGCAGTGTTCTCAATAGACTGAAGCTGGAATTTGGCTGTACTTTGATGCCACACACACACACACACACACACACACACACACACACTATGCCTTCTTTTGGGAGCTGGCATGAGTCAGCAGATATGAGTAACCAGATATCCCAGGCCCTGCTTTAAAAGTGACCATTCAGGGTATGAGTGGCACCAAAAGAAAGCTCACAGAAACACCTAACAACCCTGATCCCAGCCCTCGGGAGCTCCACAAGACAGAAATGAGGAAAAATCTGAACTAACTCTTCTCTGCCTCTCCCCAGGCCCTCAACGGCTTCCTCATGGCAGTTACAGAGGATGGCTATGTTTTATACGTCTCTCCCACGGTCCAGGACTACTTGGGATTTCATCAAGTGAGTAGTTTTATTTTTCAGTTGAAGAGTTTGGCAAATCTAGGGGGTGAGGCAGGGCCATGTAATGCTTGTCTACATGGGGCTGTAATGGAATTTTGAAGACCTGGGTCTCCATCTCAGTCCCACACATGTACGTCATATGTCTTTGACTGAGCCTTCCTAGAGCACTGGCTTCTTTCATCCAGTGGAGGGCATGGTAACCCATATCCTCTGAGAAGCAGATGCCAAGGTAGGATGAGATGAACAAGAGATTTCTCAGGAGAAAATCCTGGGAAGACCCAAGAGGGAGCAGGGGTTGGGGAAAGCAGGTCTGTCCCTTGGGCAAGAGACCAGGAAGGAACGGGGGTGGGTGGAAGAGTCTTCCACTGCAGTGCAGGGCCAGTGGGACATCCTCAATCCAAAGTCATGCGACAAGCAAGCTCCTCTTCTCCCAGGAACAGGCCTGCCTTGGTGTCCCTACCATGCTTAGTCACTGGCTGGGGGCAATCCATAGGAATTGTGGCCCCAGCACAAACAAGTGGTACATCAAAGAGAGGCAACCTTACAATAACCTCAGTCAGAAACCTAAGAGGCACATTATCATGGCCATCACACTCACTTCTTGTGCTTCACAAGTCTACTCCTCCACCAGGGTTTGCGGAGCAAATCCTCCTTGGTTCCTATGAGCCTCTCTCCCTGGGGGAACCTCAAAAAAGAGAGGTGAGTGGGACAAACTCCAGCTGGTCTCAGGGTAGCACCTGGAACTCCTCTGCTCTCCATTCTGAATTCTTCTCACCCTCAGCCATCACCTCAGCACACCTTGATGGCTTAGCTAGAGGTGTGATGCAAACCTTCACTACTGAAGGGTCTGAGTCCCGGTATCCAGTGCCGTCATGGTCCTCACATCAGGGTGAAGGCCCATGGGGGCCCGATAATACCTGAAGTGCCAGCTAAAGTCTGGCTCACAGCAAACCCACAAAGTGTCAGGACCCACCCAGTGGTCATTTACCCATTCCATAAGCATGTAATTGGAATCAATCTAGTTGACAGCTGGTGTAACCCCCAGACTGGGTCCTTGGCCCATGGAGTGAGATATATCGAAATATAAAAGGCCAAGGGGAAACCCCTGAAACTACCTGAAACTACCTGAACCTACCCCCAAACTGACTCCAGTCAAGATAGTAAATCACATGCAATATCATACATATCTCAAGGAGGTCATGGACAGTGGTGCTGTTGGATAGAAGGTATGGTCAATATCTTACCATGGCATTGTAGGGCCCTTCCTCCTAGGGACCATGCCCCCTCTTCAGCCAGTGGATTTCAGATCTGAAATTTGTCTCAGGTACAGAAACTGAGCAAAGGATTGTCATTTTTCATCAAGGTAACAGCCCCCAGCCTACTGACCCTCTTTTGTTGCCTTTAATTGATGTTAAGCAGCATCGTTGTTGGCTGCCCATCTCTTTTGCCCCTTGGGATGCCATGCTCTATTAACCATCTCCACAACTCCCTATGGTCCAAGCCCCCTTGATTATTTCTTCTACCTTGCTGGCCACCACTGTAATTGAAGCCTACAGGCTTGGTCAGTAATTGCTGCCATCTGACCTCTCTTACTTCAGGGCTCCATCATCCCAATGGACATTCATGAGCCCACCCCAGTGTCTTCCTCTCCTACCATCAGCCCTGACCTGAAAAGAACAGTCACCTTAATACCAAATTTCTTATGATGGGGCCCCTCCAGTAGTGCACTCCTGTAGGCCTTGGTGTGTGGTATGTCCCTGGGCCCTCCCATGGTATGCAATCTCTGGTGGGTCTTCTGAACTGATGAATTGCATTCATTCCACCACACCCATTTCACTCAGCCTTTTTGTCCCTTTCTCTGCCATCTGCCAGGACAACTCCGGTACTACCCTCTCACTGACCACTGGCTTTTTCCAGCCTCTAAGAGCCATCCCAGCATTTAGTTTGTCCCATTTTCTGAAGTTCCTGCAAGGGTGTGAAAATTGTATGTCCTAAAAATTCTGACCTGACCCTGGCAAGGAGAGTTAGCCAACTGTACAGCTCTCAGGAAGCTGAACAGGCCAAAGGGGAGCCCTCAGGGCCAAGTCGCCCATCAGAGAAGTCCCATCTCCCAGGAGCAGGCCTGCCTTACAGTTGCCGCCACAGTGGATTTTAGTGGGCAGCAGCTGGGACGTGTCTCTGTTATACTCCCTGCAGCTGGAGACCTGAAGGGCATTTTCATTGCTGATGCTGAGGGAAGACATTCCATGCTCCACACAACTGCCATGCAGACTGAGAAACAGCAATGCTTGTGCCAGTGCGTCGCTCACCAAGAATACCACGCAGTGTGAGGGGCTCATAAAATGCCATAGCAACAGAAGGGTTTCCGAAATCAAGGCAATAGGAAGACTCAAAATCCCTCCATCTCCACTCCTCACATATTCCCATGCCCACCTTGCACTCATGGATGTGCGCAGCATACCCCACACCAGCTCTGGACTCACGCCTCACTTGTGATGAAAAGACACTTGCTGAGAAGTTTTACAGTCTTTTCACCTTTCCTTTAGAAAAAATGTCAGCCAGTACCATTATGCTGTATCTGGTTTTCAGCTGAGAATCTGAGAAGGAGTTTTATTTGTCAAAGACAGACCTGAGGCCTGAGCGCTTGCCACACCCACGCTGTCAGCATCGAACTTTCTGCCTCCCTGCCCTTGCTGAGGACAAACGTGATGTGAGGGAGGGTTCAGAGATAGGGACCCTTATAAGAAGACTTTACAAGAGAAAGAAAAAAATAAACTTGGCTAAAGCCCTTCATATCCAAGAAATGCAATGGGTTTCTCTGTGCAGTGTGGTTAGGGGAGGCAGGGCCGCCCTGCTGTGATGCTTTCCAGTTCAGAACCTCCAGGGGCAGTGAAAAGAGCTGCAGACAGAATGACAGCAACGTGGGTGAACAGGAGAGAAGTCAGGGTCACTGCCTATGGCCTCGGCCTCTGTGCACAGCTCTCCCACACCAGCGCCGTGTATGGCTTTTAGAGTTCGACCAGGTAGAAGCAGGGAGCGCGGATGTGTCGGGTGCTGGGCACTGTCAGAGCACTGTTGCATTCCTCCATGCTGTCTGTTCTGTTTTGCCCTGGTGGTCCCCCGGAAGCCCACCTCCCTTGGCCTCAGCCCCCATGCTGCCATCTCTGTTATTTCCCCTCCAATCTTCATGCCATTGGCCCTTCACCTCCTTCCAGCCTGGAGGCCCATACAATGTCTCTATCCTTTCATCAGCTAAGCCAGACGCTTGTAAATATTTATCACCATGCCATGTGCTGGGATGGATATGCTCCTGAAAAGTTCATTTTCCCTGAATTTAGTGCAGAAAATGGTTATATACAACAGGTTTCTAAAGATCATGCTTTGTGTGGGTTCAGAGATGCAGGGGAAGAGTGAAGAAGAATAACTTATCTGGGGTAGAATTTGGGCCAGAAAAACTTTTTATTGCTGACAGAAAACTTTCAGCTGCACTTAATTCCTCTCAGAAGATCAAGAATAATCCCAAACTATACTCAAATAAAGCATAACTTAATAAATTATTCACTACAAGCAACAGTAGAGACACTCATTACATTTCTTACTTTTTTAATGTTTATTTTTGTCAGAGAGAGAGAGAGAGAGACAGAGAGAAAATGAGTGGGAGAGGGGCAGAGAGAGACAGAGACACAGAATCTGAAGCAGGCTCCAGGCTCAGTGCTGTCAGCACAGAGCCCGACATGGGGCTCAAACCCATGAACCATGAGATCATGACCTGAGCTGAAGCTGGATGCTTAACCGACTGAGCCACCCAGGCGCTCTGACTTATTACATTTTTAAAATTAAACCTGCTTGATTTACAAGGAATACAGTAAGACTTCTCAAGGCAAACTGGCTTGAAAACAATTTAACATTCTCCTTATGTGTAAAATATTTGCGAAATCTGTATGGGGATAGGATACCTTAAATTTTGTTCACATTCAAGTCACTACATTGCCAAACCCATTTCCTTTTTTTTTTTTTTTTTATGTTTACTTGGTTATTTTGAGATAGAGAACAAGCAGCGGAGGGGTAGAGAAAGAGAGAGAGAGAATCCCAAGCAGGCTTCACATTCAGCCCAGCACAGGCCTCCAACCCACGACTATGAGATCATGCCCTGAGCTGAAATCAAGAGTCAGACACTCAACCGACTGAACCCCCTGCCTGTAGTGCCCCTGAGCCCATTTCTTTAGAGTGAATACATTATATAATGTATAAATACATTAGCATTTATATTCACTCATCTCCTTCAACAAATGACAGAACAAACTTGGCTCTCCCTGGAAATGAGATTTTTGTTGTAATCCAGTTTAATTTTGTTATCCAGAAGAGCTCAACATTCTCCTTCCATAGAACTTTAAGCCAACTCTCCAGGGCTATTCAGTAGCTTCCAAAGGGTGTCCCCACCTCAGACATCTCCCTGCTAATGACCTGTGACTTGTCTGCTAGACAGTCATTCTTCCCTTGGCCCCAAGCACTGCCACCCTTTTCAAGAGAGGATACAGACATGGCCTCCAACACCATGGGAGTGCCCACCTCATGGATGTTTTCTGGGTCTGGGGACAGCAGCAGCCTGGTAAGATGGCTGTACAAAACCAGAGAAGGAAAACAGAAACAGTGCACCAACCAGACCCAGGATGGGGAGGGACAAAGACAGGTGAGTACACAATGCCTGGAAGGATCAGAGGTGCTAGACATGACTTAGGTTCATTGGAGGTGAACAGGTCATACCTGGCCTCAGGAAGGAAAGAAGCATCCCCTGGAGTGTGACACTGCCCCTTGGTCTTTGCAGTCAGATGTCATCTATCAGAGTGTGTTCGAGCTGATCCACAAGGAGGATAGAGCCATGTTCCAGAGCCAATTTCTCTGGCCTCCAGATGCAGCACCTAACAGCAGAGAGGGAGAGCAGGACAACCACCGTAAGTCAGGAAGGCTTGGGGGGAAAAGGGCAAATACAAAATCAATCCTCTACATGTGTTTCAACACGGTATACATGTGTTTCTTCCATGAGGAAGAAATTAGATGAGGAAGTCAGGCTTTCTCACTCAGATGTAGATTTCATTAAGCACTGATCGAGCTCTCACTAAGTCCCACGAATATGAGGGAAAGAGAGGAGGAAGGACTGCAATCACGAATCAGGTAGTGTGCGTTGGCACAGGACTCTACATCTCATATCTGTGACCTCATCTGGTCCTCCTAGGAACTGGAAACTATGCATGAGGCATGAGTACCTGTTGATTTTACTACCAGTAGGATGCAGGGAGGGATTTTTGATGATCTTGTTCACTGATGTATTCCCAGCGCCTGGAACAGTGTCTGAGACAAAGTAAACATTAGCTGCTTGAACAAAAGAATGTTCAGATGAAGAGAGTGATGCTTGCCCAGATGGACCCAGTTGGTGAGTGATAAGACTCATGCTGGAGGAAATATCCTACTTGCCCAGGCAGGTGCATCCTCTGAACAATGATCAAGCTGGCACAGACTCATATTTGTGTATCTAGTGAGTATACAAGTTAGGTGGCCATTATGGCCATAACGTGTTACTCTGCCAACTGGTGGGATACCATAGGCAAAAGGCAATACTGTCCTTTACAAGTAAATGCCATTTTGTAAATCCAGATACAGGACCCCTCTCCAAGGATTTCGAGTACACTTAATGCATCCACAGAGGATGCAAAGAAAGGCTCTTCTGTGCTTTGTTGTGATGGATGGTTAGAAAAAAATAAAATACTCAAACAGAGGCTTCAATTAGAAAAAAAAAGTGAATCCATGTGCCAATATTTGCACACTAATGACATCCTTTTTGTGGTAGATAACCAAAAATATTAAGCAAGAATAAACTTACAAGGCTGACTATAATATATGGTTGTGTAAATTCGTAAGATACAGCTTTAACTCAATTCAGCTTTGGCTGCTGTGATTTTAGTCCATCTCTCTTCAAAGCCTGCTCCTACTTCAGACATTCGGCACAAGATTCTGTCTTATCTAGCCATAAATCCAGCAGAGTAAAGTTACTTATCACAAAATAGGACTTCACTTTTTTTCTTTCCCATAAGATTATCAGCTCATTGAAGGGAGGAACTTTGTCCTCAGCATTGAGCTTGGACCTCTGTGCGGGCGGTTTCTGTGTCTCCACCCATGTCTGTGTTGACTGGCTAGGGTCAAAAGAGAAGGGAACATAAGTGTGAAGCGCAGACTTTTGTACACTGCCTGACACTGCCAAGTTTGAATTATGTCCTTAACAATGGATAGCCTGGAATTTTGCATCTAATTTCATGTTTTTAAATACTTTTTATACCCTTATACCTCTGTAGTAGCAGAAACCATACAGAAGTCTACCTACATATTTATAAATATATGCGTAATTTTTTCAAAATACAAGCAAAATTTTAATGCAGTGCTATAAACATGGAAGAAAGATATATGAAGACCACCCAACTAATCCAAATTCCAGTTGATGTGTGCTTTACACATGTGTGTATATGTTCTAACATTTATTGATGGTGTACCATGTGCTAGGGGTTTTATTAAAGGAGATTACAAAAGTAGTAAAATTTATCAGATCATAAACCTGCCTTTGTTCCTCCCTAGCCTGCTACACTTTATTCTTCTGCAGAAGAATAAAGTCCAGACAAATCAATTTTCATGTGACAAAGGCAAAACCATTAGCACAACTATAATCATACTTGTCAGGTTGAGAATTATAGCAAAAGATAACAAATTTGGTTTTTGCCTCTTCGACTTTCTAATGAATCTTCAATGGTACTTTTGTATTTAACCCAAAAGTTTGTTTTTTCCTTTATTATCCTTTGCAGAGGATACAAACCCCTAGGACAGGGAAGAGAGCAAGCTAAACCAGCACTCCAAAACGAGTCAAAGTGGCATCCTTTTTTACGGATAAATGGAGGAGGGCAGTGCAGGTGCAAGAAATAGCATGGGTGCAAAGTCCCTGAGGCAGAAGTGGACTTGGCATAGATGAGGAATGGCAAGGAGGACACTGAGAAGGGCACAGAGAGTGAATGGGAAACTGGCAGGTGACTGAGTGGGAAAGGGGTGCAGGGGTGCAGGCCACTATAGACTTTGAGGTAGGAAGCCACTGGAGAGTTCTAAACAGATAGTTGACATGATCTGACCTATATTTTAAAGTTACTCTGGCTACTGAATGGAGAACAGACTATAGGGGCAGGGGGAGAAGCAGGGACACCAGTTAGAAGGCTATGGCAAAGTTAAAACAAGAAAAGAAAAAAATGACAAGAGTAACAGTCAATGTATAAAGGTTACAATGTGCCAGGCACTATTCCAAGTGCTTTACATATATAAATGTAGTTCTCATAATAACTTTCTTTAAAGAGAGAGAAGAAAATTTGGGCCAATAGAGTTGTTAAATAACTTGCCCAGATTCATACAACAGGTCTGGGCTCAGGGTCTGTGCTGTTCTCGACCTAGACGGTCTGCCCAGCTGATGAGAGACTGGCCAGCACAATAGAGGTATACGTGATGACAAGTGGTTAGTTCCAAGGTGTATTTCAACAGTAGAGCAAACAGGGTTCCTGGATATGTATGTTATGTACATCATCTCATTTTTAACTTGATCCTCATGACACTGTAAAGCCAGCTTGAGTGGCTAATCAAGGTCATCCTGTCAGGCAAGGCCAAGGTTCACTGGGCCACAGGGCTTATGATCCCACATTCTCTCCACCCACCAGCTTCTTTCAGAGCTACAAATATTTTGGCTCTGTGGTGAAGAGTGTTCTAGTAGAGCTTCCTCACTTTTCTGTCTTCCCAGCTCTGCCTGGAGAGAACTGTCTCTCACTTAGTGGCACCCCCACTGACAGCCTTCAGCATCAGCCCTTGGAGGACCCCTCCTATCTGGAAAGAAGTTTTGTCTGTCGGTTCCGCTGCCTGCTGGACAACTCTTCTGGGTTTCTGGTAATCACGCTATCCTTACAGGCTCAGGAACTTCCTACAACAGAGCATGGCTCTGCTCAGATGGAACACTGCCCAAGGGGTGAGCCAGGCTTTCTCACCATCCCAGGAAGGGCCATCTGGCCTTCAGCTCACTGCCATTTCAGAATCCCAGGTTGTCTTTTGAACCTTCCTCTGCCTGGTTAAGATATGGGACATGTTTACTTGATATTTAGTTACACCTGTTACCTACAGTACAGTCCTAAGTGGAGATCACTGGTGAACTCAGGATGTTAATATACACCTTCTTCACCATCCCCCAAATCAGCTAAAAGTGCCTATCAATTCCTGGAATCGTACACCCTCTCACAGCTCAATCAACTCTGTGGCTCTATGAAAAAGGCTGTGTGGGTCAAGGACTTAAGGGAGGATGAAGAAGCCATGAAAAATGATCAGGGCCAGACGGGCAGAGCAGAATGAGAAGGCTCCAAGCCTGCACACACCTATACTGAGGAGTCCTACCTGTTCAACGACAAGGAGGATACTGGACCCTCTGAGTTCCATAAAGGGAAAGTTGTATCAACTGTTTTAGCTACTTCACATCCTCTTCTCCTTTGTCTTCTCATTACATTTGGGGTCTGCTTTTTCTAGGAGCTGAATTTCCATGGCCATCTTAAACTCCTCCCTGGGCAGAACAATAGACCAGAAGATGGCATCCTCATGTCTCCTCAACTCACCCTGTTCGCCCTTGCAACACCTCGCCAGCCACTCACCATCCTGGAGCTCCAAAACAAAACATTTCTTTTCCAAACAAAACACAAATTGGATTTCACACCTATAGCCTGTGATTCCAGGTACAACGCTCTGACCAGAAATCGTGACTCCTAGGGAACCAAGAGTGCTTGGACACTAGTTACTAGTTAGCCCCAATCCTGAATCTAGAACCAAAGGCAAGGCAAGAACAATTGGCCAATCCTGTCCAAACAGGTCCTGTAATGTTAGTTTAAAAGATGCTGCTTATGGGGGCGGTGTAGCAAACCTTCCATGTAGGAATATGGGGTTTAGGTTAGTGTGATACAGAGAACAAATCCTTAGTGATACTTTTCTCCCTCTTAAAGACTTCTAGTAACTAATCATCGTGAACCCCCAAGAAGTCCCACTATAAAAAATCTAATTTAGTTGGGTTTGACCCAACTTTTCCCAAATTTTATTTGACCACTGAACCTTTCTTGGGGAAATCAATTAACATGCCCCTTAGAACACATTCTAGAAAGCAAGTGATTCAATGTGTTGTTACAACTATAATATGCACGTTTTATTTCTTACTCAAAGACTGGTCCTTAGCATGCTGGGGAGTCACAGAGACCTTTGATGAAAGCTGTGGGACTTCTCCTTAACCAACGTTCACTTGTTCACCCACATGAGTGACTGTAGGTACAGACAGACCCCTGTTCCACAGCTCAGGCAAGTAAGCACAGGCTTAAACAGCATTTTGGATTACAAGTGTGGTAGAAGTGTCCGAGACGATCCTGTCGGTGCGGAGGCCTCTTAAAGGTCCTGCTCCAACCCTGTGGCAGGAGAGGTAGCCTTGCCGGACCTGGAGTGTCCTGGGGAAGACCGCTCCTGGGCGCTTCGGTGGGTGGGCACAAAGCAGAAAAGGCTGCAACGGAGAACTGTTAGGAGTTTGAGGGATGAACAGCGAGGCCGTAACATAAAGGAGTGCGGTGTCTCCTCTGCACAGAGGCAAGGTGGTCCTGGGTTACACCGACAGCGAACTCTGCAGGAAAGGATCGGGCTACCAGTTCATCCACGCGGCCGACATGATGCACTGCGCCGAGAATCACGTGCGGAGTGAGTTCGGGAGGCGCCCTCAGGGCCCAACCCCGCCCCGCGGGGCTGGGGCAAATCCTCCCCCCGCCTGCTGCCCCCCCTCCTGCAGAGGGCTCCCAGGGAGGGTAGGTGCGCGTCCGAGCTCGAGCTCCGATGCGAGCGCAGGCTCTCTCCGCAGTGATGAGGACGGGCGAGAGCGGCCTCACGGTGTTCCGGCTGCTCACCAAGCAGGCCGGCTGGCTGTGGGTGCAGTCCAACGCCCGCCTGGTGTTCCGTGGCGGCCAGCCCGACTGCATCGTCGCCCGGCAGCGGGCCCTGACGTAAGTGCGGCCCCGGGGGACGGGGGGGGGGGGGGGGGCGCGGGGGGGTGGTGGTGGAGGGACCTGTCGTAAGTGAGGGCGCGACGTCCGCTGGGGCCCAGCGGCAGTGCGAAACCCGACAGAAATGAAGTCCTTGAGGTCCCCCTGTGAGGACCCTGTCGTAAAAGCAAGGTCCCGACGTAAGTGTAATCGTGCAACAAGACGTAACTAAAAGCCCGTACGGTACAACGAGATCCTTGTGCAGAGGACCCAATGCAAATGAGAACCGGAAGGGAGGGTCTGAAACCCTGCCTTGGGAGCGAGGTTTCCTCTAGCCTCGAGTTGGCAGCCTCTGAAGTCCACCCAGCTTTCAGGGGCCAAGTAGAGCTGCAGCTCATGTATAGTTGTTTGGCCGTAGACAGGACGCTCAATTCCCGTGGGCCTCAATCTCGGCCAACAGTAGGGTAGGCGGAGCACTCCACGAGGGGGGAGGGGAGGCGCTTTGTGAGCACATGGGTTCAGTTCCATGGATTCAGTCGGCCTTGTCCCAGTGAGGCTGGCGGAGTCTAGGAGAAAGAGACTAGCGCAAGTATCCGTGTGTGCCTTTGGCTTTTGTAATGGACTCGCCTGCTTCTGCTGAACAATTAGTGCAAGCATGTACATGCACACCTTATTTCCCTAAAAGAACCACAGACAGGGCTTTATGTCAAATTCTCGTATTTGCCTGGGTCACCGATTCTCATATTCGTGGCTCCTTGGGCCTATACCAAAATGGTTGCTCATATCAAGGCCCTGAAAACTGCTTACAGAGAATTCCCAGGTTCCTATTTACCCAGAGTTCAAATTCTGAACATAGAATCTTTCGTCAGCTATATTCAAAGGAAGTCACTGCTTCCCATTGCACTCTGCAAAAATCTGACCATGTGTCTCTCCTCAGAAATGCCATTCCTTCAGCCTGACTTCCCCACTTTTTTGCCACTTTTCTGCATTGGTAACGTGGTTTTTAGGGAAGAAGAGAATCAAAGCTATCACTCTGTTGGCTCTCCTCAGTAGGGTACACGTTCTGGGTAACACAAATCTGCCACTCACGTCCAGAAGACCCGGGTTTCATGGCCACTTTCTCGTCTATCTGCAGCATACTTTGTGAGCTGTAATATGCATACAAACAAGAGGAGTCTAATTGTTACCAACATGTTAAGACCACGAAGTGTTCTCTTTCAGCATGTGAACTTACATGGGCAGACCCCATTTGGGTCTATGGCATACATGTATAACATAGATGGTCACAATTGGAAATGTAGGGAATGATGAAAGAGCCTAGATAAGTTATCTGGCCCAGGTCAGTTAGTGTCATATTTTGAACAGTGACCAGAAAGCCAATAATGCCAAAATATGCCACACATAACAAAACGTTCTTGCTTTCTGAGCCTACAGCCTTCCTGAATAATGCTTAGATCACAGGAAATTATAGAACTGCATCAAATCACTTGGATTCTGAGCTTGATTTCACCCTGGTCTCAGATAAAGCACCTCGTAAATGTGCCTCAGTTTGCTGCCTTGCAAAAATAAGAGAGCTTCAGTATGCATTTTCTATGGCTCTTAGCAGCTCTATTACTCCTTGGCGTCACTGAGCCAGATGTTCAGAACCCAGTAGTTTTGTTGAGTGATGTTGATTTCATTAAGTATAAAAGTAATACATTCCCATTCTTGAAAATTTAGAAAATGAAAAACATTGCAAAAGTGAAATGAGAATCAGCTGTTATCCTACTACTCAGAGAAATTGTTGTCCATATATTGATGTATTTCCTTCAGGTATGTTTTGGCTCATATTTAAGTTTTATACTTGAAACTATATTCTATATATAGTTTTATATTCTGGTGTTTCCACCTAAGAATAAGTTGAAAGCAAGTTCTCATATCAAAAGTATCCATAAATATCTTTATGACAGTACAGTATACTCCTCTTTGGATACATCGTACCCTTTTATTAAATATTGGAATTAGGGAGGGGTTTTTCCATTATTATGAAGGCATTGTGATGAACACTTTTGTATATAAATATCTGGCTGCTATTCTGATTTCCTTAGGAGAATTCTCGGGAGTGGAATATTTAGGTCAAAGGGTTAAAACATTATTATCAAATGGCTTTCAAGAAAGGTTGTACCAAATTATTCTCTGGCCAGTCTTACTGCAACACCGACTTTAGCACAGATTGTCCTAGCACCAGATAGAGCAATGAAGAAGCAAGGTGTCAAGAAACAAAACTACGTTAACATATGAAAAATTAATTGCTCAAATAAGAAGTGTTTTAAATCCACAGAACAGGACAAAGTAAGTGAGGTTGGGGCAACAGAGTAACCATTTGAAGGATAGGGAAAGTTAAATCATACCTTTTTACAATGAAAGGTATTTACCTTCATACCTTTTACAATGAAACTTTATCCACATTTGACTCTCTTTTTGTGAAACTTTCATGGAACAGTTCTGCTGCTGGTAATTTTTGCATCAGCCCTCCCATAAGTAACAGCTATAGTAACAGCTATCACTAAAACTTCTGGACAAAATATTATAAAACAACAACAACTAACCAGTCACTGGAGAATCAACACTTGAAAGAAGGGAATGGCACTGGGTGAGTTTCCTGGGTTTTACTGCTTTTAGTCTGAAGGAAGACTGCCCTGGGGGCTGGGCAGGTTAACACCCAAATAGAAAATTTATGGTCTCAATGACATGAGAACTAGACAACAGAGAGTGCAGTGACCGCAGCAGCTGCAAAATGAAATATTAATTTCTAGTTTTTAACTTCTCTCTTCTAGAGAGAGAGCTGAAGAGAAAGAGCCCTCAAATTCTGTGAATAAACTTAGCCCAAATCCGCTCACCCCTGAACCATGTATGTGTGGGATGGATAGCCAACCTGAGGCCTAAAGAAACCAAACAGATTCCAGCTGTTGCCCATCACAAGGGAAACAGAATTTGCATTTTCGGTCAAGTTCAACAAAGCAAAAACGCCAATGGTCTTTGGAGGAACGTGACAGAATAAGAATCTACAGTATATCATCACAATGTCCAGGATTAAATCCAAATTTACTTGTTGTTTGGTCAAGGATGCAACCCAAAATTACCAGATATATGAAGAAACAGGAAAGAAAGTTTCAAAACTAAAGGCAGTCCCTGGAGACCAGCTCTAAGAAGGCCCAAACACTAGATAAGAATTTTATAGCAACTATTATAATTATGCTTATGGACATGAAAGAAAATATGCCTATGATGACTGCTATGATGAATTCAGAACAGAAAAATAGAAACTATAAGAAACAAATTTTTTTCATCTCCAAAGTTTTATTTAAATTCTCATTAGTTGGGGCGCCTGGGTGGCGCAGCCGGTTAAGCGTCCGACTTCAGCCAGGTCACGATCTCGCGGTCCATGAGTTTGAGCCCCGCGTCAGGCTCTGGGCTGATGGCTCAGAGCCTGGAGCCTGTTTCCGATTCTGTGTCTCCCTCTCTCTCTGCCCCCTCCCCCATTCATGCTCTGTCTCTCTCTGTCCCAAAAATAAATAAACGTTGAAAAAAAAAATTAAAAAAAAATAAATAAATTCTCATTAGTTAACATATAGTGTAATGTTGTTTTCAGGAGTAGAATTTAGTGATTCATCACTTACATACAACACCCAGTGTTTATCCCAACAAGTGATGCCCATCACCCATTTAGCCCATCTCCTACCCACCTCCCTCCATCAACCCTCTTTGTTCTCTATTGTAAAGAATCTCCTTTGGTTTGTTTCCCTCTTTCTCTTTTTTCCCCTTTGCATTTATTCATCCATTTTGTTTTCTAAATTACACATATGAGTGAAGTCATATGGTATTTTTCTTTCTCTGATGGACTTATTTTGCTTGGCATAATACATTCTACCTCCATCCATGTTGTTGCCAATGGCAAGATTTCTTTCTTCTTGATGTCAGGGTAATATTCCGTGTGTGTGTGTGTGTGTGTGTGTGTATTCTTCATCCGTTAATCAGTGCACACTTGGGCTCCTTTCATAGTTTGGCTGTTGTTGATAATGTTGCCATAAATATTGGGGTGCATGTGCCCCTTCAAATCAGTATTTTTGTGTCCTTTGGGTAAATACCTAGCAGTGCAATTGCTGGAGTATAGGGAAGTTCTATTTTTAACATTCTGAGGAATCTCCATACTGTTTTCCAGAGTGGCTGCATCTGTTTGCATTCCAGTGTAAGAGAATTCCCCTTTCTCCGCATCATCACCAACACTTGTTTCCTGTGTTATTAATTTAGCCATTCTGACAGATGTGAGGTAGTATCTCATCATGGTTTTGATTCCTATTTCCCTGATAAGTGATGTAGAGCATCCTTTCATGTGTCTGTTAGCTATCTGGATGTCTTCTTTGGAGAAATGTCTATTCATGCCTTCTGCCCATTTCTTCACTGGATTATTTGTTTTTTGGGTGTTGAGTATGATAAGCTCTTTATAGATTTTGGATGCTGACCCTTTATCAGATATGTCATGTGCAAATATCTTCTCCCATTCTGTAGGCTGCTTTTTCATTTTGTTGATTGTTTCCTTCACTGTGCAGAAGCTTGTTATCTTGATGAAGTCCCAATAGTTATTTTTTCTTTTGTTTCCCTTGCCTCTAGAGCCATATCCAGTAAGAAGTTGCTCTGGCTGAGGTCAAAGGGGTTGCTCCCTGTGCTCTTCTCTTGGATTTTGATGGTATCCTAATGTTTAGATCTTTCATCCATTTTGAATTTCTTTTTTGTGTCTGGTGTAAGAAAGTGGTCCAGTTTCATTCTTTTGCATGTTGCTGTCCAGGATTCCCAACACCATTCGTTGAAGAGACTGTCTTTTTTCCATTGGATATTCTTTCCAGCTTTATCAAAGATTACTTTACCATATAGTTGTGGATCCATTTCTGGGTTTTCTATTCTGTTCTGTGTGTTCTGTTTTTGTGCCAGTACCATACTGTCTTGATGGCTAAACTTTGTAATATAGCTTGAAGTCTGGAATCATGATGCCTCCAAATTTGTTTTTCTTTTCCAGGATTGCTTTGGCTATTCAGAGTCTTTTGTGGTTCCATACAAATTTTAGAATTGTCTGTACTAGCACTATGAAAAATGCTGTTGGTATTTTATTTTATTTTATTTTATTGTTTATTTTTTGAGAGAGAGAGAAGGTGCAAGTGGGGGAGGGCAGAGAGAGAGAGGGAGACACAGAATCTGAAGCAGGCTCCAGGCTCCGAGCTGTCAGCACAGAGCCCTACGCAGGGCTCAAATCCACAAACTGTGAGATCATGACCCAAGGCGAAGTCGGATGCTTAACCGACTGAGCCACCCAGGTGCCCCCGTTGGTATTTTAATAGGGATTGCATTAAATGTGTAGATTGCTTTGGGTGGTATAGACATTTTAACAATATTTGTTCTTCCAATCCATGAGCATGGAATGTCTTCCTATTTCTTTGTGTCCTCAATTTTTTTTCATAAGTGTTCTATAGTTTTCAGAGTACAGATCTTTTACCTCTTTGGTTAGTTTTATTACTAGATATCTTATTGGTTTTGGTACAGTTATAAGTAGGATTAATTTCTTGATATCTTTTTCTGATGCTTCATTATTGGTGTATAGAAATGCAACAGATTTCTGTACATTGATTTTATATCCTATGACTTTGCTAGATGCATGTTTCAGTTCTAGCAATTTTTTTGTGTGGAGTCTTTGGGGTTTTCTACATAGAGTATCATGTCGTCTGAAAATAGTGAAAGTCTGATTTCTGCCTTGCTGACTTGGGTGCCTTTCATTTATTTTTATTGTCTGGTTACTGAGGCCAAGACCGTCAGTACTATATGTTAAATATTAATGGTGAGAGTGGGCATCGCTGTCCTGTTCCTGAGGAAAAAGGACTGTTTTTCCGTGACGTAAAGCTCTCATTTTTTCCCCATTGAGGATTATATTAGCTGTGAGTCTTTCATATATGGCTTTATGATGTTGAGGTATGTTCCTTCTATACCTACTTTGTTGAGAGTTTTTATCAAGAATGGATGCTTTATTTTGTCAAATGTTTTTGCCACATCTATTGAGAGGATCATATGGTTCTTATCCTTTCTTTTATTAATGTGGTATATCACATTGATTGATTTGTGAATATTGAACCACACTGCAGCCCAGGAATAAATCCCACTTGATCATGGTGAATGACTATTTTAATGTACTGTTGGATTCAATTTGCTAGTATCTTGTTGAGAATTTTTGCATCCATGTTCATCAGGAATATTGACCTGTAATTCTCTTTTTTAGTGGGGTCTTTGTCTGGTTTTGGAATCAAGCTAATGCTGGCCTTGTAGAATGAGTCTGGAAGTTTTCCTTCCATTTCTTTCTTTCTTTCTTTCTTTCTTTCTTTCTTTCTTTCTTTCTTTCTTGAACAGTTTGAGAAGAATAGGTATTGATTCTTCTTTAAATGTTTGGTAGAATTCCCCTCTGAAACCATCTGGCCCTGGACTTTTGTTGGGAGATTTTTTCATTACTGATCCAATTTCTTTGCTGGTTATGAGTATGTTCAAGTTTTCTATTTCTTCTTATTTCAGTTTTGGTAGTTCACACGTTTCTAGGAATGTATCCATTCTTTCCAGATTGCTCAGTTTGTTGGCATATAATTTTTCATAATATTCTCTTCTTAAAAATGTTTTGAGAGAGAGAGAGAGCATGCAGGGTAGGGGCAGAGAGAGAGGGAGACAGAGACTCCAAAGCAGGCTCTGTACTGTCAGCACAGAGCCCAGTGTGAGGCTTGAACCCACGAACCGTGAGATCATGACCTGAGCTAAAACCAAGAGTCAGATGCTTAACTGCCTGAACCACCCACGTGTCCCCATAATATTCTCTTATAATTGTATTTCTGTGGTGTTCCTTGTGATTTCTTCTCCTCATTTGTGACTTCATTTGGGTCCTTTCTCTTTTCTTTTTGATAAGTCTAGCTAGGAGGTTATCAATTTATTAATTCTTTCAAAAATCCAGCTCTTCATTTCATTGATCTTTTCTACTACTTGTTATTGTTTCTATATTGTTTATTTCTGCTCCAATCTTTATTAATTTCCTTTTTCTGATGACTTTAGGCTTTATTTGCTGTTTCTTTGCTAGCTCCTTAAGGTGTAAGGTTAGGTTTTGTATTTGAGACTTTTCTTGCATCTTGAGGTAGACCTGTATTGCAATATACTTCCCTCTTAGGGCTGCCTTTGCTGCATCCCAAAGATTTTGGACTGTTGTGTTTTCATTTCCTTTGGGGCTTCCATGTATTTTTTTTTTATAAGAAACAGAAAATTTGAGATAGTATCTAAAATAGAAAGCTCACTGGGTGGATTTAACAACAGATTGGAGATGACAGGAGAGTTTATGACCTGAAGCTAAATGAATAGAATCATCCAATCAATAGAACAAAGAGGGGAAAAAAGATTGAAAAAAGAAATAAACAGCCTGAGGGATCTATGGGACAGTATCAAAAGGTCTAACATGTAGGTAAATGGAATGCTGAAAAAGAACAGAGTGGGCAATATATCTATATCTGTCTATCTGTCCATCCATCTGTGTGTGTGTGTGTGTGTGTGTGTGTGTGTGTGTGTGTGCAAGCATGTGTCCATATGTTTGAAGAAATAATGACCAAAAACTTCCCCAATTTGATGAAAATTGTAACTGCAGATTCAAGAACCTCAGTGAATTCCAATCAGGATAAATACAAAGAAAACCACACCAAGGCATAGTCTTGTCAGATGTTGAACACCAAAGATAAAGAGAAAACTTTAAAGGCAATTTAAGATAAAAAGGACATTACATATAAGAAACAATGATTCCAATTATTGTGGACTTCTCATCAGAAACAATGGTGATCATAAGACATTAGAACAATATCTATGAAATCCTTTTAAAATTTGTCAACTCTGTATTCTGGACCAGTGAACATATCCTTCAAAAATAATAGCAAATAAAGACATTTCTATTAAACAACAACACCAAAAAAAACCCTAACAATTTATTGCCAGTAGACCTACAGTTTAATAAATGCTAAAAGAAATACGTCAGGCTGAAGGGAAATAATATCCACTAAGACCTTAAACCTCAAAAAAAGGAGTGGAGAGGATGAGAATGGTAAACATGTGGATAAATATTAAATTTTTTTTTTTTACTTTTTAAAGAATACATACGACTGCTTACAGCCAAAAATAGAATATAATATGTGATTTATAACATATGTAGATGCCATATATGTGACATCACTAGCACAAAAGATTGGTTTTAGAAGCACATGGACTATACCATGGAAAGGTGCATGTTTTATGTAAGTGACACAGTACTAATTGTAAGTAGACAGTGAAATGTTGAAGGCGTATTTCATAAATTGTAGCAGCCATTATAAATATAATGCAAAAGATAGAGCCAAAATCCATTATATAAATGAAAATTAATTTCTTAAAAAAGTAATATATTTAGGCAGGAAAGGGGTGGATGGGGGTAAGGGAAGAAGGGACAAAAAGAAAGTAAATAGTAATATAAGAGACCCCAATCCAGATATGTCAATAATTCCATTAAATGTTAATGGATAAAACACTCCAATTAAAACACAAAGATTATCAAAATGCATTTTAAAAAGTGCACTCAACTATATGTCTTCTACAAGAGATATGTTTTTAAATAGTGTCACAAATAAGTTGGAAGGAATCAGATGTAAAATAAAACATATGTAATAAAAACAGTAAGCACAAGAAAGCAAGAATGGCTGTATTCATGCAAAGTAGACTTAAAGACAAAGGCTATGTCCAGAGATCTTCAGGTGAGATACCGGCTTCTCTAAAGGCCCCTCCAGTGATGGGGATTCCTATGCCCATAGCATCCTGGTCAGCTTCTGCCAAAGGCACTCCTTTTAGGTCAGTTTTCCTTTGTAGAGCTACAAATCAAATGGAGTCAGCCCAGCTGAAGGTTTTTCACTTTGCTAAGCATGATGTTACATGACTGTTGGGGCAGCCCTATAGCAGCCATATCCCATGAGTCTTTTGGAAGGGAGAGGAGGAAGGAAGAGAAAACTATTTTTCCCAATGAAAAACAGATGTGTATGTCATATTTGCATAATAACTTATTCTTTTCAAAGTAAACTTAAAGTTTAGGGAATTTCTACATGGATTTTTGGACTACTCCCACAAATAAGCAGTTTCCTCAGACTACTTCAGAATCCAAGACAGAAAGTGCTTACCAAGAATGTAAGAGAGGAGCAAGTTCGATATTGTGGCTTCTCCCTTGTATGGACAAGCCAGAACAGATGATGTCCTGCCCTTTGCTCAGTTACTTGGCCACTATTGTCCCCTGACCAGGAGAGCCCCGTTTTCATTCTTGTATCAATTTTCAGATGTGGTCTTTTGTTTCGTTAACCATAGGAATGCAGAGGGGGAAGATCACCTGCGCAAGAGGGCCCTGCAACTGCCGTTCACCTTCACCACAGGGGAAGCCATCCTTTATGATAGCAGCCCCCTGAGCCCTCTGACTTCCCTCCCAGCCAGGAAGAGGATCCGGGCAAGGAAGGGCACCCCCACTGGTCAGGGCCCTGTGCACCCAGGCTCTCTTCTGGGAGCCATGATGCGGCAAGATGAATCCATGTATTTGTCCTGCATGGTCCCAACCACCCAAGGCTCACCCTTGGAGAGGCAGGGGTCCAATGGCAGACATGAGGACAAGGAAGAGAAAGAGAAGGAGGAAGACCACTCCTTCCTGTCCCTCATTGAGACCCTGCTGGAGAAGGATACAGAAGAACAGCCTGATCTCTGCTCCACTCTCCAGCACCTGGGGGTCACTGACCTCAAGCAGTGTTTGTGGGAAGAGAGCCTTCTCAGGGCTGACTCAGGCCCTGCAGGGTCTCAGAACTTCCACCCACTGCCCTCCAGTCGGGGAGGGGGCTCCCACAGGGAAAAGGAAGTACTTTTCCATGACAGTGGAAATGTGGCATTGCCCCCACCAGCCAGCACAACTGTTCCACAGACCCTAAAGCCACAGCCTTCTCTGGGCTCGGGCCAGCTAACTGGGGAAGTAACTCCACCTCAGAACATGGGCACAGTGCCCAGCTGCCTTCACACACACACCCAGCATTTTTTCACCACTGGCCCTACATTCCAGAGCCCTCCACAGTGGCAGCCTCAGCACACCCAGGCAGCACCTTTAAATTTTGGGATATGCCAGAAACCAACAATATTTGACTTCAGCCCCCTCCCCGAGGCCTCCAGCCCCAGACAGCCTGCTCAGGTGTTTCAGCCAAACCACACATCTTTGCCCCCTTTAGGAGAAAATGTTGTCCCTGGACACCTGGATCAGCCAGACCCTGGTTTTCTTGATTTTTGCAAAGAACCTATGCTCTGGACAGCCTCACACAGTGGTCAGTGTCAAGGGCCCTTCATCTCCTCAGACCCTACCTCCTGGGGCACCCATCCCTCGGAGAGCATTTGGGATTCCCCCATCCAAGGCCAGCCAGTAATGGTCCCTGTGGAAGTGGAGGCAAGGCAGGCCCAGCCTGACCCCTTCCACCACCTGAAGTCAACCATGGCCAACTCATGCCCTCCATGGGCAGGGCCAGCCAGTGACATTCCTCCTGAATTGTGCTGTGGTTTGCCCCCATCTGTGCAGGGGGCACTCGGTACCCCAAAGGATACTCTTGGGAGTCAAGAGCACCCACCCCACTCCTTGGTGGTGAGCCAGCTCTCGGGGAGCCCTGCCTGTCCTTCCCAGGAGCTCCTGCACAGACCCTTGGCTATGCAGGACTCTTACAGCATGGACTGCCCCTGCCCAGCTGCCAAGCAGCAGCAGTGGCTGCAGACCCAGGAGGCATACGGGCCAGTGAGAGAAGGATTTCCAAGTGTCCAGCACCTGGGTGGCTGCTCAAGAGATGCCATTCCCCCCGCCCTGCAGCCAAGCCCCTTCCTGTCCTCCAAAAGCAGCTCCCCAGGTATAGGCAGCAGCCAATGCAAGAGCCCAGCTGAACCCACAAGGCGGAGCAAGGACAGACCAGTCATCCTAGCCCCAGGTGCTGTGGTAAAATCCCAGGTGCAGTCCAGCCCTGTTCTGCCTCCCTGCCATCCTGACCCTGCCTGCCCATCTACGTCTACGCAGGGCAGCCATGACCTCCAGCTCCAGGTAGGTGTTGGCAAGCAGGACCATGGGAATTTGGGGGTAGCAGGAAGGGGTGCTCCAAGTGCAGAGCTGCTGGCAGATCTGAATATGAGGAGGCATCAGTCCAGCTAGCCAGTATTGTTGGAAGATCCCCCAGCCCAGCTGGGCCTAGGCACAGCATTGCTGTGAGGCTGCAGAGCAGGCACACATGGAGGGATTCTGCAAACATAGCAGGTCACTGTCAGTGTTGGTCAACTGAGGCCAGTGATGGTGGCAGGAGCAGCTTTACCCCTGGGAGTAGCCTGGTTATGACCTGGTAGGCCCTCCAGCTCTAGTCTGCTCCCACTCTGGTGTCTCTTGGGCCATCACTGAGCCACCTGGACACCTGCATGTAATTTAGCCCAGTTTTGGACACCCAGAGTTGGGTTGGTTGTAAGAATTTTGAATTTGATGCCCTTTTCTGCTGTGCTCCCCTCCTGGCACCATTTCCAATACCCAAAAGCAGGTTACCACAGGAGTGCTATTCATCGTCTGGTGCTACCAGGGAAGCAGGACCTCCACACACAGATTCTTCAAATAACTGTAGCATACACCCCCCAAAGCAGCTTTGGATGGAAGTCACACCAGCGGTGTTGTGGCCCCTCCGCCTCACACAGAGGAGCAGATGTGCCTTTCTGGTGATACAGGGATGCCCTTAGAGCTAAGAAGGAATGTGGTGTCCCTGAACCCCAGGTAGCCCCATATGACTTCAGTAGGAGCTCCCCTCACTTCTCTGGATATTCTGCCCAGTCTCGTGTCACTCTGCCACCTCTCATTTCTGGGGTCTTCAGGCTCCTTCAGCTCACACCCCTTTTCAATTTTTTATTTTCCATCTGCCATAAGTTAGAAAATCAAAAGACCAAATTTGTTAGACTTATATCTGAAACCAAAATAATTCCTAATTAAAGCCTCAAATTTACATCTTTTGTAATCTAGTATCAATTTTAGAGTCCTTGGATTAACCCTCGTGTTCTATAATTTTGTTCTAACTGTTCTAAATGTTTCTCATTTTCCCATGGCAGTGTTATCAAAACAAAGTGCACAGCACCAGAGCACCTGGGATTGCAAGCCTCAAAGGAAGCACATTTTCCTCCAAATTCTGACTTAGGCCATATCGTGCTCTTCGCCCCTGTCTGTGAACGTGATTTGGAGCCTTAACTATTAACATTTTCCCTTGAATTGAAGTATCTTAAATTTTCATATTTCTGGGTCAATAGTTAACTGTTTTCTATGTGTAATTACACATATCTGAAACCTTATTCTCTGTATCCCAAAGATATGTGGGGTTTTTTTCCTCATTTCATTCTGTGCACTTTATACTCAAAACACACACAGAATTCTCATCCTTGTTAGAAAAGTAACTTTCGATCCACAAAAATGTTCATAGGAAAGAGACATAATGGGCATCCAACCCCCTAGACACATTCCAACATTTGCCTTCACAATGACATTTCCAAGCTCAGAGCTGAGGCTCAGCAGCAGACAACCTATTTACAATCAGGGCAACCCAGACACATGGTTCTTACAGCACAATGACATGCTGAGAGCCACACGTGGAGAAGGGATGTGAGCCCTTTGGCCTAGACCCCTGAAAAGGGTTTGGCCTTCACCCAGTATCTAGGACACAGGAGAAGAGGGTCCTCTGTGGAGCCCATGTGCAGAAAGAATCGTGTCCTGCCTGAGAGGAAGGCATGGGGATGCTGTAGATGGAAGATCCAGACAGTGGTGCACCCTTGAGGCACAGAGTGCATGGACCTCAGTCTCCCAGCAGAGCAAACAGAAACACTGGCGGCCACTACTTCTCCTGCCATAAAGGACTCAGAACGGTCGAGACTCACAGTAGCACTTCCACTGACTTGTGAGGCTTCAACCACAGAACTCATTGTTCAGGAGCTGAATGGATGAAACATCATCAAGTACAACCGCCATTGGACTTGTTCACCACTGTCACCCAGAACCAGGCACACAGTGGGGGCTTAATGAATGGTAATAAACAAGTAGTCAGGAGTGGCCAGAGGGGCTGGCTATACTGGTTCACTCTTTTGTGGGGTGTGGCACACACTACCCTCTAGGGTACAGGGCTCCAACCAGCTCAAGGAACCAAGGGAGCTTCTTCCATTACAACTCAAGGGAAGGCCCAGAGACTCTGGCATAAAAATGACCAGAGGGGCCTCCACTGCTGCAGAGTTTGTAAGTTCAGACAGGGAGGGGCTGCACTAGGTTCCTGTCCAGGACCTTCACGGATCAGGAATATGCCCCCTCATTAGCCAAGATCATGGAAACCACTCTTGGAGCTGGGGGAGGGGTCCCACCAAGCACATGGGCTGACAGTGGGGTAGGGAGTTTCGTAGAGGGAATTTAGGGTTCTCTTCAGGGATTATCAGAGAAGATGCTATTGAAGGCATAAACAGAAAATCCAATTCTGTCTGATTTAAACAGATCAGGGGTTGCTCCCCAGATAGAAGCCCAGTGCAGAAGAGAGTCTTTGGGATACTCCAGTGTTGCTGATGTTTCTCTCTGGTTCTTGGTGCTTCCCTGTGTAGTGTGTTTGCTTCACTCTGGACATGTGGCAGTTCCAGAGCCCAAACCACAGCCACAATGTGCCACACAGGAGTCTGTCCTTCCTTTCTGTGCCTCTCTTTCAAGAACAGGTAAAATTTCCCCAGAAGTTCCCAGCAATAACTTTTACTAACCTAAGATGAATCATGTGCCTTTGTGTGAACTAATCATGGAAGAAGAACACAGGGAGGATGGGGATGCCTGGGGTTTCTGGGATTTCCCAGGTAGATTTGGGAGGCCCAGAGCACAGCACTGGACCTGGGATCATCTCTCATTCCCGAGTTGCTACTCAGTAGAGGAGAGGTGACTGTACCATGGGTGGAGAGGCTTTCGGTACATAGGCAATTCATGAATCTTCTGAAGGCTTGGTGGGCTCTCTGTCTTTGCCATCTAATGATCTCTGATTCCTGCAGCTGAGCTAGGCCCACAGGTGGCCACAGGAAACACAGTAACACAGGGGCTGGAGTCTAGACAGACCCAACTCTAAGCATGAAGGCCTACGAAAGTCCAGGGCAGCTCTCACCCAGCTCTGACTGGAAAACCCAATATCACAAAGTATTGGTATTTATAGTTGGCCTAAGGACTCAGTGAAATTCCAGTCAAACTTGCCAGGTTTCTCACAAACTTGAAAAATTGATTCAAAAATATATAAGGCAGGGGTGCCTGGGTGGCTCAGTTGGTTAAGCATCTGACTCTTGACTTCGGCTCAGGTCATGATCTCATGGTCTGTGACTTCAAGGCCCACATTGGGCTCTGCGTTGACACCACCGAGCCTGCTTGGGATTCCCTCTCTCTCTGTCTCTCTCTCTCTCTCTGCCCCTCCCCTGCTTGCTCTTTAGCTCTCTCTCAAAATAAATAAAAATAAACTTTAAAAATCTTTAAAATGTATAAGGCAGATGGAGGACCAAGATTAATCAAGATATCTAGTCATAAAGAAGAACAAAAGGCTATAGTTGCCATATTGCCTGTCAAAGCTTTCATAAAGCACAACAATGAAGAGACTATGGTATTGGTGTGCAGTCACACAGAGCAGAGGAATAGATTAGGAGCCCAGAAATAGACCACACATCCAGGAACTCATATGCCAGAAGGGATCAGAACTACGGTTCTGAATAGAACTGGTTTATTCTAGTGCACCTGGAAATCTCACAGATCTGACTCCTGCTTCAACAGTATTTGGATGGAGCAGACCCTGGAACTCCCCTTCTTCCAGTCTCCACCCACCCTCCAAACTTTTTTCCAGTGGCAACCTTCAGAGCCATCTTCTCAGCACTCTCTGCCTCCAGGACCAGTCAGCACCCTACTTTGAGCTAGCTCCTTATTACCAATAAACCATGAGCTCCTAGGTTTGTCAGAATTATTCCCCCATGGTGGGGTGTCAACCACCTCACCAACATGCATCTGTGGCCCTCCAGCACCTATCTCTCTCTAGGCTTCTATTTCTACTATGAAGACATGGCTCTGGAGGGCATGGGCCACTTCTGCAAGTTGGCTGAGGAGAAGCCCAAAGACACTGAGCATCTCTGGAAGATGCAAAACCAGCATGGCAGCTGCATCCTCTTCTAGGACATATGAGCTGTCCCAAGATGAGTGGAGTAAAACCCTGGATACCATGGAAGCTGCCCTGGCTCTGGAGAAGAACCTGAACCAGGCCCTTTTGGGTCTGCATCCCCTGGATTCTGCCCATGCAGACCCCTGTCTCTGTGACTTCCTGGAAAGCCACTTCCTGAATGAGGAGGTAAAACTTATCAAGAGGATGGAGACCACCTGACTCACTTCTAGCAGGCTGGCTGGCCCCAGGCTGGGTTGGGCAAGGATCTCTTCAAAAGCCTCACCATCAAGCATGACTAGCAGCCTCTGGAGCCCCACCGCCTTTGAGGGGCCCCTCTGGTAATCCTCTGGTGCCAGGGCTTTTGCTTGAGCTTCTCTATGCAACTACTAGGCAATTTTTTAACCACCCTGGAATGCTCTACCAAGTCACAGACCAAATGGAAGCAATAAAACAATAAAGCTTTTTGCAGGGGGAAAAAAAAGCTATAGGGGACAGATAGGTCATTCAGCAATGGAGCTAAAATTATTGGTTATCCATATGGAAGGTAATAAAATCGGGTCTTAGTCTTATGGAGCAGATAATTAATAAAGTCTAGATGGAGCAGATCATTAGGAAAAGCAAAAGTTTCAGCATTTTATTTATTTTTTTAGACATTTACTTTTGAGAGAGAGAAAGAGAGCACTAACATATGGGGGGGGGGGAGGGACAGAGAAAGAGGGAGACACTGAATCCAAAGCAGGCTCCAGACTCCGAGCTGTCAGCACAGAGCCGGATGCAGGGCTTGAACTCACGAACCACGAGATCATGACCTGAGCTGAAGTTGGACACGTAACCACTTGAGCCACCCAGGCAACCCAAAAGTTTCAGCATTTTAGAAAAAACTATAAGAGATTATATTTATGACCTCAGGATAGGAAAGAATTTCTAAAACAAGACATAAAGAGCAAAAGCAAAAACAAAACAAAAAAAAAAGGAAAGAATTGGTAAATACTTTTTAAATACGTTAAAAATTAGTAACCTTTATTCATAAAATATGCCACTTGAAATGGAAAGACAAATAAAAACAAACTATTGGGACTACACCAAAATTAAAAGCTTTTGCACAGAAGAAAAAACTATCAACAAAAGGCAACCTACTGAATGGAAGAAGATAGTTGCAAATGATATCGCCAATAAGAGGTTAATATCCAAAATATATAAAGAACTCCATACAATTCACCACCAAAAAAAATCCAACTTAGAAATGGGCAGAGGACCTAGACAGACTTTTCTCCAAAGAAGACATACAGATGACTAACAGACACATGAAAAGATGATCAACGTCACTCGTCATTAAGGAAATGCAAATCAAAACCACAACTAGATATCACCTCACACCAGTCAGAATGGCTAGAATCAAAAAGACAAGAAATAAGGATGTTGGCCAGGATATGGAGAAAAGGAAACCCTTGTTGGTAAACAGAGTTGGGTTTTCTGTTTATGATTTCCAACAGCAGCTGGGAATGCAAACCGGTGCAGCCACTGTGGAAAACAGTGTGGAGATTCCTCAAAAAAATTAAAAATAGGGGCGCCTAGGTGGCTCAGTCGGTTGGGCGTCCGACTTCGGCTCAGGTCATGATCTCGCGGTTCATGAGTTTGAGCCCTGCATCGGGCTCTGTGCTCAGAGCCTGGAGCCTGCTTTATATTCTGTGTCTCCTCCTCTCGCTGCCCCTCCCATGCTCATGCTCTGTCTCTCTCTGTCTCTCAATAATAAATAAACGTTAAAAAATTAAAAAAAAAATTAAAAATAGATCTACCCTATGATCCAGTAATTCCACTGCCCAGGTCGAGGAAGTACAAAGAGCTGAAAAGAGGATGAACCCAAAGGGGTGGAATATATTAGACTCTACTTGTGAGAGTTTACATTGTTATAAATTTGGAAAAGAATTCAAATTTGGAAAATAATTATCAGTGAAGTTGAACAAGTGCACACTACTCTTCCTAGATACACAAAAGAAGATAAATGATTGCACAGATATATTGTGAGATATTTACAGATATTGTGGTGGCTGCAAAATCCTTGAGACACCAACAAGGCAAGCAAATTCTGTAATAGCCATATGATGGGATACTGCATTCATCAATGGAAACTAATGCATGCATTAACATGGGTGAATTTCAGAGACATAATGTCAGATAAAACATGCAAATTGTAGAAGAATACACATAGTATGATACCATTTATATAAAGTTTAAAATAATTAAAATGAAACTATTTTATTAACAATACACACACATGTATTAAAGAATGATAACGCCTAAATATCAAAACTGTGGGGGCAGGGGGTGAAAACAAAAAGCAAAAAATAGGATGTGATTGGGAGGGGCAAGCAGGGTGTTCCCAATATTGGTAATGTTCTGTTTCTCTCACCAGTGGTGGGCTCATGGGTGTCCTTTTATTATTAGTGGGTATGTATGATGCTCCATAACATTAAAAATACTTTATAAAATTCTCCCTATGCTTCCATTGTGAAAGGGACCAGTTACATAAAATGGCACTTCCCAAAGTGTGGGATCCTCAGGATGTGATGTAGGGGGTCTTGTTAATATCCAGGATAATCCCCCAGTGTGGTTCTGTGAAGTCCGTAATGCCATAGACATCTATTCTTTTAAGCAGAAACTAGGGCTCAGCTGGGTACTTTCCCAGTAATAGTACCTAGATGGAACAGCATTTTTTTTTTTTACATTATTTAGGAGGTCTTGCTTATCTATTCATGGCAAGGCATATATTTTTTCCATTTTAAAAAAAGAATTCTACCTCCAGGAAAACGTTGACTTTTCCCCTTATTCTTTTACTAGGTACAACTGAAAGCCCTAAACATTATGTATAAGACACACATTTTTAAAAAGGCTGAAGTGGAGAGAATAAGACAGAACAACTAGAAACATTAGACCCCAAGGGATAACACAGCACTGAGTTACCTGTTTTGTTTGATTGTTGGTTGGGTTGGGTTTTGTTGTTTTTGTTTGTTTGTTTGTTTGTTTGTTTAATGTATCCCAGACTTGGAGCTGAAGAAGCCAACTGAAAACACCAATGAGCACAGACTAAGAGAGGTCCAATAAAAACTGGCTCTCTCTAATCAAGTAACCAGAAGGGGGACCACCTAGCAAAACAGAAAACCTTTAGATATGTTTTCTGTACTCCACCCAAACACCACAGAAAATACTGTGACCCGTAGTCAATCATATGAGCAAAGAACAAGACTTTCACCATCTCCAGGCAGTACAAACCCTCCGCCAGGGTGCAGTCACAGAATACCAAGTAGGGAGCCAGGACTTTTGCTCCAGTGGGCACTAACAAGACCCAAGACCCAGCAGTGTCAGTGGAGACCAGATGGGGAGCAGTGACAAGCCACTCCAACCCCACTCAAGGAGAGCCCAACATGAATGAAAAAAGATGATCAATAGATGCCAACACAAGGTGACAGATATGTTAGAGTCACCTGCAAAGAACTACTGGGTATTTATCCAAAGGATACAAAAATGCTGAATACATTGTCCAAATGTCCATCAACTGCTGAATGGATAAAGAGGATGTGGCATGCATATATATATATATATATATATATATATATATATATAGTGAAATATTATTTAGCAATCAAAAAGAATGAAATCTTGCCACTGCAACAACATGGATGGAACTAGAATATATTATGCCAAGCAGATAAGTCAATCAGAGAAAGACAAATGTAATATGATTTCACTCCTATGAGGAATTTAAAACAAAACAGATGAACATAGGGGAATGGAAGGAAAAATAAAATAAGATAAAAAGAGGCAAACCGTAAGAGACTCTTTTTAAAAAATGTTTATTTATTTTGAGAGAGTGTGCTATCTGGGAAGGGGCAGAGAGAGGGAGAGAGAGAATCCCAAGGAGGCTCCATGCTGCCAGCACAGAGCTGCATGCAGGACTTGAACTCATGAACCGTGAGAATGGGACCTGCACCAAAATCAAGAGTTGGATGCTTAACCAACTGAGCCATGTGGCACCCCTGTAAGAGACTCTTAAACAGTAAGAGACTCTTAAACATAGAGAACAAACTGAGGGTTGCTGGAGGGGAGGTTGGTGAGGGGGTGGGCTAGATGGGTGAAGACATTAAGGAAGGCACTTGTTGGGATGAGCACGAGGTGTTATATGTAAGTGATGAATCACTATATTCTACTCCTGAAACCAATACTACACCATATGTTAACTAACTTGAATCTAAATATTTTTTAAGTTTGTGGGGGGGAAAATGAATTGCCTGCAAAGATTTTACAGTAACCAGCAAAAAAAAAAAAAAAAAAATGCTTCAGTGAACAACTACCAAAACACATGAAACAAATAAAAAAATAGAAAGTCTCAGCAAAGAAACAAAAAATAAAGAAAAATAAAAAATTTTAGAACAAGAAAATATAATACATTACTGCAATAAATTCCATGGATGGACTCAACAACAAGGGAGTGAAAAAAACAAGCATCAATGAACTGGAAGATAGAACAAGAGAAAGTACCCAATCTAAACAGCAGAGAGAAAATAGATTGGGAAAAAAAAGGGGGGGGGGGGAAGCAGAACCTCAGGGACTTAGGGAACTATAATAAAAGCTCTAGCACGTGTGCCATCAGAGTTCAACAAAGGAGGAGGGGAGGGCTGAAAAAGTACTCAAAGAAATAATGGCTGAAAACTGCCCAAATTTGGCAAAACACATAAACCTGTAGACTCAGGGGCAGAGAAAAACCAAAAGTGATAAACTCAAAGAAATCCCCACCAAGATACATCATGGCAAAATTTCTGAAAATTAAAAAAAAAGAAGAAGTCTCGAAGCATCAGCTGAGAGATGGCACCTACCTGTGGGAGGGATCACTATGAATGACAGTGATTTCTTGTCAGAAATCATGGAGGTAAGAACAAGGTAGCACTGCCTTTCCAATGGTTGAAAGAAAAGAATTGTCAATCCAAATCCCTGTCCAGCAAAAAATATCATTCCGAAATAAAGAAGAAATCAAGACATTTTCAAATGAAGGGAAATTAAGAGAATTTGTCACCAACAGAACTACCCTTTATAAAATTGGCTGAGGGGCACCTGGGTAGTTCAGTCAGTTGAGCGTCAGATTCTTGATTTTGGCTCAGTTCATGATCCCAGGGTCATGGGATCAAGCCCCACGCTGAGCATAGAGCCTGCTTAAGATTCTCTTTCTTTCCAATGAAATCCTGCCATGTGCAACAACATGGATGGAACTGGAAGGTATTATGCTAAGTGAAATAAGTCAGTCAAAGACAGATATCATGTTTTCACTCATAAGTGGAATTGAGAAACTTGACAGAAGACCATGGGGGAAGGGAAGGGGTAAAAATAGTTTCAAACGGAGAAGGAAGCAAACCATAGGAGACCCTTAAATACACAGAACAAACTTAGGGTTGATGGGGGCAGTTTGGGGGGAGATGGTGACGGGCATTGAGGAGGGCACTTCTTGGGATGAGCACTGGGTATTGTATGCAAGCGATAAATCACAGGAATCTACCCCCAAGACCAAGAGCACATTGTATACACTGTATGTTAGCTAACTTAACAATAAATTTGTTAAAAAAACAAATTAAAAAAAAAATTCTCTCTTTCCCTCTACCCCTCTCCCCTGCTCATGCTCTCACTCTCTCTCTCTCTAAAATAACAACAAATTTTAAAACTGAAGAAAAAAATTTAACTGGCTGAAAATCATGCTCTAAAGAGAAAGGACACAATAACAAAGGAAACTGTAACACCAGAAGGAAGAAAGAACATGGCAAAGAGTAAGGGTAAATTAAATAGATATTCTCATCATGAATCATCTAAATTAGGTCTGACAGTTGAAGCAAAAGTATAACACTATCTGAAATGCTTTCTACCTTAATTAATGTGGAGGAAATATTCAAGATAACTATATTATAAATAAGGGAGTATACTGGGGCGCCTGGGTGGTGCAGTCGGTTAAGCGTCCGACTTCAGCCAGGTCACGATCTCGCAGTCCGTGAGTTCGAGCCCCGCGTCAGGCTCTGGGCTGATGGCTCGGAGCCTGGAGCCTGTTTCCGATTCTGTGTCTCCCTCTCTCTCTGCCCCTCCCCCGTTCATGCTCTGTCTCTCTGTGTCCCAAAAATAAATAAAAAACGTTGAGAAAAAAAAATTATAAATAAGGGAGTATAAAAGAACATAAAGAAATGTAAGTTTTCAGGGAGACTGAGTGGCTCAGTCAGTTAAGTGTCCAACTTCAGCTCAGGTCATGATCTCGCAGTTCATGGGTTCAATGGGTTCGAGCCACACATTGGGCTCTGTGCTGACAGCTTGGAGCCTGGAGTCTGCTTTGGATTCTGTGTCTCCCTCTCTCTCTGCCCCTCCCCGACTTGTTCTCTCTCTCTCTCTCTCTCTCTCTCTCTCTCTCTCTCTCTCTCTCTCTCTCAAAGATAAACATTTAAAAAAATGTATGCTTTCCACATTTTACTAGCCTGGTAAAATATGGATACCTATAAACAGAAGATATATAAATATAAATATTATATACAAGACAGAGAGAAAAACCAGAGACCCAGAAGAACAAATGGTTCTTTCCTGAAGGCCTGAGAACCAAGAGAACCAATGGTGTAGCTTGATTCTGAATTTGAGTCTGCAGGCAGGAGAGGACCAATGCCCTGCCTCATAAGCAGGCAGAGAACAGATTCTCCCTTCCCTTTCTCAGCCTTTTTCTTCTATTCTGGTCTTCAATGAATTGGATGAGGCTTACTCATATTGGGGAGAGCAATCTGCTTTACTCTGTCTACCAAATCAAATGTTAATATCATTCAGAATCACCCTCACAGACACACCTAGAATAATGTTGAACTAAATATCTGAGTACCCCACAGTCAAGTTTATATGAAGAACACTGTAGGCAAATCAAACTGGAATTTTAAAAATTGTTCAAGCAATCCACATGAAGGCATGAAAACAGAGGAAACAAAACAAAAATAAAATAGTAGACATAAGCACTAATATATAAATAACTACACGAAATATAAATGGTCCGAATAAATGAATGAAAAGACAGACTGGTAGACTGGATTAGAAAACATGATTCAACTGTGCTGTCTACAGGAAACTCACTTCAAATATAATAATATAGGCAGGATGAAAGTAAAAGGATAGAAAAATGCATCATGAAAATATCAACATAAGAAAATGAGTGGCCATATTAGTATCAGATAAAGTAGACTTCGCAGCAAAGAAAATCATGGTCCCCACGATCAGTGGGTGCAGCATGCCCCCATGGAAGGGGTCTGTCCCAGGCTGCCTCTTTAAGGTCTCCTCAGCAGGAGATGAGGAGTGGGGCTGGAGCCTGTCCTACACTGGGAAGAGAGCACCACGGACCCCTGATCCCAATGGGTTGTCTTCAGAGACATTATATCATGACAAAAGGGTCAACCCACTAAGAAGACATGGTAATCCTAAATGTTCGTGCACCAAACAACAGAGCTACAAAATACAAGAAGCAAAACCTTATAGAGCTGAGAGGAGAGCTAGACAAATTCAGAAACATAGCTGGAGGTTCTATCACTCCTCTCCGGATGGTTGCTGAACTGATTAAACAGGGAATCAGCAGGGCTATAAAAGAACTCAGCAACACCATCAATCAACAGCAGCTACTTGACATTCATAGAATGCTCCACCCAACAATGGCAGAATGCACATTCTCTGCCAGTGTGCAGGGGACATAGAGTAAAATAGTAAAATTCATGAAACAAACCTCATGAATCTAACATAATTGAAATCATGACTAGGGTGTTCTCCTCCACAGCAGAATCAAACTAGAAATCAGTAAAGGAAAGATAACAGGAAAATCTCCGAACACTTGGACACTTTGCATGCAGCACATGAGACAGTCTGGGGAAGGGACTCAAGTGTGAAAGGGATGCTACCTCATCACCCTCTGGATGACTGTCCCTCCCCCCCCCCCCCCCACACACACACACAGAGTACATCCAAGGAAGATGGAAAACATAAGGTGCATTGCAGGAGGGCATCTGCCCACCTCCCCATCCTGTTTCCCTTATTGTCCTTGGAAACCCCTCAGGTTTTGGTTGGGGGGGGCCCATGGTGACCTGTGTGATCCCAAAGCTTTGCTGACTGACTTGTGGAAACCAACGATCTTGGGCTGGAAGTGAGAATCTTATATAAACCAAGAAAGGAACTCATTTTAAAATTACAACCATATGGGAAAGAGGTACATACTAGTTACTGCTGTTTTGTGCACACACACAAGTACATAGATTGGGGTCTAATTTTTAAGGGTTCTGGGGTTTGCTAGCTTTGACATCTGAAGGGTAGGTTTACACCCAGCATGAAAGAGAGGCCTTCCAAGGGGCTAGGTCCAGCTTGGGAAACTCCTGGCTACCAAGCATACTCCATTCTGCAGATCTTGTCTTCTCCTGATGCTCCAACCAAGAAACCTGGAAACACGGAGCAAGGAAGCCCCGCATCCCAGGCCCCAAGCACCCTGTGCACCATGGTCCCCATGATCAGTGGGTGCAGCATGCCCCCATGGAAGGGGTCTGTCCCAGGCTGCCTCTTTAAGGTCTCCTCAGCAGGAGATGAGGAGTGGGGCTGGAGCCCGTCCTGCACTGGGAAGAGAGCACCACGGACCCCTGGTCCCAATGGCTTGTCTTCAGAGCAGGGATAGGATGCAGGCTTCTGGGCGCCTGTGCTAATCAGCCTGTGACCTGCCCCGTCCCCACCCAGGGCTATGCCTTCTCCCAAACCCACGACCTCTCCCACCAGTGGTTTCCTGGGAACCCATGGCCCCTTGTTTTCCTGTGGGGCTGGCACTTGTCTCCACAGCTTTGTCTATCTAGCAGGAACACAGCCCAAGCCTGTGGGCTACCATGTGTGCCCTTCATCTGACCCCTGACAAAACACTGACGTGCCACTTTATTTCCCAGACAATGCTTTGAAACGGGCAGGGAATATCTGAGTCCCACTTGATCTGCTGAAACAAAAGCACAGCCAGGCTACTGGTGCACCCTGCTCTCAGAGCCACCCTGAGATGCTGCCGCAACAACTCTGGGCTCAGGATGTAGGAAAATGAGTCACCTAGCCCAGAGAGCTGCACCCAGGGAGGGGGATTGTGATGGGTAGCTGGGCATCCACTGGCCTTGGTGGGCCCAAGTGAGCATAGACCATGATCCTGTTCATCCAGGGGGGTTGCTGCATCTCCTGTGAAGACAGATCTGCCCACCATTCCATAAACCCAGCTCTTGCCAGGTCCCAGAAGAGTACAAGAGGAAATGACAGGGCTTCCTGCGCTATCAGGGTCAGGCTCAAGGCCAAGGGGAGGAGGGCTTATGGCTGTAGGCTCTGTCTCCTGCTGTTCCCTCAGCCTCTCTCTTTCATATAAACTTCAACCTGTGCCCTTAGCAAGGTAAGCACAGCCACCCGGGTGCACCTCACAACAGCAGAAAAGGGTGGGCCTGCCCCCTGGACCTCCCCCAACAGGCCAGAGCCACATGCCCAACCTGAGCCATCACTGGGAACAGATGCGGCACCAAGTTGGCCTCAGCAGTCAGGATTTGCCTAGAGGTGCAAGTGGGTCACCCTTCCTGCACCACACAGGGGAGGGAGGGCAAGAGCAGACGGAGCTGGCTTGGCCAAGCACAGGCATGTGAGAGCAGCACCGGGTGTACGGCCAGCCTCTGAGCTCAGGACTCACCCCCAGTGCTCCAGATCCTGAACCTGATCGCCACCCAGCAGCAACCACAGCTACTTCCTGGAGCCATCAAGGCTTCTCGCCCAGGCCTCAGGATGGAGATGGCATTTCTGAGCCAGCCTCCGCAGCCCTCCGGGATCTGGCCCTACGCACCTCCCTGCAGCCCCATCCAGTCAAGGTACAAAACATTTCCATTACCACAGGGTGCCGTGCTGTGGCCACCTCCTCTTTGGGTTCCAGCATCACTGAGAAAGGTAGAGTGGGCAAGGATGGAGTGGGGACCCCAGAGGTGCTGCTGGCCAGACATGGGGATGAGGGCCAGGGGAGCTCACAGTGACAGGCAGTGAGTGAAGGCTTGCATCTGTCTCAGGAGCAATGGAGGTGACAATTATTGCGGATATTCTCGGTATTTTACTGTATCTGCCTGATGACCCTCTGAAGAACATACATTATTATCCTTACACATGGGGAATCTGAGGCATGGTGAGGTGGAGGCAGAGTTAGGTCTTGAAGCCATAGAGTCTGGGGTGATCAAGGGAGGGACTTGGGTTGTGAGTCCTGGGACCATCAGATTCACTGGTCTGGAGCTTAGAAGAGAGGCCTGAGGCCCTTGGGGTCATCAGTCAGTGTGGGGTTAGTCTGTGAGAGCTGGTGGGCAGGCAGACCTTGGAGAAACCTCAAGATTCTCTACAGGGAAGGAGGAAGGAGGGGGGGGGGCAGCCTGAGAGCATCTGGTTTGTTGGGAGGGGACCCAGCCCACTGTGAAGGTGCAGACCTGCACGCAGATGTCTGAAAGGCCACGGGTCCCAAAATGAGGTGGCCATTCCTCTAGAGAAAGGTTGAGTGGAAAGCAACTGTCTCTAGGAGGCAAGAGTGAGGATTTTCTTTCTTCTCTGACATCACTGCAAGTGGTCTGTACAAGGAATGTCTTGATTGTGCAATGGAAAAAAAATTTTTTTTTAATCAAAACAAGCCAAAATAATAAAGTAGTGCTCCGCAGAGCTCTGGCCACCTTCCCGTCCCCGCCTTCACCGGCTCACTCGGCCCAGCTTCCGGCTCCAGCAGCGTATGTGCTTTTGGCAAAGAGTTTTCACACGATAGGAACCCTCAGAGAATTGCTCCACACCCCTGCTGCTCCCCGTTAAGCTCCATGACTCAAATTTTGTTGCCGCATTCAGGGGAAGTCTAGTGAAGAAAATGAAATCTGAAAGAGGTCCGATAACCCTGTCCATTTTTATGGTTGTTGTTGTTGTATATTCTGTGCAATCTACCTCCCTCTGCTTGTACATAAAGTGACACTCTTGTTACTCAGCAGGTGATCCGGGGAGCTGTTGAGAAGAAAACAGTGGCAGACTTCAAAATTTAAAGGAGCTCTTCCAATTTTCCTGATCCTTACAGGTAACAGATTTGCTTGCCTGCTTAGGATAATGTCTTCAAAGATGCAAATTTATTAATTAGGGTCACATGTACATTCTTGCATAAATAGGATATATAGCTGCCACCTTTTCTCCACGCTGCATGTTCCACAGGTCACCAGATCCCACTGCTGCACCAGCTGCTATGTTGGCATAGCTCCAAGGGCACCCTGTCCCCACCATCTCCTGGAGATAATCATTTTCCTTGATTTCTGGTTTACTTTTAATGGGTTTCTTTTGGAAAAATAAATATATGTATGTGTGTGTTTATATTTTCTCATACAAAAAGTAGCATACTAATACACTCTTTTGTACCTTGTTATTTTCACTTAACAATATATCCTGGGAAACAAACCAAATCAGTCCATAGAAACTTTCGTTTCTTGACAGCTACATGGTATTCCATTCTATGGATATATGAGAATTAATTCAGCCAGTCTCTTATGGGTGAAGGATATTCCAGCCCTTTGCTATTACCAAGTACTACCTCAGTGAAAAGCTTTATACATATTACTACTGCACGTTTGTGCAGGTGCAGCCTCAAATGTTAACTTTAACTACTGGGGTGTGGATGTTGTCTGAAACCCTGTGTGTGTGTACGAGGAAGGAAGAAAATGTGATGTGTGACTCCCTTGGAAGGGTGGCTTGATGTCTCTGCAATAAACGGTCTTATCTGTTGAAAACGAAAAAATGAACAAACCTTGATAGTCTGCTCTGGGTGTGAAAAGCATGGCTCCCAAGGCTTGGAGGGAATCAAAGAAACAAAGATGCAAGTGGCTTTGTCTAAGAAAGACACACAATCCTGAGGTGGGAGAGGACACAAGGCAGAACCAGGTAGGACCAAGAGAAAAGCACGAAGAGTTCAGTGGAGGTTTGGGCTTCTAGAAACATGGTAGCCAGAGACACAACTGTAAGTATTGTAAACACTGCTCTCAGGTGCTCTCACAGCACCCCCTGCTGACCTCAGAGATGCCCACCGCACACACTGAGTAAAAGCCATGTAAATATCAAAGAATAGGGTGGCCTCAGCTCCCATCTGTATTCCAACAGAAAAATTACTTATGCCCACTTTGCATAAGCTACATTTTGTTCATATCCTAAAAATTATCCCATCCAACAATGCAATATCATGTCTATGCTTCAGAAGATGTTTGGGGGACTCACAGCATCTTACAGGGTGAGGGGTCAGAACGGACATTAGACACTGCTGCTCACCAGAGCACAGGACTCCCAGGCAGAGGCTTCAGCAGGGGTCTCAGCAGGAAGACAGACGAGCAGACTGTTCAGTGTCCATGAAACATGTGGGACCCTCAGAATGATGAAGCGCTAAGGGGGGAGGGGAGGCGGGGGGGGGGCGCTCAGCCGCAGGAGCAGTGGGATCCAGAAGCTGCCACTGTTGTGCCCCCAACTGCACCCCAAGGGTGGACCCAGGCTCCCAAACTACAAAAAAGTGGCTTGTCTGTGCTGCATTTTGCAACCTAGTAACTAAAATGATGCTCTGCTCAACATAAGCCCTCCTGAGCCAGCATGGAGCTGCCCACCTGCTCAAACCCTGCAGGTGGCAGAAAAGACATGCTTTCACTAAATAGGTTGTCCATAGCACCTCCACAAACACAAACACGGAAAGTAAGTGGAACTTGCATGGAAGGAGGGAAAACCATAGCCCGAGAGCACACAGAATGGAACAAAAGGTGAAGTGGCCCAGGTTCGAGTCAGCAGGTGTCTGGTACAAGGTGGGAGCTGGGGCACCTGACAGAATGATCAGTGTGGATCTCAGGAGCAGACACCCTCACACCACAGACTGCACACACTCACACACGTGTGCAGATTGGACAGTGCACTCAATGGTATTAGTATGAACAGATCTAGAAAGTAACCTTTTGTAAAACCAAGTTGCTACCTACTGTCATAGTATACCTGTGTCTCAAAACAGTCATATTTATACAATAATGACTAGAAAAAGGTACGTACATACCTACACATGTAAATACATAAATTATAGAAATAACGTCTGAAGGTGTTTGCTGCTTTCTTATCTTACCTGTATGAGACTGATTTTTATTTTACAAAGTTTGGTTCATGGTTTTAGTGATGAGCAACAAAGGCAAATGTGGAAAGGGATCCTTCTAACCACTAGGGAAATTGCTATACTAGTATTTTCACAAGGCATGTTGAGAAAATAAGCCAAATCCAGACGGGTAGGGTGGGGTACTCAGTCAACCAAAATCATCATGTCTCCATCAGTTCTTATTGCACAACAAACTTCTCCAAAAATTAATGGTTTGTGGGGTTTTTTATTTGGGAGGGAGAGCCAGGGAGAGCAGCAGAGGGAGACAGAGAATCTTAAGCTGAGCTGAGAGCATGGAGCCCAACGTGGGGCACGATCTCACAACCCTGGGATCATGACCTGAGTTGAAATCAAGAGTCAGACACTCAGCCAACTGAGCCACCCACGTGCCACCAAAAATTAATGGTTTGAAACAAGGATCACTTATGAGTTCAGGACTGTGGTCAGCGATCCCTCTGAGTCAGCTGAAATTCTCTGGCTAGTAGTATCAGGCTCACTCCCACATCAACAGTCAGCTGGCACTCCACAACAGGGTTGGCAGGCTGAAGAATGACCCCCCAAAATATCAAGTCCTAATCCCTATAAATGTTGTCCTATATGGAAAAGTGATCTTTGTGGATGATTAAATTGAGAGTCTTCAGATGGGGACTGTCCTGGAAAGCATTTTCCAGGTGGGCCCTAAATGAGGGTCCTCATAGGGAGGGTCCTGGAGAGAGGCTCCAGACAGAGCAGAGGAGGAGTTGAAGATGGAGGAGGAATAGAGCCATGCTATGTTGCTCTAGAAGCCGGGAAAGGCCAGGAGGCTGAGCCCCACTCCACACCCTCCCCACCTGTACCCCAGCTGAGCCTCCACAGAGGATGCATAGCCCTGTCGACACGATGGGTTAGTCCAATGTGACTGATTTTGGACTTCTGACCTCTAGAAGTGTAAGAGGATACATTTCTGGTTTTCAACAAACAAGTTTGTGGCAATTAGTTACAGCAGCCATAGGGACCTCACTTCTGACTCGCAGTTCATGCTAGCTATCACTGGGCCTGGTGTCTCCAGCAAATGGCCTGGGCTTATTCACACAGAGGTGGGCAGCAGAGGATGGCAGGCCCAGTGTAAAAGCACTTTTCAAGCCACTGTCTTCTTGGCCAGAGAAGTCATGTGGACCAGCCCAGAATCCATGGCTGGAGAGGAACAGATTTTACAGAGGCAAAGTCACATGGCAAAGGGGCACACTTACGGGGGCTTGGGGGGGGGGAATTGGTAACTGCTCTGAAATCTGCCACATATCAGCTCCTTCGTCTCCAAAAGCAAGTCAAACAGACTTCCAACACTACAGTCCCACCTTCCAGTGCCTCCAGTGCCCTCAGGGACTCTTTCTCCTTCTTGGAACAATTTTCCAGAGCGCAGTGCTCTGGCTCATGAGCACACTGGGGTGGTAACATCACCCTTACGGCTCCACGGGATGGCCCACGGCAGCTCTCTGGGGCTGGGGTCCTGTGCCCAGGGCTCCGGGCAGCTCCCTGAGCCCATTCGCTCTGCACCCAGTGGAGATGGCACCACGCAGACATCACCCAAGTTTGCTGCCCGCATCTTTGGGGTGGTGGCCACCACAGCCTGTACCACACCAGGGCCCAACAGAGCCACACCTGGGGTGGCAGAGGAGCGGGGCCAGTGATGCGAGGTGGTGCCGGACAGCACACACCGAGGTCCCACAGGCACAGTGGCCCCTCCTTTGATGGGAATGGCAGCTCTGACCATTTCTGAACTGTTTCTGCTACTGTCACAGAGAGTAGCTCCTGGCTTCTGCGGAGACAGATGACTTTACTGACCCATCAGTCACTTGGCCACACTCTAGTGTTCTCACTTTTTGTAATGTGGATAAGCTAAGACTTTTCCAAATCTTTAAGTTCTGCTTTCTTTTTGCTTAATAATTTCATCTTTAAGTCATTTCTGTCTTCTCACATTTTGTTATAAGCAGTCAGGAGCAGCCAACCCACACCTTCAACACTTTGCTTAGAAAGAGCCAAGTACCCAATTTCATCACTCGCAAGTCCCACCTTCAACAAAACCCTAGGATATGAACCCAACTGAACCTAGTTCTTGCCACTTTGTAACAAGGATGGCCTTTCCCCCAAGCTTCCCATTGCGTGCTCCTCCTGGTTTCTGTTGCAGGCCTCATCAGAATAACCCTCACCCCCCACATTGCCACCAACATTCTGGTCAGGATTACTCAGCAATTCCTCTGGATTAAAGCTCTCTCTACAGCCCTCCTCTTTCCCTTCTGAGCCCTCAACAGAATCACCACTAGAAGTCCAGGCACAGCAGTGGCTTTTTCTAGCTCCTCAGAACACTTGCAGCCTCTGCCCATCACCCCATTCCAAAGCCACTTCCTCATCTTTCAGGTGTTGGTTACAGCAGCCCCTCACTCCTCTGTACTGATTTCTATCTTCATCCATTTGCTGCTGGAACAAAATAGCATGGACTGGATGGTTCATAAACAACAAAAACTTATTCCTCCCACTTCTGGGAACTATGCCCCTGCTCCGCATGGAGGTCTTATCCCTGCCCCTACATTCCACAGTCATTCCCACCTCAGGACCTTTGCTCATATCATGCCTCTGATCTCAGCATCCCCTGGATCTTCCCAGTGCTCGGCCTCTGTCATTCTTGCATGTGTTCAGATGGTGCCTGTGGAAAAGCAGCCCTGGCCATCCAGGGGCTGTGCCTGTGCACCCACAACCCCCCACTGGCTGGGCTGGCCTCATCTGAGCTTTGCTGCGCTGCATCTGAGTGCCTCCCTTGCCAGACTGCAGGCTCCAGGAGGAGGCATGCTTCCCATCTTCTTCACAGCTATGTCCCCAGCACTGAGGGCAAAGCAGCTCAACATTCATCAAATAAATAAACTGTAGCAGTTAAGGGATCAACCCAGGGAAAGTCCTTGGTCACCTAGGAGTGACAGGGCTGTGTGCCATTGAGCATTTTGAGTGGTTTTTTCTTACTTGGGGCGGGGGGCTATAAATTCTTCCTGGACCTTCTCTACACTACCAAATCCAGTAAGAGTATGTGAGAAGCAGTATTGTGCCTGGACAGCCCCCCCCCCCCAACCCCCGCCCCGCGTCCTGGAACTGTGAGCCAGCCGCACCTTCTTCGCAGGCCTCCCCAAGGGCTCTGTCACGCTGTGTACTTGGGAGCAGAGGCTGGGGTGGCCTGGATGGGTCTGTCCCTTTAAAAACAGCCCTGTGTGGTTCTCAGCTGGGTCTTGGCTGTTTGGTGGGTTCACTCTGCAGCTGAGTCAGTGTCACTAGGGCTACATCACCTGGGGGCTCACCGGGGGTGAGTGGTCACACACAGCTTGTCTCTCCCACCCAGGGGGGTTTCAGGAGGCGGGAGCAGAGGTTGCTGGGAGAGGGAGAGCCAGTCAGCCCGCTGGCGGCTGGGTCAGGCGACCCCTCACTTCTGCAGCAGTCGCAGGCCCCGCCCACGTTCAGGTCCGACAAGGTCACGGTGAGGAGGACAGGTGGGAGGGAGCTGGTGCCACCTGACTGACCAGGCCACGTGCCCTGGGACCACAGCAGGCTTGGCCACTGTGCAGAGAAGCCCCCAAGGCTGTTTCCCCAGCAGCCGCCCACCTTCCTCCACAAAGCTCAGAGGACCAGGCGGACCCGGAGCCTGCACCCATCCATCCCAGCTCCTGCCTGCCTGCCCCTGCCGGTGAATCCCATGAGCTGCTGGAGGACGGGATGGGGTGGCGGTCCTTGAGGCCGGGACTGTAGACAGGCCTCCTCCTCCCCTCCCCCTACTACTTTTCCGAAAATAAACAAACCTCACTTCAAACAAAGTCAGGAACCCCTGAAGGGGAAAGAGCCTCACCACTGCGCAGCTCAGCAGAAGCGGGATCTCCTCTCAGAGGCCAAAGCAAGCGGCCCTCGCCTGCAGCCAATGAGAAGCGGCCACCACCCTCCAATGGGCTTTCGTTCCAAAGCAGCCCCGCCCATCCCTTTCCCTATAAAAGAGCCTCCCCGGGGTCGCTGCCCAGATTTGCATGTGCTTCTCCACTGCCTCCTTTCCCTGCTTTGCGGTTCCCCTGTTGCTCCCGGGTAAACCCATTTTGCTGGTGAAATAACCGACTATATTATCTTTTAAGGCCAACACTTTCCAGGCTGTGAATCATCCAGCCCTGCATGAAAAGTAGAGAAGCCAGCTTGAGGTCTTCAGTTTTGTCTCTCATCTGTTTATTTGGTGGCGTACGCTGAATCAGTTAACAGTGTTAACAGTGTCATAAGTCACTAAGATCCGTTGTTTTGTTTGTTTTTGCTGGCTACATGGCCTTAAGAAGCAACCAATAAGGAATTTTGCCCTTCGAAAAACATTTCTTATTTGCTCCTAAGCCTATTTTTGTTTGATGTTGCTTTGGGCTTTGCAGTGCTATATAACCCACTTCCTGGGTTTCCACACAAGACATGAAACCCAGGAAGCGTGAAATATGTTATAAGAACAACCTGGGAGGAAACCCACCTGGTCACCAAATTGGCTTCCCTTTATTGAGATGTGTTGTCTGTCAGGTTGCATCTGAGAAAAGTATAAGATGTTTTTAAATGTTTTCTGCTGAGTTTCATAAATATGCTTTTGGAACAATTTAATGTGAATCTTATGTAATCTACCATTGATCTCAATATGTGATCACACTATATTATGAGGTTTGTAAAATGTTTAGATTACAAGGTCATCTGGCTGGCTCTGTTGGTGGAGCATGTGACTCTTGATTTGGGGTTGTGAGTTAGAGCTTCATATTGGGCTATTTTTTAAAAAATAAAATGTTTATTTTATTGGTGGCCCAATTGGTTGGACATCCAGCTTCGGCTCAGGTCATGGTCTCGCGGTTCATGGGTTCAAGCCCCATATCAGGCCATCTGCTGTCAGCGAGGAGCTGGATTTGGATCCTCTGACTCCCTCTCTTTCTGCCCTCTTTCTTGCGCATTTTCTCTCTCTCTCTCAAAAATAAATAAACATTTGGGGTGCCTGGGTGGCTCAGTCACTTGAGTGTCCAGCTTCAGCTCAGGCCAGGATCTGGCAGTTCGTGGGTTCAAGTCAAGTGTCAGGCTCTGTGCTGACGGGTCAGAGCCTGGAACATGGTTTTGATTCTGTGTCTCCCTCTCTCTCTTCCCCTGCCCTGATTGCACTTTGTCTCTCTCTCTCAAAAATTAACATTAAAAATTTTTTCAAAAATAGTTAAATAAGTAATTTTTAAAAAAATAAAGAGTATAAATTATTTTTAAAAAGAAACTCTGAAAGGAAAATGCAGAACTGATGCTATATGCATTCACTAATTCCTGAAAAGTTGGATTAGCTCATCAGTTTGCATTGAATGGAAACACTGTTCAAATTTGTGAAATGTTTATTCACAATTCCAAGTATTTTCTGGAAAAAAAACAGTTATTCATTCAACACATATAAGTATTACAAGAGCTAGGATACATCAGTGAACAAACATGTTGCCCTAATGAAATTTATGTCCTAGTGCAGACATGGGAATGTAGAAAGAATAGTTGGGTTTATTAAGGAACAAACTTGGAAGCGTGTGACTTTTGTCTTGCATACAAAGGGAGTATGAGGTGCACTTGAAAGATGCCTAAAAGAATTTCAACAAATACAATTTTACCAACACAAATTCAAACTGTTAAAAGATTTTTTTTAACTTTTTTAAACTTGTATTTCTTTTTGAGAGAGAGACAGAGCACAAGCAGGGAAGGGCACAGAGAGAGGGAAACACAGTATCTGAAGCAGGCTCCCAGCTCTGAGCTGTCAGCACAGAGCCCAATGTGGGGCTCAAACTGGGGAACCACGAGATCATGACCTGAGCCGAAGTCAGATGCTTAATTGACTGAGCCACCCAGGCGCCCTGTAAGATTTTTGATATGGAAAGTCAGTACAATATGTTAATAGAATTATTTATATCTACTTATACGTATATGTAAACATGCAAGTTTTTAATATTTAATAGGTTTACTTATTTTATACTTTTGTTGATGAAAATATCTAAACATACACAAAAATAGTGCAATGGGCCTCATACACATCAGCGGCTTAGACAATCCCCAGCATTTTGCCATACTTGTTTCACCAATCCTCACCTTTCTTTTTGCTGGAGTAATTTCAAAGTAAACCCCAAACATCATGTCGTTTCACCTGCAAAACCATCAGTTGCATCTCAAATAAAAAAGACATTTTCTTACCTGACCACAATGGCATTTTCACACCTATGAAAACTCACCCTAATTTCTTAATGTCAGTTTGTGCCTATTTCAAATTCAAACTTCCCATATTGTCCAAAAAAGAAAACGTTCTTTCGGTTTTACTCATTGGCTTTATTATGATCAGGACAGTGGCACGCACACTGTATTTTGTTCCTGTGTCTCCTAACCCTCTTCCTGCCACAGCTCCCTCCCAGCCCACCCCACCCCCACCCTCTAGTGTGAGTGCGGACAGGATCTGTCCTGTCACTGCCATGTCAGGTGGCTGAGTCATGCATCCCCCAGAATTCCTAAATCCAGACCTGGCTTCTGCAGATGCTATTTCACTAGTCCTTCTGCCATCTGTGTTTCCTGTAGAGTAGAAGTTAGCTCTAAATGTTTGACTAGATGCAAGACCCTTTTTTTAAAAGAATATTTAAGTAACTAAATATGTTCTTTAAAAAATGAATGGTACTTGTGATGGTTAATTTTGTGCCAACTTGGTTAAGCCTATTTAGTCAAACATTGTTCTAGACTTTTCTATGAAGTTATATTTTAGATGTGATTAACCCTTAAATCATTAGACTTTGAGTAAAGCAGTTAACCCTCTCTAGTCTGAGGAGCCTCATCCAATCAGTTGAAGGTCTTAATAAAGAGAAGACTGATCTCCCCGGAGAAAGAGAGGCTTCTGACAGCAGACCACCTGCAGACCTGAACTGACCTGTTCTGGTCTCCAGCCCATGGGGAGAGAGGAGAGGACGCCAATATGCACAGATACTGATGACGAGGATAAAGGTGTAAATGATGTAGATGGATATGTAAATAGAGAGAGATGATACAGATACACACACATAAGCCCTATTGGTTCTGTTTCTCAGGAGAACCATGACAAATACAGTACTTTGTAAGGGAATTTTAAGGGAGAATATTTCAACAAAAATAGCTCCCCAAAATATGAAAAGGGCAAAATGAGACATCAAATTAATAAAAAATAATGCTGAAAATATTGAAGTTATGCTTGCCCCCTTTTTGTCTCTTCTGTTCAGATTGAACTTTGATGAATTTTGGAGGTCCGCTGCTACACTTGGTTGGAAAAGGGTGAACTGTTGAGGGCTACAGCCGTGTTTTCCTATTTACTTATTTATTTTAGTAGAACTCATTTAATATTAATTATATTCTAGCACACTAAAAACAAACACATTTATTCCTGCTAGGGCTTCAAGCAACCTCTACTTTTATGTATTTTTTAATGTGTAGCCAATTTCCTTTTTGTAAAGTTGGCGATAATAATATCGGCCTTAGGATGCTACATACAGAGTCTGGCCCCAAACAGATCATCAATGATCATTGCCAATGATCATCATTCTCATCAGCGTCACTGCAATTCTGCTCTGAATCCATGCTGAGCTCCTCACATAGCAGAGAATGCATTCACTCTGGTGTGAGTGTATGAAATGGCATTTTAGTTTTTTAAAAATGGGACTCTTTCCCAGGCCACACTTAACAGGACTCCCAGCTGATGTGGCCAATCTTCCCCCAAAGCCAACCTTTTGCTCTCCCCAGAGGTCCCAGCTCCTCCCGCATTACTCACGGCCCTCTGGGCTGTGTGCAGTGGAGCAGAACAGCTCAAATGAGGTTCGTGCATTAGGGAGAAAGCAAGGGCTGCAGGGCAATGAAGAAACCTGCCCATGCCTGCCCGTCCCCACTCCTTCCTGACCCACAAGGGGCCTTCTCTTAACACACCCGAAATTACCATCTGTCACGCCAGTGCCTGTCACAACATGTGGTCAGTCGGGTGCCTGCCTGGCAGCTTGGCGACCTTGGGGAAACCTCTTAACCTCTCCAAGTTCCATTTATTAATCTCTAAAAGAGGGATAATGTGACTTTCAGGGCTCTGTGAGCATCTGCATTCATGAGTGTGAACGGAGCTGACTACACCAAAGAAAGCTCAATAAAGGCAAATGGACAAACAGATAAATAGACAAACAGACGGATGGATGGACAGAGGGACAGACAGACGGCTGGATGGAGTGTATCTCTTGCCTTGCAGATTCCAACACATTTCCATATACCTGATCCTCACTACATCCTTGTGATAAGGGCAAGGAAGGTGAAGTCTGCTTGAAAATAAGGCCACCATCCCAAGACCCTGGAAACCTGGCTGGTTTCCACAGTGACTTGCAGCATATCCTGCTTACTTCTCACCACGCTGCGAAGTTGAGGACATGTGTCTTGTGTTAGGTCAGTATTTCTTGCATGAGTAATGTATGGACAATTTCCAAAAAAAAAAAATTTTTTTTTCACTAATGTCAACCTAAATTATCTTTATCATATAACTTAAATATATGCTAATATAAACCCAAAACAAATGCATAAATTGAATACCAATAAACCCTTGTGCCTGAGGCCTCCAGGCTGCCACAAGCCGCAGTGAGGGGGTGGGGGTGGGGGGGGGGGGTAGTTCCCAAGATGAGCTGCACAGCAGGAGGCCCTCAGGTCTGGTCCAGGACCATCAGGCCTTTGTATGGACTCTACTTTGTACTTTCCTAATTTCTTGTGAAAGTAGAGTGGCCCTGGTCACAAGATGGATGCTGGGACACAGCATCGATCCCAGATGGGCTTCTTTCAACATGTTGGGTCATCACAAAGATGACGTCATGATCTTTAAGCTCCCAGGAGAAATGTGCAGACAGGCAAAGGGCAGCATCTAACCCAATGCCCGCCCTGGCCTGTCCTGGCCCTTGCCAGGGCAGAGCCACGAAGTCACCCTCTGACCTTCCTACCCTACAACTGTCCTCACATCTGCCCTTTCTTGCTCCTGGGGAGGGGATATCCCCAAAGCCTCCTCTCTTCCCACGCAGATAGCTTGCTGTTCACCCAAGGCAAGTGGTGCATGCAGGCCCTGCTCAGGGCGTCAGCGATGCTGTGCCCACTGGCGGCTCTGACCCAGGACCTGGCCCCTCCCTGAGGGCAGACCCTTGCTCCAGGGCTGGCAGGGCTGCCGAGGTCCTCTGGCATGGCCTCGGATGACCAGCAATGTGCTTTCCACCTGTCCTCTCCTACCTGGAGGCTGACCTGTAGGGACAGCACCAGCAGGCTCCCTGGCCCTCAGTTTCCATTGTTTGGAGACTAGCCTTGTCCCTCTCTCTTGGGAGGCCCCCCAGCCACCTGCAGGTTTTCTCATAAACTCTACACAGGAGCCCGTGTGCAGAGATGGGGTCCCGGCCCGGGATCCCAGGTCCCAGATCTGCTGGGGTCCCGGCCCAGGGATCCCAGAGCCTGGACCCCCTCTTCTCCTCTCAGCAGCCACTGGCCAATGCCTGAGTGTCAGCCTTGGGGTAGAAGGAGGCCAGAGTTCACTAGCTCTGCTCATCTCAGGGAAGGAATATAAATCTTCAACAGGACCAGCCAGATGAACCCAGGCTCCACCACCTGACTAAGGGGCACCCAGAAGCAGGGGAGCTAAGGAAGCCCCTCTGGACCCACCAGACAGGGGTGCAAATTCATTCTACAGGTGTGCGGGGCCAAAGCCCTTCAGCCATGGCTCCCTGTCCCTGTCCCAGCCCCTGCCAGGCACAACATGAGGTGGGGATGCTGAGTTGGAGGCCACGAATTTCACTTCCCCCACAAAACCCATGGAGAGAGGAGGCAGTGAGGAAGGAGGCCCATGCAGGGTCAGTAGGAGGAAAACAAGGACCTAAGTTTCCGTGTAGGGGTCAGTCACCAGTTTTTCTGCTGCTCCTTCTTGCATTGCTCCAAAGACAGTGGGCAGAGCTGATGGGCACAGAGACCCCTCTGCTAGCCACAGAGCACAGCAGTTGTCCCGGGGACACCGGTGAAATGTCGGGAGGGCTGTCTTCAGGGCAACAAGGCCAAGAGCAATTGAGGCACAGTTGGGAATGGGAGACTGACACAAAGCTGGAACTTGACCCAGGTAAACGCCCAAGTTCTATTTCCAGGCTCCAATTCACTAAAGAAACCTCCAAGAGCCTCCTACTTAAAGGAAAAGCGCACCAGGGACTTCCAGAGACAGAGAACCTACTGGCTTCAATGGGCTGCAAGAGAGCCAAGCAGTGTGCCTCAGTGAGGGTGTCCACAGACAGACCTACAGTCCTCTGCTGCTGGACACAGGCTCTCAGTCCACCCATGGCCAGTGTCCTCAGGCCCCTCTGCCTCTGCACCAACCGCCTTCCACAGTCAGGTTTATACCTATGCTGTGCCTGGACCCACCTCAGCTGTAGGGTGGGGAGGGAGTTCCTGTCCTTGGTGCTGGCTGTCGGGTGACTTGTGTGGAAGAATGGGCCCCGCAGGGCTGAAAACACCGGTGCTGAGGTGTGGGCCTCTCATCCCCTTTGCCGAGCAGGAATGTTCACACTCAGAGAACCCCTGGTGAATGGATTGGCCAAGATGAAGGAAAAACTTGAGAGGCCGGACCCAGGCCAGCAACAGCCCTTCAGACGCCCCAGCCTATGTCTGCCTGAGGCAAGGGGGAGCCGAGAACCTGCTGCTGCAAACCTGCCATCGCCTGGCAGAGAGATCACGGTGGCTGGTAGTCCTGCGGCCTGGGGTCTCATCTGAGCTCACATGGCTGCACACACATTAGTTAGCTCCCTGCTGGGCAAAAAGGCTGCTGATGGAGTCGGCAGCTGAATTCCAGAGAAAGAAGCCCTGTGCACCCGGTCTGGACCCCTGGGGCGCCATCTGCATGTGTGCCAAGCATGTTTTGTAAAGAACCAGCCAAATGCATCTCACACGAGGTCTTCCTGTCACAATATTGAGATTGCTTCGTGGCCTCTGGGGTCAGATGCTCACAGCTGTCAGTTCAAGGATGCAAAGGACTCGGTGCACAGAAACCACACAGCGGGGACCAGGACCAGTGAGCAGACAGGTATTCCTAAACACAACTTGCCCCAAGCAAGGGCCAATTGCTGGTCTGCCCAGCTCCAGAGCCAGAAAGGAATGGCAGCTAGGACTCTGGAGAAGGGCTGGGAGTCAGGGCGTTGGAAAGCTACTCGCACTCTGGATGATATAGGTTGGGGCTCTGCAGCTTTTTCGGCTGTAGCTAGAGACTCTGAGGGGCTGAGGTGGGGAGGGCCCTGGGAGGACCAGTGCCCAGAGGCTGCGGAGACCCCGACCCCACAGGGCCTTTGCACTGTTACCCTTTGCCTGCAGAGCCCACTTTCCTCAGGCCACCTTCTCAGACACGTGTCTTCTACCCGCCCTCTGAACTACACCCAGACTGACAGCGTCTCTCACTCCTGATGTAAGCATCCAGAACATTCTCTTCACAGCTCTACCATCACCTGACCTGCTGAGTTTGTTGGCTTTGTTCTCCAGAGTGTAGAAGCTCTCTTATGGTTGCTTTGTTTTCTCGATGGATATAGAAAGCATGGCCATCAGCTCAGACTTGGGGCTTCAAGGAGGGCAGGTGTGCAGTGGTGACACCACTGATGGGTCCTGGCCCGACCAGACCCCAACAGACCCAGAAACATGTTTGGGGTAATGTTACCATGAATGAGAAACCATATTTTAGAAACATTTGAATATTCGATTTGGTGTAACATGAGTAGGCGTCTCTTCTAAGTCTTTTTTTTAATATCATTTTTAGAAATGGAAAAATTTTAGATTGCATCTATTATCTAATTAAAACTTATTGTAATGTAGCCACACATTTCTTCCACCCTCAGTTTTAGGTTTGTAAGTATGTACACATGTTCTCACTAAAGATAAAAAGTACATTTTTAAAGGTTATTTACTTATTTGCAGGGGAGAGGGGAGACAGAGAATCCCAAGCAGGCTATCAGTGCAGAGCCCAACACAGGGCTCAATCTCATGAACCGTGAGATGACCTGAGCCTAAATCAAGAGTAGGGTGCTGAACCGACTGAGCCATCCAGGCACCCCAAAAAGTGCATTTTAAGTCTAGATAAGTAGTGTACCATTCTTTAACCAAAGGAGGAGGGGGTGTTTCATTCAGTTACATTTCCAAGGACTGCAGTCAGAGCCGCACAGGTTTTCCTTGTCACTACAGACGTGCTGCAGAGAGCGCCCTGGCTAGACTCCAGATGTGCTGCAGAGAGCAAGCCCCACTGACGAGAAGGGAGCACCGTGAGGACCAAGCCCCCGTGCACCCAGACTGGGCTCCCGCCTGGCACAAGGGCTGTGTGCTTGGCGCCCCTGGGCAGGTCAGGGCTTCTGGGGAGCACTGCCTTTGTTCTTTGGTTGCGACAGGAACCTTGAGTCACAGGATCAGCCAGGGAGATACCCTTTGCAACTTCCGCCAGCCCTCTGACACCCACTTCTCTCCATTTAGGACATGGCTGTGGTGAGGGGTAGGTGGTGAGAGGGGGACCCTCAATTCCATGCCACTGTGGCCCTGCCCCAGTTGGTGAGCCAGCTGGAGACAGAGCTGTTTCCCCGATGGTGCCTCACCTGTTCCTTAGGACCTTCACCCTTTCCCTGGATTCCTCCCCAGCCTGGCCCTTCTCGCCGTCTGCCCACTCACCTCCAATGCCCAGAGGACGGTGGCCCGGTGGGGCTTCATGGACCCAAGCCTCCTGCGCATCCTCACAGGGCTGGAGTCTCAGCCTCTCCTCCTGGGAGATCTCCACATTTTACAGACAAGCTCCGACCATATCTGCAAAGTGACCTCCTCCTCCCGCACCAGATCACCCAAGCACAGTCTCCATCCTCCTCCACTGCACCAGCCTGTGGGCTCACCCATCCCCCACTTGGTTTTCAGTGGTCCCTGGCCGTCCCAACCATGTGTTTGCTCCAGGAGCCACACTGACACTCAGTTTCCTTGGAACCCATGGCCACAGACACCCTATGACAACAGGTGACTCGGCAAGTTCAGGCAGTTCTTCTGGGCTGCACCTCCCACTTGGTGCTCCAAGGGATGTTCCGTCCTGCTGGCTTGGGTCTGCCTCCCCTTCCTCCTGTCCTCCAGGGTGGAAGCTCATCTGTACCATCTGCTTGGTGTCTCCCAGGTATTGAAAAAAACCAGGGGCTCTGTACCCTGAGTACCCCATACTCACCATGGCCATGGCCAGGGAAGCACCCCAGGAGCCCAGGATCAGACATGGAAGAGAGGGCAGCAGGAGGTGGAGAAGAGGTCATGGGACACAGCGAAGTGGCGGCACAGGTGTCAAGAAGAATGAAAAATAAAGGTTGTAGAGTCGGCGGGGGCACAGCAAGTAGTCTGCTAGCAAATGTGTGACTGGAAGCCAATACGAAGAGAGAAAACAGGGCAGAAACAAGTAAAGCAAAAATCTCCAGAATGTTCTAAGGCTGATGAATAATATCAACCCACAGATTCAAGAAGCTCTGTGAACTCCAGGCTGTTTTAAAGGTTTACGCAGAGGGGCAACAGTTGGTTAAGCGTCCGACTCTTGATTTCAGCTCAGGTCATGATTTCACGGTTCGTGAGTTCGAGCCCCACATCAGGCTCTGTGCTGCCAGCACAAAGCCTGCTTGGGATTCTCTCTCTCCCTCTCTGCCCCTCCTCTGCAGTTACTCACTTTCTCTCTCTCTCTCTAAAAATAAAATAAAATAAAGATAAAAAATAAAAATTAAAAGTTTGCAGGGCACCTAGGTGGCTCAGTCAGTTAAGCATTCAACTTCGGCTCAGGTCATGATCTCACAGTCCGTGGGTTCGAGCCCCACCTCAGACTCTGTGCCAACAGTTCAGAGCCTGGATCCTGCTTTGAATTCTGTGTCTCCCTCTCTCTCTGCCCCTCCCCTGCTCACACACTCTCTCTCAAAAATACATAAACATTAAAAAAAATTAAAAATACAATAAAATTGGGGTGCCTGGGTGGCTCAGTTGGTTAAGCGGCCGACTTCGGCTCAGGTCACAATCTCGCGGTCCGTGAGTTCGAGCCCCGCGTCGGGCTCTGGGCTGATGGCTCGGAGCCTGGAGCCTGTTTCGGATTCTGTGTCTCCCTCTCTCTGACCCTGCCCTATTCATGCTCTGTCTCTCTCTGTCTCAAAAATAAATTTAAAAAAACGTTAAAAAAAAATACAATAAAATAAAAAGTTTACACAGAAACAATGTGATAAAAATGCTGAAGACCGAAGCCGCAGAGCAAGTGTTAAAAGCAGGAGGAAGGTGGGTTTGGTGGCAGAGCCACCAGCCAGGAAAGGGAAGGGCACCAGGGCCCTCACACCCACCACCGTCTTTCCCTCCCCATAGAGCAGCAGGGTGGGCTGCTGTCCCAGTGGGTATCTGACCAAGGAGGGTCAAGGGTCCTGAGGAGCTGGTGGAATTTACCTCGCCGGGTTTTAACCCTTTTGTTCCTCCAAGTTCTCCTCTGGAACGCAGTGTCTACAATGTGCCTGTCCCGTCGCCGTTCCAGAATTCTGCCCCAAGGTCTGGCGTAGAGGTGGCTTTGGAGCAGGTGCTGGAATAGGTTAAAACTCTGGGGCTGTTGGGGCGGAATAAATGTATTTTGCATACCAAAAGGACCTGAATTTTGGGGGCCAGGAGGCAGGATGCTATGATCTGAACTGTGTCCTCCAAATTCCGTATGTTGAAGCCTGTCTGCTCCAGCTGCCATAACAGAAGATCACAGACTGGGTGGCTAAGGTCATTTCTCATGGTTCTGGAGGCTGGGAGTCCAACATCAAGGTGACGGCATGGTGTCTGGTGAGAGCCTGTTCCGGTTTCCAAATGGCCTTCCCACTGTGCCCTCACTTGGAGCAAGGGACCAGGTGCTTTCTGGGGTCTCTTTTATGAGGGCACTAATCCCACTCATGCAGTCTTCATCCTCATGACCTAATCACCCCCAAAAGGCCCCAGCTTCTAACACCATTGCATTAGGGGATTAGATTTCAACACGGGAACTTTGGAGGGACACCAACACTCAGTACATATCAAAGCCCTAACCCCCAATGTATCTGTATTTGGAGACGAGGGCTTTAAGGAAGCAGTTAGGTTAAATGAGGTCACTGAGGTAAAGCCTTCACCCAGTTGGATGTGTCCTTACAGGAAGAGACACCAGAGAGCCCATGCTCCCTCTCCCCGCCGTGGGAGGACACCTGGAAAAGGTGGCCATTTAGAACCAAGCTGTCTTGGCCCTTGATCTCGGTCTTCCCAGCCTCCAGAGTTAAATTCCTGTTGTTTCAGCCACCCAGCCTGCGGTGTTCTGTTCTGGACACCTGAGCAAACTAAGAGACTTTAAATCCTGCTGACAGAACAAGCAGACAAAACTATCAGTCACGATCTAAGTGTCTGAACAACACAACTGATAGACGTGACCTTAATGGTGTATTGAGAGCTCCATGTCCTCTTACAGGACACACTTTCTTCTCAAAAACTTGCGAACACCACTCAGGTTGTTGAAATCACTCAGGTTGTTCTCTGACCGTGGTGAAATTGAGCTAGAGATTAATAAGGAAAAATAACTAGAAAATCCCATCTTTTGAAATTAAGCCAAAATTTCTAAAAAAAAAAAAAAAAAAAAGCCCATGGTACAACAGAAGAAATTGGAATTGGAATTAGGAAATACCTGAAACCAGGAGACACTAAAAGTGTATCGAGATGAGTTGTTGCAGCTGAAGCAGCTCTAGAGGAAAATTCAAGTGTCGGAAAGGAAAAAGTTGAAAACCAATGATCTAAGCATCTACCTCATGGGGGAAAATTGATCTCGACCCCCTCCCTCACATCAGTGACAGAAACCAAGGCCAGGTGGAGTGCTGATTTATGTGCCAAAGGTAAAAACAATAGAAGCTATGGAAGAGACTCCAGGAGAACATCTTATAGATCTTGGAATAGGAGAAGATTCCTTAAACAGGACACAGGAGGTATTACTCATAAGGAAAAATAATGTCAAACTGAACAAAGTAAAACTTAAGAAAGACTTCTGTTTATCAAAATACTCCAAAGAGAGGGAAGAAGAAGCCAGAGTAGAAGTTCACAGAACAAATCTTTGAAGGACTCCCAGCCGGATTACATCAAGAACCCCCACAAAATTAATGAGAAACAGACAATCAACCACTACATCCATACACCCACCAGGCCGGTGGAGATGAGAACCCCAGATGACAGCAGGGACTGACATGTGCATCGCAGTGCCCTGCAGGCCTGCCGTATGGACATAAGGCTCTCTGACTGTGAAGGACAATCCGGCCATTCGTACCTGGTTAAGCTCAAGTCCAGGTGTGCCTCCAATAGAAACGTGCACATACATTCATGCTCCAAACACACACCCGCACAGACCCCATTAGCTGAACACGGGGAACAATGCAGCTGTCCAGCAGTGGAGGAAGACCCGCAGAGAGTGGTACATAAGACAGCAGGACACCACACAGCAACATGAAGGCCACGCGTGCACACAACCCACGGACGAGTCTCACAAACATCACGAGAACTGAGGAAGGCAGACACAAAAGGGTACCGTCTTACACCGCACAGGCTGCCACACCAGGCCACCCTGACTGAGCAGCTTCAACATTAACTTATTTCTCATGGTCTGGGGACTGGACATACATCAGGGCACAAGCCCATTTGGTGACCTGCTTCCTGGCTCTCAGACGGCCTCCTCCCACTGGGCCCTCACGTGGGGGCAGGGAGAGGTGCCCTCTGGACACTCTCCTAGATGGGCTGATCCCCCACTGATCCCATCGTGGGGGCCTCTCCTATGGCCTGACCACCTCCCAAAGGCCCTGACCCCTAATATTGTCACTCTGGGGGTTAGTGTCCAACCTATGAATTTTAAGAAGACATAAACTGACTGAATACTCTTTAGAAAATAGACAATTTATAATTCCACTCATATAACGTTCAAAACCAGGCATACCAATCTACACTGTTAGAGGTTAGGCATAACCCTTGGAGGGTACTGAGTGGAAGGGGCACTTAGGTCCCTAGTGGGTTGAAGTGTCTTGGAGTGAGTGCAAGTTACATGGATGTCCACTCTGTGCAATTTCACCCATCTCAGGGCACGTGGGTGGTTCAGTCAGTTGAGACTCTGACTCCTGATTTTGGCTCAGGTCAGGATTTCAGAGTTTGTGGGTTCAAGCTCCATGTCTGGCTCCAGGCTGAGGGTGCAGAGCCTCACTGGGATTCTCTCTCTCCCCCCCTCTCTGCCCCTCCCCTGCTCATGTGCTCGCTCGCTCTCTCGCTCTCTCTCTCTCTCAAAAGTAAATACATAAACTTAAGAAAAGAAAGAAATTTCACCCATCTGTACACATGTGACCTATGCAGTTTGGGGTATATATTTTATAGTTCAATAAAAAGCTAATTAAAATTCAAAACAATACACACACAAAAATGTAGACACATACCTACAGGCATGGAAGTTTCTTCATATTAGATGAGAAAAGTTACAAAGCAATGCATATAGCATGATCCCATGCTTGTAAAAAGAACGTGTGTACACAGAAACAGGACACACGCCAACATTCATTTATTTAAAAATATTTATTGAGCACGTGCTATGTGCCAACACATAATTTATTTGGAAGACGTCTCTACAACTGTACTATCCATGCAGAGTCCCGTCACATGCATGGCCACCGGCAGGTCCTGCACAGCTTTGTGCAGTCCCACATTCCGCATGGTGAGGGAGGAACCAGGGCAGCAAAGACACCATGAACACATGATGCGTGAACACTTTCACAGGCGTACAAGGTTGATGTGTGTGTGTGTCCTACGAGTTGTGAACTAGACCTAGCTTAGGGACACTGTGCCACCAACTTACCCACAAGCCAGCACTGTGGACACCTGGAAACACAGCCTACTTCTAGAGGACAGACACGGGCAGTGACAGTGGTGAGGGAGTTCCCGCCGAGCCCAAGCACAGCCGTCTGTGAAGGACCCCACGGACAGACTGAGCCCACAGCTCCGGGGGGTACCCCCGTCAGGCCGAGAGAGCTCACGGCTTTCGCAACAACATGTGCTCACATCCAAGGACATCTTCATTCACTCAGGCTCATTCCTGCACTATCTGCACGCTGCTTCCCACAGAACTTCAACTGTCATCTCCAGATGGGAAAGACTTTTTCTCCAACCTGAAAAAGAAAACAAATCAATCAAATAATAAATCACTTTAGTCTGATTAACATGCAGGATTTCCTAAAAGTAATTTAATATTGTACAAAAGAATGACATTCAGAGACAGAATTTTTTTTTAATGACAAACGTTAAAATTTTAACATAAAATTATCATAAAACGGAGGGGGGTATGGGCTAAATGGGGAAGGGGCATTAAGGAATCTACTCCCGAATCGTTGTTGTACTATATGCTAACTAACTTGGATGTAAATTTAAAAAATAAGTTAAATTTGAAAAGTTATCATAAAACAAAGCATAAAACAGGTATTAACACATAAAGAGAAGCCATTTGATTTTCTTTTCTGTCCTACATTACCCCTGAGTCTGAGAAGAGAATCCTTTGCTCAGCAGCCTCTGTGAGACATGATGCCAAAAGCCCCGCCAGGCCTCACCGTTTCACTGTGGGAAGGACGGCTCCTCAGGCCTCAAACTGCTGCCACGGTCGGAAGGTGACTCACGCCACACACCTACATCACCCACCACCTGAAGGCCCCCGCAGAGGGTCGGTCCCCAGCCCTGTTTCTCCACCGGGGCCTCCTGGACACAGGAAGGGGTGGCCCTAGCCTGGGCTGGGCCTCGGCCCCCACAGACTCACCTTCTGGCACCTCTGTTTCCTGTTCTGCAAATAACAGCATCCACGTCCCCTCAGGAAGGTTAGAAAAGTGACACAGACAGACAAGGCCGTGTGGTCTGGCCATTGTGATCACCACAGACCCGTCTCCCAGGACCAGCACCCTAGCACCTGATTTTACGGCCAAATATCTTACTTTCTGTGATGTGGGGTCCTGTGTGGAAGTGACGGACCAGCTCAGCGCCACGGACATGTGCCTCCTCCACACGGGGTTTCTCTGCAACACAACTGAGCCAGTGACCACATCTCCCATGAGGACAGAAACAGGCTCATCCATCATAAACAGCACCTGCTTCCAGTGGGTGGTGCTGCAAGACACAGGGTGTAGGGTCACCTCTCTGGAGCCTGGTTTTTCAGGCTGACCGCAGGACAGACATCCCCCGACTCCACGATCCAGACGGCCTTTATGGGTTGCCAGGACTGAGTTACAACCCAGCCAGGATCCAGCTCCTGGATGCTGCCCAGATTCCAGAAGGGTGAAGGAGGCTTGCCCTGGTGGCCCCAAGGGCACACCGGTGGCCAGGCAGAGGGTACCTGGCCCCTTGCACCCTGGCACAGTAGGCATCCACCCAGAGCCCTTTGCTCGGTCTCTAAGCTGCCAGGGCCCGAGTTCTAGTCTGCAGTCCAAATAAGTTGTCATTCCTGTTGAGTCAGGCTGAAGGGGAGCATGGCAACTGTAACATTTGGGGGAAATGGTCACACTCCCGAGCTCGTCACTTTCTACCGGCTCTGACAGCATGGCTCAACTGTGCACTGTGGCCTCTGCCAGACGCTGGGCCTGCGCCCCACGGTCACACTCAGGGAGGTCCTGCTCCCTCCTGCCTCAACCACCATGAGGGTCTCTCCCTGGGCTTCAGAGAGCGGACGTCCCAGGCTCTGCGCCCTGCCTGCCCCACACCAGCTGTGTACGGACACGCCAGCGGAAGACTGCCCAGGCACACGATTGCCCACTGGGTTTTTAGTGTTCCTACTCTCATCTGTCCCAGTAGGATCTAGAAGGAAAGCTGATGGAGCCCTGGACCTCCACAGGACACTCTGGCCAAACAGCTCCTCAGCCCTGCTCCCATGTTACAGGAGGACAGCTAGGGTCCCTCTAGGCGCACTGCCAACAGCCAGCATCTAACCCCTGGTCCAGGGCAGTTACTGAACAGGGCTACAAAGGCCCCAGTTGAAGGCAGCATTTCCACGGGGGCCGCTGTGTCCAGCACTGAAGCAGACGACATCAGCTTCCCAGGATGCACAAGCAAGTGTGCATCATTACTGCACACAAAATTTTCCTCAAGAAACACTGACCTTCCCCAAGAGTCTGAGTCAAAAGCCCCTAGAATTCTGTTGACCGTGTTTGTGTTAGACCACAGAAAGCAGAAGCAGCGTCCAGAGCAACTGAGGAAGATGAAGTCTGCTCCTCCTCTTCATGCAGGGGTCGGAGGGCAGCCTAGGGAGCCCAGTGCAGGGGCAGGTGGGGCACAGCCCTGACTTGCCCACCGCGTGCACACCGCGCTCCACGCCTGGGGTAGGCTGGTCTGGAGAGAGTCTAGGTCAACAACCCAGTATTGACAGATCTCTAAATCCGTGACTCTGCCATGTGGTTGTCAAACCGACAACCTGAAGGCAGGTGAACCGCCCCAGCTCTTCCAAGGGCTGTGGAGCTCCCCGCGGGAGGTGCACACTCACGGGTGGAACGGGCCTGTGCTCAGCACCAGCTGTGGCTCGTCCTCCTCCAGGCTCTGAAACCGAACACTGAACCAGGCTGTAAATCCATGCAGCGTGCCAGCTTTCCTGATCTCAAAGTGCAGCTCGCCTTTCATTGTCTGTGTTCAAGCAAACGATAAAAGAGGGACACGGTTCGGTAAGCATGTGACACCACGCCACAAGGGCTCTCTCTGTGTGAGCAAGAATTAGCAACTCACTTCACGAATCCCACAACACTGCGCTGCGGTAGGCAGCCCTACCACCCGTTTCAGTCATTCTGAATCTGTAACTTGCTAGTTTGGCTGAACATATCAAAAACCACATAAAATTTCCTCCTCAGGAAAGGATTAAAACTTGCATCATAAATTCAAGTGCTGCAGGTAATCACAAAAGGTTTCAAGCAATTTGGGCCTCACGTGCCTAATTTTCTGCCCCCAAATTTGAGTGCAATACTTTTTCTTCTCAATTCTTTGCATAGATAGAAAGTTCCAGGCTGAGTCTCTATACTGCAAAACTAACTGCAGACTCAACAGTTCAGTCCCCACATTGTTTGGCCCAGCTGAGCTCCCGCACGTCACAGCGCACCCTTAAAACGAGACATCCTGAATCCACAAATGCCACCCTGTGGCAACACAGGGTAAGTGAAAGTATAAAGAATTTTGTCATCAACAGTAGCTAAAAAAACCTAGAAAAAAATTTAAATTCAAAGTCCATGATAAAATTGGATAAAATTAGAATCTGAAGATACTGAAAATATTGTATGTGAATATAAAGATAGCTCATGATGTTAAAGAGGTTAACTATAAAGAAAATAATATAAAAATATAAAATACAAAACCAGAACGTAAAGAAAAGAGACTGGAAAAATCAAAGGCAAAGTTCATGAATTCATTTATCTGCACAGCAAGTTCTGGGGTGTGCGCATCGCCTACATAATGTGAGAGGGAAGACGCATCTCTCACCTCTAGGTCCGCAATCTGCACAGTTCTCATGTCCAACTGTAATATTGTGCATGGTTCAGAGAGACAGTCTTCTGGTTTCAAAATGTGGTTATACTTGGGCTTCGAAAAAAACTCCTTAATTGCTAAAGATCTAGGGAAAAAGTCAAAGGAACCGCTCAGAGTCGGGTACCAGCATCTCAGGCTTTGACACACACATTCATGACAACGGTTCTCGCTTTTTCTCTTCAGCATCAGCAGGAATTCCAAGCCACCACCTGCGGCGAGGGCACTGAGGCAGGGCTGGGAGTCCCTGCAGATGGACCGGCAAGTGTGCAAGCAAGGTGAGCACTTCCCGCCTACATCCTATTCATGGGGCCTGCACACGTGGAAACCAACCTCTACCACACACAGCAGGGCCCTGACCCAGTCTGCTCTGTGCAGTTGTGGTTTCAGTGACCGCAGTCCAAGAGGTGACCCCTCCCCCCCCACTCCTGACAGGTCGACAGAAGGTCAGCAGGAGCCTGACGCTACCTCACAAGGCCTCCGTCACTCACCTGACTTCACCTCCTCACGCAGGCACTTCATCTCATGGCATAAGAAGGGTGAGTACAGGATAGTAAGATATCCCACAGCAAATAAAACAGATATTCCTGTTCTAGGTCACTCTGCAATAAAGGCCTGCAGGTGCCCCCTGGAGAAGGGCTTGTGCTACGTCAGTTAAACAAGACACAAGCGCTGGGCCTCCTGCAGGGTCATCTTCTTGTCGCCCAACAGCCCACCCACTCCACTGGCTGACTGCCAGACTTGCCCAAAGTAACCTACTATATACCACGGAAATGTTTCAAAACTTAAGTGCAGCAGTGACTTCTGAAATAGCAAATAAAGGTAAACATTTTAATAAAGATTCCACAATATGTACATATTTTTAATATCTTTCTGATGATAAAATAGTTATGCATTTATAACGAATTGGGAACACATAGAAAAGTATAAAGAAAAAATGTGAGGGGCACCTGGGTGGCTCAGTTGGTTAAGCATCCAATTTCAACTCAGGTCATGGTCTTAAGGTTCATGGGTTCGAGCCCCGCATCAGGCTCTGTGCTGACAGCTCAGAGCCTGGAGCCTGCTTCCGATTCTGTGTCTCCCTCTCTCTCTCTCTGTCCCTCCCCGACTTGTGCTCTGTGTCTCTCAAAAGTAAATAAACACAAAGAAATTTTTTTTAAAGAAGAAACTTGAATCTGTGGAACTTGAAAACTGTGCCTTGGTACCTTGATCTATTTAGTCATTTTCTCCCCCAGAGATACATTTATTCATGTTCTTATGCAAAGCGGAAGCCATTTTATACACATGGTTTGTGTCCCACCAGTTTTACCATCTATTCATCCATCTGATGGATACGTAGCAATTTAACCGCATTCTTACGGATAACTGCCTGTTTCCCACACTGTGTGCACAGCAGCGTGCCGTGGCCCTGGGGCAGAGGGCGATGGGGGTGGATGCCAGCCACACCCACAGCTCTGGCCACACGGCCTCGTCTCCCCGCCATCACACCTGCAGCTCAGGCAGCAAGAACTGCTGTTTTAATTTAATCTTTGCGCATCTGGTAGGCAAAAATGGCATTTCATTTTAATTTGCATTTTATTTATTTATTTATTTATTTATTTATTTATTTATTTATTTAATTTTTTTTTTTCAATGTTTATTTATTTTTGGGACAGAGAGAGACAGAGCCTGAACGGGCGAGGGGCAGAGAGAGAGGGAGACACAGAATCAGAAACAGGCTCCAGGCTCTGAACCATCAGCCCAGAGCCCGACGTGGGGCTCGAACTCACGGACCGCGAGATCGTGACCTGGCTGAAGTCGGACGCTTAACCGACTGCGCCACCCAGGCGCCCCTTAATTTGCATTTTAACCACTAATGATCCTGCAATTTTTTCCAAATATTTATCAGTAATTTTTATTTGGTTTTTGTGACTTGCATATTTCCATGACTTGACTATAATTTCACTGGATACTCATCTTTTCTAAATGACTCTAGGATCTGTCAGCTAGTAACTTTCTCTAAGTAGTCACTGCCTTTTTAAATTGTATTTATGCTGATGATATACAGATGCTGTCAATTTTTACAGACTGATGTCCAGTGCCTCCTTGTTCCTGTTGACTCTCTAAGACCTGACACATAGGGACCCACGGATTCCTACAGCTGATGCGATGTTTTACCACAAAACTCTTAAATCCATGTGGAATTAAATTTCAGTGTATGGTATGAGGAGAAAAGAAGTTTCAAGGGGCTCTTCTATGGTCCTACGACACTTTGCCACCTCTGCCCCTCACACCCCAACTTTCCCCACATGTTGTGTGTGTGTCCATCCTGGTCCATTGCTCTGTCTTTTCTGGTCTCAGGAGTACCCTGCCCTCACGCCTGTCTCTGTAGCTTAGATGTTAATATCTGGCAGCTCTTCACGGCTCTATTTTAATTCTCCCCGGCCCTTCCTACCCACTTCTCCCTAGATGAACTACAGAACGGCTCTGCCGGGGACATTTCCTCTCCATCCCTTTTGGGATTTGGGTTGAGAGTACAATGGTTCAACATGTTAACTGGGGCAGACTTCTTACCCTTGCATTATTCTTTCTTTTTTTGAATTAACAAAAACCAAAAACGCCCAAGGCCACCATCTTGCTGTCAACTGCCCAAGTGGGCATCAAGCAGGTGTCCGGGCTCACCTGGCACTCACCGCATAAGCTAAATTTCCTGCAGTTTCTGACAAGTGGGCCCCCCAACCTAATTTCCAGGGCTGCTGCTGGTTTCTCCTAACTCCCACGGCACACTCAGAAGGGGAAGCAGCCAGCTTCTGTCACCATCCTTCTTAGAAGAGGCAACATTTAAAACGTGAAGGACCTATCAGGAAATCATTTTACAGTTAAACCTGATGCTCAACTATACAAGTGCATCCATAATATAAAATTAGGAAATCAACTATTCTGCAGCATCGTTTCCTTTGCAAACTGTCAGGAATGACTTCATAATAAATTTTCTGATCCCTTAAAAGTTTACAGCTCGTAGTAGGAAGATCTATTTGTATGCTAACGGCCCACATATTTATAAAGGGCCTTGGTTTTAAACATGACCATGTTTTTCCCATTACATTTGAGAACTTAGATGGCAAAGGACATTTCAACTCCCATCACATCTGCTACCAGTTTAAAGGCCTGAAAGACACGTGCAAAATTCCAAGGCATGTGAGTGAATTCAGATCAGTCTCATGGCATGCTCTACCACCAACAAGTTATGCGGTCTTAGGAAGCCCGCAGCTCGCACAGCCAGGAGGCCCCGGAATACGTCTGCGCTCCCAGCAGCACACACTCACTTGAGAGCACTGAGGTTGAACTCGTAGGCATTGTCCCAGAAGAGGACCTTGCTGCGGTAGTCTCTGTCGGCGCTGCAGGGCACCAGGTGCAGCGCGGCCGTGGTCGGCCAGATGACCCCGTCCTCCTTCAGCCACACGTCCCGGGCGTACAGGATCGACTCAATCATGAACTCAAACTGCACAGCAGGGAGACACACGGGGGACATGGTGACTGAGGCCTGTGTCTGTGATGCATAGTCTGGGAGGATTTATCTTGTACCCACACCAGTGACATCACAGATTCCCACCACAGCCTGGGGTGGAGTGACACCGGTTCACTTTAGAATGAATTCAGAACTGGGCCCCGCCGACAGGAAAGATCTTCACTCTTGCCATCTCCCTCAGTATTACAGAGTTTTAACTGTCAACCCCTATAAATTGGGTCTGGAGGATTCTCAGAATTTTCATAACCTTGGAAGTTGACTGAAATCACTTCTTAAAAACATGGAACATTAAAGGAGGAGTGCCACGGATCCCTGAGGATGCACCCGGACAGGTGGCATGTGACGCCTGTGACGGAGAACAGGGGCCGCTAAAGCCCCAAGAGGCCAGCCTTTGTGTCTGAACCAAAGAGTGGGGCACAGGCCAGGGGCACATCATCCTGCAGCTGAAGGGAAGCCCCAGAAGGGTTTTGTTTTATTTAAATAACTTCAGGCATTATTATTATAGAAGTAATAGTATGTTCAGTATGGAAAAATTTAGAAAATTCAGAAAAGCACAAACAAAAATAAAAGTCACTAGTAAACCCAGCGCCCAAAAGGAACCAATGTTTGCCTGGTGGTTTATGCTCAAGGCCTTCTCCTCACATACACATACATGCACACGTGTGAAAATTATATACGGATCATTTTTAATTGTATTTTTAAAAATTACCAATGGTAAATCAGTTACTCCATAAATTTTAACACTTGTATGGATCTGTGTAACCATAGCCACAATCGGGATACAGAACAACCCCATTACCCCAAAACACTCCTCATGATATCCTCTGTGGTCACCTCCTCCCACCACCTCCAACCTTTGGAAACCACTAACTGGCCTCTATCCCTGTGGTTTTGTCTTTTTGAGAAGGACATACAAATGGTATCATACAGTACATAATCTTTTGAGACTGGCTTCTTTCACTCATAATATCAACTTTTTCATATGCTAAAAGGTTCTCTTCTGTGCCTTCTATCCTGTTCTGTTCATCTGTCTTTTCTTATTATAATACCACACTGTTCTAATTACTCCATATAACTTTAATTACGCCAGTATAATGTCTCTGGGGTTTATCCATTTGTGCATCAATAGTTCATTCTCTTAGGTTTATTTATTTTGAGAGAGAGAGGGAGAACATGCACGTATAAGTGGGGGAGGGAGGGAGGGAGGGAGGGAGAGAGAGAGGGAGAGGGAGAGGGAGAGGGAGAGGGAGAGGGAGAGAGAGAGAGAGAGAGAGAGAGAGAGAATCCTAAGCAGGCTCCATGCCCAGTTCAGAGCCCAACACGGAACTCGATCTCACAAACTGCCAGATCATGACCTGAGCCAAAGTCAAGGGTCAGATGCTTAATCAACTGAACCACCCAAGCGCCCCACAATAGTTCATTCTTTACTGACCAGTAGGACCCCATTGTGCGAATGTAGACAGCTGTTTATCTAACCACCTGTTGAAGAACACTTAGGTTGTTTCCAGCTTTTTGGCAACTGTAATTAGAGCCAGTACGACCATTCACATACAGGTTTCCATGTAAACACAGCTTGTGCTTCTCCAGTGTAAATAACCAGACGTATAAGTGCTGGGTCATACGGTAAGTGTACCTATAACTTTATAAGAAACTGCCAAACCGTCTTCTAGGGCGGCTGTGTGATTCCTATGAGTTTTAGTCACTCCATAGCACCTGGTATGATTGTTTAAAAGTTTAGCCATTTCAACAGGTGTGTAGGGTTACCTCATTATGGTTTCAGTTTATATTTCCCTGATGGCTAACAAGGTTTAATGTCTTTTCACACGCTTATTTCTCATCCATATTTCCACGTTGGTAAAGTATCTGCTCGAGTCCTTTGCCCATTTTTCAATTAGGTTGTTGACCTTCTTCCTGTTGAATTTTGAGGATATTCAGGATACACATTAGAATGTGTATATTTTGTATATATACTTTGTATATTCAGGATATACATTAGATACGTGATTTGCAAATATTTTCTCCTAATCTTACTATATCTTTAACACTGTCTTTTAACATTTTCTTAACATAGACACCTTTAATTTTGATGAAGTCTGGCATATCAATTTTTTCCTTAATGGATCATGCCTTAAGAATCAACTAAAAACTCTTTGCCTAACCCATGAAGATTTTCTCCCAAGATTTCTTCTGAAAGTTTACAGTTTTAGTCTATGCAATTAGATCTAGAATCAATTTTGACTTCATTTTTGGTAGAAGGTATAAGCCTTGAATTTCTTTTTTTCCCTTTTTTTTTTTTTTTTTGGCATATGGATGGCCAACTATGCCAATATCTTCTGTTGGAAAGACTGTATCTTTTCTTCACTAAATTGATTTCGCTCCCCTGTTAAAAATCAACTGACTGTATTTTTAGGAATCTATTTCTCTATTTTGTTCCATTGACTTATGTATCTATCCTTCTAGCAATACCAAACTGTCTTGACTACTATAGCTTTATGCCAAGTCTTCAAATCAGGTATGTAATTCTTCCAATTTTATTCTTCTTTTAAAAACTGTATCCACTATTCTATTTTCTTTACTATTCACAAAAATTTTACAATGAGCTGGTCATATCCACAAAAGAAATCCTGATTAGACTTTGACTGGAATTATATTAAATCTACAGATCAGTTTGAGAAGAGGTATCTTTACTGTGTTGTCTTCCAGTCCATAAGCACCTTGCCTTTCCATTTATTTGGGTTTTCTGTGACTTCATTCATCAGCATCTTCTAGTTCTTCACATACAAAACTTGGACATGTTTTGTTACCTAAGTATTTCATGTTTTGGGGGCTTTGTAAATGCTATTGTACATTGTTAGCATACGAAAATATGACTGCCTTCAAAAAATAAATTAAAAAACTAAAACTGGCTTTTGTATGTTCATTTTGATCACTCTGTGATCTTAATTTGCCTTTCAGTTCAAAGAAATTTGGGGGGAGATTCTTTGGGACTTTCTACAAAAACAATCATGTGGTCTGGAAACAGGGACGGTTTATTTCTTTGTTTTAAATCTGTGTGCCTTTTATTTCTTCTTTCATTTTTGCACTGGTTAGGATTGCCAGCACAGTGTTGAACAGGAATTGCAGAGTAGCCATCCCACCTCTTCCTCCTCTTAGGAGGAAGGCATTGATTCTCTCACCATTAGGCGGCTATAGGTGTTTTTTTGTTTTGTTTTTTTTTATAGATGCCCTTTATCAGGTTGAGTAAAGTCCTTTCTATTCCAAGTTTGTTGAGAATTTAATTATGAACTCAAGCTGAATTTTCCAGCACAGCATATAAGAAGCTTAGAAGCTGCCATTCTGCCCTAACAAGTAAAAAGGAAATGAAAAATCCACAATTCTTCTTAGATATGTATGAGATATTAGGTCACAGAGCAATCTGCTCCCTCCAAAATCAGAGTAATCAACAAGCTTACACAGAAAATCACAAATTACTAGAGCAGAACCCTACCTCCTGGAACAACACGAACAACAATGATGAACTGCTGGAGGCTCAGTGTAGACAACTCTGAGTGTTACAAACTCCAGGTGGGCTAAGTCATAAGGGGACCCCCACATGTTAGTGAGTTTTCCCTCCTGGACCTCCACCAGGTTCCACAGCAACCAGAGAAAAATCCCCTCATGCTTCTGACAGAGCAGAGGGGAAAAAACCATTTTGAAACATGCCAGAGTATTCTGTTCTTCTTAACAGGATCTGCTCTCTGGAGAAACCAGCTAATCAGAGCCTAGCCTAACTGAGCTGGGAAAAGGGCAATATTCAACTCCAGACCCCTCTAGCCATCGTGTCCCACCCAAAAGTCAGAAAAGAAATTGAGAAATTTTGTGAAGCTCACAGTCTAGAAACACAAGTTCACTAAAAGACTGAGACCTAACAGGACCACAGAATGCTTCTGCTTCCCCCACACCTCACCACATTACTAAAGGCCTATTTATAGCTATTCCCTTACCCAACACATCACACAAGGCTATCAATAAAAAAATTACAAGGTTGGGGCGCCTGGGTGGCTCAGTTGGTTAAGCATTCGCTTTCAGCTCAGGTCATGATCTCTTGGTTTTCCTGCATTGGGCTCGGTGCTGACAGCTCAGAGCCTGGAGCCTGCTTTAGATTCTGTGTCTCCCTCTCTCTCTGCCCCTCCCCTGCTCGTGCCCTGTCTCTCTCCCTCAAAATAAATAAACATAAAAAAAAATTCAAATAAAATTACAAGGCAAACAACAGTTTGAAGAGACATAACAAGCATCAGAAGCAGACTCAGATATAGTAGGGATGTTGGCATCATCAGGCTGAGAATTTAACACAACTATGATTAACATGCTAAGAGTTCTAATGGATAAAGTAGAAAGAATGCCAGAACAGATGGGCAGTGTAAACAGAGAAATCAAAATCTTAAGAGAGACCCAAGAAATGTTCAAAGTAAAAAAAAAAAAAAAAAATACTGTAACAGAAATGAAGAATGCCTTTGTTAGGCTTAGTGGGAAACAAGGCATGTCTGAGGAAAGAATCTCTGAGCTTGAAGATATGAGAACAGTAACCTCCCAAACTGAAAAGCAAAGAGAACGAAGACAAAAAACAAACAAACAAAAACACAGAACACAATATCCAAGGTCTGTAAGACAACTACAAGGGGTGTAACATACACAAAATGAGAATACTAGAAGGAGAAGAAAGAGAAAGGAACAGAAGAAATATTTGAAGCAATAATGACTGAGAACGTCCTCAAATTAATATCAGATAGCAACACACTGATCCAGGAAACTCAGATTACACTAAGCAGGATAAATGCTTAAAAACAATATACCTATGGGGTACCTGGGTGGCTCAGTCCATTGAGCATTCAACTCTTGATTTTGGCTCAGGTCATAACTTCACGAGATCAAGGCCTGCCTGGGATTCTCCCTCTCCCTCTCTCTGCCCATCCCTTGCTCATGCTTGCTCGCTCTCTCTCAAAAGAAATTAATGAAAACTTTTAAAAATTAAAAAAAAACAACAGTATCCTGGGCATATCATTATCAAACTACAGAAACTCAAAGATAAAGAAAAATCCTTAAAGATGACAGAGGGAAAAAAAAAAACACTCTACCTACAAAGTTATAAAGATCAAATGACATCTGACTTCTCCTCAGAAACCATGCAGGCAAGAGAAGAATGAAGTGAAATATTAAAAGTGTTGAGGGAGGGGGCCCCCTGGGTGGCTCAGTTGGTTAAGCATCTGACTTCAGCTCAGGTCATGATTTCGCAGTTCATGAATTTGAGCCCCATGTCAGGCTCTGTGCTGACAGCCCAGAGCCTGGAGCCTGCTTCAGATTCTGTCTCTCTCTCTCTCTGCTCCTCCCCCCACTCACACCCTGTCTCTCTCTCTCTCTCTCTCTCTCTCTCTCTCTCTCACAATCAAAAATAAATAAACATTAAAAAAAATTTTTTAAGTGTTGAAGAAAAAAAAACACCAATCTAGAATTACTTTAAAAATCAAAGAGAAATAGACTTTCTCAGATAAATAGAAACTGAGGGAATTTGTTGCCAGTAGGCCTGCCTTGCAAGAAATGTTAAAAAGAAGTTATTTAGAAGGAAGGACATGATATAGATCAGAAACTTAGAACTACATAAAGAAAAGCACTGAAGAAGGAACAAGTGATGATAACATTAAAACATTTTTCTTCTTGGGAAGCCTGGGTGGCTCAGTCGGTTAAGTATCTGACTTCGCTCAGGTCTGTGAGTTTGAGCCCCATGTCACGCAGGCTCTGTAATGACGGGTCGGCACCTGGAGCCTGTTTTGGATTCTGTGTCTCCCTCTCTCTCTGCCCCTCCCCTGCTCACACTCTGTCTCTATCTCTGTCTCTGTCTCTGTCTCTCTCTCAAAATAATAAACATTAAACAAAATTTAAAAAAAAACTTTTTTCTTCTTAATTGATCTAACAATTTGTTCAAAATAATAGCAACACAGTATTTGACCATGTATGCTTATGTATGTAAGTATACATAGGCTCATGTATAATGTTTACTTATATATACGTGAAATGAATGACAATGATGTTACAAGGGACAGGAAGAATAAATCAGGATTATTTGTTGCAAGGAACACTACCCATAGAGTAGTATAGTGTTACATGAAGGTAGACTTGAATCAGTTGTAACTGTGTGTCGCAAACTAGAGGGCAACCACTTAGAAAGTTTAAAAAAAAAGTGTAATCGATATGCTCAGAAAGGAGAGAAAATGGAGTCATATAAAAAGTCCAATCAAAACCTCAAAAGGCAGAGCACCTAAATACATAAAGCAAATATACAATGGATAGGTCATCCAGACAAACAATCATAAGGAAACACCAGATTTAAACTACATATGAGGTCAGATAGCCGAATAAAACATACAAACAACATTCCATCCAACAGCAGCAGAATACACGTTCTTCTCAAGTACACATGGAACATTTCAGTTAGGACACTGAAAACAAGTTTTAATAAATTTAAGAAGACTGAAAGCATATCAAACATCTTTTATGACCATAATGGTATAAAACTAGATATCAAAAACAAGAAGAAACTGGGAAAATTCACAAAAATGTGGAGATTAAATAACATATCCCTGAACAATTAATGGGTGAAAGAATTCAAAAGAGAAATCAAATAATATCCTGAGACAAACAAAAACAGAAACACAACAGAACAAAACTTATGGTGTGCAGCAGAAGCAGGTTGAACAGTAAAGTTTATAGAAATAAATGCCTACATTAAGGGAAAAGACAGATCTCAAATAAACAATGTAACTTTGCACCTAAGGAAGTAAAGAAAGAACTGACCCAAAGTTAGTAGAAGGAAGGAAATAACAAAGACCAGAGTGGAAATACATGAAATAGAGACTACACAGGCACAGGAAAGACCAATGAAACAGAGAGCTAATTTTTTTGAAGATAAACACATCTTTAGCTAGATTCACCAATTCACGAAGAAAAGAGGTGAAATACATAAAATCAGAAATGAAAGAGACATTACAACTGACATCACACAAACACCAACGATCACAACAGACTGCTATGAACAATTATATGCCAACAAATTGGACAATCTAGAAGAATACCTAAAATCCTAAAAAACACACAACCTACCAAGACAGAATCGTGAAGAAACAAGAAAATCTGAACAGGCCAATCAATTACCAGTAAGGAGACTGAATTAGTCACTGAAAAATTCCCAACAAACAAAAGTCCACAACCAGATGGTTTCACAGGTGAATTCTACCAAACATTTAAAGAATCAACACCAAATCTCAAACTCTTCCAAAATATCAAAGAGGAGGGAACACTTTCAAACTCATTTTACAAGGCCAGCATTACCCAAAGACAGATAAGGAAAATTTACGAGGAAATTACAGGCAAACATCCCTGATGAACACAGATGGAAAAATCCTCAAATAAAAATTGGCAGACTGAATTCAACAGTACATTAAAAGGATCATATGCCATAATCAAGTGGGATTTATTCCTGGGATGCAAACATGGTTCAACACAGCAAATCAATAAATGTGATACACCACATTAACAAAATGAAGGATGAAAATTATACAAGCATCTCAATACATGCAAAAAAGCATTTTATAAAATTCAAGTACATTCCATGATAAAGATTCAAAAAATTGAGTATTGGGAGGATATATCATGACATAATAAAACCCATATGCCAAGCCTAGAGCTAATACCATACTCAACACTGAAAAACAGAAAGCTTTCCTCTAAGATCAAGTGAAAAACAAGGACACTCACTCTCATCACTTTATTCGACACAGTACTGGAAACCCTAGCCAGAGCAATCTGGCAAGAAAAAGAAATAAAAAGCATCTAAATAAGAAAGAAAGAAGTAAAACTGTCTCTATTTGCAGATGACATACATAGAAAATCCTAAAGACTACACACACACACACACACACACACACACACACACACAATCTGTCAGAATAAACAAATTCAGTAGAGTTGTAGAATACAACATAAATATACAAAAACTAGTTGTGTTTCTATACACCAACAATGAACTATCAAAAAGAGAAATTAAGAAAACAATCCGATTTACAGTTACATCAAAAATAATAAAATACCTCAAAATAAATTTAACCAAGAAGGTGAAAGGCAATGAAGAAAGAAATTAAAGACACAAACAAGTAGAAAGATATCCTGAGTTCACAGATAGGAAGAATTAAAATTGTTTACATGTCTACTCTACTCAAAGCAATCTACAGATTCAATTCAATCCCTATCAAAATTCCAATGGCATTTTTCACAGAAATAGAAAAAGCAATCCTAAAACTCCATATAAACAGCAATTCTGAGAAAGAAGAACAAAGTTGAAGACCTCACACTTTATATTACAAAGCTATTATAATCAAAACAACATTGTACTGTCATAAAAACAGACACATAGACCAATGGAACAGAACAGAGAGTCCACAAATTAACCCATGCATTAATTATCAATGAATTTTCAACACAGAAGCCAAGAATATGCAATGGGTAGAGGATAACCGCTATGAAATGGTGTTGGGAAATTGGACCCCTATCTTATAACACACACAAAAATTAACTGCAAATGGATTAAATATTTGAACATAAGACCTAAAAGCATAAAATTCCTTGAAGAAAACACAATGAATAAGCTTCTTGACACTGATCTTGCCAATAATTGTTTGGATTAGACACCAAAAGCAAAGGCAACAAAAGCAAAAATAAACAAGTAGGACCACATCAAACGAAAAAGCTTATGCACAGCAAAGGTAACCATCATCAACAACAAAAAGGTAAACCGTAGAATAGGAGAAAATATCTGCAAACCACATATCTAATAAGGCGTGAAAACACAAAATATACAAGGAACTCATAACAAACCAATAGAAAAAGCTTTTTAATTGGGCAAAAGGACATTTTTTCCAAAGAAGATATACAAATGGGCAACAGGTACATGAAAGATGCTCAATATCACTAATGATCAGGCAATGCAAATCAAAACCACAATGAGGTATCAGATCAGCCTTGCTATGTTTATTATCAAAAAGACAAAGGTAACAAATGCTAGTAAGACCATGTAGAAAAGGGAACCCTGGAACATTGTTACTGGGAATATAAACTGGTACAGCCACTATGGAAAACAGTATGGAAGTTCCTCAAGAAATTAAAACCAGAAATAACATGTGATCCAGCAATCCTGCTTCTGGGCTTATAGCCAAAGAAAACAAAATCATTATCTCAAAGAGGTATCTGCACTCCCATGTTCACTGAAACATTATTCATAATAACCAAGTTATGGACACAACCAAAGTGTCCACTGACAGATGAATGGATAAAGGAAAAGTGAAATAGATATGTATATATAATACATATGTGATATATATATAGATACAGTTATATACAATGGAATATTATTCACCCACGAGAAAGAAGGAAATCCAAACCTCTGCAACAACATGGATGAACCTAGAGGGCCTTATGCTAAATGAAATAAGCCACAGATAGACAAATACTGCATCATATCATTTATATGTGAGATCTTTTAAAAAAAAAAAAAAGTTTTTCAAAGTTGAACTCATAGAAACAGAGAGTATAAAAGTGGTTACCAGGAGCTCAGGGGTGAGGAAAATAGAGAGACATTGGTAAAAAGCTACAAACTGTCAATTATAAAATGAATAAGGTCTGAATATCTATTATATACCACGGTGACTATAACTGATGACACCATTATTGTGAGTGATGAATGGGTTAACTCAACGGGGGGAAACTATTGATAATGTATACAGCTATCAAACAGTCATATTGCATACTTTAAATATCTTATAATTTTATACCTTAATACAAGTGAAGATAGATAACAGAGAGATTACAGATAAAGTGAGCTTCAAGAGAGATTACAACTGAAAAATATTTTTATAAATTGGAAATGGTCTACAAAGTGAATACGCCATCAATTTACAAAAATATGAATCTTTTTGATCAAACTAGCTAGCGGTTTATCAATTCTGTTAATTATTTCAAAGAACCAGCTTCTGGTTTCATTGATCTGTTCTACTGTTTTTTGGTTTTGATAGCATTAATTTCCGCTCTAATCTTTATTATTTCCTGTCTTCTGCTGGTTTTGGGTTTTATTTGCTGTTCTTTTTCCAGCTCCTTAAGGCATAAGGTTAGGTTGTGTATCTGAGATCTTTCTTCCTTCTTTAGAAAGGCCTGGATTGCTATATACTTTCCTCTTATGACCATGTTTGCTGCATCCCAGAGGTTTGGGGTTGTGGTGTTATCATTTTCATTGACTTCCATATACTTTTTAATTTCCTCCTTAAGTGCTTGGTTAGCCCCTTCATTCTTTAGTAGCATGTTCTTCAGCCTCCAAGTATTGTTACCTTTCCAAATTTTTTCATGTGGTTGATTTCAAGTTTCATAGCATTGTGGTCTGAAAATATGCACGGTATGATCTCAATCTTTTTGGACTTACTTAGGGCTGATTTGTGTCCCAGTATATGGTCTATTCTGGAGAACGTTCCATGTGCACTGGAGAAGAATGTACATTCTGCTGCTTTAGGATGAAATGTTCTGAATGTATCTGTTAAGTCCATCTGGTCCAGTGTGTCATTCAAAGCCATTGTTTCCTTGTTGATTTTTTGATTAGATGATCTGTCCATTGCTGTGAGTGGGATGGTGAAGTCTCCTCCTATTATGGTATTACTATCAATGAGTTTCTTTATGTTTGTGATTGATTTACATATTTGGGTGCTTCCACATTTGGCACATAAATGTTTACAATTATTAGGTCTTCTTGGTGGATAGACTCGATTATGATATAACGCCCTTCTGCATCTCTTGATACAGTCTTTATTTTAAAGTCTAGATTGTCTGATATAAGTATAGCTACTCCAGCTTTCTTTTGTTGACCATTAGCATGATAGATAGTTCTCCATACAAAAGTATGAATCTTAAGTTTACAATATCAGCATGTTCATGTCAGGTTCTAAACCAATATACCTCTGAACATTAAATTAATTCACCCTTAATTTATGCTCATTAAATTACCTAACTTTATTTGCTTAAAAAAAATCATAGAAGAAAAAGAGTAGAAGAAAAAAACAGGAACAAGGAACAAGAATAACAAATAGACCACAGTAACAAATATGGTAGATGTATTAATCCAACTATATTAATAACCACTTGAATGTCAGTGGTCTACATATACTAATTAAAAAACAAAGATTGTCAGAGTGGATCAAAAACTAATACCCAACTAAGTGTTGTCTACAAGAAACCTACTTTAAATATACTGACACTTATAAACTAAAAGTTAAGTGGATGGAGGAAGATAGACGATGCTAACACTAATCAGAAGAAAGCAGGAGTAGCTATGTTAATTTCAGAGCAGCTTTCAGAGGAAGGAAGTTATCAAAGATAAACAGGGGCATAACATAATGATAAAGGGGTCAATTCTCCAAGAAGATATAACAGTCCTTACCATGTATATACCTAACAATAGAGCATTAAACTGTGTGAGGTGAAAACAAATAGGACTGCAAGAGAAAACAGACGAATCCACTATCATAGTTGGAGACTTCAACATCCCTCTATCAGAAAAGGACAGATCCAGCAGGCAGAAAATCAGTAAGGACATAGTTGAACTCAACATCATTTATCTGCTAGATACAATGCACATTTATAGACCACTCCATCCAACAGCAGAATACACTTTTCTCTCAAGTTCACGTGGAGCACTCACCAAGACAGACCACATTCTGGGCCATAAAACACATCTCAACAAATTTAAAAGAACAGAAGTCATACAATGTCTACTCTCAAGACTACAATGGAATTAAACTAGAAATCAATAACAGAAAGATAGCTGGAAAATCAAAAAATACTTGGGAAATTAAACAACACTTCTGAAAAAAAACCACACAGATCAAATAAGAAATCTCAATAGAAACTTTAAAACTATTCTGAATGTTGTCAAATTTTTTGTGTGTTGATAGCATCATGTGATTTTTCTTTTGTAGACTGTTAATATGGTAAATTACTCAGCCTTGAATTCCAAAGATAATCTCTTCTTTGTTGTAGTGTTATTCCTTTTATGTATTGCAGGATTATACTTGCTAATATTTTTGAGGATTTTTGCATTTATGAACATGAGTTCTTTTTGGTTTGGGTTTGGTATTAGGGTAATGCCAGTCTCACCAAATGAGCTAGGAAGTGTCTCTCCTCTTCCATTTTCTGAAAGACATTGCTCAGATCTGGTGTTATTTCTTCCTTAAATGTGTTTGTAGATTTCACCAGTGAAATAATTTAGGCCTACAGATTTCTCCTCACAGAAGGTTTTCAACTATAAATTAATATTGTTAGTATTTACTTGATTATTCAAGTTATCTACCTCACTGTGGGTTAGTTGTAGAAGTTTGCACTTTTCAAAAGAATTGGTCTTTTTCATCTAAATTACTAAAGTTACGTATGGAGACAGAGCCACAGGAGGAATAACAATAAACTTAAGACCAGGTCGGTGTACTTCAAGTTCTGGCCTTCTTTCTCAACCTTCCAGCTACTATATGCTTTTCAAAGCCCTCAAATAGCTTCTCCCTGCATGCTGTCCTAGATCCATAGCTGCACTCACTGGGACACACAGGGTGGGGTGTGCTTTCCCCACCATACCTGGAACATCCTACCTGCAGCCGGCTAGGTCATTGCTACCTATGAATATTTTTTAATGTTTTTTATTTATTTTTGAGAGAAAGAGAGCACGAGCAGGGGAGGGGCAGAGAGAAAGTGGGACAGAGGATCCAAAGTGGGCTCCCCACTGACAGCAGAAAGCCCAATGCGGGGCTCGAACTCAGGAACTGCAAGATCATGACCTGAGCCAAAGTCAGATGCCTAAACAACTGAACTACCCAGGACTCTCGCCATGTACAGTTTTTAAAAACAAAACTAGGGGCACCTGGGTGGCTCATTTGACTAAGCATCTGATTCTTTATTTCGGCTCTGGTTATGATCTCATGGTTCGTGAGTTCGAGCCCCACATCAGGCTCTGTGCTGACAGTGCAGAGCCTGCTTGGGATTCTCTCTCTCCCTCTCTTTCTGCCCCTCCCCCCTCGTGCTCATGCTCTCTCTCTCAAAAATAAATAAATAAACTTAGAAAAAAATTGGAATCATATTGTACATGCTTTTTTGTGTTTTTAAAAAACCACCAACCTGTCACCAACTTTCTCTAAGATAATTACAAGTTCAGGATGTACAGCACAATGACTTGATTTACATGTATTGTGAAATGATTACCATAAAAGTTTAGTTAGTATTTATCACTTTGGGCACCTGGGGGGCTCAGTTGGCTGAGCGTCCGACTTCGGCTCAGGTCATGATCTCACAGCCCATGAGTTCGAGCCCCACGTCGGGCTCTGTGCTGACAGCTCAAAGCCTGGAGGCTGCTTCAGATTTTGTGTCTTCCTCTCTCTCTGCCCCTCTCCCACTCATGCTCTCTCTCTCTCTCAAAAATAAATAAACATTAAAAAATGTTTTTTAATTAAAAAAAATTCCATGTGTAAGTGGGCCTACATGGTTCAAACCCACATTGTTCAAGGGTCAACTGTTCACTCTTAACGTCTGTCCTGTATGTCACTGTAGTCACCACCCTATACATCGTGACCCCACTGCTCATTTTCGTGTACCTGAAGTCTGTACCTTTTGACTGTGGTCTTCCAATTCTTTCTCCCCAACCCCCTTTTTCCCCATTAACCACAAATTTGCTCTTTTTCTAGGAGTTTGGTGGGTGAGTTTTGTGTTGTTGTTGTTTTCAGATTCCACATGTAAGTGAGATCATACAGTATGCCTCTGACTTATTTCACTTAGCATATTGCCTTCAAGGTCTCCCCGCCCCGTTGTCACAAGTGGTGGATTTTGTGGCCTCGAGGCTGTCCTGCACTAAGCAGAGGTCAGCGCCAGGAAAGGCACCAGGTGGATTCACTTTAACATGAAACAACTGCAGCTCTCCCCTAGAAGCTCTGCTCACAACAGCCCCTCTGGACCCAGTCCATGTCCCCTGCTTGGAATCTGCACTTCCCTGGTGCAATCCACAGCCACCCGCATGTCCCAGTGCCCCTTACCAGCAGGCAGGTCCCCATCCACTCGGATACCAGCACATCCACCTTCTCCGGCAACACCACATCCTCCACCTTCTGCTGGAACACAGTGATGATGTCGGCGAAGCCATTCTGCATGACCAGTTGCCCTGTGTGCTGGGCCATCTCACTGGCCTCCACTGCATACACCTGCATATGGGAGAAGTGCCATCAGTGCATGTCCCACCCTGCAAAGCGGCCTGTCATCTGCTCTCCCTGAGCCCACTGCTTCAGCTGAGTCAGAGTCGGCATCAGAGAAAACAAGGACAGACGGAAGCGACAGTGCCGGACAGCAGGAACGGCAGCTGGGCCACACCGTGCTATCTCCAACAGACGGAGCCCTGGCAAGGGAGCCACCTCTAACCTTCACTCCACCTCCTGCCTAAAACAGGCAGGGGGCTGCAGGTGAGAGGAAGGCCCTACACCCATACTGGGCACCCACCGCAGGGGCCCTCCCCAGCTCCCACACACGACCCAGTGTGTGGCCCAGCTCCCACACACGCAGCAACACAACCCATAACTGATAACTGATGCAGGAGCTTCTCAGTATTGGCCTGAGAAGAGTCAGACTTTATGGATATCAGTGGCTGAGACCATTTCAAATCCAGGTTGTCAGAGGAAGGTCGTGTGTACATACGTCTCAGTTCTGACAGCACCTGAACTCCAGTGGTCACTGCACCACAGCTCCACTTATAAACTAGGAGTTTCATCCACCTGTGTCGGGGGCCGCCGCAGGGCTTCAGCTCTGCACAGCCCACCCCGCATACTTTAAAGGGAAGAGGACGAAGGGAAGCCACCTTGTGTCACGGAGAGTGGTCTGTTTTGTCCCTGCCAGGTGGTCCCTGCTCAGTGCAGGGATATCACTTGGACAGTGACCTACACCAGTGGCTCAGCCCCAACACAGGGACACATATGTTTCTCTATTCAACTGAAATAAACATTTTACCAAAAAATATCCCACAACATGCAACTCACTCAGATATTTTCTATTCTCTCCTCTTCTACTCTGTGCTGTTTGTGACTCATTACGCCAACATCACAACGTCCAATAGGCTCAGCCTGCCAGAGCACACTGCCCGTTTCACCGACACAGGGCCTTTGCACACGGGACCACACCAAGACTCAGCTCACAAGCCGCTGAAGGGACAGCTGCCTCCTACTCACTGCTTTGGGCTGCGCATGATGTGCACAGAAGAGGCTGATGATCCCAGTCCCACAGCCGACATCCAGAATCACTTTATCTTTCAGGGATTCTTTATTCTGCAGGATAACATTGTGGTATTTAGTTGTTCGTGGCTGGTCTGCCAACATTTCCAAGTGAAGTTTCTAGAGGAAATACACATTCGGAATCACTGCTTACAATCTGAGCTATCCTGAGCTCTGGTTTAAGAAGGAAGATCAGAGACTGAGCTAACCCTCTTGACCCCACCACCCCATGCCTAAAAATATGAGCAACATAGAGAAAACAAAAGACAAAAAAAATCAAAGGACACAAATACGCCACTAGACAAAAATAAAACAGTGAAGGAATGAGATGGAAGTTTCTAGAATCCTTCAGTTCACCGTGGTGCTGCCTAGAGATTCTCCCTTCACCTCCCCAAGAGCCAGGAGAGCAGAGAAGCAGGGGTGGATCACTGAGGAGATGGTGCAGACATTACCCTCCTGACCACTGTTCCCACATGAGACAGGAGGAACCACCAAATTCCCCATCAGATACAACTTGGCCAACTATCCATCAAGAGAGACCGTGGACAAGCCACCAGCAGAGATGCTAGAGGAGGCACACAGGGCCCCACCCAAAACTGTAGCTCTGGAGGGAGGTAACAACCTCGCTGACCCTAAGAGGGTGAGCTCGAGGCCCCCAGCCATGTCCAGAGGGAGGAAAACACATGAAACCCAAGATAACATAAGACATCACAGGAATCACACTAATCCTCAGGGAAACAGAGAAAGCCTCCTCCAGATGGTTCGTGAAGCTACAGGTGGCAGTCAGAGCCCAGAGCGGCTGCACCCACAGCACCATCCCTCACACCTCACCTCTTAGATCTCAAGCTGCAGAAAACCCGCATGGCTGAGAGGGGGACAGTCAAGCTATCCAGACCATGTCAGCACAGACAGGAAGTCTGGACGGTGCCTGCATGAGCCTATCGTGGCTCCTCATAAAGACACTGAAGACTGAAACACAAAGGGTTGGAGGGTCAGAGTAGATGGAGTCAAGACCCAGCCATCCTGCCTGCAATGATCCACCTTAACAGAAAGTCAGAACTAGCATGCAAAGGTGCACCATGCTGATGCCAGGAGAAGGAAGTTAGATGGTGGCATTTTCATCACACAAAATATATTTCAGATCAAAGAATATTCCCAGCAACGAAGAGTCAGGTCATAGTAACACAGGAATCACTTTAGCAACAGGACCTAATAATTCTAAATACTTTTGTATCTAATAACAAAGCTTCAAAATACACTAAGTAAAAACCAATAGAAATGCAACAAGAAATAGACAAATTCACAATTATGATCAATATCCTTCTCTCGGTAGCTGAGAGAGAAGTAGAAAGAAAATCAGTAAGGGCACAGACTCAAACAATACTATCAACCAACTTAATCTAATATTTATAGAACACTTCACCCAACCACTTAACAAAAATAATACATAAAAACATCTAGGGATAGATTTAACAAGAAAGGCAAAGCACCCAATATGATCAAAACCGAAAGAAAGAAAGAAAGAAAGAAAGAAAGAAAGAAAGAAAGAAAGAAAGAAAGAAAGAAAGAAAGAAAGAAAGAAAAAATAAAATAAACCTTAAAACTCTGAGAGACATAAAACAATGCTCAAGAAATGGGGAAAGTGGGGCGCCTGGGTGGCGCAGTCGGTTAAGCGTCCGACTTCAGCCAGGTCACGATCTCGCGGTCCGTGGGTTTGAGCCCCGCGTCAGGCTCTGGGCTGATGGCTCAGAGCCTGGAGCCTGTTTCCGATTCTGTGTCTCCCTCTCTCTCTGCCCCTCCCCCGTTCATGCTCTGTCTCTCTCTGTCCCAAAAATAAATAAACGTTGAAAAAAAAAAATTAAAAAAAAAAAAAAAAAAGAAATGGGGAAAGTGAGTGTGATGTGATGAACATGTCACTTCTCCCTAAATTAATGTAAACTTTCCATGCAATACCAATTAAAACGCCAGCCAATTTGGCCTGGGGAAGGGTGTACAACAAATGCTAATAAAATTAGCTTCAAACACTAGAGACCAGCCTAGCCATGAAAGCACTAAAAAACAGGAGGACTGCTAGAGACCTAGCCTCCCAGATGTTTAAAAGCTACAATAATGAAAAGCATCTGGAGCTGCAGAAGAAATAAACAGATCAATGAAACAGAACAGAGATTACACAAATAGAATTTAGAAATGTAACGTATGATAAACGTGCATTTCATATCATCAGGAAAAGGAGGATCATCCAATAACTGATGCTGGAACAGCTGAATATTTGTGGGGAAATTAAGTTGTAATTTTACCTTATTCTTTACAACTAGTAAGTTCCAGATTGATTTAAATATTTCATTGTTAAAAATGGGGTCACAAAAGTCTAAAAGAAAGTATGGATATCTATAATATTGGAGTGAAGGTCTTCAAAGTAGGACACAAAATCCAGAAGCCACAAAGAAAAAGGACAAATCAGACCATAAAACTCAGAGTTCCATGGGAAAAGATGAGAGGCAAGTGGTAAGTGTAATTCCAGGCTAACCAGCTTATTCAACAGAGAAACGGACACAAATAAAAAGAAAAATGAGCAAAGTACATGAAAGTTTACCTAAAAAAATGGAGAAATAGAAAAGGCCAACAAAATATAAAAGGTGACCAATCTGACTTTAAAAAAAAGAAACTGGGGGCCCCTGAGTGGCTCAGTCAGTTGAGCAGCTGACTTCGGCTCAGGTCATGATCTAGAGGTTACATTTGGACCCACATGGGGCTTTTCGCTGACACTGTGGAGCCTGCTTCAGATTCTGTCTTCTTCTCTCTGTCCCTCCCCTACTCCCTCTCTCTTTCTCTCTCTCAAAAATAACCATTAAAAAAAATAATAAAAATAACAGGGCACCTGAATGGCTCAGTTGGTTAAGCGACCAACTCTTGGTTTCGGCTCAGGTCATGGTCTGTTTCGTGAGTTCGAGCCCCACGTCTGGCTCCACACTGGCAGTGCAGAGCCTGTTTGGAATATTCTCTCTCTCTCCCTCTTCCTCTCTCTCTCTCTCTCCCCCTTGCTCTCTGCCCCTCACCCACTCAGCGGTCTCTGCCTTTCTCAAAACAAATAAATAAACTTTAAGGATAAATAAAATTAAATTAAATTAAAATAACAAACAGAAACCAGAATCAAGAGATAACATATTTCCCTTTTAGGATTAGAAATCTGTTTTCACTGTGGCAATTGTGGTTGTGATATAAGCTTCCACATACTATTGGTAGGTGTATAATCAGCCAATCTTTCTGGAGGGCAAATTGGAAAGATCCACCAAAGCAAAAAACACCATACATACACCCTACAAATTTACCCAATAGAAATTCTAGCAAAAGGTAAACAAGATTTATGTAAAAGGAAGTCCATTACAGCATGGCTTATCATGATGAAAAGTCATTAAATAAACCACCAATATGGCCCTTTTAAAATCAACAAAATACTCTTTCTTGATAATTTGAAAGCTCTCATCATGTACATACACAGGTGGTTTTCATTTATTGTAACATTTTTGTCAAATATAACACACCTACAAAAAAAGTGTATTAAAAACTGCCTTACAGTCTGTCAAATATAGTTTTCCAGCAAACACTTGTGCAGCCAATACCAGAATACTGCCAGCCCCCCCAACCTTTCCACCCCAGCCTGGCTGATACGAAAATGAGGGTGGAAAACCTCCCTGAAAAGGAGAGGGAAGCTCTGAAGGGTGCAGCTCCTGCGCTACCACTCCAGCAGTCCGAAGGAAGAAGCCTACTTTACTACCCAGCACGAGAACGATTTTCTCCTGGCCTGAGCAGCAGCCCAGCCAATGAGAAACTGCCAAACTTAGCCAAGGAGAAGCAGCCGCCATCCTCCAATGGGCTTTCATTTCAAGCAGCCCCGCCCACCCCTTCTCCCTACTGATTGGTTCTCCAGACTTGCCTGTGCCTCCCTGCAGCCTGCCTGCCCTGGATTGCGGTTCCCCTGCTATTCGCGAATAAACCAGCTTCGCTAGTATAATAACGATTTTATTTTCAAAGTTGACACCATCACAGCCCCCCCTCCCCCCCCCCCCCCCCCCCCCCGCTCTCAACAGTAACCACCATCCTGATTCTCAGGGGAACCAGGTCCCTGATCTCCTTTAGAGTCTCACCACTTACATTCATAAACGATACCTTTTAACACTGCTTTGTAATTTTATATAATTGAATCAAAAGTTCTTTGATGTCTTGCTTCTTTCACTCAACATTAGGTCTACAATGTTTATTCTGCAGGCATCTGTTTTCATCTAGGTTTAAAATATAAACAGGAGCTGTCTGGACTTTAGGATTATGGGTCTTTATCCAAATTGGGAAAACACACACACACACACACACAACTAGTAAGTCAGTTATTTATAAAGGTATTATTGTTGACTTGTGTAACTTTTTTGTATTTTATTTTTAAAGTAAAATGTATTACTCTTTTTTAAATGCTGAGAAAAATTCATAATCCCATTGGTCAGATAATCTCTCTAAACAACCATGGGCCAATCCAGCCTACCACCTGTTTTTGTATGGCCTGCAAGCCAAGAATGATTTTTAATGGTTTTTAAAAATCAAAAGAATACGCCATACTCACTTACGGTTTTATGACTGCTTCTGCACTACAATGGCAGAGCTGAGTAACCACATGGTCTACTAGCCAGAGAAAAAGTCTGCAAACCCTGCTCTAAACCATGAGAAGCAGCAGTCCAGGTGAAGCTAACTTTAAACTAGAGAGAAGAAACCAGCACCTGGCCAACTGAACAGGGATCTGGAATGCAATACCAGCACCTGGCCAACTGAACAGGGATCTGGAATGCAATACCAGGGTTCCATAGCTGCCGAAGTACTCTTCATCCTGCCACGTGTCTTCAGGATCACACTCCTCCAAATGCTTCCCAAGGTGGTTTGCAGGTATGTACCCGCAGCAGCCTGCGCGCTCGCCCCACCACCAATCAGCAGTTGTCTGTCTCAGGACGAGAATTTTTTCCCCTCTCAAAAAGCTGAGCTGGAAAAAACATACACAGAAGTCAAAATTCAAGAAAAACCTGAAAGTGGTATTTCAATTGTGGCTCAGTGATAAATCCCCCATAACTGGGGCCCAAATCACAGCTATTTCAAAAAGGACCCAACAGGTAATTATACCAACTCACAATTTGTGAAAATGATACCAAGGTTTAGAGATTTTTATGGAACATCTACATGAAAGAAAAGCACATGGTATTTTTTAAAGGAAAGATGAAACATTTTCAAATGGCTTAGGACAAAATTTCTGAACAGCCGCTTCACAGTAACTCAGCTATGTGGTAGGTGATTCATTTACTGGGTTACAAAGTAGGAAAAGCTACATTCAAGTCAGTATCTTTATCTTATAGCCTTATTTTTCATTAACTAGAATAGGTTCTAAACCAAGGTTTCCAAACAGAAATTGGAGCAGGTGCTTCCCCCGATTCCTTACCAGGTATCTTTCACCTAAGGCTTGGGACTGGAACTTGTTAGGGTAGGAAGAGAAGGGTCACTCACAGGTCTCACTGGGCTCTAAACGTCTGAATACCTCTTTACTTAACTTTGGTATGACTTCTTCAAATATCTACTTCTGTCATTTAGCATACTGAATAAAAAAAAAAAAACATGGACTGAGGCCCATGGCCACTGCACGTGAGCAAGTGCGTCGGGTTACCTGCGTCTGGTCAGTGGCAGAATAGTCTGCAATGGCCACAAACTCTTCCGGGTGTGCACTCTCCTGGAGATGCTCCTGGCCACCACATTCCATGAGACCCTCTCCCTCCTGCTCAAAGCAAAGGAAAGAACAGGAGATGACTATGGTGCTTCTCTTTCTGTCCATCCTAATAACTTGTAGCCTTTTGGTTATTTCATTTGGGTTCAAATGAAGATTCGTGTGACCAGATTTAATCCTACAAGTTGAGTCATCTTCAGTAGCAGGATCAAGGGATCTCACCTTCGCTCTACCTTTATGTCTCTAGTACAAAATTATTAACACATCCTAAAGAGAACATCAAAGAAAGAAATAAGAGGCACTTTTAGCATCTACCTGGTGACTGACCCTGAACATCATCCTCAAAGTAGTGACCAGCCCTAAGAGAAAGAAGACCTGTTCCTGGGCATCACACTCTGGGGACCTTGTCAGACCCGAGGGCAGAACTGCAGAACTGGGCAGGCCTCAGGAAGGTGCTAGGGACCGGCACAACCCTCGCAGCCTCACTCAGACTGCACTGCTGCTGTCACACGCTGCTCAGGACCCAGAAGGGGAGCCCTAGAGTGCACCTGCCCAGTCTCCACTTTCCATCAGAACAGACTTGCCAGGAAGACACCCATTGGGGGTGGGAGAACCTCCAACCACACGTTCCAGTTCAATGAAGCAACCCTGTCCCCATATATACATTTTAAACAAATTTTCCTAAACATAAATGTAATTCACATTCTTTGGAAAATGTGTGAAAGCACAAGTGTACCCAGAGGAAAATTACAACCATCTGTAATCTTGCTCACTGGTCAGGGATAATGATTAACATACTAACATTTATATTCTTTCCAGCTTTTTTTTTTAAGTGTACATAAAATATGCGCATATAGGGTATTTATGGAGATCATATAATTCTGCCTTGTGACAAGTTTCCCACTCATTAAATTGTGAGTATTTGGGGCGCCTGGGTGGCACAGTCAGTTGAGTGTCCAACTTAGGCTCAGGTCATGATCTCATGGTTCATGAGTTTGAGCTCCGCGTCAGGCTCTGTGCTGACAGCTCAGAGCCTGGAACCTGCTTTGGATTCTGTGTGTGTCTCTCTCTCTGCCCCTCCCCTGCTCATGCTCTGTCTCTGTCTCAAAAATAAATAGACATTAAAAAAATTTTTTTAATTGTATTTTCCTCATTAAATTACTTCTAAATACATTTCTAATATCTGATAGTATTCCATTCTATGAATAATCTTAATTTATTTATCTGATCTCATTATGTATTCTTAAAACTGTTTTCAGTTTTTACATTACAAATTATGTAAGACAAACTTTTTAAAAAAATTTTTTTTAACACTTACTTATTATTGACAGAGACAGAGCATGAGCATGGGAGGGGCAGAGAGAGGAGACACAGAATCCGAAGCAGGCTGCAGGCTCTGAGCTGTCAGCACAGAGTCCGACGTCGGGCTCGAACTCACGGACCGTGAGATCATGACCTGAGCCAAAACCAAGAGTCAGATGCCCACCCAGGTGCCCCACTTTTATAACTTCTGATACCACCACCAAATACCCTCCAGAAAGGTAGCTCCTCAGACCTACATAAGACTAAAAGAGGGGCACCAGGGTGGCTCAGTCAGCTAAGCATCCAACTCTTGATAGCGGCTCAGGTCATGATCTCACAGTCGTGGGTTCAAGCCCCGTGTTGGGCTCTGCACCAACAGCATGGAGCCTGCTTGGGATTCGCTCTCTCTCCACCCTGCCCCTCGCTCCCCCTCCCCCGCTCATTCTCGCTCTCTAGTCTCTGAATAATCATAAAAGAAAACAGTGAATGGTTTTCCCACACCCTTATCAACAGTGGACATGCATCATCACTCAACTCTGCCAGTTTGATGTGGAGACACTGTCTTTGTTAGTTCCATTTGCCTTTATTTTTTTTTATAATTTTACAATTTATTATTTTACCTTATTTTATTTTAATTTTATTTTTTGACAGAAAGCAGGGGAGAGGGGCAAAGGGAGGGAAAGAGAATCTTAAGTAGGCTCCATGCTCAGTGCAGGGCCCAAGCTGGAGATCAATCCCATGACCCTGGGATCATGACCTGAGCCGAAATCAAGAGTCAGACGTTGAACTGACTGAGCCACCCAGGTGCTCCAGTTCCATCTGCCTTTAATTTTTAGTGAGGTCAAACATGTTTTTCAAGTACTTTTTGGTCATCTTTTTTGTTAGTTGCCTATCTGTATCCTTTGCACATTTTCTTACTACAGTAATCTGATTCATTTTACACAGTATAATTTCCTTTTTAGCTTGCTCCCCTTTCCCTGCCCCTGCTCCACCTACATCATCAGCTTCTCACCGCCCTCCCTAACCTTTACCAGTCACCTGGCACATCCTCCCACACTTTCTCCATGCTCGTGTCACACACACACACATCCATGCACACATACACCCACACACATGAGGTTTTTCTTCTGACACAGTTGTTTGTGAAGGATGTCACAAACCCTTTTATTAATTTTGGGTTTTTTTTACTCACACTATAACTTGCAAAAAAAAACTCCCCAATTCTTAGAACTCTAATTTATAATTTCCAACGACTATATAATACTCTACAAAAGGAATTCTTCCTGATTCTTCAGTCACCCTTGATTGATGGACTTTCTCTTGGTGTCCAACTTTCTACCACCGTAAACAATGTGGCCACAAACATCTCTACACATTTATCCTTATGTCATGATATTTTACTTCTATGGGATAGATTATCAGGGCTGAAAAATATGCATGGTTTTCATTCACACATTTGCCAGATTCTTTCCATCAAAGGCGCAGCACTTCACACTTCACGGCAATGCAGCGAGTGCTCTCTGCTTGAATACTCACCAGCAACCGGCATTATCACAGTCTTTAATATTTTCCAGAGTTTTAGATATAAAGACACCAGAAAAGTAAATATGTAGGGAGACAAGACTATTTCTTATCCTTTATAAGAAAGACTTAAACAGTATAAGGAAACAATAATAATTCATTATGGGGCTTATGACATATAAAGAAGTAAAGTATGTTACAACAATAGTACAAATAGCACAAAAATGGGGGCTGGTAAAGGCAAGTAATTTGGAGGAATCTTACATCATGAAGTGGTCGGAAAAAAAAAAGACTGAGATAGGTTAAAGATGCATATCACAATTTCTTGGGTAACCACTAACATATCAGTAAAAGATACACATGAAAAGCCAATAGAGGAGATAATGTGGAATTGCAAACAATATTTTATTAATCAAAAAGGAGGCAAGAATGGAGAAAGGTACAAAGAATATGCAAAGAAGAAATAGAAAAACAACAAGATGTTAGACTTAACCATACCAGTCATTATGTTAAATGTTAACAGACTAAATACTCCAATTTAGGAGCAGAAGTTACCCGACAAGGGGGAAAAATGACATACCTATAGGCTCTTTACAAGAGAAACATTTTAAATATATGGACTTAGATTTAAAATAGATTCAAAATATTGGTGTATGTGTACCACGCAAGCTGGTACAGCTGTATTAACATAAGACAAAATAGACACAGGGCAAGAAATATTAATAGGTAAAAAGAAAGACTTCATAAAAATCCATCAATCTAGAAAGTAAAATCTACCCTAAATCCATGCACCAAGTAACAGATTCAAAATATATGAAGCAAAAAGTGATAGATTCAAAAGGAAATTTAAAAAAAAAGACAAATCCACAATCAAAAAGGACATTTTTGAAGCTCATCTCTCTCAGTAACTGACACAACAAACGGGCAAAAAGTCAGAAAGGACACAAAAGACTTAAACAACGCTAATAACCCATTTGACCTTAATGACATTTATAGAAAACCAACAACCACAGCAAACATGCTCTTTGCACACGCATGTGGAACATTCGCCAAAACAGCCCATCTGACGAGGTCACAAAGCAGGCCTGAATAAACTTCCAAACACTGAAACTTTAAATAGTATCTTTTCTGAACAACATAATCAAGCCAAAATTAAGTAACAAAAAGATAAGCAAAAATTCCTAAATGTCTGAAAATAGACAACACATGTCTGAATAGCCCAGAAATTTTCTAATTTCCACTATAACATATTAGAAAATATTTTAACTGATCAACAATGAAAATATGATGTATATAAGTGTGTGAGGTACAGCAAACCGATGGTCAGAGGTAAAGTTACACCTTTAAAAACATATATTAGAGAAGGAAGGTTTTTCTTTGTGTGTGTGTGTGTGTTTTTTTTTTTAACATTTATTTATTTTTTGAGAGACAGAGACAGAGCATGAGCGGGAGGGGACAGAGAGAGAGGGAGTCACAGATTCCAAAGCAGGCTCCAGGCTCTGAGCTGTAAGCACAGAGCCAGACGCAGGGCTCAAACTCACAGACTGTGAGATCATGACCTGAGCCCAAGTAGGACTCTTAACCGACTGAGCCAGCCAGGCGCCCCTTAAAGAAAAGGAAGGTTTAAATCAGTGATCCAAACTTCCATCACAAGATGCTATAAAAATAGAAAATGAAACCCAAAGTATAAAAGAAATAAAGAGAAAAGAGAAAACCAATGAGATAGAAAACAGATGAACACAGAGAAATTCAACAAAGACAAAACTGGTTCTTTGAAAAGATGAAAGTGATAAAACCCCTTAAAGGTGATCAGGGGAAAGAAAGATAAAACACAAATTTTGAATAGCAGGCATCTCTTCTGTAATGAAGAGCGCTATTAACCGGATGAACACAAACAGTACAGAAATACTTCCATGACAGATGCCCAAGTAATTAAGAACTAAATAACAAGATATCATTTCTAACTCATCAGACTGAGCAAACTTTCAAAGTCTGATGCTCTCAAGTGTTACCAAGCACTATATGGGTTCCTGGCAGACCCGTAAACTGGAGAACAACTGATCACTATCTAGTAAAACTGAAAATATGCAATCCCTTCCACCCTGCAATGCCATTACTAAGTATACACCAGAGAGCACGTATGCACAAGGAGATGTGTAGGATATTTACTGCAGCACTGTTGGAAATAGACAAAAACTGGAAACATCAAGTGTCCACAAAAGGGAAATAAATAAAATGTGGTGTACATCTACTGTATAACAGTAAGACTGCAACTGACCTGCATACATCAAGGGCAAATCCCCCAAAAGTAACATTAGTGGAGGGGCGCCTGGGTGGCTCAGCTGGTCAAGCATCTGACTTCAGCTCAGGTCACGATTTCTCGGTTCATGTGCTGACAGCTCAGAGCCTGGAGCCTGCTTCAGATTCTGTGTCTCCCTCTCTCTCTGTCCCTCCCCCGCTAGCGTGCACACACACGCTCTCTCTCTCTCTCAAAAATAAATGTTAAAAAAAATTTTTTTACAGTAACAGTGGAAAAAGCAAGCAGCAGATGACACAGAATATGAAGCCACTTAAGTAAAATCTAAAAAGCACACACAAAGAGTATCATATGTTGGTCAAAGATGCCTATACTAGGTATAAAAACGTAAAAAAATGGTGCAGAAGCACAAAGATCAGTTTATAATTCACAGTAGTATTTGCCTGTGGAAACAGAGGAAGAAGAATGGGGCTGGGGCACAAACTTTATCTATGGTTTCCTTCAAAATGTATACATATATGTATATATATTTACATTCTAAAGCAAATACGACAAAATGTTAACAAGTTTTCACTTTTGTGTGGCATGTACAAATAATGTTTGCAATATTATTCTATAAAGTTCCAACATTTTAAAAATTTCTCAAAAGAATAGGACATCCATGGAATTAAAAAGTTTTATGATTAAGAAAGATTAATGACACAACTATGAATCAAATCTATATATGAAAACCCAAATGAAATTAGAACAACCATTAGAAGGCTAGAAAAAAAAAGAAATGTTAAAATTGGACATCACAGATATAAAAATGTTTGATTTTTTAAAAAAGATTATTTGAGTATTCATTTGGTTTTTAATTTGATATAATCAACATTCCTTGAAATGTAGGGTAATCTTTTTTTTACTAATAATTTGAATGAAACTAGATGTGTTGCAGGCAGAAAAAAAGTATGAATATATAAATCACTTCTAATGTGTCTAACCTGCTTGTAAGACATTATGCCTAGGACCTTATTAAACAACTAAAACAATGTGCTTGCTTCACCAGCACAGGTACCAAAGGTAGGTTTCCTGGGAGGTGTTTATGATGCCCAATTCAGAATGCCATCTGTAATTTCCTCTATTTAAGCATCCCATGGTTGGTGGCTAAGCTCTGCTCTCTGCAATGTTCATAGTTTTTAAATACAGGTTCTTACATACCAGACCTGAAATTACCTGCAATTCACTTCTGGGGCAGTCATCTGATGTTGCCATGGTTCTCTTAGGATCTGCCGCATAGCTGCCGCTTTTAATGTTTCATTTTCCCCTCCATTTCTACTTTTGAAAAGAGAGAGAATGAGAAAATACTTTGTTACCCTGCATAATAATTAAGTTTGCTTCACTTCTACGGTCTATGATAAAGATCCTATGCCAAAAGGAAGTAAAACGGGTTTTTAAAGAATGAAACAGAAATCAAATTTATAAATGAAATTCTTCATGAAAACAATAGAAAGCATTTGAAATTTATGAACTTCTGTGTGTTTTCTTCACTAGTCTACAAAGGTGCTGATCTTACTTATTTAATGAATACTGTTAGTTTCTGTTAGATTACTGAATTGATTTAAAACAACAAATTAATGCCAAATCTTTTCTTGGAACCCTGATAGCCTTCACTCCAATTAAAATTCCTTACTGTGAAAATCAAGGAAACCTCATTTGAAATGTAGTCCGGAGACCAGCAGGGGGAGCTCTCACACCCTACCACTCCTTATAGACCAGACAGGAAAAAGTTCACTTTCCTACCACAGCAGGGTCTCCTACCAGGCAGCAGCCCAGCCAATGAGAAACAGCCAAACAGCCTTAGCCCAGCCAATCAGGAAGGGTGGCCACCCACACTCACTTTCCTCCAATGGCCTTTCCTTCAAAGCAGCTCCTCCCAACTTCCTTTTTTTCTTTTCTTTCTTTTTTTAATACAGAAGGTGAGCAGAGGAGGAGGGGAGGTGCAGGGAGACAGGGAGATAAAGAGAATCTTAAGCAGGCTCTACGCTCAGCCCTGAGCCCCATGATGGGGTCCTGGGGCTTGATGTCACAACCTTGTGATCATGACCTGAGCCCAAATCAAGGGTGAAATGCTCAACAGAATGAGCCACCCAGGTGTCCCACCTTTTTTCTCTATATAAAGTAACCTTCCTCTCCTACACTAGTCCATTTGCCAGTAGTTTCCCCATAGTTTGCAGGTCTGAAATTGCAATTCCTCTGTCATTTCCAAATAAACCCACTTTTCTGGTAAAAATAACTGGTTGTTCTATTTTCAAGGTCAACAGCACCTGGGGCTTTCAAGTGTTTCCACTAACAGGAACCAAATGAGAAGGAACCCTTCTCATTCTCAGTTCTCATTTTTCCCCGTGACCGTATAATCCATACTATACTCCAACATGAATGTGTTTTTTCTTACATAACAATGCTTTGTTTAAAATGCATGCTTCACTTATTCATGACTTAATACTTATTTTTGTGGGATCTATAATTACAATGTGAAAATTAACAGAACAGAGTCGTTTAGAATGGAGTCAGAGGAGGGCAGCAATGAGCGCTACCTGCAGACCCACCAGAAAGAGCAGATCCCGCAGTGGATGCTACTACACTCTTCTAGCAGCAGAAAGGATTTCCTCCTCCCCCCAGCAACAGTACAACCAATGAGAGACTATCACAACCCAACCAATCAGAAGCCACTACACTTTCAACTCTCAGCCATAGACTCCTTATCCTGGATTGTAATTATCTGCCATTCTTAAATAAACCCATTTTTGCTGGCAAAATACCTAGCAGGGTTTTGTTGTTTTTGTTTTAGGGTTAACAACAAACACTAATATATATACATTGTATTTTCACTGGAAAACACTGGCACTGGGGCCAGGGCGGGATGGAGCCTGGACAGGGATGGTTTGCTGGAAGGGGCTGGGGAGGGTGAGGCTGGATCCGGTTGATGGGGCAGGGCCAGGTGGGCTGACCAGCCTGCGGGGGGGGGGGGGGGGGTGCGGCGGCACCAGGTAGACGACCCAGGATCAGGGACTAGTGGCCAAAGGCAATAGGGGATGGGAGGAGAAAGAATGAGGGGGATATGAAGTGAAACACAGGGCTTAGATGCAGGAGTACTACCAGGGGTAAGGAGGAAAGGGAGGGGGCTCACAGAGGATGAGGGCTCGCGCAGACGAAAGTGAGGTGGGCACCTCTCCGAGAAGGCGTGGCTGGGGAAAGCGGCACCGCGTTGTTGGGCGTGGTGGGGGGGGGGGAGGAACCAGGGTGGTGGGCGTGGCCGGGAAGGGGCGTGGCCCTGCAGTCGCCGAGCTTGCAGTCGCCGAGCTTGCAGTCAGCGGCCAGAGCTCCTAGCACATAAGAGGGAGGTTCGGGGGTCTTCGAGGGGATGGAGGCCTCGGTCGGCCTACTGACGCACACGCCCGGCAAGGACCCTCACTTGGCACGTCCTACCTCAGTTCGGTCCAGCCGCCTGAGCTGCCCACGAGAAACCTACCTCAGCCGCCTTTCTCCGCTGAGTTCTGCGTCCACACCGCCGGTGCGGAGGGGCAGACAGCGCTTACCAGGAGCCCGAGCCACCGCCCTCGGCCCGCGCAAGCGCAGTACGCGCAGGCCGGCAGCGGACAGAACCCCTCCCTAGGCCCCGCTCCCTACGCCTGCGCAGTCCGCACTCGTCCCTATGTCCGGGTAATGGAGCCACCGTCTTCGGCCCCACGCAGGCGCAGTCGCTCAGGCCCGCCTAGGAGAAGGACCAGTTCTGGGCCAAGCGCGTCGCGCAGGCGCACTTCACGAGTCCCGTCTCCCGCAGTGGCGCGCACGGGGAACACGGAGCCTCCTTCTGTGCCCGCTGAGCCTCCTGTAGGGGCGGGGTCAGCGGTGGGGTTGCAGCCGGTTGTGGGTCCCCAGCCTGGTTGAGGCGGTGGGTGGCGGAGACCCGAACCGTACGCGAGTTGGGGATGTGGAGCGATGGCGGCCGGACCCGAGTTAGTGGAGGGGGGACAGTGGAGGCCTCACCCAGTGTTGGGAGCGAGGCAGCAGGGGCCGCTGCCGGACTTTGGTTAGGAGGTGCGGCAGCGGGGGCTGCGGATGGACCCGGGTTAGGGGGTGGAGCTGGGGGGGCCGGGACCGTACCCGGGTTAGGGGGTGGGGCAGCCTGAGCCAGGGCCGGACCCGGGTTTAAGGGGTGGGGTAGCGGGGGCTGCGGGTGGACCCGGATTAGGGCGTGGGGCAGCGGGAACCGGGACCGTACCCGGGTTAGGGCGTGGGGCGGCGGGGGCTGCGGATGGACCCGGGTTAGGGGGTGGGGCAGCGGGGACTGCGGGTGGACCGGGATTAGGGGGTGGGGCAGCGGGGGCCGGGGCCGGAGCCGCGTTAGGGGGTGGAGCAGCGGGGGCTGAGGCCGGTCCTGGAGTGGGGAACAGAAACCCATTGTGGGTGACAGAAATGGCAGATTTCTGGAGTAGGCCCTCCTTTTTTCTGCTTTTCTGTAATAATTCAGTTAGCTTTCCCATCTATGCTGTGAAGTGAGAACCATTTGACATTCTTTTCATTTGACAAATCAGACATTGATTTAAGTTTTCATTTCACCAAGAAGTTTGATATTAGAAGGGAAATAGGGAAACGTTAGTGCCCTTACTGTGTGGTGGTCTCAAGGTGGGCAGGTAGCAGCACTGTAGTAGGGGTGGGGGGTCGGGGGGAGGTGGTAGGAAAAAGTAGTCAAAATCACGCAGACATGGAGTAGTGGTTGCCCGAGGGAGGAGAGGAGAGTAAAGAGGTGAAGTTGATGGGTATGGGGTTTGCGTTTTTACAAGATGAAAAGAGTTAGGGAGATGGATGTTGACAATAGTTGCACGCGAGGGAAATATATTTAATACCACTGAAGTGTGCATTTATAAATGGTGAAGGTGGTAAATTTTGTGTGCATTTGACCACGATAAAAAAAAAAGCAGGAAAACAAACTATGAGGAATGAAAAGGGAATTAAGTACATATTCTATAGATTTTTTGTTAATGTTTATTTATTTGAGAGAGAGCATGAGCAGGGGAGGGGGAGAGAGAGAAGAGAGAGAATCTGAAGCAGGCTCCACACCGACAGCAGAGAGCTTGATGTGGGTTCAAACTCGGGAACTGAGATCATTACCTGAGCCGGTATCAGACGCTTAACAGCTTAACTGACTGAGCCACCCAGGCTCCCCTGGATTCTGTGAATTTTTAAAAGATAATGAACATATGATGAAGCTATATGTCAAAAATTTTAGCAAATCATAAAGTGGGAAAATTCCTTGAAAAACAACTTACCAAAACTGAACAAGAATATTTCGAAATGGGGCGCCTGGGTGGCTTAGTCGGTTGGCAACTGACTCTTGATTTCTGCTGGGGTAATGATCTCGTGGTGGTGGGACTGAGCCCTGTGTAAGGCTACGTGCTGAATGTGGAGCCTGCTTGGGATTCTTTCTTTCTCTCCCCCCCGTTCATGGTGTGTGTGTGTGTGTGTGTCTTTCTCTTCCCCAAAATAAATAAATAAACATTTCAAAAAGACATTAGAAAATCTGCATAGTTCCATATTTGTTAAAGGAATTGATTTTATCACTTAAAACCTTCTCACAAAGAAGCCCAGATGGCTTCACTAGTAAATGCTTCCAAACATATTAGCAGAATATGATATCAGTGTTAAACATTTTCTTCCAGAAAATAAAGAAAAGTGCAATACTTCCTAACTGGTTCAATGAGGCCAGCATAACTCTGCTATAAATCAATCCAGTGAAAGATAAAATTACATATCATGACCAAGTGTGGTTTACTCTAGGAATGAAAGCTTGTTTAAAATTTAAAAATCAAAATTATTTCCACATTTCAGGTTATAGGATGAAAAACATAGGTGCAGAAAAAAAACATTTCATAAAACTTGACACCCACTAAATTCACAAAACTAGAAATAAAAAGGAATATCTTAATATTAGTCATCTATTAAAAACAGATAACATAGCAAAATAGTGCGTGCTTTTCTCCTGGATTCAGGAAGAAAAGAAGGATGTCCTCTATCATTTCTATTCAACAGTGGAAGGGTGATCTTACCCCAATGCAAGAAGGCAAAAGGAAGACGATGTGTAAAGACTCAAAGGAAAAAGTAAAACTCAATTCACAGATGGCATGATTGTGTATGCAGATAATCCAAAATAATCTATAAATAATGCATTATAATTAATAAGTGAATATCCTAGGCTGGAGATGAAGGACCAATATAGTAGCAATCAACAGAAATTGCAATCTAAAAATTCCATGTACAATAGTACCAAGTAACATCAAATGTCATCTGTCTTTCAGTAACTGACAACTGGACAAACACACACAGGATGTAGATCTAAACACAATCACACCAATGATTTCATTAACCATCATAATTAATACACCAAACAACTACAGAATATACCTTATTAAGATCACATGGAATGTTAACCAAGATAGACAATATGCTTGCTGACCCATAAAATAAGTCACAATAAATTGGAAAGATTGAAATCTTAGCGTATATTCTCTGACCGTAATGAAATACAATTAGAAATCTAGCAAAGTTCCAAATATTTGGAAATTAAGCAGCATATATCTAAATAATCCATGGGTCAAAGGAAGAAACCAGAGAGTTTTAAAAAATTGAGTGGTAATGATTTAAAAAAAAATTTTTTTTTTAATGGAGCACGTGGGTGGCTCAGTCAGTTAAGTGCCCGACTTTAACGATCATGATCTCGTGAGTTCGAGCCCTACATCCAGCTCTCTGCTGACAGCTAGGAGCCTGGAGCCTGCTTCAGATTCTGTGTCTCCCTCTCTCTGCCTCTCCCCTGCTCACGCTCTCTCTCAAAAATAAATAAACATTAAAAAAATTTTTTTTTTCATTGAGTGATAATGAAAATGTACTGCTGTGGTTTGAAAGTCTGTGTCCCCCAAATTCTTACATTAACTAACCCCCATCGGGATGGTGTTCAGAAGTGGGGCCTGGGGAAGGAGATTAGATCATTGGAGCAGAGCCTTCAAAAATGGGATCAGTGCCTTTATAAAAGACTACCCCAGAGAGCTCCTTGCCCCTTCCACCGTGCAAGGACACATGGGGAAAAACCGCCTTCTGTGGCCCAGGAAACCCTCACCAGACACTGAATTTGCATGATCTGGGATTTCCCAGCCTCTAAAACTGTGAGAAACAAATGTTTATTGTTTGTAAGCCACACAGTTTATGGTATCCTTGTTATTACTATCCAAATGGACTAACATGTACATTAATATTTGGGGGATGCAAATAAAGCAGAGCTTAGAAAGAAATTGATGCTTTCAGTGCTTACACTAGAATGGAAGAAAATTTAAAAGCAGTGATCTAAATTTCCAATTTAAGGGGCACCTGGGTGGCTCAGTCAGTTGGATGTCCGATTTCAGCTCAGGTAATGATCTCATGGTTCGTGAGTTCAAGCCCCACGTCGGGCTCTGTGCTGACAGCTCAGAGCCTGGAGCCTGCTTTGGATTCTGTGTTTCCCTCTCTCTCTGCCCCTCCCCTGCTTGCACTCTCTCTCAAAAATAAGCATTAGAAAAAAAATTTTTTAATTTTTTTTTTCAACGTTTTTTTATTTATTTTTGGGACAGAGAGAGACAGAGCATGAACGGGGGAGGGGCAGAGAGAGAGGGAGACACAGAATCGGAAACAGGCTCCAGGCTCTGAGCCATCAGCCCAGAGCCCGACGCGGGGCTCGAACTCACGGACCGCGAGATCGTGACCTGGCCGAAGTCGGACGCTCAACCGACTGCGCCACCCAGGCGCCCCTAGAAAAAAAATTTTTAAATAAAAAATAAAAAAATAAAATTCCAATTTAAGAAACTAAAATTAAAAAAGAAAAGAAAAGCAAATTAAAAACAAACTAAGTCAAAGAAAGAAAATATATTAACTAAATAAATGTTAAGTTAAATAAACAAGTCCGTGAACTAGGAAATAACAGAAAAAATTAACAAAGACAGAAGTTGGTTCTTTAAAAAAAATTAATAGAACTGATCAATTTTTAGCAAGAATTATCAAGAGAAAAAAAGAAAAAAAAAACCTATCAATATTAGGGGGCGCCTGGGTGGCGCAGTTGGTTAAGCGTCCGACTTCAGCCAGGTCACGATCTCGCGGTCCGTGAGTTCCAGCCCCGCGTCAGGCTCTGGGCTGATGGCTCAGAGCCTGGAGCCTGTTTCCATTCTGTGTCTCCCTCTCTCTCTGCCCCTCCCCCGTTCATGCTCTGTCTCCCTCTGTCCCAAAAATAAATAAACGTTGAAAAAAAAATTAAAAAAAAAAAACCTATCAATATTAGAAATAAAAAGGGGGACCTCTTCCCAGATCACACCAATATTAGAAAGATAAATAGGGGGGGGCCCCTGGCTGGCTCAGTCAGTAGAGTAGGCAACTCTTGATCTCAGGTTGTGAGTTGGAGGCCCACATTGGGTGCAGAGATTACTTAAAATAAAATCTTCAAAAAAAAAAAAAAAATGGGGGGCGCCTGGCTGGCTCAGTTGGAGGAACATGCAACTCTTGATCTTGGGGTCATGAATTCGAGCCCCATGTTGGGCATAGAGATTACTTAAAAAAATAAAACATTTTTAAAAAGATAAATTAGAAGACCATGACCAACTTTATGCAAACACATTTGATAATTTGTATGAAATGGACAAATTCCTTTAAAGGCATTACCTTTATCAAAACTGACACAAAAGAAAATGAAAAATACATATAATAAATGAATTTGTTAAAAACCTTCCCACAAAGAAAATGTCAAACGCAAATTGTTTCATTGCTGAATTCTATTAAATGTGTAAAAAGATATAACACCAACATTTAACAAAATTTTAAGAAAACAGGGGATGGACACTTTCCATTTGTTTTATGAGGGAAACTTAACTCTGATACAAGCACCTGACAAATAAAAGAAAATTACAGACTGATATCTCTCATAAAAATAGACACAAAAATCCTTAACAAAATCTTAGAAAATCAAACCCAATGATAAGTGGAGGGGGTGATACATTATTAAGGTGGACTGGAGTTTACCCTAGTAGTGCCAAATTGGACTATAACACTTGCAAATCAATGCAATTTACAATCTCAACAGAATAAAGGAGAGGAAACATATGATCATTCAATCCTTTAAAAATTTTTTTAAAGGATTTGACAAAACTCAGTACCCAATCGTGATGTTTTTAAACACCAGCGACGCAGGCAGGCTAGATCCAAGGACCCAGAGGAGGGAGTCCAGCAGAGGGACTTAGGCTTCCTGCAGGACAGAAATCAAATGTGAGCCGGAAAGTGAAGGAGTGAAAACAGACTTTACTGAACAGTGTGAATGACAGAGAAGAGGAGATGGAGTGTCTGGGAGACTCAGAAAGAAGAAGGAGTCTCATCGTCGCCGGGGGCTAGGGGTTTATATTGGAAAGGGGTCTAGGGTACGTAGGTGTTCCTTCAGAAATACGGGGTAGGGTCCCATCAAAGGCAAGTGTCAGGTGAATGATAGGTGTTATTCCATGAATCACCAAAGGTAGGGGGTATTGACGCCAGTGTCAGCCAAGGTTTGTTCAAAGTTAATGTCCCAGAACATGTTTGAGATCTGGCTCTTCTTAGATGTTATCAGGTGTTCAGGGCCTAGGACAAGACTCAGAAAGATTAACTTTTTTGCTTCCCCCTTCAAGTGGGAACAAAGCTTCTTTGGCTTTTTCAAAGGCAAAATATGGGACCTGAGTAAGTGGGACCTGGCAGAAAACCGGCAGAGATGGAGCCTTTCTACAATGGAGTTCCTCAGCTTCCCTACCTCATCAGCAAAAGTAGAACATCTTTATCTCTAAAAAGGCATCTTTTAGAAACCCTAACACAAAAATCATACTTAATGATGTTATACTGAAAATCCTCATTAGAAACAAGCAAATGTATCCACTCACTACTTCAGTTCAGCATTTTATAGGAAATCCTGACCAGCACAATAAGGCAAGTAAAGCAATAAATAAATTAAAGGAATAGCTATTAGAACGAAAGAGAAAATTGTGTGCATTCACAGATAATTAGATTGCTCACATAGAATGGCCTAAGGAATCACAAAACTACTAGAATAAATAAGTGAATTTAGCAAGATAGGAGGATAAAGATCTGCATAGAGAAATATGTGTATTTTTATTTGCTAGGAACAAAACATTGAAAATGAACTTTTTTAAAGCCCACGTATAACAGCACTGTAGTGTGAGCTCCTGACAGTTACCTTTTTCAAGCATCAGGTAAGTGCCTAACGTTAAGCTTCTGAGTGCCAAGGTCTCCACTTCACAGACATCCATCTCCAATAAATACATCGCCAGCTACACACCAGATGAAAAGCCACAACACCCTGCCCATGAAGTTCCCTCTTTTAGAAAGCACCAGCTGACCTGACTTTTTGACCTCTTGCTTTTCCTTTCCTGAAATTCAATTCCTGCTCTTATGTTTAAAATTCACCAGACCTCTAAAACCCTAGGCTACCGGACTTGACCTCAGTAAAGGCGGAACCCCAGGCCCATATTCTCCCCTCTTCCTCCTGCCCCCCCCACCACAACCTCACCGTGGGGCGCTGGACGGTTACCCTCCAGGAACTGTGAGTAACACATTTTCAAAATTCCCTGAAGGTGGTTGCAGCTGGGCATCTTGCAGTCATAATAGCAAGGGCGGATCCAGCCACATTGGCTGCACCTGGGGGAGTCTGTGGGCGTTTGTGCAAACAGTGGGGTGGGGGGGGGAGTCTGTGGACAAACAGGGTGGGGGGTGCGGGGAGTGTCCCCAGGCATTTCAAGTCGATAGCGTCCCCAAGGATAGGCTGAGAGCAATGCAGAACAAGCATCAACTTAAATGCTTAGGAGTAAATTTTTATTGAAAAAAATTTTTAATGTTGATTTATAAATTTAAAGAGCAATGCAAAGGACCTAGAATAGCAAAACAATCTTAGAACAGTATTGTAAGATATACACCTTCTGACTTCAAGAATTATTATAAAGATACAGTAATCAAGGCAGTGTGGTATTGGCAAAATGATAGGCAAAGAGATCAATGGGACAGAAAAGAAAATCCAGAAATAGACACTTTTATAGTCATTGATTTCGAATAAAAGTGCCCAAGCAATTTTCACGAGAAAAGTCTTTTTGGAAGATGTGCTGCAGGAACTGGCTATTTGTTTAGAAACGATGACCCTAGATGCCTACCTGCCACTACACAGACGCTTATTTGGGATGGATCATAGACCCAAATATAAAAGCTAAAACTTTAAACTTAGAGGTAGCAAAGTTTCCTTAGATGTAAAAAGCACTAACAATAAAATTAAAAAATGGGAAATTAGACCAGGGGTCAGGAAACATTTTTTGGTAAAGGGCCAGGTAGTAAATATTTTAAGCCCTGCAGGCAGTGTCAGTCAGACTGCTAGACACGGCCTTTGCAGCAGTATTAAGAGAGCTACGGGCAGTATGTTAATGAATGGGGGCAGCTCTAAGCCCAACAAGGAGCCTGAACTCACAACCCCCAGACCAAGCGTCGCATGCTCCTCCAGCTGAACCAGCCAGGCGCACCCTCCCCCCGCTTTATTTTGGGTGCAGCTGTGTTTTAATAAAACTTTTATTTACAAATCCATTTGCCGACCACAGTATCAGACTATCAAAATTTTAAACTTTGCTCATCAAAAGACACAATTAAGAGAACGAATAAGTAAACCACAGACTGGAAGAAAGTGTTTGCAAAACATCTGCATATCAGGGGCACCTGAGGGGCTCAGTCCATTGAACATTATTAGGTCAGGATCTCATAGCTCTAACTGTGGTTAGAGCTGAACCTGCTTTGGATTCTCTGTCCCCTCTCTCTCTCTGCCCCTCCACACTTGTGCTCTGGCTCTCAAAGATAAATAAAACATTTTAAATTTGCATATCAAAAGAATTGTATACTGAATATATAAGACCCCTAAAACTCAGAAACTAATTAAATAAATAGAAATGGGCAAATGATTGAATAGACACTTCGTGAGAGAAATTTTACAAATAGTCAATAAGTACATTTTAAAAAAGTCCCTCTACAGTTTTAATCATTGGAGAAATAAATATTAAAATCCCAATGCGATACCTTTACACAGAACAGCTAAAATTAGAAACACTGACATCCAAATGTTGGCATGGATGTGGAGAAACCAGAATTATCATACGTTGCTGAGGAAGTAAAATATCACAGCCACTATGGGAAAATGGCCGTTTCTTACAAAGCTCAGCATACTACACAAGTCCACTCTGGCTGCCATAATTAAATACCACAGGCTGCTTGGCTAAACAATAGACATTTATTTTGACAGAGTTCTGGAGACTGGAGGTCCATGATCAAGATGCCAGCAAATCCAGTTTCTGGTGTCTCTTCCTGGCTTGTGGATGACTGCTTTTTCAGGGTCTCGAATAACAGAAAGAGAGGTCTAGTATCTCTTCCTCTTCTTATAAAGGACACCAGTCCTAGTGGAGTGGGGCCTCACCCTTATGTCCTCATCACCCTCGTTACCTCCCTTTTAGCCCTGTCTCCAAATAGTCACATTGGGGGTTGGAGCTTTAATATATGAGTAATGAGTGGTTACAATTCATAACACAGATATGTACCCGGTGGCTCAGAAAAAGAACCCCAGGGCATTGTCCAAGAGAAATGAAAACATACATCCCCAAAGTGCCTTGTCCAAGAATGTTCATAGCAACTTTATCTACAATAGCAAAAAAAGTTGGTACCGTTACAAATGCCAGTCAACAGGAGGATGCATATACACAGTGTAGCATATTCATACAATGGAACACACCTCAGGAAATTTATGTTGGCAAAAGCACTGCCAGCTTGGACTAACAGGGACTGAGCTCGTTCAAAATGAAATAAGACTGGCTGTGAAACCCGTACAGCCACTCTGGAAAACAATGTGGCAGTTCCTCAAAAAATTAAAAATAGATCTACCCTATGACCTAGCAATAGCACTGCTAGGAACTTACCCAAGGGATACAGGAGTGCTGATGCAGAGGGGTACTTGTACCCCAATGTTTATAGCAGCACTTTCAACAATAGCCAAATTATGGAAAGAGCCTAAAGGTCCATCAACTGACGAATGGATAAAGAAGATGTGGTTTATATATACAATGGAATAGTACGTGGCAATGAGAAAGAATGAAATATGGCCATTTGCAGTAACATGGACGGAACTGGAGGGTATTATGCTGAGTGAAATAAGTCAGTCAGAGAAAGACAGATATCATATGTTTTCACTCATATGTGGATCCTGAGAAACTTAACAGAAGACCATGGGAGAGGGGAAGGGGGAAGAAAAAAGAGTTACAGAGAGGGAGGGAGACAAACCATAAAAGACTCTTAAATACTGAGAACAAACTGAGAGTTGGTGGGGGGTGGGGGAGAAAGGAAAATGGGTGATGGGCATTGAGCACTGGGTGTAGTATGGAAACTGATTTGACAATAAATTATATTTTAAAGAAAGAAAGAAAGAATGCTGCCTGTGGGGACCCCAACTTTCTACGGGCAATTATCATTCTGAGAAAGCCAGTCAGCAGCAAACATGGGCCATTCCTTATGGAAAAGGAAGGACACCTGATGGGGCAGAGGCCAGCACCCTGAAAACAGTGGACTGCGACGCCACTCCCAAAGAGTGCTGGAGAGCACGGCGTTTGTGAGCCACTTACAAGGAGCAGAGCCTATTTACCTCCCTGGACCTGGGGACCCAGGAACACCACCCTGCAGGATTTCAGGATTTCCCTGAACCAGTGATGAGTATGTGCTTTGTACATACCCCTGTTTGGATGGGAGCATCCATTGTGTCTTCCTCCCGGAGTATCACCAGCGTGTGCTGTGCGTGCGTGTGTGTGTGTGTGTGTGTGTGTGTGTGTGTGCAAGGAGGCACAAATGACTCGTTCTCTTTGCGCACAAACCTTGGGAATAAGAGATGAACCCAGCGAGCCTCAGCTACCTCTGGACCTGATTTAAATCATGAGATCCTGAATTGCAAGCCTAATGCCATAATTGGAGGAGGCTTTGGGGGTTCCTGAGATAGCATGAGCAATGCTTTGTGGTGAGGGATGTAAACATTTCGTGGCCAGAGAGCTAAGTGTGGCCAAAATGGCCTTAAGACTCTGCAGTTTTTCCCAGCATGAGGTAGGCCCATAAATCTTGGGCTGGTCTTGTGATGTGCCTGTAGAAGTAGCAAAAGTAATCTCAACATGCCATTCAGTTTCCATTGTCACACTCCTGACTGAGTCGCTCACACACACACACAACCATACACACACTTAACACCAAGCCTCCTCCACAAACAGAGCCACCTAGATGCCCAATGGTAACTATAGACAAAACAGTGAGGCCAGCTGAGGCCAGCATTAGAAATGGCTGGAAGAATAAATCCCAAACGGCAAATGCACAGAGTCACGAGCTAAATAAATAATTGTTGTTCTAGAACAAATGTTGGGACAGTTTGGTATGCAGCAAACACTAACTGATACATCCAGGAATGCTGATCAAAAACACAAGGTGGTGTCACCACACCCTCATCAGAATGGTTAAATTTTAAAAGACCAAAAATACTTAGTGTTGGTGAATATCTTGAGCAATCGGAGTTCTCATATGTTGCTGGGGGTGGGGAGGTCAACAGGTATAATTGTGTCAGAAAACTATTTGACAGTTTCTCATACAGATAAACATACACCCATCCCGTAATCCCACAATCCCACTCACAGGCATGTATCCATCCAAAGACAAGCATGAGAAAGTTTCAGAGTAAAGGCAGTGGGCACGAAGGAGTCTTCTGGGATGCTGGAATGCTCCACATCTTTAAAAGGATAAAATTGGTGTAGTATACTATGAAATTTACACAATATAAAGCACACCTCAATTGAAATTAATCTTTACAATGTCTTTAAAAAGACTTGTGTCCTCTACTATTTGTAAATAGTTTGTGGTTAGATGGCGAGCTGTGGTGACTTTTTGAATGGCTCTGAAATCTTTGACACCGTTCCCAACAAGAAACAGGCCCCGTGTTTCCTCTCCTTGAATCTGGGTGGGCCTGTATCTGCTTTAACCAGTAGAATACAGGGCGAGTAGTGACTTCCAAGGTGAGCTCATAAGAGGCCACGTGGCTTCCTTTGGTTCTCCTGGAACTCTGACTCTCAGGGCACCCCTCTCAGTGTCACTAGAAGAGCCCAGGCCACTTGAGGACAGCACACCTAGTGCTCTAGACAGCAGTCCCAGCTGAGACCAGCCTTCAGGTGGTCTCTTACCTGGTGCAGACATGTGACTGAGGAGGCCTCCAGGTGATCCCACCCCCATCATTTGAGCCATCCCAGCTGTTTGGTCTTCCCAGAGGAGACCCCATGCATTTCGGAGCCAGGCTGAGCCGTGCCCCTGTGCCCTGTGCCCTGACCCCTTGCACCCAGTAAGACCAAGACAGCAGTTGAGGTTTTCGTGCTGTCAGCTGGAACAGAACTGAGTGCTTTGAAGCGGGATGCTGCTAGGACCTGTGGCGGAGCTCGGGGACAGGCCACAGAGAGAAGCTGGAAGGGCCCTGTGGACCGCGTCAGTGTGAGGCGGGCAGGCTTGAAGAGGCCGTCAGCCAGTCCCCAACAAAAGCAAGGAACTGTGACTGGAAGCCAAAGGAAAAGCCTCTTGCTACCGGGTGGTGGGAAGTCTGGCACCACGGCTACCGTGTGGAGGGTGTAGAAAAGGCTCATCAACTTGTGGGGTCAGTTAAGGAGGTTTCCAGGCAGTGTTACGAGGGTCCCAAGGTACCTTGCAGCTGCACATAATAAGAAATGGTTAGAGAGAGGGCAGCCAAAGAAGAAATGATTCTGTGCTCACACAGACCTTCCAGGAACTGTGAAGGAGTCAGGAGCGGCTGGGCTCAGAATGAAGCTATGCTTCACCCCCATCCGTCCCCACAGAAGGTTCTCAAAGAAGAGAGCTCAGGGCAAAGACAGAATCTGTGGCACTGTTGGGAAAATGTGGTCTCAGAGTGACAGTGAGGCAGGCTGGGACAGTAAAGCCCTCTGAAAAAGTTCAATTGGCATCTGAAAGACCCATTCGGATGAGCCAAGGCCTTCTGTGGACCTTACGCATGCACCTCTCGGACCCTCTCACTTAACAGCCTTCCGGGAACCTAAGGGCATTGGGTCACAACAGTCTTGCAGGCCCCGACTAGCAAGGGGCCCATTTCAAAGAGGTTCTGGGCGTGGGTTGTGTCTCATGGAGTGAACGTCAGAGAAGACCCAGTTATTGGGAAATTGTACTCCCGACGTCAACACCAGCCTGGACTAAAACCACCAGAGATAGCACAAAATGGAAAGAGGCATTTGGCCCCCTGTGCCGTGGCAGGCCTGCAGCAGACTAAGAAAACTACTCCGCTGCAAACACGGGCTACTTTGTATGGACAAGGAACAATGACTTAGAGGGTGGAATCAAGACCCCAGAATGCAAAGTTGGAAACCATGGAGAATCTTTCCCAGGGACACTACCAGCCCCTCGTCAAGGAACTGGCGCACTGAGCTGCAGTGGATTTCGGAACTGCTATGGACGGTGCCTGCTCTACATCCCACAACCCCCCTTTCGAGTAGGAGTGTCTTATTACGGCCATCCTAGCCCTGTCCCAGCACCGGTGAGGGGATGGAGTCAGGTCACTTGTCTCAAAATGAGCGAGAAACACACTGAAGAAGCCGTTCCCGAGGCATCCCACTCATCTGCACGTGGGCCTGTTGTAGGTGGTGAGATCCTGGAGATCTAGCCCCCACAATGGGATGAGGCCTTGGGAGTCCTGGGGAGTTTATTTTGCATGTGCATGGGGTATGGCCATAGAGCAGGCTGTATTTTCCAGTGTTGGCCCCAGCAATTTCTCCCTTCCCACATGAGCCTCTCCAATGTGACCCTGCCACCTCTCCAAGAGGTGAAGTCTAAACCCCTCCCCAGATTCTGGCTTGGCTTCCACCTGCCTGCAACCAACAGAATGTGACAAAAGTGACCTACGTGACTTCGGAGATTAGGTCAAAAAAGTCCATGCAACTTTCAGCTGGTTCTCTTGGGGTGCTTCCTTTGGGGAAAGGCAGACCCCGTGTGAGAAGCCGACAACCCTTAAACCACCTTGCTGGAGAGGCCACGTGTCGGCACTCAAGTTGGCAGTCCCAACTCAGCCCAGCCTTCCAGTAGTCTTTGTCAAGGCACCAGGCATGTGAGTGAGGCCACCGTGGGCCCTCCAGGCCAACTCAAGTGCCAGTTGAATACCAGCAAGGACCTCAGCGGACACCACCTGGGGCAAAAGAAGAGCCCTGCCAAGGCCAGCCCAAACCCTGACCTATAGAACTTGTAGGATCTAATAAAATATGGGGATTTTCAGCCACTAGGTTTTGGGGTAGCTTGTCTTGCAGCAATAGTAACTGGAATATTCTGTCCTGTAAGAAAGTATCCTTCCTACATGTGTGATCCGGAAGGATGTAATTCACTGATGATGGAGTTCTGGCCACTTCTTAATAAAGCCTGTGGCTGGGGCACCTGGGTGGCTCAGTCAATTGGGCATCTGACTCTTGATTTGGGCTCAGGTCTTGATCTCGGGGTCATGGGATCCAGCCCTGCATCAAGCTCCACACTGAGCATGGAGCCTGCTTAGGATTCTCGCCCTCTCTCCCTCTGCCCCTCTCCCTCTCTCCCCTGCTCGCTCTCTCTCTCTCTCTCTCTCTCTCTCTCTCTCTGAAAATAAATAAACAAAGCTTTTGGCTACTGAGAGCACAAACAACACAATAGTTTTTAAATGATGGAATTATGATTGATTTTTATTTATAAGGAATCTGATGAAAGTTTGGTAGCTCAGGTATGCATACAAAACTCTTCCTACAGTATTGCTTCTAGAAATGCTCTTAGGAAAATAAAGACTAAAGACTGAAGAATCACATATAGGTCCATCTTCCTTTCACTTTTAGTCATATGTTCCCCCAAAGACTTACTTTGAAAAGAGATACTGAATTTGCAAAAAGAAATACCTACCTCCAAAACATTATAGAGAAAATATTTCTCTTTTGCTTCTCTGAAGAGGGGGGCGTTTCCATATGCTGTCATGCATGAAGGCAGCACTTCAATGTGGTCAGGGCTTGGACTCTGAAGGCAGACCAGGGGTCAAATCCTGGCTTTCACTCTTGTCAGTGATGTAACCTGGGTAAACTATTTCCCTCCTGTGAGCCTCCGTTTCCTGAGGATGAAGGAAGTTTGTGGCCTGGACAGGCTGAGAATTCTGAGAACGCCTGCTGGCTTCTTCCCCCTTCTCAAGGGTTTCTTCACATGTGCCCACCTCAGGTCTCCTTGTCGTGTGGGCGCTGCAGTAACTCCTGTTACTGGGGCCACTCTCTTTAAACTAAGGGTGGGTCTCTGCCTCAAACAATCCTGCTGCGGCCAGGGACAAGCCCTAGGCTACGCTTTTCAGACCACCATATGAGGGGCCCCGACCACCTCCAGAACCCAAACCCCACACTGCTACCCAGTTCCCGGGGCCACCAGAGCACATCCAAGTCTGAGACCTGCTGAGTGCTCTGCCCAGTGAGAGAACACCGGGCACGCAATTCACCATGTGGGGGGGGGGGGGGGCTGGATGCTTGTCACTCCAGGAGGGAGTTTGCCTGAGAGAGTCACCAAGAGCCCCTTCAGCCGCCTTGTGGCTGCAGGACCGTCTTGGCCCAACATGGCTCTCAGGTTCCTCATCCTCCTGTTAGTTTCCAGGAAGCAACAAGGGCAGCAGGTCACCTGGAGGGGCTCGTACCCACGTGCACTCTGCCCCGCTGAGCGCTGGGATTTGCATGTTAGAAACTGCGCTAGCAACTAACACTGCCCTTGTCTGCCTCTGCTTCCCGTGGTCCTAGTTGGCCTCTGGCTCGGAAAAGGGAGGAAGCAAGCCTGCAGTTCAGACAGACAGACGACCCCAGGCCTTCTGGAGGCCACAGCCATTCCAGGGACCCCCAAGGCTGCACCCAGAGCATACTGCAAGAGCCCTCCTCAAGAAATCTTTAAAAAAGTTTCAACATATTAAGAATTCATCACTTGAGCTAGTGATATAAAAATATTACATAAGACACATTTAAAAGTCTAAGAAGAGGGGTGCCAGGGTGACTCAATCGGTTAAGCATCCGACTTCGGCTCAGGTCATGATCTTGCAGTCCGCGAGCTCGAGCCCCTGCACTGGGCTCTGTGCTGACAGCTCAGATTTCTGTGTCTCCCTCTCTTTCTGCCCCTTCCCCACCCACGCTCTGTCTCTGTCTCTCAAAAATAAATAAACATTAAAAACATTTAAAAAAAAAAAGTCTAAGAAGAGATCATTTTAGATGTTAACAAATTTAATATCAACTTATTCAATTTTATTATTTTAGGTCCTTAATTTCCAAAAATAGTTTATCCTTCCTATGATTTCATCCACATATTCTTTACATTTTTATTTACATTATCATTCATTTGAACTATTAGATAATAAGTATACCTCTGGATATATTTCAGTTATATGAAAATTTTTAAAACAGTGCTGACTCTTTACAACATCTTTAACTTAAAGTTTGTTTTTAAAAAGCAAAGAGGGGGGCGCCTGGGTGGCTCTGTCGGTTAAGCGTCCGACCGGCTCAAGTCACGATCTCGCAGTTTGTGAGTTTGAGCCCCGCGTCGGGCTCTGGGCTGATGGCTCAGAGCCTGGAGCCTGCTTCCGACTCTGTGTCTCCCTCTCTCTCTGCCCCTCCCCCGTTCATGCTCTGTCTCTCTCTGTCTCAAAAATAAACGTTAAAATAAATAAATAAATAAATAAATAAAATAGAATAAAAAGCAAAGAGGGATGCCTGAATGGCTCGGTTAGTTAAGCATCCGACTCTTGTTTTCAGCTCAGGTCACGATCTCATGGTTCACGGCATCGAGCCCCAACTCATCAGAGCCTGCTTGGGATTCTCTCTCTCCCTCTCTCTCTCTGCCCCTTCCCTGCTCGTGTGTGCACACGTGCACATGAGCATGCATTCTCTCTGTCTCTCAAAAATAAAGACTTCAAGAATACAGATAAATAAAAAACAAAAAATATTATTGTCCTACAATAGAAAACCACCGGAAGTTAGGCTTCTCGATTTACACGTCTGTATCTTTCATCGTCCCCATTTTGTTCTTCACTGAAATCGCTAAGTAAGCCAACTCATGCCCACCTGCATGGGCATTCTTGCTGGAGACAGTTCAACCCCACAGCGGCATTTTCATACCGAGGTGTGTGAGTCCTCATCAGTTAGCTCGTTTTATCAACTGAGGAGGGTTTTGTTGATCAGTTGGCTTCATGTGGTTGAGTACTGCGTGCCTGTTCTGGGCCCACAAGGGCACAAAGCTGTAAAAATGCTGATGCTTACAGACAAGTTAAATTAAAAACTGTTCCCATTAGCAAAATACAAATAGGCTAAGACAGTGATTTTTTTTTACAAACTTTAAACGTGACATGGGTTTATGGCAAATTTCCAAGAGTCCTTAAAAGTTATAAAAAGTATAATCAGATAATAACCTGTAGCAGAGTTCTGCTGAGGGAAAAACAGTCAAGTTCTCTTTCGATGCCTTTGCCTGAGTCAGTTCAACACCTTCTCCCTCCTCACAGAGATGAGACCTCATTCCCGGGCCACGAACGACCTCACACACACACACACACACACACAGCAAGGCTGAGGACCGGGCGGGGTGGGGGATGGGGGGCTTTGTGTGGGGCACGCTCGCTATGCTCCAGCCTCCAGCTCCTTCTCAAAAAAAAAAAAAAAAAAAAAAAAAAGAAGAAGAAGAAAAGAAAGAAAAAAAAGTTGAAAAACAAAAACAAAAACAAAAGCCCTGTTGTTTCGAGCTGGGTCCTAACGTTGCCATGGATCCAAAGCCAACCCGAGCGCCAGACTGGATGCCAGCACTGCTCACGCTGGGCCTGCCCTTCTGGAAGGGAGCACTGGTTTTGGAATGACTGGTTAGAAACCAAATGGATTCATGGAATTTGATGTGGTATAAAAATAATAAAATGTGATACCCATGAAATACGGATACTCCATCACAATTTGCCAAACTGGGGACCTCCTGGACTCTAAGTATTCAAAATTAGCCAATGAGTTCCTTCTGCATTTTTAGACCCTAATCTGTTGGCTCAGAAAGAAATCTCTGTCCCTCCACCCTTTTGCATCAGGAGCTTTCCACGGACAAGGACAGTAACTTTTGTGATAAATTCAGCACAGTAGGTTCTCTGCACGGCACATACATGTGCACAGGCATTTGTGTGATGCGTGTACAAAATCCCACTTACCCAGCAGCCATGCTCTCAGGGGTGCGTCTTGCCCCCTCTTTCACTGAGGCAGAGGAAGGTTAGATCTTGCTCAAGGTTCTCCACAGAGGTAGGACTCAAACCGAGGGAGCTCCACGACAAGGCCCCCACCATCGCCCCATGGCCTCCTGCTGGCTGGTAGCAGTGATCTTCAGACCAGGAAAGGCAATTCATTCTCATCACCTTGACACTTGCATTTACGACCACAGAAGCCTTTTGTCCTTTCTCCCACGTCCCTTTAGAACACAGGCGTCCTATTCTCCCTACGGACATGGGTCACTGTAACGGACCTCGTGAGCAGCTTGGTGGCGGATGGCACTGTCCTTTGTACCAGAGAACAATGTCTCTGTCCAAGGCCTTTCCTCCTTGAAAACTCAAACCAGAATGCCTCTTCCTGCCCCCGGTGCAGACTCAGCTAGGCCCGGGTCTAGTTTCTGAATTAGTTGGTGCTAAGGGTTTGCTGAGTGCACGAAGGGTGGCTGAAGGAAGATGGAGCATCTACGTGATGGGGGAAGACTCTGGCAGAAGCTCTGTGCACCCAAAAGATCCACTAGCCTCTGCGTCCACTCCATCCACTTCCCTCTTGCTGGGAAGCGGACCCCCCTTTCCATGACCACTGACAGAGTGCCCATTCTGGGAACCCTCAGCCAGGGAGCCCTCACCATTAGGTCACACGGGGTGCCTTTGGCATCGAGAGGTGCTGTGGACACACTAGGGTTGGGCCCCCTTCACCCTTTCCCAATTATCCCCAAAGTTTTGCAGACTGAAACGTTGGGCATTTATCAATAGCGCCATGACCATGAACCAAGTGGATGGCTGTTGGCTATCGATATGGCAAAGCTAGACAAGTCAATTCAGTTGTTCACAGTGGACACCTGTCTTCCAGGGGTCACACCAGCAGTCCCTTTCAGCCCCTGGAAAACACCCATAGTGATGGTTATCCAAAACATCCAACCCTTTTTTGGTACACTGTCTCCCTAAGCTTTTTTATTATTTGGGCAATAGTACATATTCCTTTTATAGTGGGATATTTATATTTACAATGTCTTATTACCTCATGTGATATTGTGATATAATAAGAAATATATGTTTGGTCTTTGTGCCCCCAGTTCTGAAGCCTTGGAACTCCCTGAGTGATGGGGTGAGGGGGGGTATCTTCTGTTGTTCATAACAAGCTCCCTCCAACCACACTCGGGACTATGCTAATAAGGTGGGTGACTCTTTGAGGATGGGGGCTGGACTCTGAAGGAATAGGCCACAGGATCAGCAGGGGGAACTTATAGCCCCTCTCCCAGCCTCAGGGAGGGGAGGGGAGGGGAGGGGGGCTGGAGATCGACTCAACCACCAGTAGCCAATGAGTTCATTAATCATCCCTACAAAATGGAACCTTCAACCAAACACAAAAGGATGGGGTTCAGAGAACTTCCAGGCCTGTGAACACATGGAGGTGTGGGGAGGGGGATGCACCCAGAGGGCGGGGAAGCTCTGGGCCCTTCCCACCGCATACCTCGCCCTGTGCACCTCTTCCATTTCTCTGTTCCTGAGTCGTTCTAGCAAAGTACTGAACCCGAGGAGGGGGTCGTGGGAGCCCCCGGTTTATAGGCAGTCAGTCAGAAGTATGTGTGGTCCTGGGCAGTCTTGTGGGACTGAGCCCCTAACCTGTGATGTCTGTGCGAACTCCAGGCAGATTGTGTGAGAACCGAACCAAACGGTAAGACACGCAGCCGTTGTCAGAAAACCGGTCAATGTAGGGAAAAAAAACGTATATGTGGTGTCAGACATGTTCTATCGGTAAAATACAGATCATAGCACATCAGTTGGGGGATTTTATACATTAAAAAACTGGCTACTGGTTTCAGGCACAGTGCTGTTGTTTTCCTCCATTTTGTCCCTTCTGCTAAGCTTACTCTCTCCATACAATATCTTTAAAATTTTTTATTTTGAAATCATCTTAGCCTGATATAATAGTAAAAAATTAATAAACATTTTAATTTTTATGGTTACCTAGTGCATCGATCTGGGTCCAAGTGGATGTAAAGAATTATGAAAGTACAACAACAAAGTAGCTACACAGAGAAATCTCAAGGGCTCCCCAGGGATGAGGGAGAGCAAGCGTCCAAAGGAAGACAGACCGACAAGGACCCTTGCCCAAGGCTGGGCTCAGCTGGCTGCCCAAGCTGGAGCCGGTCCACAGCCCATGGGGCCCCGCGTGTCACTGCCAGCACAAGCATGCAAGGCCCTGGCCACTCTCCGCCCAGGCCTCGTGCCAGCGCTGCAGGGGGCACCCCGAGGAGGGACGAGGCAGGGTCGTCTCCTCGCCACTCCAAATGAGGGCAGAGAGCCACTCAGGCTCAGGGCGCCCTCTGCGAACACAACCCCTGCGTGAGCGCACCCTCATCCCGGCCTATCTGCATCGCAGCTGTGGACTTGGGAGCACAGAACCAACGCGAACATAAGGCTGTGGCTGCTGATGCGCCCATGAGCAATCTCCGACCCAGAACCGTGGGCCGCCCACCGACATCTCTGAAACAATGACACGCTATGTCCTTAGCTCACAAGCAGGGTAAAATCACAGCGCTCCCCAGTCCTTGACACACCCCTGCGGAGGACAGGAGAACCCAGGCTGCTGGGTAGGTGCACAGAGGACGCTGGGGTGCAAGCCTGAGCTGTGCAGTGACAGTTCCAAGAAGGTGAGGAGACCTCCAGGGCACAGGCAGGCTGAGGAGGGCCGGGGGACACGCAGAGGGGTGGCGAGCTGCTGTGAGCACAAGTTCTACAGCGTCCGTGTCAGAGACCCAGGGCAAAGTAACCACCGGGTCCAGGCCAGGCTGCTGAGTCACCGAGGGCTGTCCTCTCTGGACACGGGGCTGGGCACCATCAGATGCTGTAAAGGACACTGAAGCAGGACTGAGACAAAGCGAGACCCGCCCCACAAGGAGCAGGAGGAGAAGTCCCTGCTAAAGCCCTCTCTGCCGAACTCAGCAGGTGCGCAGAGGAGGGCCGGGCCGCGAGCAGCGCACAAACACTGAGGCGGCCAGAGAGGTGGATAATGACGGGCAAGTCCGGCCATTCGTCGACTCAGCATCCATCAGCAGCAACCCACATGCATGGGGACCCCTGGCAACAATTGAGTGCTTCTCTGTTTCTACCTTAAAAGACACAACCGATTCTGTTACTGGTGGTTCTTCTCCAAATGAGAAGGTGCACAGTCCCAGGGCGGTCATTGTGCCCATCTCTGGCTCTATTAATTACCCCCCAAGTTCAGTCAGGGTTCCACTGAAAATTCAGTTACCTAAAGAGTAATGAAATGCTACCCTCCAACAGCTTGTTTGCAAAATAAAAAATGGGAAGGAGAAAGAAGAAAAAGGTTGGTAAATAAACACGTGTGGGTAACAAGCAAACGCTGTGCAAGCTTCTACAGGCCCATTTATGTAACCGGTCACGAGGTCACCATTGACACTCATGGCTTCCTTCTTCAACTACCCATTCCATATGTCCTTGGCCCTCAGCAGGAACCTGTTCTGGATTCCTTATTTTGGTAGGATGACCCAAACCTTCATCCCTGAAGGGCCCGGGTCCTCAATAGTCCTGCTTTATTTTTATTTTTTGGTTGCTGTAGTTTTCCAGGAATCCCTACTGGTGGTCATGGAAGTACTGAGAGATGTCCCAGCAAATGTCCTGTGTCCCCAGTCCTCCCTGCCTCTACTGTGTAGGTAACCAGACTCTCCTCTCTGACTCTCCCCTCCATGATTGGGATCAATCACTGAGGCTAGTGGATTAACCCTTTTTTTTGCCTGACAGTTTAGAGGCATAAGGAGCCCAAAGTGGCTAGGTGGCAGTCTCAGCTTCTAATTCAGCGGGACCACTGCTATGACCCCTGAGGAAGCACTCCGCTCTGGAGACAGATCTCCAAACCATCTCAAAGTTGCCAGGACAAGAAACAAAAATTCTGCAAGTAGGTCATGAAGTGCACTAATGAGAGGGACACCTGTACTTCCAACTCTTGATTCCCAGACCTGCACATCCCGGCAATGGGGACACAGCCGCACATAATGGACCCTGATTCCAAGTGTGTGTGGCATCCGATAAGATAGAACCCATCCTTTCAGGATGTTACCTCCCTTAACTGACTCTTCAGGAAGCTGTCTCGCCTTTCACTGTCAGCCACTTCTGAGTTAGTGGACATGGGACAAGACCAGTGAATCTCACGGGCCTGAGCCCATCGCGGCATTTTCCTCGCTGTGGAATCAGTTCCTTGATGATACGCAGTGCTGTCCAGAACGCCATTACAGTAGATAAGGCTTTCGTGACGTCACGGGTTTTGGTGCCGGCAGAAACAATACAGTGGAGGGAAGTCAAATCCATACCCAGAACATACATCTATTCCAGTGAGGACAAGTCCCTGCCCCGTCTGTGATGGAAGAGGCCCAGTGTAACCGGCCACCGGGCGCCTGGCGGCTCACCGCAGGGCTCGGTGTTGGCAGACCAGACACCTGGGGGCGGCAGGAGCTGGGGCGGCTTCGGTGAGGGGGAGTCCATGTTGTCGAGCACGCGCACGCCTCCACCCCTGCCACGTGGCCACTCTGTTCACGGGCACATGGAGCAAGCCCTGGCATGGCTGTGGCGAGAGCTGGCTGACACACACGGGGCTGATCATTTTCCTTCTGATTATGAGGAGACCCTTCTGCAGCGCACGCCCGTCGGCGGGCATTGGCTCGGAACACAAATGCGTTCACAGACTGCTCCTCGACAAAGGTCCATCCACACGCCTTCCCCAGGGCCTCCTGTCACCAATTTTCCAATCCTGTTCCTTCCAAGTTGCCGACCAACCAAATCACTAGCAACTGCCCCCAAATGGATACAGATCCACACTCTGGCCACGGCTCACTCCAGACATAGCGGACAACCACAGGCACGGCTCAAAGTTCTGCCATGAGAGGATTCCTTTACCACTGTCCTTCAGGGTGAGCCTTGAGCGGGGTGCCGCTCTGTATCCATCCAATTCAGGTGGTGCCAGCGTGGCACACGCACCCACCTGTGAGCCAGCACAAGCGTCTTCTGTCAGAGTCAACAGCTTGTAAAAATACCCCAGGAGGGGCACCTGGGGGGTTCAGTCGGTTAAGCCTCCAACTATCGATTTCAGCTCAGGTCACGGTCTCACAGTTTCATGAGTTCAAGCCCACGGTCAGTGCAGAACCTGCTTGGGATTCTCCCTCTCTCTCTCTGCCCCTCCCGTGCTCACTGCCTCTGACTCTCTCAAAATAAATAAATAAACTTTAAAAAAAAAGAAAGAAAGAAATACCCCAGGAGTCCACAGACATGGATTGAGAAAAAGGAGGCAACGCAACAGGACTTGGTGTCCAAGGACTCAGAGCCACCTGCTCATGCCTCCTAGACATCTCCATTCGATAATACGCTCCTGTTACACACACCCAGACTTATGGCGACGTGGATCAGACAGCACTTGAGCTGCATGGTTTCCTGATGTCCCAGGGTTAGGTGTTCAGTCTCCACTGAGGTCTAACAGCAAACCAGAAGCTGTTCTCTTTTTCTTTTTAAAAATTTTTTTAATGTTTGTTTGTTTTTGAGAGAGAAAGAGAAAGAGAGAGAAAGAAAGAGAGAGAGAGGCAGACTGCAAGTGGGGGAGGGGCAGAGAGAGGGAGACACAGAATCCAAAGCAGGCTCCAGGCTCCGAGCTGTCCGCACAGAGCCTGACGCGGGGCTCGAACTCGCAAACCTCAAGATCATGACCTGAGCCGAAGTCCGACGCTCAACCGACTGAACCAGCCAAGTGCCCCTGAGAATTCTCAAAATGGGAACAGCTAGCTGCCAAACAAGACACAGACTTGCTTCAAAATCCTAGAAGGACCCTCCTATCAGCGCTTGTCAGAGGGTCCGTATTGCATCCACATGTGCCAGAGACACTTCAAATATCATCAGATCTGCAGGATCCTCTGAACCAATGGTAACACAGCTTGGCCTGCAGCCTAAACTTGCTCTGGTCCCCACCGGAAATGCCAGCCTCATGGATGGAAGTAGCACACGCACACGTAGTATATGTCATGTCTAAAGCCCCCAAACCTCAACCAAATGTTATGCCTCTTTTCCCAGCAGGTGGTGCCCGGGGGTTCTCCAACACGCTCCAGAGCACTGACACCACCCCTGGAACTTCACTGAGGTGGTGGCCCCTAAAGATTTGGGGGCCTTCTCTCCCCCCCGTCCAGTTTGCAGATGTCTTACGAAGGCATCAGACCCAGTCAGCGTCCTGTCTTCAGTAGAGTGGACCAGTGTGCTGCTGGTCAAGGTCTCCGTAGACAATACTCTGGCATTGAGCAGGAGAGCGGATGTATCCCTGAGGCAATGCTGTGAGGGTCTGCCTGCAGCCTGCCAGGTAAAAGCAAACTATTTCTGGTGGGTCTTAACATTGGTTTTGAGAAACAGATGCCCAGTGCCAGGGCCTGTGATGATCTTCTCCAGGAGAGATGTTGCATCTGGCACAGCAGCTGAAGCCACCAGCTGACCACACTTGGGAGAGTCCCCATTCTCCCTAATCCATACGCCGTCTGCACAGGCCAAACTGGCAAGTGAAATGGGTGTGCTTAGTATCACCACCCCTTCTTATGTCAACTCTTTGAGAACGGCATTCATCTCTGAATTCTCCCAGGGGTGCAGTGTTTCTCAGTTTACTGTCACGATAAGAAGGGGAAGTTCTAGGAATGTTCCTCTAGCTTTGCCTGTCATAATGGTCCTCAGCTGGTATGTAAGAGTGCCAGTGAGGGGATTCTGCCAGTGGCCAACTATGTCTGTTTCGATTATCCTTTCAGGTGCACCTCCCGGGCCCACTGTGAGCTGGTCTAGTTAAGACTCTATCACCTGACCACCACAAATTCCTACATGGACTAGTGGGCCACGGTGCCATTTTGTTGCCCCAGGAATTAGGACCAACTCAGAGCCCCTATCTCATAACCCGTGGAGAGGTCTAAGTGTTTCCTTCCAGATCTAAATGTTTCCACTATGTGGTCACATTTGCGAGTAGCTGCAGGTCCCTTGGGGAAGGTATAAATGAAGGTTCTTAATGTGTACTGGCAGTAAGTACAGGGCCTTGTCTCAAGGGAACCTGGCCTCACCTTCAATCAAGAGACTGGGGTCCAACCCAACTTAAGTCTGGAAACTTGGGAGACAGGCTGCGATTCTCCACACTGGTGATTCAAGTCAGATTTTGATTACCAGACCTGGAGTTTTTCCTGTCGTGTGGGTTAAGGACTGCTTGAGTAGGCTGTGCATCTGTCTCATTCCCAGGGACACTGTAATCAGACAACCACTGCCAAAGATCTCCATGGACCAAAGCATCCTGACTACTGGTATGCCCCTCTGCCATCACCCCACTGAGATTCAGGAAGCCTGTCCCAAAGGCACCATCTCACATGGTCATCCGTAGGCTATGAAGAGCTTCCTACGTGTTCTACTCAAGAGCATAATTCTCATTGCTTTAGTGCAGGGCTCTCCTGTGGAATGCAGGGGTAGGGACTGGATGTGCAGGTCACATGTGACTAGACCAGGGGTCCAGTCCAATGAGATGAGACCCCAAGTCGGGGAATTGGGAGAGGGGGCCAGGGTCATCTGGAAGTGTGAAGGCCAAGGAGGAACCGTGGGCCCCAGACAACCTTGTGGATGAGGGCCATGAGCATCCCTCTCCCAGGATGGTTTTAATTTGCCCTAAGTATCTCCTCTGTCAAGAGGTGGTGCTGACAGCTGGTGAGGTCACATGCACCCTCCCCTGTTCTTGTGAAGTCTTGTGTCTGTGAGGTCCTGTGGGTGGGTACAGGGTGCCACCACGGGGGCCCCATAGCACTTGAAAGCCCCTCTCATCCAGAGGGTGGAACCTCTCCCAGCCTGTGAGCCCTGGCACCCCTCTCCCCCAACTCTGCTCCCACAGAGCCTGAAACACAGTAGGCACAAGTCCCACTTGGCTGTCTCAGGAGGCTGTGCCGTGTGTATCCAGAGGGCAGGCCCCTCGCTCAGGCGTCCAGTAGTTGAATGAATAGATTCCAAACTCCTTTTTTCTCTGCAGGAGTGGGCTGAAGCTGTTCTGTGTACACTGAAGGGTGCACACAGGGTGAACCCCTGCCTAGTGCCTGGCACATACCACCCAGTGCCCCTGCTTTACAGAACACACATGCATGTGACCCTTCACCAGGCATCAACCTGTGGGGCAGCCGAGGACATAGGATCAAACCACACCACTCAGATCCTACCTCATGCAGGTGTGGGTGCAGGCTGGGGGTCTAGGACGGGACAGCTCAAGCCCCAAGGCTCGCAGCTCAGTGCTGTTTCCAGGACATACTTCCAGGTGTCGAATAGTCAAGAATTTCCTGGCAAAACAGATGACAACACAACAGCTGTGACCACGGACATCTTGCGTCCTGATCCTTCGAACGCGGCGGCTGTGAGCCTGAGTCAGCAGAAGGGCCCTGATTCTGATTCAGATGTCCTTTGAGGAGTTTGAGGCCACGGCTTTCTATGTAATTTGGTTAAAGGAGCGGCTGCCTTTGGGGTTTCCACTTGGAAACAACTCAGGAAGGGTACAGCTGAGGACGGCAGGGGGTCTGGATCCGCTTTCCTGTGGCTGCTGTGAGGCCCCAGAGAGGGGAGCACCAGCAGCACCTCTCTGCAAAACAGAGGCTGACAGTCTGTGAGGTCGCCCCAGGGTGAGGGAGGAGGCCTTGGGGTGCACCTGGTGAGTGTCCTCCATCACATTAAATGAGGCTGTTATCCTCAAATATCAGGGATCTGCTTTGCCATGTGTTTCTGGAGCAGCCATTCTCAGCGGGGGGGGGGGGGGGGGGGGGGAAGTGGGGGTTGCTGTCCAGGCGCCTTGGGGTGGCCGGGGCGAGTGGGGGCGAGCAGGGGGAAGGCTGGGAGGCAGCAGACGGCGCAGGGGCCTCTCTGCTGGAAAGCAGCCCGCGGGCCCTTCGTCCTTGTGTTCAGCCTGTCCTTGGAAGCGCCACGGTCTTGGCTGCACATTTGCTTTGTTTGAATCAATTACTCGGTCTCTCTCCTCGCCCCACCCCCAACCTTGCCTTTAGAGGAACATCAGTATTCATGTATAAATTAAAAAATAGCACAAAAAGCTGACTCTCTACTTCCTGCCCCACGGGCCATTTTCTTCCTTGGCCCAAGCGCAGTCCTGGCTCCCCAGCGAGTCCCCGGGTGGCCGCCGGTCAAAGCGGCCCTGTGTGCGGGCCTGGCCGCCAGCTGCCCCCACCCCCACCCACCGCCCCCATTGGCTGCCCGGGCCTGCAGCGCCGCGCCCCACCGCCCAGGAGGAATAAGAGGCGCCCCACAGCACTCCTGCCACTCTGGACGCCACAGCCAGGAGGTGACAGGAGCGGCCACCAGGAGCCACTGACGTGAGGACACTCAGGGAGAACCTGAGGGAACCGAGAGGGTGGGGTGGGGTGGGAACTAGGTGTAGGTTGGAAAGCCCTTTTCGGATGATTGGCAGCATTTCATACGTGGGGAGCTTTTTTTCTTTTTAAATTTGAATGCAAGTTAGTTAACATCCAGTGTGGTCTTGGTTTCAGGAGCAGAACCCAGAGATTCATCTCTGACATATGACGCCCAGTGCTCATCCCTAAAAGTGCCCTCCTTAACCCCCATCCCCCACTTAACCCCCCCCACCCTCCGCCACCCCCACCGTCATCAACCCTCAGTTTGTTCTCTGTATTTAAGAGCCTCTTATGGTTTGCCATAAGTCTCTGTTTTTATCTTAGTTTTCCTTCCCTTATTACTGCTTTGTGGACATGAATGCGTCAACTCTAGGCAGCTAGAGGTTCACTCTGCCTGAGTTTTACACCGCAAATCAGAGAACCCTCAAGGACAGTGGCTCGAGGTGGCTGCTGACATTTCCGCAGAGGTACTAACAAACGTTGCTTCTTCCCTAACTCTCTGAAGAGCAGGGTTTCTGCTGAGCATGACTGGCAAGCAGAGTGAGGTCAGCCCTACTCAGAAACAAATGCTTTCCTTTCCTGTTGCTTGAGTCCTGGGTTTGCAACCACTTCTCAGTTTTCCCTCAACAAGGAAATGCCAGGGTCCCCCTGGACACCACCCAGAAATTACATGACAATTGGGAGGTCTTTACAAGTAAATTACAATCTCGGTCAAAGAGTTTTGGTGGGTTTAATTTCTTCAGTCTTAGAATTTCTCAGGGAGGTAGGCCGCTTCCCTGGGGGGCCGGGGGAGCCCCTCACCACATCCTGTGTGTTGTGTCCTTCCAAAAGGAGTTAAAGCCCAGACGCCTCTTGCTTTCCACATAAAAAGATTAATGCAGGAATAAGAGGCAAATTAATGCAAGAATAACATTCACGGAACTAAGTGGAAAGGAAATATGGATATTTGATTTCCATTTCTCTTAAAAGATAAGCTTTAAACCATCCATTGTTTCTTAGCAAAAGGAAGAATTTAAAAGGAAAAAAAATTGTAGTGTGGTTATGAAGAAAATTACATTATATGGAGTTTTCAAACATATGCAATATGTTTTATGCCTTTCCTTCAAAAAAATCCCACTAGGGGTGCCTGGGTGGCTCAGTTGGTTGAGCGTTCAGCTCAGCTCAGGTCGTGATCTAATGGTTCATGAGTTCAAGCCCCGCACTGGGCTCCAAGACAACGGCGCAGAGCCTGCTTGGGATTCTCTCTTTCTCCCTCTCTCTTTGCGCCTCCCTTGCTTGCATTCTCTCTCTCTCAAAATAAATAAATAAACTTAAAAAAAAAATCCCACTAGTCATACATACTTCACAAAAAAATAATTTAAGCTCTCCTTCCCTGACGTATCACAGACTTTGTGAAGTATCAGAATGATGCAAAAGTTTCTTGGGTTTCTTGTTTTGTTTCCAAAAAAACAAAATCAATAATTGAAAACCTGAATGTAAAGGATAAGAAAGAATGAAATGTTAAAAGATTTTAATCCATCTGAATTGTTCTATCTATGTGTGATAGAGCTGACTTTTAGGGACTGTAGGGCAAAAAAAGGATACTGATTATTAATAGGGTGACTTTAGCAAAGATGAGGTCAAGACAAAAATCCTCAATCCTTTCTCTCTGAGAAATCAGAAATAAATAAAATTTTAAAAATTTCTTCCAGTTTATTTTCTAGATATAAGTGACATGTCCAACACGGGAATGATTTTTCCACAATTAGATGTAGTTCTCAGATCTATTTTATTTGTTTGTTTTTTGATGGGGGACATTTTAATCAACAGAAATCTGAATTTAAAAGTCACAGATAATTTCAAATAATGATCTAGAAATTGAATATAATCTACCCGGCAGACAGATGTGGAGGCTTCTCCCTCTGGGACCTGGGGGGAGGGGTTACTCAGCAGACCTGCCCCCCGCCCCCCTAAGTACCCCCAGAGCTGTAGGCCCGAGTCTCAGATCTATTTTGAACTGTCATAGAGCAAAGATTTTGTCCTGGTCGGAACTCAAGGCCATAGGTTGGTAAATTTCTCTGGCTGAGTGTCTCAGTTTTTGAAACAATCGACAAATCGTCCTCTGTAAAATGTACCTAATTCCCAGGATTAAACAGATATTTCCTGCTTGCAGGCCACGGTCTGAGGTACATGTGAGTGAAGTAGGAAGTTTCATACTCTGATACCTGCAGAGAAACAGCAGCTCCCAGCACTGCGGGGGCGGGGAATGCTCAGCCTCCTGCCCCATTTGTGCATCCCTGCCTCAGAGCCAGCCTCACTCTCTATGGCTTTATAATATATTTTTGATTCTGGTTGGTCTTTGTGGATCTTTCACTGATCTTTTTCAAAAATGTTTGTGGCAATTCTGCCATGTTCATTTTTCCAGTTCAGGTTTGCAGCTTTTTGGTCATGTTCCTCACCCATCAAAAATAAATAAATAAATAAATCTCTTAAAGATTTTTATTTAAAGTGAGTTAAATTTATATATTATTAGAAAGGAAAGTCCCTGCATTTTTATGATCTTTAGAATCATTTGCAAGAAACTGCACTTTTCTTGCTCAACTTATTCTCAATTAATATGTGTGTGTTGCTTTATGAATTTATGAATAGGATTTTTTCTACCATGTTTTCTAATTGTTTATTGGTAGAATACAGGAATACTATTTGATTTTTGTAGCTTCATTTTGCCCCTGGCCACCTTACTTCCTTCTAGATAATTCTAACAGCTTGCAGTCAGTGCTCTGCTCCCCTGTACTGTGTCACTTCATCTTGGAGCCCTGCAAGGGCAGAGGGTGGCCTACTGGGAAGGAAGCAGGAATCGACCCCCAGGCTCCCTCACTCCTGCGCTACAGTCTTTTTGCTGAAGTTTCCCATTGGCCAAACCCAACCAGAAGCCAGAGGCCACGGGGACAGAGAAGGGAGGGGAGGGCAGGAGTGGCTCTGAGAGGCAGACGGGACAACTGCTCTCAGCCTGCAGGGGAGATGAGCCAAGGCCAGTCCAGCCCCTCCTCTGGGTTGAGGTCCGTAGAGCGAACGCATTAACTGTTCTGTATGCAAATAAGGCAAAAAGCATGAGAAGGAATCTTTCCTTTGTGGACCCCTAGGATGTCTGAGCTGGAGAAGGCCATGGTGGCCCTCATTGATGTTTTCCATCAATATTCCGGAAGGGAGGGCGACAAGCACAAGCTGAAGAAATCTGAACTCAAGGAGCTCATCAACAATGAGCTTTCCCATTTTTTAGAGGTGAGTCTTGCTTTTTAAAATGGACAGTTTGCCAGTTTCTTCTCCACTTAGAAAACCACCTGGACACTTCCTCTTTTGAGCTTCCCTGAAAGTGATTCCAGTTACATTTCAGGACTCCTAGGATGCTTCTGAAAACTTGTTTGTGCAACTGAACCCTCACTAGAGAGGCTAGCTTAGATGACCCCGCTGTTTTCATTTTCATCTGTTTTGTGTATAGTAGGAACAGCAAGGAAAAACTGCTATTTCAAAGGCAATAGCACAGGTTCCAAATAATGCTGACTCTTCTATGAAAAAACTAAGGATTTACAGCAATAATGACAGAATGGGATGAAAAATATACTCATGACTTATCATGGGCCACAATTAACATACAAGAAAGATGTTAAAGATAGGCTCTTGATTTGAGGAAAGGACTGTTTTTGCTTTAGCTACAGGTTTAGCATCTGCCAGCGGATGCCATCCACTCAGCAAACATGACTGAGCAAGCACTATGTTTGCCACTGGGAGAGACACAAGCCCGAGGACACGGCCTCCGCATCTGGGGCACCCAACCTGGCACGTCAATGAATGGCCACAGCCTACTTGACTGAGGGCATGAGAAGGGCCCTGTGCCCTCTGGAGGCTATAGGGCTTTTCAGGGGGATCCATGGAGTAAAAGACCCTAATTTAGGAAGCTGTGTGAGTCGTCCCGATAAACCGGTGGTAGAAGTAGGTCCAGACACCTATCCTGGACTCACTTCCCCGCCCACAATCTCCACTGCCTGAGGGTCAGTCACCCATTGTCTCCACTGCATACCAGTCTCATACCCTCGAGGCACTGAACTGCAATCCACCTGGCACCTGACCTTCCTTTAATGTCCAGAACCAAGTTCACCGAAGTGACCAATCACACACACAGGAAATGGCCAAACAGTGAACCAGGGCACTAAGGTCTGACCAAGAGCTAATTCTGGGGAAGAGGCCAGAGCACCAGGACACGGCCCGGCTGCACGGTGACAAAGAGCCCCCCTCCGGAGCCAGCTGAGCCTCTCAGTGCATGATGAGCCCCAGGGTCCAGCAGCAAGGCTGGCGGGTTCTCCTGTCCACGCCCCGACCCAACTCTCCATCGCTGTGAATGGCACCGCCAGATCAGAGGAGGCGCCTGTGCGCTTAGGGGTAGGGGGCATCTCTGGGGCCGATTCCAAGACTCGTTTTCTCAGGCATGCAAGTTCAAGTGGCAGTTGGCCACCTGCACGTTCAGTTCTCCCACCAGTTCCACCTTCTAACAATCAAAAGTCCCAGTTTCTTCTGTAACAAGGATTGTTCTAAGGATGAAATGAGATAGTGTTGGTCAAGTACCAAACATACAGTGAAAGTACTTACCAATAATTATTAATTTTATAACAGGAAAAACTTAGCATGTGGGAACCACAATTTATAAAAGATACATAGTTCATGGCAAGCACATCAAGATGTCATGAACATTTGTTGGCCTAGTTTTGTCAGGGTAATTCCAGGCTGGAGGCAAATCTATAATGGGATTGAAAGAGTGTACTGCTCCCCTCTGTCTGAGGCAGATGTTTCCAGGTCCCATCCAACCCCACTGGAATCAGTCCTTCACGCTTTTATATCCAGCCAGCTACACGCGACTGCTTCCGGGCGGGCTGTCTTGCTCCGGGGCCCGGCCATTCCGAACCAGCGCACTTATGCTCTTTGCTCTTCGTGCCCCGCCGTTCCCACCACGTGTGTAGCCCTGCACAGCGTTGGCTCCTCTCACACCACTTACTGGGTTTCAGGGTTGGGCAGCAGAGTCCTCGGAAAAGTCCCATGATGCCAGAAAGCAATTCAAATGGCAAAAAGAACACAAGGAGTTAACAAATAAGGACTTCCACACGCAGAAACAGTGAAAACCTTGGGCGGAACCAAAAGTTCATTTTTTCTTCCAAGATGTTTGCTTACAACACGCTCGGGCTTATTTAGAACGTGTGTTTTAAGTATAGTGGAGCACAAGCTGCAGTTTTTCGAACCTGGTTGTTCCATTGAGTCTTTTCAAGTAGCCTGGGGCCCAGCAGACTCAAAGTAAGGTGGAAGAGAAGGCCCGGACCCCCAGAGACTTCTGCCCAGCCAAGAGCCCCCTGGTCACAGGAAAAAGCGTTCTGGTATTTTGCATTTTACATCTTAAGTTGCTTCTGATACAAATTATTAAGGTGAGCCAACGATTAATCATGGTTTGATGGCGCTAAACTTCATTTAAAACCAAGATGGGCAATGTCTCTTCTATCTCCTAGGAAATCAAGGAGCAGGAGGTGGTGGACAAAGTCATGGAAACTCTGGACAATGATGGAGATGGCGAATGTGATTTCCAGGAATTTATGGCCTTCGTCGCCATGGTTACCACTGCCTGCCACGAGTTCTTTGAACACGAGTGAAACGGAGACAGCTGTTCCTGTGGCAGAGACGAAGGTCACACAAGGACGCAGAGGGCAAGGGCTTGCAGGCTAGTAGGAGCTGAGCTTTCCAGCCGTGTTGTAGCTAACTAGGAAGCTTGATTCGCTTTGTCAATGACAAATTGAAAACCTCTTTCCAAGGGCCGTCTTCCAATGGCCCCCGTCACTATCCCTGCTCCGTTAGGCACACGTGTTAGCTGACTGGCCCCAGGGACTCGGTCACGACCGCTTAGGAGAGTGGGTTCTCGGTCACGGAGCGTGTGCTCCACCCGCCGGCACGGCTGTGGAGAACCCTAACCCAGAAAGATCAAACCGGAACCAAAAACGACTCTGGACACTGGTGGCTTCCTTAAGTCTCCACCATTGCCAAACACACAAAGTTTTGCCCACCATCCTTCGAAAAGGCTGCCCTCCCTTAAATCTGTTATCATCGGCGCACAGGAATGTGCGCGGGGCACATCGTGGCGGCGCGGTGACAGCGATGAGCTGTGGTGAGCTGTGACCCGGGGGAAATACTCAATACTAACGGCCCTAAAGGAGGAACATGTCTCCCAAGCCACCAAGTACTGGCATTTTAATTCTGACCGCAACTGCGGGTCACAGTTCCACACTCAGCGCACCTCCCCTGAGAGGCTCACAGCTCGCTGGGTCTGTGGGGGGACGCGTGAGCGGCAGGGGGAGCACCGCCCGCCCGAGCAGGGTTCCGCTCCCTTCTCGGGAGACAGGCGTTGTGCAAGTAACTCTCTTTGCTTGGCCTCCTCTCCTGTCCCTAAGGCGGCGGGTTCCTAAAGGGACGTGTCCGGTCTGTTGGTGTCACTCCCCGCTTGTCTGTGCCCGGCCGGGGTCTGCCCACGGCTGTTGGGAGAGTCAGTGCGTGTGCAAAGCTGAACATTATGCTTGGGTATCCACGAATTCAAATGCGTTCTAAATATTAACAATCACTTCCAGGAAAATTCAAATTAACCTTATCCACCCCTTTTTCTGCTGCTTTTTTTTAAGTGCACAGACTTGGAAATTCATAAACCAATTGATTGCTTGTATTTGCATTAAATAAAAAGAGTCCTGTAACAATCCTCCGTAGCCCTTAAACACGAAACCAAGTGAAATACCTGCAAACCTGGAAAGAGGAGTGAAGTCAATGGCCTGGCATCATCGTCACCGCAGACGCTGCACTCCCCAAAGCCAGGGCAGGTGCACAGGGCCAGGGACACTGGATGGGCGTGGGGTGGGCAGGGGTGTGGTGTGAAGGGAAGCAGCACAGATGGGGCAGGGTGCAGAGGGCTGAGAAGGTGCCTGGAGCAGTGTGATGAGGAAGGAAGGGGGTGGAAAGGAGTGGTGAGATGGAGGTGAGGCAGGGTGAGAGGGAGGGATGAGGCAGGGTGAGGGGGGTGGGGGGGTCTGGGTGGAGGAGGGTGGTAAGAGGGTTGAGGAGGAGACACCAAGAGAGGGGTAGTGTGCACTGAGGTGGGGGTGAGGAGGAGGGGTGAGGAGAGGGGAGGCAGGAGTGGTGAAGAGGGGTGTGAAGAGAGGGGTGAGGAGGTACCTGGTGAGGTGGGGGTGAGGAGGAGGGTTCGGGCCGGGCGAGGGAGAGGGGAAGCAGGAGTGGTGAGGAGGGGTGTGATGAGGTAGGGGTGAGGGTGAGGGCTGAGGTGGGGGTGAGGAGGGCAGCTGAGAGGCAGGGAAGCACCAGGTGGGACAACCCCCGGCCACGGGCTCCTGCCAGGAACTTCCAGCCTGGTTGGCGTTGGGGTGGCCTCCCCCGGACTAATCTACTAATGGGCTAATCCTCGGGAGCCGAGCTGTGATTGGTCTGGCCGGTCACGTGCCCAGGGGGATCGGGGGTGGTGCCTGCACGGGCTGGGAAGAAGCGGAGACCAAAGTGGCTGCCCAGACATTTGGGGCTGGGGGCTGAAGCCAGCACGTAGGGACCGTCTCCAGAGTCCCCTCCCCTCTCCCCGCCGATGGCTTGCCCTCCCAGCCCTCCCTCAACCCTTCCCCCCCCTCCCCCCCCCCCCCCCCGTGAGGGGGAGCACTGTGTCAGGACAGGCGTCTGGGACACTCCATTGTGCTCTGGCAGGTTTGCTCCCCACATGGTCACTGGCACCTGCTTGTCCCACCATCCTGGCCCCATAGAGCCTTGCAGATCTTGACCTTGGAAAAAAGACAGCCAGTAAAATCACCAGCAAAATGGGTTTATTTAAGAATGGCAGAGAATGGAGCACTTGGGGGGCTCAGTCAGTTGAGCCACCTTGATTTCAGCTCAGGTCGTCATCCCAGGGTCATGGGCTGGGCTCAGATCCTGCTTGAGATTCTGTCTCTCTCTCTCTCTCCCTCTACCCGTCTCCCACACGCTCTCACAAAAAAAAAAAAAAAAAAAAAAAAAAAAAAAAAAAAAAAAAAAAAAAAAAGAACATGGCAGAGAAATTGAAATTCACAACGTGCAAGGTGTGACAAAGCACAGGCGGGTCCAGAGAACACAGGAAAGTTGCTTCACAGAGAAGAGGAAGGTAGGAGCGGCTGCTCTGAAAGGAAGGTGCACTGCAGGCCAGTGAGGACAGCCGGTCCGGGACCAGGGTCAGTGCTGGGACAGCTGGGGCGGGAACATAGGACGAGGAGCAGGTCTGGGAGGACCAGAGGGTCCAGCACAGCTGTCCGGCTCGGCCGCGGCTGGCATATGCCTTGCACAAAGGGGTCAAGGTGCCAGAGGGAGGAGGCTGGCAAGCGGGCTCTGGGCTACAGCTCACACGGTGTGTGTTCATCACCAGAGGGCCGCCTGCTGCGTCAGCCAGAAGTTGGGTGAGTCCCTGCTGGTACCTCCCCTGCCCACTTGGATCCAAGAATCTCGAGGTGACTCAGTCCCCAGATGTCCACCCGGCTTGCAGACCAGACAGGAACAACTGGAGTGTACTGGCCCCCAGCGAGCCTGCCATAGCCGCTGCTGAGTGTCCCTGGTGGTTCCCCCATCCAAGGGGTGCTCCTTCACCCTGAGGAGGGAGGCTGCTTCTCAGCATGTCTGCACAGCCACCTCCAGGGCTCCTGGGGGCTTCCTAGCACAAAGACCCCTCATTCCAGGTTGTAAAATGCCCATCATCCTCCTCTGACCTCGGCTGGGGGTGACCCGCCCTCACCTCCAGGCTAGGTCTGGGAACGGGTGGTTAACGTCCCCACAAGGCTCCTGGCCGGCACTGCTGGTCTGACTATCCAGAAGCTGCTGCAGGCATTTCCAGGTGGGCAGTGGGCAGGGGCGAGGTGTCCAGTTGGGGCAACGACCTGTCTCAGGCATCACCAGGGAAGATCAGCTCCTGGCTGAAGCCAGGAGCAAATGCCACTCAGTCGGTCACTGAGGACCTCAAGGATGGGAACGCTGCATCGTTCATTTTTTTATTTTTATGTTTGTTTATTTTTGAGAGACAGAGTGCGAGTGGGGAGGGGCAGAGAGAGAGGGAGACACCGAATCTGAAGCAGGCTCCAGGCACCGAGCTGTCAGCACAGAGCCTGACGTGGGGCTCGAACCTACGAACTGTGAGATCATGCCCTGAGCTGAATGAAGTCAGACACTTAAGCAACTGAGCCACCCAGGCGACCCTCCCTGGTTGGGTTTTGATTCAATCCAGTACTGGTTTCGATGGGCTCCCAGTGGAGGTCCCACGGCCAGAAGCGGCTAGACCAGATATGTGGAGGGGATCACATTCAACCAATGAAGAGGAAACCTCACATGGAACAGCCGTCCTGGTGACTTAGGTGGTTGTCCTGTGCCCAAGACAGACAACTTTGTATAAGGACAGGAATAAAGAGAGGGCATCGAGTTTCTGGATCTTACTACCATTCCAGTGGGGGGGACTAACTTCCAGCCAAGAGGCAGGCCTTCTCCTCACCATAGAGTAGCCACGGCTCGAGGACTGTGGCCTGAGCGATAAGGCTTTACTCCTTGAAAAGCCTCTGAAATGAGAGTAAAGGAAGGAAAGAGTACTTACCAAGTTTGCACCGGCTCAGAGACCAGATGAAAAGACGCGAAGCCGCACGTTGGGTGCCAAATGATGGGGTTGTGGGGCCATGGTGGGGTTCGGAGCTGACAGCCAAGAAAGGATTCTTGGAAGACATCTTTGGTGCAAAAAGGTGATTTTATTAAAGCATGGGGACAGGACCCGTGGGCAGAAAGAGCTGCACTGGGGTTGTGAGGAGTGATTTATTATATACCTTCAGGTTGGGAGGGGGTCAGGGACAGCGTAAGTCTAATGGATTTTGGAAACAAGGTTTCCAGGACCTCAAGGGGCTAGAAGTTAGGGAAATGTCATTTATTACTGTTTAGTAAAATCTCAGTTATGAGACCCTTCTGATGTAGATCAGGGGGCCACAAGCCTGGAGTATGATTGCCAGCATATATCTTGGGGCAGTTGAGATAAAGGAAGTAGACTTACAGGATCCTGGGGGGTCGGGATAAAGTTAAGGCAAGATTCCCTTTTGCCCCCAGCAAAGTGTCCTCATCCAGGCAGCTCAACTCCTAGAGGAAGGTCACTCTGCTGGTCTCAAGGACTTGTTAATGGGCTGTAGGCAGTAAGGGAATTTAAGTTTTCACTTGCCTTAGTTTCCCACATCACCATGGCAAGCACTAAAACCCCTTTCCTTTGTTCTGGGTGGCCAGGAGTGTCTGAGGGGTATCCTACAGATCCCACCTGGGGGCAGGGGTGCTTGCTTGTACTTCACCCTCAGCTTGCCCCGCGCTCCCTCATCAGGAACAATGGCACACTGCTGAGTGACACGCCTGCCTTCGGAGCTCAGCAATCAGTGGAGACAGGATCGCACCTGAGCTTGCCTTCTCAGCTTGCCTCTCCTAGCTTGGAACCATCAGCTTACAAGCTGGGCGAGGGGGATCGGGCCCCAGTATCCTCAGTGGCATCTCACCCAAAGGAGAGGCTCCATCCACAAGGTAGCTGGGTGGAAGACGAGGTTATGGCTGTGCTGAGCGTCCTCTGAAACAAATCAGCTCTGTTCAGAATCTGAAACTAAGCACCAGTAACCATAGTTTACATAAAATAATTAGAACGTTTTAAAAAACAACCTAAATTAAGAGGTGCCTGGGTGGCTTTGTTGGCTGGGTGTCTGACTCTCGATTTCAGCTCAGGTCATGATCTCATGGTTCGTGGGTTCAAGCTCTGCACCGACTTGTGGAGCCTGCTTAGGATTCTCTCTCTCCAACCCCCCCCCCCCCCCCCGCCGCCCCTCACCTGCTCACATAATTTTTTTTAAGTTTATTTATTTATTTTGAGAGAGAGAGAAAGCACGAGTCAGGGAGGGGCAGAGAGAGAATCCCAAGCATGCTCCCCACTGTCAGCACAGAGCCCAACGTGGGGCTCAAATTTACAAATCGTGACATCATGACCTGAGCTGAAGTTGGACGCTTAACTGACTGAGCCACCCAGGCACCCCTAGATGTGATAATTCTTAAAATTTTTTTTTAATGTTTATTTATTTTTGAGAGAGAGAGAGAGAGAGAGAGAGAGAGAGAAAGCAAGGGAGGGGCAGAGAGAGAGAGGGAGACACAGAATTGGAAGCAGGCTCCAGGCTCCGAGCTGTCAGTGCAGAGCCCGACGCGGGGCTCGAACTCACAAACCGCGAGATCATGACCTGAGCCAAAGTTGGCTGCTTAACTGACAGCCTCCCAAGCGCCCTGAGATGTGATGATTCTTAATGTAAAATGGTTCCTACAAATCAACCAAAAAACCTTTGAGTGCAGTAAGAGTTGCTGGATCCGAATACAAATGAGAAACAAAAACGACACATGAAAACATCTTTAACGTGACTAGACATGACAGTTACTTGACTGTAATTTGGCAAGGACTTATTTTAATCTGTCAGGCTGCTGGAAGAGGCCCTTCTACCCTTCTGGAGGGCAGAAGGCACCCAACGCTTCTCACAGGGCATGACCTCTGACCGGTCCACTCTGCCTGAAGGACCTGCGCCCGAGGCAGCACCTGTCGCTGTGGACGTGTGAGGACTCGGCACTGCTGAGGTGTAGTGTTCAGTGCTGGTGTGGACAGCGAGAGGAAAACGACCTTCAGTCACAGCACACCCGTAAGACACAGTTGTTAAAACATGTAGAAGATATATATCATAGATTAAAAAGTCTGTAATTTATTAAGTACAAAAACTAATATAAAAGCATATGATCCTAATTTTGTAAAAATCTTTAAAAAGAAAAAATTAAGCCCTGAAAGGATTTTTGTTAAACACTAATGCTGCGATTAATCAGAGGTAGGATGATAGGAGATCTTAATTTTCTTCTTTACACGTGAATGTGCTTTGTAGATTTTATGCTATCGGCATAAATGCTTTTATATTCAGAAAAAAAAAACGCATGATAAAATACATCCTATATGGGGTAATTTAAAAAACATTTTCACACATTTCAAAGTGCGGAATTACAAATAGTCAATACCTTTTATTAACATAATGATATAAAAAATTTTAGTGTGATATACAGAATTCCCAGAGAGTACTTTTAAAACATTTTAATGCGCTTCTTAAAATCTGAATTTACAAGACACCTTGTCTTACTGCCACTGACCTTTCTTTTTTTTTTTTTTAATTTTTTTTTTTTTTTCAACGTTTATTTATTTTTGGGACAGAGAGAGACAGAGCATGAACGGGGGAGGGGCAGAGAGAGACGGAGACACAGAATCGGAAACAGGCTCCAGGCTCTGAGCCATCAGCCCAGAGCCTGACGCGGGGTTCGAACTCACGGACCGCGAGATCGTGACCTGGCTGAAGTCGGACGCTTAACCGACTGCGCCACCCAGGCGCCCCTGCCACTGACCTTTCAATACAAAAATTTTACAGTATTTGTTTGCTATAAAACTACAACATTAAGATTAGGGTTAGGTAGTTTTTCCCCGTTGGCCATCCCGTTCTAAGGAATGTCCATTAGTCCGCCGCTAGAACCTCTGTATGTCAGACAATAAGTTACACAGATTCTGTACATAATTACAATAGAGTTATTAGAATTCCAGTATGCTGTGACATACTAGCCGCAGCTCAACACCACAGGCAACAGAACTACTATGCACGTGCTATTTGTAGCCAAATATGAGTAGGATGTGAGAGTCCGCCCACTTAGCCAGACCCATTTGGTGGTGAATTTAAAATGGTAGAGAATTAATAATAGCTTTGTTAGGCACTGTTCCAGGCTAATTCCTGAAAAGCCTGGTTGTTCCTAGGAAGCATGCATAATTCATAAACTTTCCCACCCTCAGTCCCCCCCAAACCCCACAACTTCATAACACACTCTTTAATAGCTATATAAAAATAATCTGTCTTAAGGTTTGAGCTTTGCTTCAAATTCTTAAAAGTATCTAAAGGATTTTACATTCTCTTCTTTGATTTAGGTTTACTATATTACATCAGTTTCATCAAGTTTGAATAAAATAACTGAATATGGTTTGGCCAAGTTTTATAGGCACACAATCGAAACTGCGAACGCCAGGCGGGCAGGGGTCTCTCCGCAGCCCCCAGACTGCATGCAGGGCGCTCGGCAAATAGCACGAACGACCTGAAAGCCTCAGACGCTGCCGCCAACGCTTCCAAGTCTGTTGAACTGTAATAAAAGTAACAATTCAACACAATTCCATGTACCGAGGAGAATTCATATTGTGGAGTTACCACAACAGGTACTGTAATGGCACAGCATGAAGTCACAAAGCTGGGACAGTCGTTTAAGACTAAATGCTGGTTAATCTTCCCCAAACAACGCGTCTAAGCTGACAGCCCCAAATGGCACTTACTGAGTATTCGTGACAACAAATGCAGACAACTGGGCACACCTGTTTCAATAATGAAACCAGCAGAGGCGGTGCCGTGTGGCCACAGCGGGGCCTCGGGTCTGAGAGTGGGGAGGGCAGGCCAGGACTGCCTCCCGCCATCACTCTGCTCCTCCCCAGGGGCCTCAAGTTCTTTCTGGCAGGAATTCTATACATGAAGTTGTCATTTGAAGTGAGAATAAATAAGTGAATTTTTAAAATCAAGAATGATATTTTTAGCCTAAAACAAGTGCAAACTCGCAGCACAGCAGAGCGCTCGTGATCCCTTTCCGCAGCCACTCCAGGCCCCCTCGCGGGCGCCCACCTATTCAAATACTGACTGACAAAGGTCCTCGAAGATGAAAACATTTCTTCAAATAGTCAGGAAGTGGCTCCTGAAATGAGATTTGGGGATCCTTGGGACGGGTCCGTAAAAGCAGAGGGCACAGCATTCCATGAAGACTGGAGTCTTTTCTGGTGGCTGCAGACAGTGTGGTGTCTTCACAAGCCCCAACACCTCTGACCGGCTCCCGCACCAGGAGGCCGGGGACCACACCTGTCTCAGGAACGTGGGGTCGACAGGCGGCACTCACATATTGTAGGCGACATAGATGGGGTCCAGCTGGTCAGCCAGGAAGCCATCACGCAGGTGCATGCGCTGCTTCTCGCCCCGAGAGTTGATGGGGATCACACCTGGGTCCACAATGACCACCACACCCACGACCAGGTGATGCTCCTCCAGCACGACGTTTGTCACCAGGGCCACCAGGTCCAGCGCATCCTGCTCCAGCCCATCCAGCTCCACCACCACCACCAGCAGGTTGGTCCAGGTGAACACGGCACTGCAGGGACAGGGAGGGGTAGATGGCGTCATGCATGGGACGGGCACAGGCTTCTGGGAGCAAATGGACAAGTGGGAAATGGTGCAAGTACAGAGCAGTTGGCCTGCACTACTGCCCAACATAATTTGAAGTTGGGCTGAATGTGTTTTATGGGAGTCTTTATTCCAATTGAAGTCCTTCATAAGAACCAATAGTATTATTTGATGTTGAAAGCTGTATGTGTCCCAGTTCAAGCTCCCTTCAAAGTGGAGTCATCGTGAGTCATGACCACTTAAATTTAAAAATTCACATTAAAAACAGAAACACTTCAGGATAACTGTAGACACCTCATGTTTTGGGGGCCAGACTCTTGCTTTACAAGTGGTCAGGAAACGAGAAAGAGAGGCTGCGAGAGGCTTGGGGTCCGCTGCTGGAGAGGCAGGTGTCCGCCAGCACACCCCCCGTGGAGAGCGTCTGCAGGGACAGAGGCTGCAGGGACAGAGGCTACCGGGCAGGGCGGGACGTGGCTCTCACCACTCGGCGATGCTCCTGTGGGCTCGAACCACAGACGTCTCGATGTCTATGGGGTGGTAGCGCATGCCTCTCAGCTCCAGCGTCTCGTCCAGAGATCCGACCACGTACAGCGCATCGTGCCGCTCTGTGAACACGGTGCAAACACCTCAGAAGGGCACCCAGGGAACGGCGGCACCTTCCGCGTATCCACAGCAGCCCCGAGCCGCGCTCTGTGGGACAGGGGCCCGCTGTCCACACAGCAGGTGACAACTGGGCCTCCTTGGAGGTGGTGCCGTCCCCTCGGTCCCACGCGAGGGCGCCTCTGCAGCCAGGAACACCTCAGGAAAGTCAGGCCAACGTGTGAACACATATTTAGAAATAATCTGTACCATGTCTGGAAACAAAGCAGCATCTGTAGGGACACCAGAAGTCTGACTCGATCTGGTCAACCTGCTGTGGCCTAGGGGACCCTGCAACTTTCAGGGTCATGCAAGGGGAGGGCCTGGTGGCCTGATCACTAACACCCCCACGTCCTCAGCAGAGGCCGAGGGTCCAAGGCCAGTGAGGACACCCACAGTGGCAAAACAGTAATATTCAGAGAAAACTGCTATCAGAGCACCCCCACGTCCTTCACCCCCACACCTGAAGATACACGCTCACAGCACAGGGTGAGGGGTCAGCAGGAGTCCCTGAGCTGTTGAGGCATGAACGTCAGACTCTCGGGCCACAGCAGCAGGCCTCCCGTGCGGTGTGGATGGACCCCACCACACATGCGGCCCGTGTGCAGGGGGTGAAAGGTAACCCTCACCTCCACTGGCGTCAGTGAGCTCTGTTCTTCGAAGGAAACCCAGGTAGCCAGTCCTTGCCCAAATGGTCTGTGTGTCTCCAAAACTCAGCCGGGCACTGAAGTGGTCAGCGTGGAGCGCCTCCTCCCCATAGACCGTGTAGTAGCCGGTGGCGTTGTGGGGGCTGCTCACCCAGATCTGGTGGGGCCCAGGGGACAAGAATGTTGGCACATCACAAACGCTGGGCACAGGTTCTGCCGTGAGACAGCCACTGGCCGAGTGAACAAAGGCAGGGGGAGGGGGAGTTGTTTCAGTGTCTCTCGTCTTGTGGCTCGAGCTAAACTGCAGGCACAGAGAAAGCAGACAAGCAGCTTTTCTCTCCTTGGAGCGAAGCGCCCCCTCCTTCGCCCTAGGAGCCACCGGTGGGACTCTGTGGCACGGATGAGCTCACAGAGGCGCCTCCCTGCTGCTCACATGGAACTACTGTTGACAGTGAGAAGGAGTCAGGAGCTTGTCCCACATCCACAGAGGGACCGGTGAAGGGGCTGAGGGCTCACAGGACGGAGCGGGCACGGCCACTACACTCGCCCTGCAGACATGCTAAGTTCACGTGCATCCACGCACCCTTGTCTGCCGCACCCGTGCTAGCAGTACCCAGAGTGTTGTGGGGTCCCCTAGGGAGTCCTTCTACACACTGGGCCCATCCAGGACCCACAGTCTGCTCCCCAGACTGAGCGCCTGGCTCTAGACGCAGGCAGCCAACAGGCCTTCTGCCAAGAGGTGGGTTTCCCAACCTGGCACAGACCCTTTGTGACTATCTCGGGGGCAAACTGTTACCCTAACAGGCCAGGGTCCAGCTGGCCAGCAAGAGGGACGGCTGAGGGAGGCCCCATGCTGACCACACCCAGCCCTGGCACAGGCACACCTTCCAATCGGGACACCAAGCGACCCCCGGGAGGCCCTGTGTAAATACCCCCGAACCCCCATCCGCCGGGACCACAAGGGTCCTTGTGCCCTCCTGGCATGCCCGCAGGCCTGGAACCCATCGTAACAGACCAACTCGGGCCTCTACTAGGCTCCTGGGGGACAGTCCCCCCCGCCCCGCGTTACTCTAGACCCACTCCCACGCATTCGTGCAAAGCCTGCACCCTCTGGGCGTCAAGGACCCTCCCTCAGGGACTGCTTTTCTAGGGGAGGTGCAGTTTCTGTGCAGCTCCTCAGGCCCCCCAGTTCCTACAGAACTTGAGGTTTCCCTTTGCTGGAGGGCAGCCCTGGGGTGGGCTTCATCCTGCAGGACCCAAAATCCTCTGCTGAGAATTCCCGACTCTGGGACGGATAGGGGAGAAGGGAAGGGACAGCTGCTGAGGCCATGGGGGCTCCGGGTCCCCTGCCTTACCTCTCCCAGGTGTGAGTCTCCAAGGGGCCCTTTGGTCTCCGTGTGCGCGATAATGACTTTTACCCCAGGGAGGATCTGGAAGGAGAGTGACGTGCACGTGTTAATGATGGGGATGGTTAGAAACCAACCTAAACCTGACTTTGAATTTTAATCGAAATAAGAGACTTTTTTTTTTTTTTTAAAGTAGGCTACATGCCCCAGTGCACAGCAGGCTTGAACTCATGACCCTGAGATCGAGACCTGAGCTGAGATCAAGACTTGGATACATAATGGACTGAGCCACCCAGCCACCCCCATAAGAGACCCTTTAATAGATAAAATAAATAGTGAATCTTAGCAAAATTATCCCAGTTCCTAAGAACCGACCATATGTTGGATTTCAAGAGGGGTGAGGAGGGTTTGTTTCCGTAAGCATCTGCCGTACCTGAGGTCTTTCATTAAGGACACAAGAAGACGACCTGCCCCTTGTAGGGCACACGAATGTGGGGTGCCGTCCACACACCACGCCTGCCTGCGAGGGGCTCTGTCGGCCCCATGAGCCCCAGTCCTGCACCGGGAAGCTAGCTAACAGGGCACGGCTGGCTCAGGCACACGGGGGCACCGGCTCTTCCCCAGGAGCCTTGGAGAACACTCCAGGGGAGGTGCCTCAGCTCAGGGGACCCCAAGCTTGGGCCCCTGTCAGGCCACCCAGACACCTGTTCTGTCTCAGGTGGCTTCCCCCATATGAAACAGAGGTCAGTGGGGACCTCCAGGCAGGTGGGAAGGGTCAAAGGGTCACGGGAAGGTGTGGATGCAGGCCCTGTTGCCCACGGTCACCCTCCCACCTCCCCCCGAAGCTTCACCCACACTGGCTCCTCTGCAGCTCCCACTCCCACTCCAGGACCTTTGCAACAGCTGAGACTTCTGCCCCACGTCACTGCGGCTGTCCCTCCTCAGGAGTCTGACCATTCACCCTCCACACCCACCCCTCCATAGGCCCACGGGCTGGTCCTGTTGCTGCCCCACTGCCCTGTCCCTCTCTGGGCACTTCCCTGCCTCCCTAGAGGCAGCTGTGACCACCAGGGTGTGTGAGCAGAGCTGGGGCAGCCCTTCCAGGCTGCGTGAGCTATGCCAGCCTCCACGTCTCGCCTCTGGGACTGTGTAGGTCTGGGACAAGTCGCTACCTGTGCTCTCGACCCTACCACGATGTGCGGCAAGAGCCGTGGGAAGCCCTATGATTGGGGGCTGTCTGTTCCTGGCCACACTGGGGACACAGCCCCGCCCTCGAACCTGCTGTCTCCTGGTGCCCAGCAGCTTAGTCACAGCACCCAGGCCATATCCCCATCTTCATCACTGCCTGGTACGGCCGTGTGGGTACTCCTCTTTCCTCAAACATTCCCTGGTTCTGAGGACGCCTGCTCTCCAGATACCCGTGAAGGCATCGGGCCCCGAACCAAGAGGCCCATGGCCTCAAGCCCCACAGTGGGAGATCCTTCTGGGCTTCTGTACCTGAAGCCCTCCCGTTCTAGGCATTAGCTCAGAGGTGTCCTTGTGTGTGCTAGTGGGGAGGAGAGGAGCCCTCTGCATCAGCCCAGTCCCAACCACAGTTGACCTGTGTCCATTAGGACATTTTTATTTTTATTTTTTATTATTATTTTTTAATGTTTATTTTTGAGACAGAGAGAGACAGAGCATGAACAGGGGAGGGTCAGAGAGAGAGGGAGACACAGAATCCAAAGCAGGCTCCAGGCTCTGAGCTGTCAGCACAGAGCCCGACACGGGGCTTGAACTCACAGGCTGTGAGATCATGACCTGAGCTGAAGTCGGACGCTCAACTGACTGAGCCACCCAGGTGCCCCCATTAGGACATTTTTAGCCCTCAGCACCCAGCAGGGGCTAACATAAGAAAGGACCTGGGTGTAAGTCCCAGCTTCCACTACCTTTCCAGACTCCGTCAATGGCAGACTGTGCGGAGAACCCCGTTCTACCAAACGTACCCTAAAAATTAACAAGGGAAAAGGTAATCAGAAACTGATTATCACTGTAACGGTCAGTCAGTGGACAACACCACACCTCCAGGCTTTTGCTCACGACCTTGCTGTGACCTTGGAGCAGCGACTACCAGCTCCACATGCACCAGCCCCAGCTGCCTGGCTTACATGCCACCGCTCAGGGTAGGGGCTTGCTCCAGGGTTCTCGGGGCCCTCCCTGGACCGGCCGGCCCCACCCCAGGAGGCTTCACCACTGTTTACCTCAAGCTGCAGCATGGCCACGTTTGAGGATCCAGAGCCAGGATCAAGCTTCAGAGCTGGGAGGGACCCAGACTCACAGGTACATACCGTGGCCCCCAGCACACATTTACTGATGTAAAAACTAAGTCCTGTCTTAAAATGGTGTCATGTGGAAAACATCCTTGCCTTGGCTGGTTTGCCTGTTTTCTATCCCACGAGAAGACACATGCCAAGTGTTCGTACCTGACATCATCCCTCCTGGTCATGGGAACAACAGATACAGGGATGCTGCCTGAGCTGTGCTGACACAAGGGAACAAGAAGGAAGCCCAGGCTCCCCCAGGGGACTCAGCCAGCCAGCTGCCAACGCCGGGGTGCTGGGAGGTCCGGTCAGGGCAGACCCAGCCTGCAGAACTTCACCTGTGGGCGTGGCGGGCCCTCACCTGTCATGGCGCAGCGCCCTCATGTCCACGTAGACGGTGGTGGGGTCCGGGCCGGCCGTGCCCTGGAAAGGAGAGCAGCAGAGGACCTTCATCTCATTTTCAGGAGTGTGTCCCCATCTACACGGGCACAAGCCGTGTGACAGCTCTTCCTGGGTCCTCAGGGGACGCCCAGGAAGGCAGCTGCTCTGCTCAGGGCACTGAGCATGCCCAGGGGCATGGATGGCTTCTGTCCAAACATCTATGTGGCTTGACAACACTCAGAGACTTGTCCAATAACACTGACTGGAAATCTCAAATCCTGCAGTTTTACATGTCCGCTCTAACGCTTGTCTGTTCCTGCTGGTCCCTATACTCTGTGCTTGGTGAAAACACCACCGTAGGTTTTGGAAGGCATTTTCACCAGCCGTCAGATTGGGCCTGGCCTCTCACCAGCCGACCGGGTTCTCCTGAGGGCTGAGCATGGCAGAGGCTCTCCCAGGGATCGGCCCGAAGGACGTCTCCCTGCTCTCCTCTCATCAGACACTTGGGCACTGGTCCTGCCGAGGATGTTATATGTTCCATTTAATCGATAAGAAACATCGAATTAAATGGATGCTCTGGTCAACATCACTGTCTAAAGATGCCAGACAGTGTAACCTATGTCTGCCCTGGAATTAAAACAACAATGATTGTTTGAGACCAAACACTGCCCTTCTTCCAGAGGTAACGCTAGGACTGTTAAATTCTTTTGAAAATAGCTTTGCTCTTATATTTGGTTTCAAGGGAGCTTTTACATAACATGCCAATAACATCCACTGTGAGCAAAGTCAGACAGCAAAAGAAACATGTATTAGTCTGGAATTCACAAGAAGGTCACATGAACTCATGGGGGAAGCACAGAGGTGCCTTGAGGTTGAGGTCAAGGTCGTACCTGCTCAGCCAGCTTTCCCAGCCTGTTGGGCTGACAGAGGCAAAGAAGGCCAGCAGAGCGAGACAGGGAGGAGACGGCCACAGGAAACACAAACAGAAAGCAACAGGCCACGTGAGAAACACACAGTAAGAGAAAGCAAAATACGTCACTGCATCTCAAAGCGCAAACATGAACAATCCATTAAGATTTTCGCAATCATACGTGGCATCCCACGCGCCGACAATAGAATAGATACCTTCAAATATCGAGTAAATGCTGAGCAGAGAGTAAGGTCTTCACTTAGAGCCGCTAACTAAAAAGAAAGTCATACTTTCTACACTAGAGAGGGATATTAGGAGGGGACCCTAGCCCACCTCCTCCTGCCACATAGCAAGGGTCTGTGGCTTGGAGAGGATAGCAGTCTTCAAGGTTGAGAGGACATCAGCAGCAATGCCAGGAGAACAGGAGGACAGTCTCTGCATGTAAGACCTGCCCTGTGCCCGCCAGGTGCGCCACGGGCCGAGGACCAGGGCTGAGCAAAGGCCCCGGAAGCCTGGCAACAGCCCGGGATCTGGGCCCACTCTGGCTCCAGTGATGCCTCTTCTGCCCTGTAGTTCCGGAACCGCTTCGTGGAGCAAGGCGTTCAGTATGTTTTTAGAAAGAAGTGAAATGGAGATACTAGCACCAAATCTGGAAAACAGCCAGTCATCTGAAGAAGCAGTAAACAGCACTACAAGTGAGCTATTCAATTTCTGAAACTTCGTGTTTCCTTCTAATAAGTAAAATACCTTAATGTTTCAAAAACTAATTTAGGGCAATACAAATCACCACATTAATTAATGTTTCAATTTAAAATTGCTAACTGCCTTTACAAGTTTATCTTGCTTTAAAAAATTAGCTACATATTGTATCCTTTGAGATTTTTCCCATAAGTTAATAGTCACTGTTCAAGAACAACTTGTGTTGTTTCCAAGTAAGCCTTTGTTCATCAACAAGACTAGAACATCTTTTAAATAACAACCTCCTGGCTCACAAAGCTGACCGGTTCTGTGTAAGTGAAAACACCAAGGGCTCAGAGGGCAAGCAGGGAGGACAGCGCACGCAGGGAGGACGAGGACTGCAGGAGGCCGGTGCAGGCCTTACCTGGAGGCAGATGGCCACGTTGACCCTACACCCGAACGTGGTGCTCACGGCGCGCGCTGGCAGCCCCAGGTCCTTGAACAGCTTGGAGAAGGACTGTGTGAGCGCGATCCTGGGCCGCTCCTCAGCTACCACCATGCAGGTGCGCACGCAGGACAGGTTCACCCCCTTCGTCTGCAGGCAGGGCGGGCAGGGCAGGGAGGCTAGTCCCAGTGGAGATGCAGATCCCACCTCCCCAGCTGGTCCCGGTTCCTCAGGGTCCTAAGTTTGGATGCACTGGAGGGTGCCCCGCCCCCCACTCCTGGCATCCAGGTGGCTCCCGCCCCTGCTCACAGCTCTGGCTCCACCCCAGGCCTCAGGGGACCCTGAGGTGCGCTGCTCAGAGCTAGTATAGGACCTGCCCCCCCTTCCCCGGTACCCCTGCACTCTGGCCCCCGCACCGCTGCCTGGGTCTCACACTCTCCTTTGCTGTGTGGGCTGTGCCGATAAAGGGAGTGACCTCTAGAGGTGTAGGGAAGAGGGCCCATGAAGCCAGTGCGGCTCAACTCCTGGAAAGGGTTTTCTCTGTTTCCATAAACGGCTTGAACAGATCTTGGGAGGTTTTTTTTTTTTTTAAACATTCCCAGGGGCCCAGTTTAGAACCAATGCAGGAGCCCCTGGTTTGGGCACTTTGAGATGAAGGAAAGCAGGGTGCAGGCCAGGCCTCAGTGGCAGACAGGGGGGTGCGCTCACCCTGAGGACACCGGTCTGCGCGCCCAGGCCCTTAGTGCACATTTCCATCACGGAGTAGGAGCAGAAGGTGACGCGGGCCTTGTACTGGCTGACGGCTGACAGCCACAGGGACACGTTGCTCTCCAGCTCCAGCGGGGGCACCAGGACTGACTGGTGTCCGGAATAGACGCTGTGAGAGAGAGCACAGGGAGGGTCAGGACAGTAGGACAGCTGCGGCCTCGGCTCTGTGTTAGTCCTCGGCCCATGAGCCTCAGGGATGCCCTGTCCACCTGCATCAGAAGGGCCTGGGGTGCCTACCTCTCTCCTCCTTCTCTGAGGACACTTCTTTTCTAGCCAGAACAGGACGCAATTGTGCCCTAATGTCAAGTGGGAGTTTCGATAGAAAGTACTGGGGCGGTGGGGGCAGGAGCAGGGGTGACATCCAGGGGTTTAGTCTCCCTCCAAGCACCTCAGAAGGATCCAGGATCACAGTTTGGGTCAGGGTCTGCCGGCTGGAGTCCCTGGCTTTCTTCTTCCAAAGATTTGTCACTGCTTCCTAGTATCTGATGAAATTAAGTAGTCTCTTCCCTATTACTAGTAATGATTACTGTTTATATTTAATGAAAAATATATTTTTACTCTTTTACTCAATTTCAGACCCAGCCTCCAATCCTTTTCACCCCCAAACAAACCCACTCATATGTGTATCTTAGGCTCGTGAGTATCAAAAATGAGCACTAAAGCTCCAAAGACTTACAGCAGCAATTCCAGCCTTGCAGGTGGGCATGGCACCTGCACACTCACCTGCACACCACCTGCAGAGACACTACCTGCACTCTCACCCGCACACTCATCTGCACACCACCTGCACAGATACCACCTGCACACTCACCTGCACAGACACCACAGGGCGAAGCCAAGGCCGCAGTAGGGGTCAAGACAGATGGCGATCTGCCTCGAGGGGTACAGCTCACACTGTAGCTTTATGGAGCGGCACAAGGCACTTGTGGCTGCGTGCGACATCTGAAGTACAATGAAAGATCTGGTCAGTGACGTGAGGGGAGAGAGAACAGTGTCCGCCAACCACAGCCGCCAGGCACGTTTATTTCCTTAAAGGGTGGCTCCTCAAATCTGCATACAAACCAAATAATACACAGGAAAATGTATACTAAAAATCTTCTAAATGAGATTTCAGAATAATAAAAAAATTGAATGGAGCTCTTGGCTCCTGGTAAGGAGACAGACTCATCAAAGCCACCTGCTCCCAAAGATAGTCGTAAATCTGAGTTTAGATGTTACCACAGAACATCAAAATATGCACTATTCTCAGGCTAACCTAATTTGGGGGGTTTACTGTGTTAACTACCAGTAAACCCCCAAAATTAGGGAATACTTCAAGGAACAGTATTGTTGCTTCAAGCTGTGGATAAGAGTGAGGGCCTGCATAAACCCACACCCACCACCCTCTCTGCCCACCCCATCAAAGGCTGAAGCAAGTAAGAGCTATGATCACAGGGCTCACCTTCACACCTGCTAATATCCCTGTAGTCGACACGCTGAAATCCAAGTATGCGAGCAGGTCTGGGGACGGTGGCCTGAAAATGCTAGCCACCTTCTTTTTTGGTATGTCATCTGTTGAACCAGAGACACCAGTAATGTTAATGCTACTTCAGGCTCTCATAGGGAGGAAGGAAACAGGATTCATACCTGGGGAGTCTGGGGGAGAGTGAGTGCAGAAGAGAGGGAGGCCTCAAGGCAGCAGGCCACATGGGTACATGGGGAAGTGCATGTAAAAAAATTTTTTTTAATGTTTATTATTTGAGACAGAGAGAGAGAGAGAGAGGAAGCAGGGGAGGGCCAGAGAGAGAGGGAGACACAGAGTCCGAAGCAGGCTCCAGGCTCTGAGATGTCAGCACAGAGCCCAACGCAGGGCCCCGACCCACAGACCGTGAGATCATGACCTGAGCTGAAGTCGGTCGCCCAAATGACTGAGCCACTCAGGCGCCCCGGAAGTTCATTTTAACCTTCAAGGAAATGTCATGTGGAGCAGACCCACCATGACGGCTTTGAATGTGTGGTGACAGTGGGTGCAGTGGACACAGAGGGAAGACAAGTCATGAGAGCCGTACAGGAAGCCGCTTCATTTAGCAGCGGGAGAGTTCAGAGGCGCAGGGACCTACTGGAGGTCACGGAGCCTGGGGCAGAGCCAGTGTTAACAAGAACTCTGACCGCAGAGACAGCACTAGGGACAGGCCCTCAGGGCTGCCGCGCTTCGCGGTTCCTATGAGACCGTGAGGCAGACACAAGTGAGGCAAGGGCTGGGGCCCACCCACCTCGTAGCAAGCTGGTGAAGCAATGTGACTCTCTGGAGCCAGTCTGCTCCTAAACCCGCCCTGGGGCCCCTGGACCAGCCAGCTCCCTGTGCCTATAGACAGGTACTGGGCAGGTTGCCACAGACAACATAGTCCCTGACCTCTTCCCCTGGAGAGCACAGACAGGCGGATGCCTGCCAGGTGCGATGGGGAAGGAGGGACTCCTGCCTACTCCACGGCCAGCACCTCAAGTCACTAACAAAGCTTGTGGGTGCTACTAGCTTGGGGTGTCTCCATGGGGAGGGTGACCTCAGGGTCCAAGGCACAGTGGTCCAGGGGTTTACAGCCTTCCTGGTCAGCCCACAAGCAATTCATGGGGCACAGCAGCACTCCCCAATGATGGGGACAAAGGATAGATGTATGTGTGCTGTGGGACATGTGTCCCCACAACCACCGACTGCTGTACAGGCATGAGAGGCAGTGAGAGGAGGGGTGGTCCACAGGCACACAGGCTTCATGCAAGGATCTTTGCTCTGGTTCAGAGGCCCCACCATTAGTGAAACCAGGAGGCAGGCTGCCAGCAACCCAGTGGCAAGGGCCCTTTTAGCAGCCTCCTCACCACTGACTTCAGCTGCCCTTACCTAACGCTTACTTTTTGGTGGCAGTGATGCAACTCCTACAACAAAGAAAGGAAAGGTGGTGTGTCCTGGCAGGGCCAGCACACAACCAACGGTGCTGAGGACAGGTACCTGTATCTAGAATGGTCGGCCAGGTCCTGACGTCCACGGCAGCCGCTGCATCTTTGGACTTGAGCAGCCGCATGATGGCCTGTGTAGTGAGGACACAAGCAGACTTGCTGACCTGCAGGGCACAGGGGTTGAAGGCGTGAGTGAGACGCAGGGCCTGGGAGAGATGACACATGAGACCTCTGGTCTACCGGAACAAGGGCCCTCCCATCGGGCCTGCCTGGCCGTCCACCGCACACAGGTACCTCTACGATCATCTTGACGGTGGGAAGCGTGGTGGCCAGGTTCTGGGGGTGCGGAGGCCGCACGGTGACAGGCACACAGCCGCAGTACAGGCAGCCATAGAAGGCGGCAATGAGGTCCACCCCTGGGAAGACACATGGTGAGAGGGGGTCAGTGCAGGGCGGAGTGTGGCTCACAGCGCCTAGTACCACGGAATGATAAAGCAGGGTTCCTGTCATGTGCTACGTGGATCAAACACAACTTCTCCAAACTAATACGATATTGAGACAGGGAAACTGTCTCAATAAAGGACTCCACAAAAATCTTTTTGCTCCTTTTCCTGATTCTATTCTTGCTAGGATCTGCATCCCTTTACACATGCCTCAGAATGCAAACAGTGTGTGTCTTCCTTGTGCGGACAAGGAGTTGGTGTATTTCTCCAGAACAGATCACACCCAAGGAAGGACCAGGGGAGGATGACCAGAGGAAGCCATCATATGCATATTCCAGACCAGGGCACAAGACAAGTGGACACCTAGGCCCCCTGGCTCCAAGGGGTAACACTCGGGCTCTCGTCTTTGTTCTAATCAGCTCCTGGATGCCTGAGAGGACTCATGCACTGGACCGCCATCCTCAGTAAGATCCCCAGATCCCGAAAAAGATGGGACTCTCCTTTCCTTTCTGAGTTTCCCAGACACTGTATGTACCTGCATTCTCTCTACATCCTCAATAAATTCTCCTTTCACCTCCTGCCGTTCTGCGTTTGATTTCTATCCTGTGCACAGCCAGGGAACCTCTTGGCTGGTCCTGCATGACCCCCTTGGGGGTCCCCAGACCCAGCCTGCCAGCTATCAGTATTTCTTGAACTCAGTGCTGTTAGGGATGTACAGAGAACTATCCTGAAAGGCTGGGGAGGGGATGGGGGTGTGCATGGCACAGAGAAGGCCACTGAGGGCAGGGGGCCTAGGCCCGGAGAGCAGCACCATGCCTGCCATTCCTGTGTGCAGGGGCCAAGCACAAGGTAGGTGCTCAAGAGCAGTAAGGAACCTTTCTGAGGGCCTGCCTAGCTTGGAAAAGGAGGGGGCATGGGAGGGGGAGGGGTCCACCTCTGCCAGCAGAAGGTGATGAGGAGGATGAGGCAGGGGGTCCACCCCCTCCAGGAGGAGAAGGTGGGGAATGCAGGCAGGCGTCTCTGGAGAACTGGGGACACCAACGCTGCACCTCCTCACCGTACATGTGTCTCAGGCCAGGGCACCCCATCCTGCTCTCAACTGCACATCACAACATGCGACCACCAAAATGTTCCTTCAAATTTCTAAATGTTTAAAATTCCTCATATTTAAAATTTAGGGGGAATTATACCGTGCTTAAAACCTGTATTTCCGTCCTGAACTCAGCCCAACTTGAGATGCATTTCCTGTGCCCCCCACCGTGGAGGCCCCTCTACATGCTACCCCTCAGAGCACACCAGACCCCACTGGTCAGCCTCAGGCTATTTCAATTCCAGAGTCAAAATAAATATGCCACCTTTCACCCAGCTGGTGGGTTTCACTGGATTACAAGTCCCCAGTGCTCCATCAGTACTAATAATGTGACACTGCGGCCAGGGCAGCTCAGCACACCAGCCAGGTCCAGCTGGCCCCCCAGTACCGCCGCCACAGGACCATGCATCTGCTCTGCGCCTGTGGGACAGCCAGGAGGACTGAGTGAAGGGAGAGCAGGTGCTGGCACACAGCAGGCCAGGGCACCTGCATGCACGGTCCCTGCCCGACACAGAACAAGCATATCCTCAAACCCAGCACGCAGGAGAGACATCACCAGGAGCTCATTTCCTTGAGCTCACAAAATTCATGCTGTTCCCATTATGCACATATTTCCTCCCATCCCTGGAATCACCAGGTGAACAGGTGGGGAGAATCCAGTCCCAGCAGCACCCCATTCTTCTGCAGTGTCCAGAGAGCATGGGTTCTTAATCCCTTGGCTCTCACATCCCTTTGAAAATTGGAAGAAAGTCTTGGACTCCCCCTTCACTCCCAAGAAATACACAACACACGCGCCTGTGGCATTTGCAAGATATCTGTGCCCAAGGGAGGTTCTGGGCCTTCCAGCAGGGACCACAGCTTAGCCCTCCAGCTATTAAACTCTCCACGGGCCGGGTTAAGTTCATAAAATGTAAATTTATGGGTGCCTGGGTGCCTCAGTCTTAAGCATCAGCTCAGGTCATGGATCTCACAGCTCATGGGTTCGAGCCCTGCATAGGGCTCTGTGCTGACAGCTCAGAGCTGGGGAGCCTGCTTTGGATTCTGTGTCTCCCTCTCTCTGCCTCCACCCCTGCCCCCGCTCCCCCACTTGTGATCTGTCTCTCTCGCTCTGTCTCTCAAAGATAAACAAACATTAAAAAATTTTTTTTTAATCAAAAAAAAATGTAAATGTAGACCTTCAGCATGAATTTTCTTTTTTGTTGTTAAAAACAGCTTATGGGGAAGCCTGGGTGGCTCGGTTGGTTAAATGACTGACTCTTGATTTAGGCTCAGGTCATGATCTCACAGTTTGTGAGTTCAAGCTGTGCTGATACAGCAGAGCCTGCTTGGGATTCTCTCTCCCTCTCTAAAATAAATAAACTAAAGAAAAAAAAAAAAAAAAAAGTTTTAAGGTGTTCTGCAGTTACTTTAGCCCCAGCCTTTCCTGTGTGAGCACTCCTCAAGCTTTGCAGCTCCCACCTGACCCCGGGGGCGTGGCCCTACCACAGTAGAGGGTGTGGTGTAGACAGCTCGGGCAGGGGAGAGCACCAGCTTGCCTTACACTGACATGCTGTACGAGTCTGGCATTGACCTGGAAGCCAGGGTAGTTCAAGAGTGGGGACTGCAGTCGCCCTGGGGAAAAGCACCCTACACTCCAGAGAATGAAAAGCAGAGACAGACGTTGAGGCCCGTGGGTTTAGGAGCATTCAAGTTAGCACATCCCTGTGCCAGGAGAGACCAGGCTGCCACCCAACCCCATCCCAGGGATGAGGGAGCATAAAGGCAGGCGGACCCCCCAGACCACCCCCAGCTAAGATAGGTATGACATTCCTCAGCTCTCCTGGCTGCCCAAGGGCAAAGGAAAGGGGAAAAACAATGGTTAGCTGATAGAGATCCCAGTCATGCAGGACAGGAGTCTCCAACAGTTTACAAATATCTTCGTAAATTACAAGAAAAAGGCAATCTTATCAACAGCCTAATCTCCAGAAACCTGGAGCCCCAGCATCACCCCTCCACAGTGATGTGGGGAACAAAGGCAAGAAGGAAATGGCAGGTAACATTAAATTTCCACATAACCTGCAGCCCATTGACAAACACTTGTGGCAAATACAGAGTATAGTTTCTCCAGGAACCCCTTGCTGTCCTAACGTTAATGTCTTACTAGAGGAAAACCTCCTTAGCTTGACAACAGGGAGGACTCAGGTATCTTAGGAGTCCTCATTAGCACATCAAAGTCCCTCTGGAGGGCTCCCTTTCGACTTTACCAACTCCATAGTATGTAATCAGTCACTCCTCACAAGCCCGGTGCGCTCTTCCTGCCCCCGGGTCCTGTCCCCGTGCTTTAATAAAATCACCTTTTTGCACCAAAGACTTCTCAAGAATTTTTTCTTGGCCTTTGGCTCCAGATCCCACCCCTCACCATCACTCCAAAACCTCATCAAAATGAGGGTAAGAAAAGAGAGGCTGCATTTGTAACGGCCACTCCTGACAGCACGGACACAAAGCAGCAACAAGGGGCAGGGGAAGGCAGAAAAGCAGGTGCAAACCTTGTAAACTGTTTTCAGAATTCACTTTGATGGTTACAGTATTTGTGCAGTTATTCTGGGAGCACTGCATGTGATGCAGGGCTACATAGCTGAGTAATTATGGGATATCCGAACTCTATCATCTCCCTGTTCTGAAGAAGCAGGAGTCTTGGTATGGAAAAAAGGAGATACGCGGTAGGTGAGGTCTGGTAAAGTCCTATGATCCTGGATTTGAATGGGATGTAACACTATGAACTCAGAAGGCAGTGCCTCTCTAAAGATACACTTATTTAGGGGCTCCTGGGTGGCTCAGTCGGTAGGGTGGCCAACTACAGCTCAGGTCATGATGTCGCGGTCTGTTGAGTTCGAGCCCCGAGTCGGGCTCTGTGCTGACAGCTCAGAGCCTGGAGCTGAAAGGGCGGGCCTACGCCGGCCAACTCCATCTTGTTCTGTGTCCTTCACCTTGACCACGCCTCCTCCCCTTGAGTAACCTCCCGCTCACCTGCCTAACAGGACTCGGACCCTTCCCCAGCCAATCGGCTGAGGCCACGGCCATTACCTCACCAACTGCCCCTAGGCCCCAATAAAACCTTTGTCCTTTTGAAACTCGCTCTCTCTCCCCGGTATCTCACCGCTGCGGCTGCGTCGGTGCAGGTAGGGGATTGAGCTCGAGCTAGCTCGAATAAAGGCTCTTTTGCTTTTACATCGGACTCGGCTCCCTAGTGGTCTTTGGGGATCACGAATTCTGGGCATAACAGAGCCTGCTTCCGATTCTGTGTCTCCCTCTCTCTCTGCCCCTTCCCTGCTTGCTCTCTCTCTCTCTCTCTTTTTCTCAAAAATAATAAACATAAAAAAAATTTTTTTAAATAAAAAAAGATACATTTATTTATAACTCCCAGTTCTGCTCACTGAAAGAGCCAACAAACAGCAGCCAATCCAGGAGAAACCAGTGTCCCTCATGCCCAGATTTTGTTCTGGGAACATGGGGAGGGGACAGGGGGGCTCCGTGGAGAAATGGCTGATCTTAGGTCTGGGGTAGGATGGGCACTAGGGGGACGTGGAGCACCTTGTCACAATAAACCCGAGGAAGCAGTAAGGGACTAGTGGCCAAGTGCTAAGCCAGCCAGAACAGGCTCCTATTGGCCAAACATGGCAGAACCTGAACTTTGATAAGGAAAGTAACTACAAAGGATAAAACCCAACAAATAAGTTTAAGCCCGTGAGTTCATATTGATATGTATATATTTTTAAATTCATTGCTGGGTCACCTTTGGAGTGTGACAGGAAACAAAATTCATTTCATAAAGAACCAACACATATGAATTCTACCACCGGGTAGCCAAATACCAGATGAGGGGGGAGGTTTCTGTGTGTTAGTTCTATGGCCAATAAATGGAAAAGAAATGAAAGAATTAGAGTATCACTGTTTTGTGACCCCTAAAGGATTAATGAATGTCAAACACCGAAGCATCAGTCAGTGGCTGCTAATGCCACCAGCGGAGACACAAGCCAGCATGGGCTTCCGGTGAGATCATGCAGGAGCACTTGGTCTTGGCAGAGACACTGGACCAGAGTCTGACCCAGGGCTGGGATCTAGCTGCCAGCCTGCAGGAAACACGGGACCAAGAACACGCTGCTCTGTAGCATCTGGGCCGTGGGGCCTCTGTAGGTAGGGTCAGACCAGGTCTTCGGTAGATAAATTGTAAAGAGAGGGAAATGGAGAGCCTGCGGATTAAAAGAGACTTTATCAAAGGAAACTGGGAGCCAAGCTGACATGTAGGGTGCTCTCGTCTGTGTGCTCACACCCTAGGGAGCCGGAAGCGGTGACTGCACAGGTCAGGGGCACAGGCTGCTCCCGGGAGAGTGGAGGAGGTCGTGCTCAGGACAGGGAATGCTAGGGACCGGGCACCTGGCCAACCCGCTGGAGGTTATGAGGGTGTCTGCTCCATAATAACAAAGTGTCCCAGGGAACGCAGAGCTGAGGGAGGTGGCGTGTGCACAGGGCATTCAGGTGTGCTTACCTGGGGGGTAGACTAAAGCCACATGGTCCCCGACGCTCAGTCGTGCCTTCTCCATCAGGGCGGCGGCAACCCTTTCAGCCCTTTTGTGCAGCTGGACGCAGGTTGCAGTGCTGGTGACGGTGCCCTAGGAACGCAGTCCCTGGCTGAGCGGAGCTGGTGGGGCAGGGCGTGTGCTCACACTGCACACACCCTGTCCCCGGAACCCTGTGGTTAGGGGCCGGGACCACTGCCAGTCCCACAGACACATCCATTGTCTTTCCCCGTCATCTGTGGAGTTCCTGCAGAACGGCCAAAGGTGGCTCTTTGGCCATCAGTGAAGGGACGGGCCACGAGCATCTCAGGAGAGTCTGGAGCAGTGGGGGCTGCTTCTTGTCCAGGGCAGAGACACGGCCATTAAAGAAAACTCTTTTGGCTTTTTTGATAAAATATCTTAAATATAACAACATTATAAAGAATAAAGCCATAAATGTCTAAGTTCTCAATGCCTAATAATATTCTGCCTCATTGTTTAAATTTCTCTTTTTTAAAATAAGCCATCACCACTCTGCATACCACCCTCAATTCATCCTCTCCCTGCCCAGAAACAACCATCACCCTGGATACATATGCACACAGTAATCACATTAAATGAACAGACATCCATAAGCTGCACGGTTGTGCATGTCAAAGCTCCTGTCCCCCAGGTCAGTGGGCCTGCGCCGCGGTGGGTGCCTGGCCGGATGCACAGCTGCCCCGGCTGCATGGGCTCCTCGTTCACTTCACGTCTCTGCCGAGGACAGCCGGGCTGCAGACCAGCTCCCAGCAAATGTTTCCTTCGCTCGGCCGACCAGAGTCGGGCCGGCCTCACAGCTTGTTTTGTCCTTCTTAAGAAAAGTAACAGGGCAGCTCGGTCTAAACATAATGCCCCAGAACAGACCGGCCCCTGGGAGTGGGAACCCCTCGCTTCTCCTCGACTGGTGCTTCCACTGCACAGGCCAATGTGCGTGTATGCAGAGCCAGGCACGCAGGCCCTTGAGGCTTCGCGAAGGGGAGCTAGGCTTGTTTCTCCCATCCCAGCCAAGGTGCAGGATGTCAGCGCCAGGCAGATACTGGGAGCCCAGATGTCCAGAGCCCGCCAGTCCCCTTGGACGACCACCTGTACAGCCACAGGCCTGCTGCTGGGTCAAAAGCCAGCACGTCCTCAGGGACCTAAGGACAATTCAAACCCGAAGAAGGCTGACAAACCAAAAGAAATGCAGTTTTACTAGTGACCTTGAGAAAAGTCTAGAATGGATTTGGAGAAGGCCAGGGCTAGTCTTCTGCTGGCTCCTCCTGAGCTCTCCCTTGGCTTTAAAGATGGCCAACCCCTCCACACAGATGCCTGGCGAGCTCCTCTGTGGGGCCCCCACCCTGGGGCCCTCCTCCCTTGAGAAGCACTCCCTGTGCTCAGGTGCTCAGACCACACACACCGCGTGAGGGCACGTCTCTCCTCCTCCTCTGAGCTGCCACCTCATGTCTGGGCCCGGCCCCCCCCAATAACTGTCAGTCACAAAATAAATGTTAACACTCTTCTAGATCCACAGTTACACAGGACGAGGAATATAAAGTCTTTCTTACGGACCGGTTTTCCAGCAGGGAAGACTCACTTCAAGCGTCCCGAGAGCAGGTGCCCTTTTCCTCTTAACACCGTGTAACTCGGCAGGTATCAATAAATGTGTTTTGAATGAAGGGACAGTGGGCAGCAACAAGCAGAAACAAAAGCTGGACCAGCATTTTTCTAAGAGCACAGTGACCTTCCCTTTACTATGTCAAAGTGCACATGGTCTTACATCTTGTGTGATGCATCTGAGACAGGATTTTTACTGTTATTTAACTTGTCATGTTTCTCTATTTTGCCTACTGGCCCACCCATTGGATGTGAGAGTTACAGCCCCTCCTTTCTATCCTAAGAACTCCAGGTACAGTGTAATCACATCAAAAGGTGCCCAAAATCCTGACAGTGAATTTCTGAATCTATACCAGGATCAGGGCAGTAAGCAGCATTTGCCATGTCAAATCTATAAACAAAAGTCTAAATTCCTAATTTTTACAAAATAAACACTTCCTTTTAACTCATTTACAAGCATACTGTTTGTTTTTTTTTTATAAGCATACTGTTCTTAATTGGGAAAGGAGCTAATGAGAATTTTCCTGTTAAATATAAGATGGGCGGAAACGTTACTGCGTGAATTATGTGACAGCTGAGTGCTCCACAAAGAACGCGGTAGGCAGAGAGGATGGCCTGGCAACGACACCCTGTTCTCCGGGCAGGGACTCTGGGGACAGAGCACCGGGAGCCGGGGAGGGATGGGCACAGGCGGCCTACCTTGGCATTGAGCAGCAGGAACAGCGGGTGGTCGGGGGTGGTGTGCGCCCGCCACTGCAGCACATCCGGCAGGAACAGGAACTGTGTAGAGAGGCCCATCAGTCCACGGCCTTGCCGGGGAGGCGCCTGCCCCGCTTTCCCAGGCACTGGCCACTTGCTGTTACCTTTCTCGCCTGGTCACTGTCCTCCAGGTGAGCCAGCTCCCTCCCTGAGGCCTGGGCGATTCTCTTCCCAGCAACCAGGTTCCCCACGATCATGGAGGCTGGTCCAACCTCTAGGAAACAGGGGCGGAGACCCTGAATGAGAAGGCATGGCTCTGGGTACAGAACTGTCATGTGACTGTACATTTCACTCTTCGCTAACATACAGACGCTCAGGAAACCAGCCACAAGGTTTTAAGTGATGAAGAGAATCTCCCAAATACAAGCAACACCAGACTGAGAAATTTACCAAACGGCATATACCTGGGGGTAGAAGATTTGACCTCAGCCATAACAGAACATTTTAATAGACTTCATTGTTTTACTGCATTTTACATATAAAACAGGACATTAAATCTTTCTTAGTAAGTGTATTTATTTAATGATATTTTATTTGTTCAATAATCAATAAAAGTTATTATTAGCATTTACTAAAACTTTACATAACCAATGGAACAAAAATAACAGTCAAAGCAGGCTTTAAAATTAGTTGTTACATGTGTGAAATCAGGGAGTAGACAGTGGCCATTTGGGTCTCACCAGCCACGGGGCACAGCACCTGTCCCCTGGCACCCGCAGCCTTGGCACAGCTGGCCGCCCCCCCAGCACTGCAGAGGGTCCTTAGATTCCTGAGCTCCAAGACTGCTCTTGGGCGTCATTTCTACTCCCGAAGAGTCACAGCCTCACCTTCCAAGCCTAAGACGTCATGCCTGAATTTAGTCACTCCGACGGGTTCCAAGAGACACGTGAAAACCACCACACCACACAGGTGACGTGATGACGTTTGCTCATCTGTGCCTTGGGTCCAGGGAGGCAGGAGGTGGAGACTGACCTGATGTGCCATTCACTATGGCTCTTAACCCCAGCCCCAGAGACGTAGGGCCCAAGAGGGCTGCACCATTTAACCACAGGTATGGCAGCCACCAACATTAAGACTGATCAGACAAGTATTGTCATGCACGACTAACCTGGTTGTTTCTGGCGAGGTTTGGGGAGGTTGGTGACACAGGTGTGAGGGCACATTAGTACATTACACGGGTGCAGCATCCCCTCCAGAAACCGCTGCTTGGTTTCAGAAATATGAATCCCTCCAAGGGGAGCCTTGGGCAAGGTGTTGGCAGGAACCAGGGCCAGACAGTACACGCCCACCTGGTGGATGCTGTCGATGGCCTGGAAGGCGATAGTAACACGAGTTAGGAGACGCTGTGTTTGAGACCTGGCACACATACTGACACGCTGACCTACTCAACACTGGCGAGAAGCCGGAAGGCTTATGAGATGGGTGAGAACATGCACATCCAAAGGTCAAAGAGGCAGTGACCTCTGAGACACTCTGTTCAACGAGAAGACACGGAAAGACGGAAAGATGTGTGTACATTTCCTACAGTGTAACACACATATACATACACATATACATAAATCTGGAACTGCTTATGTTAAAGAAAGGAAAGTTAGGGAAGCTGTAGGGGGCAGAAGCAGACTTCTCTGAATATCCCTGGCGTTCAGATCTGACTTCGGAGCCATGTATATTTTACTTACAAAAACCTTGAAATTTTAAAAAGCATTCCCCAGTGACTGAAAGTAAGATAAAACAAATGAACTTAGCCGCACTGGAATCAGATTGGTAGCAAAGGCCCATAGAGAGAGTGTATTTATTTAAACATGGTAATTTGATTAGTACCCGCCCCCTGCCCGTGAGATACGTCCTGTGGGCAAAAAGAATTGCAAATGGTAAGCTGCTCTTGGAGATCTCACGTTTTAGAGGTAGTGTGGAGACTAGGATTTTGAGACTGCAGTGCATAGTGTGGCCTGAGGCACGTGAGTGACTGCTGGGAGCTGTGGATGTCTGCAGTCTTTCAGTGTGGCAGAGAGGAGATCCATGGCTTATGTAAAAACCTTGTGGGGCGGAATCTGGCTTGGAACTTGCAGCATGAATTCATGATGGAGGCATCATTTCCTACTCTGTCCACTGAAAAAAGCCCAGAAACAGTGACTGAGCAGCAACGTCAAGTGCCCCGATGGTGGTACCCAATTCCATTTGCCCTAGGAAGTAGCAGGGTCCCTAGAGTCCCCACCGTGACACGTCGAGGACACAAAACACACTGCCTTCCCCCAGCCTCTGAACTTCCTCGTCTCTGCTCTGGCCTCAGAGAATCCCAGGGGAATGTCAGAAGGATTCAAGAGCCAACCTGAGGGGCTCCCACTGGCCACTGAAAAATAAAAAAAACTATAATGGATTGAAACGCATACAGGATGTTTAAATCCACTAGTTCTTTTTTTTTTTTTTTTTAATTTTTTTTTTTCCAATGTTTATTTATTTTTTGGGACAGAGAGAGACAGAGCATGAACGGGGGAGGGGCAGATAGAGAGGGAGACACAGAATCGGAAACAGGCTCCAGGCTCTGAGCCATCAGCCCAGAGCCTGACGCGGGGCTCGAACTCACGGACCGCGAGATCGTGACCTGGCTGAAGTCGGACGCTTAACCGACTGCGCCACCCAGGCGCCCCTAAATCCACTAGTTCTTAACGAAAAGATAAACAAAACTCAGTGGTCACTTTTAGAGGATTCTAAGAAAGCATCTCACTACTCTGAAATCACTCCTTGATCTTGTTTTCCTATACAGCCCACCACCAGGCCCCCAGGTGACCGAGGAGGACATGCACTCTCCAAAGAAGAAACTTCTAAGGCTGCTTGGGTAATGATGAGAAAGTAGCACCACTGTGAAGTCCTAGCAGATCAGTGACTACAGGAGCGCTAAACATCACATGCCACCTTCTATGAAGAACATTTGCCAGAAAACTGAACCTGAGTCTGATCAATCCTCTGGATCTAACCACAATGTGCAGGACTACAGGGGACAGATGACTGTATTAAATAACACCACAGAGGGACAACTGCCAGAATTCAGGCTAAACAAGCATACTGGACAAAGAACTTGGTTTTGTCCATAAACTAATCACAAGAAAAATATGATAAAGAATCTATAGATTAAAAAAGACTTAAAGACCTGTCCCCACCAAGTATAACTTTTCACCTCATTTTGATCCTGAGTCTAACAAACAAGTTAAAACATTAAATAATCAGGGAAGTCTGAATCGTGACTAGATATTTAATGACAACAAGAGATTACTGTTATGATAAAAACACAGCAGGTATAGAGGGAACGTACCTCCCTAAGAAAGGCCATATTTGACAAGCCCACAGCCAACCTCATTTCAATGGGGGAAAAGCTGGAAGGTTTCCCTTTATGGTCAGGAACAAGACAGGGATGCCCACTCTCACCACTTCTATTCAACATGTATGGGAAGTCTTAGCTACAGCAATCAGGAAAGAAAAAGAAATAAAAGACATCCAAATAGTAAAACTGTAACTATTTACAGACGGCATGGTCTTATATATAGAAAACCCTTAAGACTCCACCAAAAACTGTTAGAACTGATAAACACATTCAGTAAAGTCGCAGGGAACATCTGTTGTGTCTCTATACACCAATGAACTACCAGAAGGAGAAATTAAGAAACCAATTCCATTTACAATTGCACCAAAAATAATAAAATACCTGAGAATAAATTTAAATGAGGAGGTGAAAAACCTATACACTGAAAAACTGACATAGATTAAAGAAACTGAAGACATAAAAAATAGACAGATACTCCATGCTCATGGATCAGAGGAATCAGTATCGTTAAAATGTCCACTCTACCCAAAGCAATCCACAGATTCAGTGCAATCCCTATGAAGATTCCAACAGCATTTTTCACAGAACTAGAAGAAAGCCTAAAATCTGTATGGAACCAAAAAAGACCCCAAATACCCAAAGCAATCCTGAGGAAGAACAAAGCTGGAGACATCACCCTTTGTGATTCTGAACTATATTACCAAGCTACAGTAGCCAAAATAGTATGGAACTAGCATCAAAACAGACATACAGGGCACCTGGGTGGCTCAGTCGTTTAAGTGTCTGACTCTTGATTTAGCTCAGGTCGTGATCTCATGGTTCATAAGTCTGAGCCCGGCACTGAGCTCTGCACCGATGGCGTGGAGCCTACTTGGGATTCTGTCTCTCCTCCTCTCTACCCCTCCCCTGCTTGTGTACGTGCACTCTCTCTCTCTCAAAATAAGTAAACTTAAAAACAAAAGACGTACAGATTGATGGAATTAGAATAGAGAACCCAGAAATAAACCCATGCATACACAATTAATTTACAACACAGGAGGCAAAAATATACAATGGGGAAGGGATGGTCTTCAATAAACGGTTCTGGGGAAACCAGGCAGTCACATGAGAAATAATGAAACTGGACCCTTTTCTCACACCACCCACAAAAATAAAATCAAAACTGGTTAAAGAGTTGAACGTAAGACCTGAAACCATGAAACCCCTAGAAGAAAACACAGGTGATGAGCTCCTTGACATCAGTCTTGGCGATGATTTTATGGATATGATGCCAGAAGCAAGAGCAACATAAGTAAGTGGGATCGTTTCAAAGGAAAAAGCTTCTGCTCAGCGAAGGAAACCATCAACAGAGTGAAAAGACAACCTACTGAATCAGAGAAAATATTTGCAAACCATATATCTAATAAGAGGTTAAGTTCCAAAATATATCAAAGATTCCTACAACTCAATAGCACAAACAATCCAGTTAAAAAATTGGCAAAGGGGGGCGCCTGGGTGGCGCAGTCGGTTAAGCGTCCGACTTCAGCCAGGTCACGATCTCGCGGTCCGTGAGTTCGAGCCCCACGTCAGGCTCTGGGCTGATGGCTCAGAGCCTGGAGCCTGTTTCCGATTCTGTGTCTCCCTCTCTCTCTGCCCCTCCCCCGTTCATGCTCTGTTTCTCTCTGTCCCAAAAATAAATAAACGTTGAAAAAAAAAAAATTTTTAAAAAAAAAAAATAAATAAAAAAAAAAAAATTGGCAAAGGATCTAAATAGGCATTTCTCCAAAGAAGACATACATATGCTCAACAGGTACATGAAAAGGTGCCCAGCATCATTAGTCATCAGGAAAATGCAGATTTAAAAAAATGAGATATCACCTCATTCCTGTTAGAATGGCTACTATCAAAAAGACAAGAAATAACAAGTGTTGGTGAGGATGTGCAGAAAAGGGAACCTTCATGCACTGTTGGGTGGAAATGTAAATTAGTTCAGCCACTATGGAAAACAGTATGGATATTCTTCAAAAAATTAAAAGTAGATCTACCATATGATCCAGCAATTGCACTACTGGGTATTTACCCAAAGAAAACAAAAACTCTAATTCAAAAAGATAAATGCACTCCTATGTTTACTGCAGCAGAATTTACAAAAGCTAAGATATGGAAGCAACCCAAGTGTCCATGGACGGATGAATGGATAAAGAAGCTGTGGTGTGTGCGTGTATACACACACACACACACACACACACACACACACACACACACACAACGGAATACTACTCAGCCACAAAAAAGGAGATCTTGCCATTTGTGACAACATGGATGGACCCCGAGGGTATAACACTAAGCAAATTAAGTCAGAGAAAGACAAATACCACATGACCTCACTTACATGTGAAATCTTAGAGCTCACAGATACAGAGAACTGACTGGCGGTAGCCAGGGCTGGGGTGGGGGCTGGAGGAAATGGGTGAAGGGTCAGAAGGTACAAACTTCTAGTTATAAAATGAACAAGTCCTGGGGAGGTCACGCACAGCATAGTCACTACAGTTAAAGACGTGGTATTGCACATTTGAAAGCTGCTAAGAGAGCAGATCTTAAAAGTTCTCATCACAAGAGGGGCACCTGGGTGGCTCAGTCAGTTGAGCATCCGACTTGGGCTCAGGTCCAAATCGGGCTCTGTGCTGACAGCTCAGAGCCTGGAGCCTGCTTCAGATTCAGTCTCCCTCGCTCTTTGCCCCTCCCCCTCTCATGCTCTGACTCTCTCTCTCTCTCAGAAATGAAAAAATCATTTAAAAAAAGTTCTCATCACAAGAAAAAAGTTTGTAATTATGTATGGTGATAAATGTCAACTAGGCTTACTGTGGTGATCACAATATATATAAATATGATATTATGTTGTATACCTGGAATTAATATTATGTCAATTATATCTCAATTTAAAAATAAATAAAAGATATGGCACCTGGGTGGCTCAGTCAGTTAAGCATCTGACTTGGGCTCAGGTCATGATCTCACAGTCCATAAGTTCAAGCCCCGCACCAGGCTCTGTGCTGACAGCTCAGAGCCTGGAACCTGCTTCAGATTCTGTTTCCCTCTCTCTCTTCCTCTCCCCTGATCATGCTGTCTTTCTCTCTCAAACATAAATAAACATTAAATAAACAAATAAATACAATTATTAATTTTTAGAGATGTGATAGTGATATTTCTTGTTTAAAGAAATAACAAAATCTTTTTAGTTTTTATTAATTTTTTTTAACGTTTATTTATTTTTGAGACAGAGAGAGAGACAGAGCATGAACGGGGAGGGTCAGAGAGAGGGAGACACAGAATCTGAAACAGGCTCCAGGCTCTGAGCTGTCAGCACAGAGCCCGACGCGGGGCTCGAACTCACGGACCGGGAGATCATGACCTGAGCCGAAGTTGGCTGCTTAACCGACTGAGCCACCCAGGCGTCCCAAGAAATAACGAAATCTTTACAGATAAAATGTGATATCTGGCATTTGCTTCAAAACACTCCCAAGGGAGGGGCTCCTGGGTGGCTCAGGCCGTTAAGCATCTGACTTCAGCTCAGGTCATGATCTCATGGTTTGTGAGTTCAAGCCCTGCGTCGGGCTCTGTGCTGACAGCTTGGAACCTGGAGCTTGCTTCAGATTCTCTGTCTCCCTCTCTCTCAAAAATAACTAAATATTAAAAAAAATTTTTTTTAAATAAATAATAATTAAAAAAAAAACACTCCTGGGGGTGCCTCGGTGGCTCAGTTGGTTAAACGTCTGACTTCGGCTCAAGTCATGGTCTCCCAGTTTGTGAGTTCGAGCCCTGCGTTGGGCTCTGTGCTGATAGCTCAGAACCTGAAGCCTGCTTTGAACTCTGTGTCTCCCTCTTTTGCTGTCCCTCCTCCTCTCGCACTCTCTCTCTCTTTCAAAAGTGGATAAACATTAAAAAACAACAATAACAAAAAAGAACAACAACAAAAAAACCCCACTCCTGAGGGAGAAGAGGAAGAGGCCTGGTGGGGACACAGATGGGGCCTGGATTGGTAACTGTTGAACAGAGTGATAGGAACATGGGGATTATTACATTCTTCTTTTTGTTTGTTGTACTAAAAATATTCCATAATAGGGGCACCTGCGTGGCTCTGCTGGTTAAGCATGTACACTGTTGCCCATAGCAGTTTTTATTCATAACAGTAAAAAATTAGCAACCCAAACGTACATCAAGACGGAAATAGGTAAGCAAAGAAACACAACTCAGCAATCAAAAGGAATTAACCACTGATCCACACAACACAAGGAATCTCAAAAACATGCTGAGGCAAAGAAGCCAGACAGAAGAGCAAACACTGTGTGATTCCCTAACACAGAACGTCTGTACAGGAAGGAAGACGTCCTATGCTGCTCCCCTGTACTGACACAAAGCCTGTTCTCTGGGCCGGCCAGCAGCATGGGGGCGAGGGACACTGGAGTGATGCAAATACTCTGCATCTTAGATATCGTCGTGTAGTGTTACTTGGGTGCATACTTTTGCCAAAACTCATCAACCTGCCCACTTAAAAATGGGCTCATTATACCTGTAAGTTCCATCCAATCAAGTCGACTGAAAACCTCTCACTGAATGGTACCTTTAAAGCTGGTGTGCTTTACCGGACGTAAATTTTACCCCCTTACCCCCAAAGAGAATATGTTGAACCCCAGTTCAGTATGTGAGAAATGAGGGCCGTGCAGGGAAAGACGGTGCCAGTGAGTGGGCAGAGGGACAGACTGGGACAAGCAAGTGTAACAACATGTCAATCACTGCAGAACCTAAAGACTGCATATTAGGAATTTTCTGTACATTTCTTTCAACTTCGCTGTATGTTTTGCGTTTTCATAAAATGTTGGGAAAAGCACTGGTGCGGACGTGCACAAGCTCTCATTTCTCACCAGCCCCCGGGGCAATGGCCTGCTGTGAATCCAAGTAAGAGTCTCTCTTTAAATCATCCTAATTGACAGATTTATGGGACTGCTGTTTTGGGACATACTAACCCTTGAATAGCATTACGGTTTCTTTTTTTTTTTTTTTAATTTTTTTTTTCAACGTTTATTTATTTTTGGGACAGAGAGAGACAGAGCATGAACGGGAGAGGGGCAGAGAGAGAGGGAGACACAGAATCGGAAACAGGCTCCAGGCTCTGAGCCATCAGCCCAGAGCCCAACGCGGGGCTCGAACTCCCGGACCGCGAGATCGTGACCTGGCTGAAGTCGGAGGCTTAACCGACTGCGCCACCCAGGCGCCCCAGCATTACGGTTTCAAAATGCGGTTCTCTCATCCTCACAAAGCCCATGTTTATTTAGTGCCTACTGTATGCAGGCAGTGCGGGGTGGAGGGTCCTGGAAGCCACGACTCTCAGTGGGTCAACCCTGTGACCAGGTGGGGGGCAACCACACATCGGCCTGCTCAGCATGGCTACAAAAGGTGCTCCAAACACTGAGGTAGAGAACAGGGCAGGCAGGCAGGGCGCCGAAGGGTACAGCTGTATACTTGGACTCATCACACTCCGAAAAACAGGCCAGAAAGGCAGCGAGCCGCCTGGGCCCACCTGCAGCACGCGACTCATCCACTGGAAGCTGTCCTCCTCGGAGGCATCAGGCCGCTGCTCAGCCACAAGCACGATCCGGTCATCGTGCAGCACCGTCACGGAGAACACGGCAATCCTGGGGGAAAACGAGGACAAAAATGACCACCCAGCAAAGGGCACTGAGCAGGACACAGACACTCGCTCTCACTTGGACGATGTGAAAGTGCTAGTGTTCACAAGCCAATCTAGCAACCGGCTGCTTGCTTCGAATCTAAAGAGCAACCAGTCCCTAATCTCCTACAGTGTGGCTGAAATAAGTTCCAATTCACTAAAACAAAAAGGACTTCGGGGGAAAGCAAAACAACCAGGCACATATCTTAAAAGACAATTTTCCTTAATTATAATACATGTGGTACATTTCCGTGTGCAGAAATCTTTGTCCACAAGTATTATGAGTTCTATGGGGTGCCTGAGTGGCTCAGTCGGTTAAGTGTCCAACTCTCGGTCTCAGCTGGGGTCATGATCTCATGGTTCATGGGTTCAAGCCCCGCATCGGGCTCTGTACTGACAGCGTGGAGCCTGCTTGGGATTCTCTCTTTCTGCCCCTCCCCCTTGCTCTCTCTCAAAATAAATAAATAAATTCTAAAAATTTCTTTTAATAACTTAAACATCCTTAAAGTTAAATAATAACTTAAAAGCCTGCTTCTCAGATGCTGCCCTCCCTCCATGCATGTGCCCCCTCCCCTGGGGTCTGCTTTCTGGACGCCAGCCCTTTTCTCACTCCATCTCTCTTAATTTTTCTTTTCAACTTTCTTTTTCCTTACTTCCGGAGAAGTTCCTTAATCTGACTTTCCAACTTATCACTTCCTTCTCTAGCTGTTATCTATCCTACTGTTTATTCCATTTATCACGTTTGTGTTTAAGAACAAAGAACTCCTTTCACGTGCTAGCATTCTTGGGACATTGTTCCTGTAGGGCACACTCTATCGGCTGTGGCTCATTTTGAGGTGGTTACGGTGGTGGGGACAGGAAGGTACCCTGTCCAATGGGAGATGCAATCACCCAGACCTCCATTAATCACTTGAGATGGCACGGATTTCTCAGGATTGGCCTTCGCCTCCAGGTACCACCAGGTTCCGGTGGCCTCCCTAATCTAGTCCAGAAACAGGCGTGGGCCACCCTGACCTTATGCCTATGGATACCCACACCAACAGTGTCCCATTTTTGCTGTGAGGGCAGGTCACGATGTCCTGGCGTCCCATGCTCTAGGCACCCATACAGGCTTGCCCTGCCAGTTTCTCCAGGGTGGTCATCCCCCACCCCTGTTGTCCTGACCTAAGAGAAGGGCCAGCAGTGCCCACCATTTGGCAGAATTCCTTAAGGATTTCTTTAAGGGACATTCAAAGGCAGGGTCTAGCCAGGCTCAGGGGTACCTTAGTGTGAGTAACAAGAGCCCCCCCCTCCCTTGAGAAGAAAATTGAAAAAGCTCCGTCAGTTCAATGGGCCAACTAGGAGACCAGGCTGCTCCTCCAGGGCAAAGAGCTCAGGAAGTGAACAGAGTCAGACAGGGTTTTCCTCTCCTCACCCTAGCTGCCCTGGGTCTAGGCCAGAGGTCCATTTATTGGCTCAACAGAAATGAGAATCTTTAAAGGGCTTGCCTAACACACTAGAAAAGCTGAATTGATTCTTATCCCAGGAGCAAGGTAGGGCCTCTGTGTGTCTCGCTGAACCTTAGCAGAAGAGACACTCGGCCATCGGTGATTTCAGAGCACCTGGTACTTGGTTGTTTCGGTTTGCATGTCTAGGTTCTAGGATGCTGACCCAAGTGCTCCATGGGCCTCATCCTCTGAAAGAGTTGCGTGAGCACTGTGAGAGGTGAGGACAGAACAGGCTCCTGGCTGCAAAGATCATGCTCTTTCTGTGAAGTTTTTCTGATGGGCCGGAAGTTTTAGGTTTTGTGTATTCAAATCACTGGGCTTTCCTTCTACTGAAGACAGGCTTCTCAACTCAAACTGTAAGTAGAGAAGGGATCTAGAGCCACAGCACAGGGACCCGCAGCGCATCACCTGCCTCTGTAGACAAACTTCATGGGCTCCACAGCCAGCGCAGTGGCCACGATGTCATCCGCGTTGTGTCTACGAACTCCAACCACCATTAGCCCATCCAGCTTGCCCACGACAAAAACCAGGTTATCCTGGAAGCAAGGACGCTGGTCAGGACTCAGGATACGCAGGCAAGCCCTGGGGGGGTCAGGCAGCTGATGGCTGCTCCAAGCAGCCAAAAGCACATGGAAACCAAGGAACAGACGGGTCCACATGGCCCAGGGGTGGCTATGGGGTGGAAGGGTCATGCAGCCTGGTGGGTTGGGCTGGGGGCCAGGGGACATCTGGAGGGGAGTCGGCGGTGGAAAGGTGAAGCTGTACAGGACTCCTACTGCTACTGGGCCTACGGGCATCAGGAACATCCTGAGCTGACAGTCCCGTCGTGTTTGCTGTCCTGTGCGCTATGGGATGTGGAGAGTAGTCCATGGCCCCTAGATACCCAATAGATGCGGGCAGCGTCCCTCCCACTGAGGTGTGGAGGCCCAGGTCCTGGCAGCAGAACATACTCACAGGCCCGATGAAGCCCAGCAGCCCTGTCCTGGTGAAAGGCCTGTCAGACACGGGGGCTCCTCCTGCTGTGACCGGGACAGTCTGCATAGAACAGAGAGGGGACAGTCAGGCTGTGGTCCATGGATAATCAACCAGCTGGCCACTAAGACGCAGCAGGCAAGCAGGAGAGCTCAGCACACACTCTGCCTGCTGGCAGATGAGGCTGTCGCCCAAGGTTCCCTGGGCGGGGGAAGGAGTCCCTGCCAGCAGATGAGACCCTCCTGGGGCTCCCACACCCAGCATGGCCTGTGTCCCTCCTGCTACCCCCTTATTTCCACGTGTCCAGTGCCTGGCCCAGAGGAGTGGGCACTCATTGGACTCATCCCAACAAGTCAACACTTCCAACATGCGAAGTGCTGGCTTCCGGGAGCTGACCTTGCCCAGTGTGCTGCATCAGTGCTTATGGAACTTAACTCCAACATAAAGGTCACAAAAAGGTACAAACCTCAAAGACGCTCTTTGTGATTCCAAGTAGACCATAGTACGCTGTGCCAGTTGCGCTGGAATTGACACATATTTCTCCAACCTCATCAGTTTTACAGAGATAAGGGGTACCTTCTACCTTCACAACACACACATCAGCTAAAAAGAGAAAAAACCCTCAAAATCATAAGCATGGAAATACACTTAAATGGGTCATTCACAGAGATCTACTTGCTGCTACGTTTGCAGTTATGGGAACAAAACATTATATACGCAGTATGTTCTTAGGATGAGTTCTAGGACATGTAGAATCCACGCTCTATGCAGGCGCAAATCTACATTTTATACGTAGTGTGTAACCACAACACAATGCATCCTGCACGTATAAGCCCGGGCTGACAGGATTCCACGCCCCCTCATGTGGCCCTCCTGAACCCACGGGACAGGCCGGCTGACCCCATAGTTCCCTTGTCACTAAGCAGTTCCCCAGCAGACAATCCTGGGCATTGGGGACCTTGCCTGTCAGGTCACTGCAGCCCCAGGCCGGCCAGCCCTGCAAGAGCAGGCCCACAAACAGCTTCCAACAGAAGAGTGACGTGCGTGCCAGAACACACAGGTGTCTGTTAAAACAAACTCGGTCACTCAGTGATGAATTAAGCAGCCTGTGGGGGCCTGCGCACTGCCCTCCCTTGGACTCTAATACATGCTCCTGTCCAAAGACTCAGGCGATCAGGAAGACAAAGAAGGGGCACTCATTCAGCGACTTTTGTTTATTCACAAATCCAACCATGTTCTGTAAAGTGGAGGCTGGTGCTCCTGTGCAGGTCACTGTGAGCCCGCAGCTCACAGCCAGATACTCTCACAATAAGGCACAAAAGGCCGCAAATCCACTTCATGCGGGGCTAACACAGTGCAAGGTTAAGTATCTGCTTAGCAAGGCGCCATCAGCCCTCACCAGGCCAATCGGCTCCGCAACTGTCCCAGTGAACACATGCTGACCTGGGGAGCACTGCACACACACACCCAGAGGAGCACTATACACACACACACACACACACACACACACATACTCCTAGGGGAGCACTGTGTGCACACATGCCTAAGGAGGGTGGTCAAGATAGTTACCCATGAATCTCAGAAAGGCCTGCATGGTGAGGAGACAGCAGAGCAGCTGTGAGGTCATCGCAGTGAGGGGTAACCTCAGAGCGGCATGAACAGAGCATCCCCTATTCACAACTGTCACTAGGGACTCCTGGGCCAGGCTCAGTGCTCAGTTTCCCTCTGCGACACTTAGGTCGCTCTATCACCCTCTCCTGTGGCATTGCCATGGGGCCAGCATTCAGGCGCACGGGGCCTAATGGGCAGGAGGGCTCACGTAGGCCTTTCTGGAAGCCACAGGAATTTCCTGGAAGCTTCAGGGTCATGCTCCTAATGTAACACATACTCCTTGCTGGTATAACCCAATTATCAGGCTGTTTACAGACGTGCAGTGAGGTTAAATGCCTCAACGTGTGTGACGCACGAAGCCTGTACCTGGCCTGCAGGGACTGCTCCGTTTCCCAGACACCAGACAAGCACAAGTCAGGTTCAGAGGCCACAAGCACACCCTCATATTTTCACTCAACCTTAAATTTATCACAAGGGCAGGCACAAACTGAAAAGATGTATTACAAATTAAAACACCAATTTATACAGAAAAACATTGTTAATAAGCCTTTTACTTGTGTGCTTGCAGAGCACTCCTTCAAAGCCTGGAGCACTTTGGACTCTCCTTCTGTCAACCGCTCGCAGGACAAGACACACTCCGGCTGCATCCCTCACCTCCAGGCAGCACCTGACCCACGTCCTGAACAGTAAGAACTGACAACTTCTCTTCAGTATCAACTCTGATCACGCCAAAACTGAGACCGCTCATCGACAGGACAGCTTTTCGTGGAGGAGGTCCTCCCAGGTCTGGTGGCCTAGAAAACGAAACCAGACCAGCTGACAAGGGGACAGAGCCCATGGGGGAAGGGACCCACGGCCCACCTAGCCTGCAGGACGATGCTGCACCAAAGCCCCTCTTGGCACCACACCCTGTGAGGACAACAGGCCACACGACTGGCCACAGCAGACAGTCTTCCTGAAGGCGCTGCAGCGTTTCCACCCCACGTGCTATTCCCCACGTGGGGACCTGCACACACCTCCCACCCAGAGGCAGGGTCTGCGTCCCTTCCTTCATCTGGTGGGCCTGTGACAACCGTGTAAGTGATACTATGTGACTTCCCAGGAGGGGTCCTAACGGTGATTCAGCTTCTACCTGGCTGTGCTGAGACCTTTGCTGGGAGCCTTGGGCAGCCAGGTGAGCAGAATGACGTGCCTGCACAGGCCCAGGGCAGCCCGCTCCAGAGACTGTGCAGGAAGCCACGTCTGCCAGCCCAAACTCCGGACACAGAGAGCGAAGGGAAATACAATGGCTGTTGCCAGCAGGTGTGGGGGTGGGGTGCGCAGCTGCAGCTGGGACCCGAGTAACAAAGGTCAGTGTTTTCTCCAGTGAGAAAAAGCACACTGTTGGGCAAGAGAAGTCACCACAGAACAAAGGAATGAAGAACACCTTATGGCGTGTGAAGGATAAAGATGTTATTTTTCTTGCTGAGTTGTTAAAATTCTAGGATTACTGAAGACTTGCACATATGAAAGCACAGACTATGAATATACTAATCTAACATTCTCGACTAACCATACCGCCCCCCACCCCAGGATGGCACTCGGAGCTGCTGGGGACAAGAGCCCTGGGGCAGGCGAGAGGTGACCCGGGAAGGAAAAAGTGGCCTGGGGAGCGCCATGGGTGTGGGAGGAGCACAGACGGCCCTGGGGACTTCCCCGTGAGTGGGCGGTGCTAAGCATGGGTCACGGTGCTTCTCCAGGAAGGGTGAGGGCCCCACAAGCACAGACCCCCGTGCACGGCTGCCAGCACTTGCAGATGCAGGGCCCTCCCCAGGGCAGGGAAGAAGAGCCCTGGCTGCTATGTTTACCAAGGCCAAGGAGGAGGAGAGGCGCTCAGGGAAGACAAGCCCATGATTACAGTCCCGGGAGCAGCTACACAGGTCCCACCACCAACAGGGCGAGGGGCATGTGCCCCGGGGGACCGCGCCATCACTCTGCACACACGCCTGGGAACCTGGCACAGGATGGCGCGTTGATTGCTCCAGAGCGTTGACTGCTCCTACTGCTCAGAGACAGACTGGCTGTATTTGGTACCACAGGTAATTCAGCTGTAGGAGTGAGAACTCCGTGTTTACAAGACTAAGCAAGCAACCACATTACCTGCGGATGGCGACCGTCAGCGCCTCAGGAGAACTGGCGCAAGGACAGATGACCTCTGGCCTCAGCCCTCTAGACTGGAAGACATTGAGGAACGCATCACAGGAGGATATGGACCCTGCGTAAGACAGAGGGAGACAAGCGGAGGGGTGGGCTGTTTCCATGAAAAACACGGTGCATTTTGAAATCACTAGCAGAGAAGAGTTGGAAATTCCTCCCAGAAAGCCTGTGTCTAACCCCTGCCGTGTTTCTGAGTTCTAACTCACAGCCAGCCTTGCCCTCACCCCTCCTCCCAGGTCTGCTGAGTGGGAAGTGACAGAGGAGTGTTTACAGGCAACTCTTCCTCCTCACAAGGCCCAGGTGCATGTAAGCGCCTGCTGTGGAAAGCGCCTTGGGGCCACGGGGTCCCTGCCCTGAGCGGCCCATGCACCACCCCCAGGCTGCCCCCCTGCTTCTTCCCTGCTCTCCCTGGCCAGTCTGGGGTGTCACAGATGTGGAAACTCAGCTCCCCGGTAAGTGGGTGCTGCCTGCTTGGGGCCGCAACCATCAGGACCCCAGGGCCGTACCACAAACCTCAAGCTCTCTGCCACAGAGAGGCCCAGGAAGGGGAGGGGCCCGCGTCCCGCTCGTGCTGGGCACTGGTAGACAGCAGAGGACACACAAGACAACCCAGCTCACTCAGGGGGCATGCGGAGCGGCAGGGTCTGAGGTTTGTGGAGGATCAGGTCTGGCGAAGGGCTTCCTCGTGGAAGCCTAGCGACCGGGAGGGTGGAGGCAGTGCCAGGTGAGAAGCTGTTGGCAGTGGGCTGTTCAGGTGGCTCGGGGACACAGAGCAGCGAGCAGCTCTTGGTATCTTGGAGGCAGGATGGAGGAGGCCCTGCTGGGCCCAGGTGTGGGTGGAGGAGCTAGAAGGCGGTGTGCCCTCCTGAGCGGTGGGGGACCCAGGGGTGCAGGGCTCTCAGGGCCCTTCTCACCAGGGGACTAGATGAAAGGCCAGCCTCTGGTCCAGGGTGGTTTCAATGCAAAAACAGCAGCACACAGCTGTTAAACCCACAAGAAAACCCACCTACCTGGTCAAGGGCTTTGTGCTGCATAGAAACCCCACCAAAGGTCAACGGAGCCTCCCCTGCGGCAGGCCTCGGACAGCCCCCAACGGGCAGCCACGCTCAGACCCTGTGCAGAGCCCAGGGCGCACATCAGCCGCCAGGGGAAATCCCACAAGGAGGTGGAGCCAGATCAGTGGGGCCGCAGGGACCAAGGACGGAGGCTGGGACAGGCTCCCATTAACATCTACATTCTGGTCATTTCTTAATGTATCTTCTGTCAATGGTGTTAAAACTGCTTTTAAACTCAGAGCCTTCATAAACATGCATGGGAGATACCAGTGGGTACCCCCCCCCCCCCGCTCCCCACCACCAGGGGTTGTATGTCACAGCAGGTTACAGGACATTCATTTATTTCATGCACACGGAATGTCGCCATGCTGTTTCTTCCATCTTCTACTAAAGCCTCTTCCCCCCAGAGTCAGGCCTGCGGGAGGAGAGGCCACGTCCTCCACCAGCTGGGCTTACTCACAGGGGTTTGCGCCATCAGCCACGATCAGCATGCGCAGCGAGCTGAGGCTGACGTCCCTCTGTCCTCGCTGAGCTAGGAGAGACCAGTGCATGTCTCGGGATTTCACCAGCGCGGCCCGGGCTGCAGAGGAGGAGCACAGACATGCCCTGTGTCATGGGAAAGTGGTGCCCTGGCACCTCACAGACACACATGCAGGTGCACGAGAGGACAGACAACACAGACTTGTTGCCTGTCTGTGTTGTTGCCTCCCTGCAGCCATGTCCCATAGGCAGTGCAACTGTCCTGACCTGCTGTGCTTAAAAACCAGCTCTGAGGTCTAATTCAGACACAGAAATCTCAGATCTGTCTCCCAACTTTAATTTTCTCTTAAATAAGCTCTATCTTGCTCTTCCCATGTCTGCTCTTCTGTCTTCTGTGGTCCCTACCTGAGCTGCTGACTCACACGGTCATGTGGCCAGGCCCACCGTGTGCTGGGAAGACACCAGGATGTGAAGAGACAGACTCGGCCCTCAGTCCTGGCTGCGCACAGACTAGTGGGCCACACCTGCCAAATCCACCACAACTTGAGCTGTCCTCCATAAAACAGGAGAAACAGAGACAGCTACCACCCAAGGCTGTTGCAAAGATGCACAGCAGAGCACGCACCCAACGTCCGCATGTGGCCGCCAGCGCTGCGATCAACATGGGCAGTCACCGGGGACAAGTTAGTGGGAGAAAAGAGACCTGAGGCCCAGCCTCTGGGCTTTCTGAAGGTGCCCCCCAGCCCTGCTGGAGTAGAGACAGGGCCGAGGGTTGTGCAGGTGCTCAGGGAGCACTGCAGCTAACCAAGGCAGGGGGCAGGGCAGGGCACGGCAGGGCCCATGGACAGCCCCATGGCACTCTGTCTACATTGCTTCTTTGGAATCAGCAGCTCTGCTAGTGGTGGCTTGAAAAGCCCGGCTTCAGATTAAAACCCTCTCTATCTACTACTAAGAATTGAGAGTAGTGATGTGACTGTAAAGGAAATTTCAAGAGAATAAAATCAGAAGCCTATGGTCCTTGCAGGAGAGAGCTGTCATGGCGCTGTCCTCCACAAGGGTCATCCAGGCCGTGCACGCAGGTCAGGCAACGTCTGAGACGTGGTCACGGCACATGCGGGCTGTGGGGGCTCCTCAGCCCGCATCTGCAGTTCTGTGTGTCAGCTTTATTGTTTTCTTAATCTAAGTGACCTCTTTTTTTTTTTTTAATTTTTTTAACGTTTTATTTATTTTTGAGACAGGGAGAGACAGAGCACGAACGGGAGAGGGTCAGAGAGAGAGGGAGACACAGAATCCGAAACAGGCTCCAGGCTCTGAGCTGTCAGCACAGAGCCCGACGCGGGGCTTGAACTCACGGACAGTGAAATCGTGACCTGAGCCGAAGTCGGACGCTTAACCGACTGAGCCACCCAGGCGCCCCCTAAGTGACCTCTTTAATGAAGGGTGAATCCAACGACGGTGCTGTTTCCCGTTACCTTTATACGAACACACTTTCTGAATCCAGGACAGTGGGTTCACTTTCATCAGTGCGTACGGGATGCTGACCACGTGCATCCTATTCATAACACTCTGTGAAAAAAAACCAGAGGTGCTCAGGGGCAGGCCTCGTCCAGGGGCAGACAGCAGAGGGCCACACCACGCCAGAGAAGGCAAAGATAACGTCAATGGCCTTCTCATGATGACACTTCATTTCAGATAAGGGTTAATTACATCACCTAAAAATAGGGATTGGTGTCATCTATTGATAGGAAGCACTAGAATCCCTCATTGCAACAATTAGATCATTTAGCATACAACACTCACTGTTAACACTCCATGCCACAGACCAGCATCCCTTTTGAAATCCAGCACATTTGTTAATGTTTCAGCTGAAAGTGGACAAAGATGGTTAAGCCACTGAGTGACCCTCTTCACAAGTCATGTGCATTTTTAAAGAAACCGAGATGAATACATCATTGACATGAAGGGTTTTAGGAAACATACACAACATTTCCAAACACCATGCACTAATTCATCAATTATCTTGGTTATCTATTCATATTACCAGAAAAACTCAAAAGTAGGTCAATATGATTTTGGATTCAAACAGAGAGCTATGCTGATCCCTGGTCCGAAAACACAAGCAACGGCGTGCCCAAGGTGGCTGCTCAAGCCTCTCACTCTGCAGTGAGATGTGGGGTGAGGACTCACCATGGACACGCTTACTTCTCACTTTACACCCAGACTCCCCCATTTCTCGCACCGAGGCCACTACCCTCCATCTTCGGGCAATGTCACGGGCTGCTCGTGTTGTAGCCCCCTCAGAAAGCTGCCCCTTCTCTCTGCTCTCCCCCAGCGGAGGTGGCGGACGCATGAGCGGGTGGCGACCCAGGCCGCACACAGCCTTGTGCTCGGCAGGACCTGGCTCCAGGCCCCACACAGGGGCTGTGAGCAAATGTGGCCCCCATCAAAACCACAGCAACGCCCAGGTGCATCCCCACAGGATGGACACCAAAGGTGAACACAGGTCTGCTGTGCCAGGAAACATGAGTGCTTTCTGAATAGGTTCTGTGCACACGCTCCCTTTGTTAGCTAAAGAGCCCACATGAGAAGGGATACATAGATCTTGACAAAAAGAAAACCATGTGACTTGATTTAACGAATCCAATTTTTAAAAAATTATTCAGGCCCTTGAATATATCTAAAATCATTTTCCAAATCTTAACTGAAGTCTTCAGCTACCCCTTTTAATTTCATTATTTTTTTAACCCCTTACTTTTAAACACCCATATTTTAGTTATTTAAACACACCATTCAATTTACTTTCTAGTTTTATTCAATTCCAGTATTGCTATGGTAAGGAAACTACCATGTATCCATTGTTATAGTTTTTAAAATAACAGTTCTCTAAGTTAAATATCCAATATTTAACAGTAAATGGGGGGGGGGGGCTACCTATATGTTACCAACAGAAAATCTACAACCATAAAGATTCCATTTCTGTATTTGCATGCATGACAGCTTAAGCCAAAACCATACTCATAGAATATAGTAATACAAACGTGGGTCCAATAAGATGGTTTTCCATTTTTTTTTTTTAATGCAAGATACACTGCCTCTCAGCTACATCACAGATTGAACCAGCCCACCAGGCATAAGCAAGTGGCAGTGTGTGAATTTCATGCTCTGTAAAATCAACACACACATATATTTTTTTGGAAAGGCCCCTGAGTGGGGCTGCCGGGGTGACCTAACACCCACGCCTCCAGCACGAGCAGAGAGAGCACCGAGCACTCTGGCGACCGGCCCCACCTGGGGCAGAGGCTGGAAGAGCTGCCCGCATGCCCTTACCTTCCGAGTAGCCGCAAGCCTGGGTCAGAGCCCGGCATTGTGCCAGCAGGGATGCGTGGGACACCGTGACCCCCACTGTGCTGCCTTCTTTGCTTGTTTTATACTGAAAGATTTCAAGAAAAAAAATCCATTATGTGATGCTTCTGGAGGCCACAGCAGACAGAATGGGAGGCTGACAGAACTTAAAAAGGAGAAGTGGTCAGTCGTCTGTCCCTCACTAACCATCCTGTCACACCAGAGCACACTTTATGCCATGACTCTCAGGGTGACACCCACAGAGGAAACTAGGACACACCGTGGGGCAAGTGTCCCAGCACACTGGTACACACAGGCTCCCCCTAACTGCTGACATCCCGAGGGAGCTGGGGAGGGATGATCAAGCAGGAGTGAAACCAGACCTGACTGAGCTCCCATCCTGCCCTTTCTGCCTCTGAGGTGATGGTAAGACAGAGGGTAAGTGTAAGCCTGTGACCACGCACACTGTCACGGGAAACGAGCTGGGCTCGTGGGGTCCGCAGGCTCCGAGCGGGACGAGGTCATTACCTCGATGTAGGCAGTCCCGGCCCCTGCATCCCGGGCCGGTGGATGCCAGTCTTTCGGGGGCTTGGTCAGATGCTTCCCATCGATCACCAACCAGGCGAGAGGGGGCCAACCTGTGAAGGCACGGACAAGGCACCGGCCCAGGCAAGTGGTGAGTGGGTCTCAGGGCTGAGCCGCCCGCCACTGGCAACTAGCCACTGAGCACCCCGGGAGCAGAAGTCTTGGTCCCGTTTACTCTACATTAATTCATATTTAAGTCAGTGGGTGCCTCTGACCTGTGACCACCACACCAAACGGCGCAGGCCTAGACCCTGAACTGGGGCAAGGGGTGGGTGGCGAGATACACAGGCTTGTGACCAGGACCTCACTCCTGAAGACCCCTCAGCCCACATAAGGTTCGGCTGCCACGAAAGGATACCCGCGCACCGCAGGTGGACTCCCCCGCCTGCAGGGGCCTACCTTTGAAAGCTGCCACCTCTCCGGTCTGTGCCTTGGGCAGGCCTTTCTGACAAGCATCCGTGGTCAGGGCCAGGGCAACGCCACAGCTTCCCAGCAGAAACCCAACCTGCTGGCTGCCGGCGTCCTGCACAAAACATGGCGAGGCGCTCACGGGGCCGCCACCAAGGGCCCTGCCCGCTCAGGCCCACACACAGAAAGCAGAGTGCTTCACCTTGCCCTTGCAAAGTCCTACAACCCAATCCTATGTAGTAGAGACTATATTTTCATGAAAGTAAAATATAAGCATTTTTAAATTTAAAAGACGTATTTTTGCAATGAAATACAAAGTTCTAGATAATAGGCTAATTTCTCAAAGTGTTTTCCTGCAAACGACATTTTGGAGCATTTTAATAAACTCCAAAAATAACAGCATGGAAATTTCCACTTGAATTGTGTTTAAAATTTACATATTAACCTGGGGAGTCCCGACCTTTGACACTTTTACTTATTCCCCACAGAAATGCACATTCCCTGTCAATGCTTCTTCTATATGTGTCCCTCAGTAAAGGTTTGTCATTTTCTTCTTGCAGGTTTGACAAACCTCTTGCTTCTTCCGAAGAGTCTCTGTAGTCAAATATCTGTTCATCATATATTATCCTTTGAGATACACTGGTTTTATTTAAAACTTTACTTTTGGGATTCTTGAGTATTTGTTGCTGACAATGCTCACTTTAAGTACCTGAACTCTGAAATGGTAGACAGCTTTAATCTTCTAAAATACACGCTTTGTCTACTCCTAAAATGCTATTCGTTTTCCATAACCAGATTACTGACATTTACACTTAAGATGGACTGGCTACCCAGAACATCAGCAAGCTCCCCACATTAATCATTTGTTGGTAACAAAAAAACACATGCTGTTATGTAAGTGGACAGAAATGCAAGAAAATTTCCATCTTGCATATTCAATATTATCACTGAGAAGTGAGCTACAATACATTAATTACTGTGTGATTTATTTATTCCTAAGAAATGAAAATTATTATCAATAAGCATATGGTTTTGGGAGAAAGTTTAACGAAATCTTATCAAATCATAAATTCTATTCATCAGAGAAAAAATGCTCACTGTCTGTACTGGAAAGTTCACAGAGATGATATATTAGCTCCATCTACAGCTTCTAAAAGTCCCTTTCACCAGCAAGATACATACAAATGAGTAACTGTAGGTGAAACTGCATCTAATGTCTCCCGAAGTCCTGCCATGCAGGACCCTCCCGTGGGTCAAAGCAGCACCTGTCTGCCAGAACACGTCCTTTCCCGGGAGGGCAAGATAGGACGTGTCGCCTCTATGTGTCAGCTTTGGAAGAAAACCCCGCGGCCCAGACAGAGTGAACTACCTTTCTTGTTAGCGGCACTTCTATGGGGACAGGAACCAGCTCTGCCAGGAGACAGCCATAAAACCCCACCATGAACATCACAGGGTCACTGTTCGGAAACACCAGGGCCACCTACAACAGCGCGAAGGAAAACCATGAAACCCACTCACGAAGCATGCGATCATTCTCAACACTCAGGATCTCTGCTGACTAGATGGAATCTGGGACAGTTTAGATGATCTTACAGCTTTTCAAATTGGGTTCAGAAAATGTAATTTGGAGGTTAATTCTTGGTCCTTAAACTCCCTCAACCATATAACTTTTCATAGTTTTTAGGCTGGGATCTTTATTCCACATGCAACAAAATAATTTAAAATGTTTGTGTCCAGAGGCAGTCCAGCCCCAGTCTGGCTGTGGGATGGGGACCTGGCTCTGTGCACTCTATCTGGGCAGCAGCTGAGGACCCCTGGTGAGGTACCGCCCCCCCACATCCGCCAGTCCAGGCGAGAAGTGCCGGAACCAACAGGAAGAGTGGACTCGGAATCAAATGACACCTAAAGTATCTTCCAGAAGGTAAGGTCCTAGCACCAAAGTTTTAGCTGAACAGATCTTCACTCAAGGCTTCAGTGTACTGACAGGGGAGGGGGGAGAGCACCGAACACCTCAGCTAAGACCCCTACAGCTGCTGCCTCCTGCGGACTCCCTGGGGGGCCCACCTGATCACCATGCTGCCACTGTTTAAGCCGTATCTTCTATTTATCTTACATTTTTATTTTTATCAAAAACATTTTAAAAACACACAATTTAAGATGATAAAAAGTACTAATGAAAAGTAATACCCATATGCTCCGCCCTTCCTCACTCCCCAAGGCAACCACTTAAAAAATATCCTAGGGTTGCCTCGGTGGCTAAGTCGGTGAAGCATCAGCTCTGATTTCATCTGACTCTGATTTCGGCTCAGGTCACGATCTCATGGTCGTGAGGTTGGGCTCTGCGTTGACAGCATGGAGACTGCTTGGGATGCTCTCTCTGCCCCTCCCCAGCTGGCACACCAGCATGCACACTCGCTCTCTCTCAAAACAAACAAACATTTTTTAAACATCTTACATCTTCCTCTTGCTATTTATTCATATTTTTAAATATTATGATGCTTATACTACTATATTCTATTTTTTGAACATGTCTCAGTATCGATTTTACTTCCTATCACTGTAGATGAACACTCAGCCCTCTGTGTTCCTGCCTCTTTCTCTTCCCCCATCCTCCAGCTTCCATTTCTTAGAACATCTGATAAACTTAAAAGCTATTTATGGAACAAGATTTTTATAAGCCCCAAATCTTGTAGTGAGTTTGCCTGAAACCATAAATGGTAAGTCAGAAGAGTGGACAGACTGCTGATGTGGGCCCTTGGACACAAAACAATGGCTGCTAACAACTCTCCACTTCATTAAGACAAAACTCAAGCTACACCTATAGTCTCTGCTTGAGGTCTGGAAATCAAGTTTCTAGCAAGTTAATTTGTTGAAAAGGGCAAAGCTCTCCTTCAAAAGTTGATGTAACAGTGGTTGCACCAGAACTATGACCTGTAGCTTTGAGACTAAATGTTTGGTATGAAAACATTTTTAGAGAATTTGTTATAAAGAGTCGTGTTTGTTCACTTTTACAAACTCTATTCCTCAAGGGAAGAGAAATTTGCCACCCACATCTCATAATAAGTTCATTCACTGTGATCCTGTCAATCTTTCATAATTAACCTAACTACGTGGACTCTCTCACAAGTCAAGAAGAATATCTGGAAGTCTCTGTCCCTGCAGGAATCTTTTTCAAGAAAAATAAATTAGTGATTCTGGATTCATTTTATTAAAAAAATTTTTTAACGTTTATTTATTTTTGAGACAGAGAGAGACAGAGCATGAACGGGGGAGGGGCAGAGAGAGAGGGAGACAGAATCAGAAGCAGGCTCCAGGCTCTGAGCCACCAGCACAGAGCCCGACGCGGGGCTCGAACTCACGGACCGCGAGATCGTGACCCGGGCTGAAGTCAGACGCTTAACCGACTGAGCCACCCAGGCGCCCCGATCTGGATTCATTTTAAAGCACACCATAAATCAGGAATTGTTACATGCTTGTTCTAAAGCACAAGCATTGTTCTCATACTATTCACATGTTTACAGCCTCGTCCACATCTGCTGATGGTGACAGCTACCACCACCTTTAGTTGCTTTGCTTTCCAGTTTCCACTGGCCAATTTGTTCTAAAATGCTCCACCACGTGTGTTAAACACCTATCGAAAGTATTTTCCAAGTAGCCAAGCAGTCGGGTGAGCTCCTAAGTCTTACCAGATGCTCAGGAGCAAGCCCCAATCCTGGGACCTCCGTCCTCCTGGGCTGCCCTGCTCTGCGGCTCACTCCTGTTCCCCTTGGAAGCTCAGAGGCTCCTTTCTGTACGTGGTCCTGCTGCGGAAGCAGTAAGGAGTGTTGCTGAGCTTTGCTGCAGGCCCTTCACTTTGAAGCTAACACCCTCCAGCTCCAGGATGTTGACTGGCGTTACTACAACCATTTACAACTCTCTACTCTCTGTCCTCCTTCCTGTCTGGAACTCCTACTGGCCAGATGCTGGACCTCCTTGACCAAGTCTCACATTTGCACTATTTGTTCTTCCCACTTTCCATCTCTTAGTCTTCCCTACTAGCATCTTTTTCTTGATTTATGGAGCAATATGTTCATCTTAGTTCTCCAGGGATAGTAATACTAATTTTTTAAAAATTCCTTTTCTGTTTCTGGCTTTCTGCCAAGTTTCTTTCCTCTTCCTCTCTCTTCCTCCCCTGCCTGGCCACCATCCCCTTTTCTTGTTTTTCTCTTCTTTGCCCTTTGGTTGTTCTCTTTCATTCAGGTTTCCTTCTTCAAATGTCCTTGGCGACTGGTTCTATTTAAAGAGTGGGCACTCAGAGTTGCATGAAACTTACAGTTTCACTACTGGGTGATCTGACCACAGGCAGCCTCTCTCACTAGATTTTCTCACTACTGGGTGTCCTGTCCTCCATCCTGGATGTTCTGGTCTACCTGCACTTCTCACGTCTGGTTCAGTTTGCCTGGAGCAGTGCTGACCAACAGAACTTTCTATGATAATGCAAATGTTCTATCTTTAAGCTATCAAATGTGGTAGCTATTAGCCACATGTGGCTTATGTATGAGCCCTCGAAACATGCCTTATGTGACTGAGGAACTAAATTTTTTATTTTATTTACTTCTGGTCAATTTAAGTAGCCCCATGTATCTACTGCCAAAAATGTTGGGCAGTGCAGTAAGTACAAGGAACACCACGTCTCTAGCCTCCTTCGTAACCACCTTTGCAGTGAGGCAAGAGGGGGCTGCCTGGTCATATGGAAGAGAGAAAGAGGTAAATAGGGAACACACAGAATTTCAAAGTTACATCAATGTTCTCTTATAAAACCTAAGCTTTGGGGACCTAATATTTATTAACATTAATATTTTTATTAAAATCAATATATATGAAGTCAAAGAGGAAAGAACTTGAAGAGTCAGTGGTTGGGCAATGAGGAAGAATAAAAAGAACCATCACCTTATGTACATCATTATAAACTTTTTCCATATTTAATATTTTTTTTTGTTGACTTTAAATCCCTTGCGTTAATGCTAGAAGTCTAGCCAACTGATGGAATACTGATTTCAATGAGACATATTTTTAGAGTTTCTGTTTTTGCTCACTCCAATAAGTTATATTCTAGTTACTTACTCTGTCTCCAGGTTTAAGTAGTGGTTCATTCTTACTAGTCAGTTTATTAAGTAGAGTATAAGCTAGTTTTAAACTCCGACTCCAAAGTTTGCCTAAAATAAAATAAAAATACTAAGCAATGTAAAATTTAAGAAACTAATTATTAACATTTTAATGTAGCAATCACAATACCCCATAATGTACCATCATTCTACTGTTGGAAATTCAGGTAGTTTCCAACTGATAACTATTTTGCACAATGCTGTAATGAACATCATAGTTTTCTCTTAAACACAACTTATAGATTTATTTTTCTTAATACAAAAATAGAACAGGATTTTATTATAGAAAATTTAGAACATAGAAAAGCTAGCAGAAAAAAGTCAGCGTTATTTCGGTTACATGTACACACACACACACACACACACATATACACATGTGCAATTTTCAAGAAATGGGACAATACTTCATTCTGCTTTTCTCAATCAACATTGCACTGTGAGTGCATTTTCATGTCATTAAATGTCTCTCCACCACATCCCTTATCAGAGTAGCATATAGTTCTTTTAACCTTTATGATTCCTGAGGTGGGTCCTACCTCCATCTCTAGGTTCCACTCAAGAGAAGACAGTCTGGGAGGTGTCAGTAACCTGCTCAGAGCCACTGGCTGCTGGAGTGGTGTGTCTGGCCCTCCAGGACCCAGCCCCTAGACCCAGGACCCCTCCCCGCTGGCACACAGTCTCAGTACAGAGCCCTAGTGGATGCTCAGCAGAGGACAGCTTCCCCGAGGAAGATGGGAGATGAAACAAAGAGTCAAGGCCTCTGGGGAGGTAGACCAAGGCCGGGGTGACATGGGGTAGGAAGACAAAAAAACCCGAGTCCATCCCCACACCCACAGCAGCCTTGACATTTACCCCATGCGATAATGTACTAAAGAGGTAACACAAGAGTCACAATTTACCTCCCTCAAATTCCTGTGGAGCAGCCAAGCCCTCTGAATAAGTGGTAAAATTTCATTGCAAATAATACTAACCCTAGGCTCAACATTGTGAAGTGAGCAAACTGTGGGACCCAAGAAACAAATGAGAAAAAAAATATTCAATTCAAAGCACTGTTGCCTTTGTCTATATAGAAAGGTCAATTCAAGATGTTGATAACTGTAATACATACAGATTTCCAAACTGAATCCAGCTATATAGAAAAAGAATAATGCATCATGACCAGGTCAGTTTATCTCAAGAATGCAAAAAGTTTCAACAGAAAATCAACATAATTTGTCATATTAACAAAGGTGAAAAAAAGTAAAACAATTTAACAATCACTCAGGATTTTAAATGATTTTTAAAATCCTTCTTAAATTCAAAATGGAAGGAAATTTCCCTAACGTGATAAAGCCTATCTTTACAAATCCTATAGGAAATATCATAATCGATGGTCAGGTATTGAAAGCTTTCCCTGAAGAAGTAGAAATAAGTCAAGGACAAAGGCCTTTTTACTGAAAGTCTTAGCCAATGCAACAAGGTGGAGGGGTGGAGAGAAGGTAAACGGTTGGAAACAAAACTCATTATTTGCAGATGATGTGACTGAGCACATTATGAATCTTTTATAACTGAAGTTAGCAAGGCTGCCAGACACCACAACAGTATAGAAAGACTATCTCATTTCTGTACACTGGCAATAAATATTAAGTAAAAATTTTTAATGATTGTAATTGCAATACGATTAAAACAAACATGCCACATATCTAAGAATATGTGTTAAAAAAGATATGCAGTCTCACCACAAGAAATTATATAACATTACTGAGATAAAGTGAAGATCTGAATGAATGGAAGGATATGTTATGTCCGTGCGCTGGAAGACTCAGTAATGCGAAGGTGTCAATTTACAAGCTGTTCAAAGCAATTATAACCAAAATCTCAACAGGTGTGCCTGTGGCACCTGACAAACTGATCCCAAAGCTGGCACTGACACACGGATGAGAACAGCTGACACACTCCTGCAGAAGGAAGCGAGATTCCTCCACGGATGTCAAGACTTACTACAGAGCCACAGTAATTAAGGAAGTGTGGTCCTGGCCTAAGGCTATATATAACCCAGTGGGCTGAAACAAAGAACCCCAACTGACCCACCGCATGTGGACCGGTCCACCTAGGACACAGGTGCGCTAGAGAAGAGTGGCAGCCTGTGGGGACGAGCACAGACGGCTGGCTATCCGTCCTGAAAACCTGACCCGAGACCCAGCCCCACACCACACACAAAACAGCAGAGCTCTCACAAGATACTAGAATAGCTTTATGATCCTGGCGGAGCGAGAGTCCTTGAGAACACAAAGCACTAGGCAGGAATGGAAGGGCCTTCTGCTCACTAAACTCCCATTCGGGAGTAACAGCCAAAGGACAAAGTGGGAGACACTTGTAGCACACATCACTGACAAGGACGGGTATCCAGAGCACATACAAAATTCCCACAAATAACCCTATATTTAAAAATGTGTAGGGGCACCTGTGTGGCTCATTCGGTGAACCGTCCGACTCTTGATTTGGGCTCAGGTCATGATCAGGTCATGACGTCATGGTTTGTGAGCACGAGCCCCACATACAGCTTTGTGCTGACAGTGCTCTCTCTCCCTCTCTCCTTGCCCCTGTCCTGCTCATGCTCTCTTTCTCAAGATAAATAAAGACAACATTTTTTTTTAATGTGTAAAAGATTCAATAGTACTTAACAAAAGAGAAAATCCAAACGATTAAAAAAAAAAATCCAGGAAAAGATCTGAACCTACTCAGTCTTCAGGAAAATGCAAATTAACACCAAAATGAAATATTACTACCATATTCTCATCAGGTTAGCTACAATAAGCCTGGCTGACAATGATGGGGAACAGGTGGGGCTAATACACTGATCAGGTAAACATAAACTGGGAAAGTCTGGCATTATCTGATAAATGTAAAGATACGCATAATCTCAGACCCAACACTTCCACTCTGAAGTACATACCCTACAAAAATGCATGCTTATGTACCAGGTGGCACACCCCAGAATGTTCCTAGCAGCACAGTTTGTGATAGCCAAATCTGGATATCACCCAAATGTCTAGCAACATTATAACCGACCGATATGCAGATTCTGATAAATATTCATTCCTTGACAGAGATCAATGTGCTGCAACTATACACAATAATATGGATGAATCTTCAGAGCATAATGGAAAAAGATTCTGCTTCCAAGTAGGAGAGAGTACTGGTGGCAGACCAGGGCTCCCACCTGAAAGAATTTAAAAACTGGATAAAATGCAGAAACCATCTGTTGGAGGCAGCAAAGTCAACTAAAGGAGTTAAGACTCCAGAGAGAAAACCCTTGGGGAGGTGAGCTGACTGTGCACAGCTGTTTCTTATAAAAGCTGGGTGTTTAGGGTTCTGGCACCCACAGGAGATGGAGTATCTCATGCCTCATGCCTGTGGATCACTGCCTCTGAGGCACGAAGAAAACAGCAGAGCTGCTGGCAGAGGCTGGGGGCCGTGAGAGCACAGCCGGCCTCCCCCTAGAAGATCTACTGAGTCCTAGGACTGTGAACGACAGGAGGCTGAAAATCCATGCTGAAAACCTCTGAGAAGCAATGTGGGATTCTTAGTAGTACACGAGATAGAAGCCAGGGTTGGGGGACCCAGAGGAAAAGCACACAGGTGCTCAGACTTGACTGCAGTGACCAGCCACCACGGTACCTGCCAAGAGTAGAGAGGAAGGAACTTCTCTCAAGGAAGGCCACATCACCTGGAGCCTCACCAATTTTTTACACACGTGTCTATCATTCAATCAAAAAGGTACTATGCATCCCAAAAGACAAGTTCCCCAGACTAAAACCAAGAGAAAGTACAGACAAGAGCAGCAGGCCTGGAGGTGACAGGACCCTGGAGCTTGCCGACAGAGTCATGGTAAGGAATGTATGGATTCTATGAAATAAAGGAAAAGATAAAGACAATGCATGGAATGATAAAGAATTTTCCTAGAAAATTATAATAGGAATTAGAACACGGAAGTGAAAATTTTAAACTAAAAAGACAATATCTAAATTAAGAACTCATCAGGAATTTCATGATACAATAGAAATTTCAGAAACCAGAATTAGAGATTTTGAATTAAGGAAAATAAATCTCCAAATTGAAGTACAGATGACCCTTGAACAACACAGGTCAACTTACACGTGGGTTTTTTTGATAGAGTACAATACTGTGAATGTATTTTTTTCCCTTATGATTTTCCTTTTTTTTTTTTTTTTTAATTTTTTTAAATGTCTATTTATGTTGAGAGGGAGACAGAGACAGAGACAGTGCTATCAGGGGAGAGGCAGAGAGAGAAGGAAAGAGAGAAAGAATCCCAAGCAGGCTCCACACTGCCAGCGTAGAGCCCGATGTGGGGCTCAAACTCACATACTAAGAGATCATGACCTGAGCCAAAATCAAGAGTCGGATACTTAACCAACTGAGGCACCCAGGTGCCCCATGTTCCTTATGATTTTCTTAATAACATTTTCTTTTCTCTAACTTACTTTATTGTAAGAATACAGTACATGAAACATATAAAAAATATGTGTTAATCGACTACCAATGTTATCGGTAAACCTTCTGGTCAACAGTAGACTAATAGTTAAGTAGTTAAGTTTTCAGAGAGTCAAAACTTATACTTGGGTTTTCAATTGTGCAGGAGCTCAGTGCCCTTAACCCCTGCATTGTTCAAGAGTCAACTAAATATACAGAAAAGAATACAAAATATAAAAAAGAAAATGAAAGCTACACAGGATTCAAAAAAGGTATACGTGTAATCAAAGTCCGAGAAGGAGAGGAGAGAAAGACCGGAAAAATGAATTCAACAGGAGGAGGTGGTCAACAGCCACACCCCTCACAGCAGGCAATGAGCTCCTTCCTTAAAGAATTATAGACCAGGGGCGCCTGGGTGGCGCAGTCGGTTAAGCGTCCGACTTCAGCCAGGTCACGATCTCGCGGTCCGTGAGTTCGAGCCCCACGTCAGGCTCTGGGCTGATGGCTCAGAGCCTGGAGCCTGTTTCCCATTCTGTATCTCCCTCTCTCTCTGCCCCTCCCCCGTTCATGCTCTGTTTCTCTCTGTCCCAAAAATAAATAAACGTTGAAAAAAAAAAATTAAAAAAAAAAAAGAATTATAGACCAATCTCTAATGAACACAGATGCAAAGATCCTAAACAACATATTGGTTAAATCAAATCCAGACATTTGTTAAGAAGATATCATAGCCAAGTGGGATTTATTCTAGGAATGCAAGGGCTGCTTAACATTTGAAAATTAATGTAATTAATGTAACTCATCAAATTAAGTGGAGAGGAGAGAGAAACCATATGATCATCTTGACAGAGCAGAAAAAGTGTTTGATAAAGTTCAATGCCATCCATTATAAAAAAAAAAAAAAACTTTTACTAAACTAGGAATTGAAGGGAACTTACTTAATCTGACAAAGAAGTAAAAACACAAAACAAGTAAAAAAACTACAGCAAACATCATACTTCATGACCCAAAGCTTTCCACCGAAGATGGAGAAGGAGGCAAGAATGCCCACTATCCAACATCATACTGGCAGTTCTGGCTTGTGCAGTGAGGAGGGAAAGAGATAAAAGGTGTAAGTACTGGAAAGGTCCAAATAACACTGTCTTTGGCCATAGATGACATGATTTTGAACACAGGATATCCAAAAGATATATGGACAAATTACTAACGAACAAAAAAGAATGTTAATTTACAAGGTCACTAGATACAAAATCACCACCTGAGGAAATCCATTGCACTTCTATATACAAGCAACAGTTTCTAACCATTCCATTCCATTCCACCAGGAATAAATCTGATGAAAGATGCTCAAGAGTGCTGGACTCGAAAGTATAAAACTTTACTGAGAGAAATTAAAGAAGGCCTTGAAATAGGGGAGATACTCCACAGTCATGAACTGGAAGGTTCCGCAACTGTAATAACATCGGTTGTCTTCAACTTGAACTACAGAATCGATGCAGTGCCAATCAATATCCCAGCAGGAATTTTTCTGGAAATTGACAAACTGATTCTAAAGATGGCTTAGAAATACAACGGGCCGAGAATAGTCAGGAAAACCTTAAGAAACAATCACAGAGCCAAAGGACGTCGATACCAGACACGAGGACTCACACAGCTACAGCCGTTCAGGGAGCAGGAACAGAAAACAGCCTGTGCAAACGAACGGCATGGAGAGCAGCAGCATGCCCACACATGTGTTTCCACCCGGTACACGACCAGGCAGCCCTGCGGGGCCCTGGGCGAAGCACCGCCTCTTCAGTGAATGGCAGTAGGTCAACCAGACCTTCATCGGGGAAGAAAACGACTCCAATGTCACACCACACACCAACTAAATTGTACGTGAATCACGACACCTAAATACGAAGAGTAAAACAAGTTTTTAGAAGAAAAGGTAGGAGAATATCTTTGTGACCTTAGGTGTGGCAAACAGGACAAGGAGAAAAGAATAGATAAATTAGATTAATTACATTAGGACTTCTCATTTATCTAAAGCCACCAATAAAAGTGTTAGAAGACAGTCCAAAGAGTGGAAGAAGACATCTGCAAAACAAATCTGACAAAAGACATGTATTTGAAACATACAAAGAAGAAAACGTTAGCAACCAAATAGAAAAATGAGCCAAAGATTTGGATAGTACATAAAAGAGAATATTCACATAGCCAATAAACATACAAAAAGCATCATTAGCCATCAGAGAAATGCAAATAAGTTAGCAATACAACTTGACAGGACAACACACCTCCAGGCAAGGCTAAAATGAAATACATAGACAATATCAAGTTGACAAGGATGGGGAGCAACTGAAAGTCCGCACAAACTGCCGGCTGGAGTGAAGGTCACTGCGGCCACGTTGGAAACCAGGTGACCGCGTGTCCTAAAGCTGCACAAGGCTCTTCGTATGTGTACACATTCCCAGCACAAATGCCTGCACATGTTTCACCAACCAGACGCACCTAAGAATGTTCATAACAGCACTATACACAATAGCCCCAGTGGAAACAGTGCGGGTGTCCCTCAACCGTGGAGTACGGGCATAGTGGTGGCATGTTCATACACTAAAATAACATCCATCAATGAGAAGAGCTACAGCTTCACACCACATCAGGGCTGAGTCTCACATAATTCCACTGACATAAAACCGAGACACAAGCGAGGCAACGGTCACAGGCATGTGACAGTTCCCCGCCAGTGTGAGGATGCATGTGCTGGAAGGGACATGGGGGCTGGGGACCTGGAAATGCTCAGGAGCTGAGTGCTGGTTACAGGAGCATATCACTCCGTGAAAATGCATCAAGCCAGATGCTTATGATTTGTGTTACATAAAAACATAATACAGAACCAAAAGATGCCAAACACAAAAATACATACTGTATGATTCCATTTATACAAAGTTCAAAATTAGACAAAACTAAATTCCATTGTTCAGAGATGCATATATAGATGTGAACCTCAACACCAGAGCAGTGGCTGGTCACCATCGGTCAGTGAGTAGTCCCCTCTGCTGGGAGGAAGGGGCAGTGGTCCAGGAGGGGCACCTGGAGTGACAGTTTTGACAGTGGTGTTGGTTTCTCAGGAATTGCTCTATCGTGTTCATGAAGCTGTATGTCTGTGCTGTATGACATGACACATGTAACATTTTTACAGCTAAGCCAGAGCCCAACTGCTTTCTGTTGACACTTGCCATAGGTAAGGGTGTAGATGGCCTTCCCAGCTGTGTCCAAGGCAGTCAGACAGGGGGCTTTGGGCTGTGTCGTGCCCCAGCGCTGCAAGGCAGCCAGCAGGGACGGTGGCCAGGCGGTCCCCACGGCCAGGGGCTCCCCTTTCAGCACTGCCGTCTGGCTTCCCTCAGGCTTTGGCTGATTTGGATCTGGTTGCTGCACTATAAGCAAAATCGAAATTTAATAATTAGCACTTCATAGAACCATCCACACATTCTGTTTTTAAGCATTCTCTCAAAAAACAAAAAAAAAAAAAAAAAACAAAATACCAGTTGTAACAAGATTTCAATAATTTGTCCAGATTTCCTTATCATTATAATAGTCACAGGCCAACCGACCAAAAGACAGATGGAGATTCGTCCTGGACAATGATGGCCACTGGTGACTGTAACCCCCCAGGACAATCCCAGAATGGCAGCAGTGACGTTGAGGCTTTCACGGGGTTGTGGCCAACCCTGACGACATCTGAGAAGCAGGCACAGGTCCCACTTATAAAGGACAAAAGTGAGCAGAGTCGCGTTTCAGTCTGCGCATGCAAACCACCCATCACCAGGTTGAAAGAGAAAATAAAGTAAAATCTCTTATGTTTCCAGTGGCTGTGTAGCCAACATTTGTCCACATGTAAGAAAGACTGCTCGGAACAGCATTTATACCACTGCGCTCTGCATCTGAAAGGTGTTATCTGATGACAAAGGGGAAAGCGATGCCCTAAAAGTTGTGTCTGACCCTCAGTGAGGAGACACCTGGTGGCGGCTGGCAGGGCAGACATTGCACAGCAGAGGCGAGGGGCAGAGGGGCGAGCTGGCCGTGCGCCCCGTGGCTCTTGACACATGAGCACACTTGCACCTTATACTAGGCTTTATTTCTGTCCCTTTTCTATAGGTTTATACTCCTTCCTATTTCTTGGTCATTTTCTTTTACAAATAAATCTATATTCTTTTTTCCTAAATGTATATCTCATTCATAAATGAGAGACTAAATTTCTGAAAACGGGCCAAAACTATGCCAAAAATACACTTTTAAATCATGGGAAGACAAGCATTTCAGAATTAAAGTTTAAACAAAAAATGAAATAATGGGGGCACCCAGCTGGGTCAGTCAGTAGAGCGTGAAACTCTCAATCTCAGGGTTGAGTTCAAGCCCCATGTTGGGCATGGAGTCTACTTAAAAAAAAAAAAAAATTGAAATAACGTAAATAAAATGAAACCTTAGGAGTATTCTTGTAACCAAGTACTAAGCACTGGATCAGAGGCATAGAAAAATCTTAAGTCCCTTAACTATGAGCAATGTGTTTTTTTCCCTGTTCAAATAAAGCCAGCAGTCACATGTGCTGCTGAATTCACCATGACACACGCTGACCACAGGGGCTGGAAACAGAGGGAGGGTCATTTCGTTGTGTTGTAATGTCACAGTGTGACCTTGCATAACGCACATTTGCCCACAACCCTGGACATGACAGCCACCCCGTTCAGACACGAGAGCCAGCCCGAGATCTCTCACCTTCCAACAGCTCCTCAAAATCATCCACAAAGAACTCCTTCAGCGGAGGGCGCTTTGGCCTCTTCAGGGTATTGAGAAGCTGCTGGATTTTGGAGGATACTCTGCTGTTCACAGGGACACCTGCCAGGGGAAGAGGAGCAATGAGGCCAGAGGTCGCCATCCCTCCAGAGATAGGATGTGGAGACGGGGTCTAGTGACCAACTGCATGAACACATTGGAATTCATAAATCCAACCAAGCACTGGCCCCACCACGCAGCCACTTTGCAATTCATTAATTCATTCAACAAATATTTACTGAAGGCCTTCTGGGGGCTAGAACTTTTTTTAAGCTAGTGATTTTCAAAGTGGTCCAGGGACCCTTTCAGGGGTTCATGAGGCTACTGCCCTTCCCTCCCTCCTCACAGCACACAGCAAGTCTTCCAGAAGCCCCACATCATGTGAGCCACAGCCGACTGAATGGGGACAAGGCGCAGGGCCCAGGTGCCTCCATCATGCTGGCTGCGAGGGAGACTGGCTGCACTGGAGAACAGGCCCGTTCTTCTCACCAAATCTCCATTTTAGAAATTCTTCCATAAATATGTGGTATTTATATGAAGATGTGATGAGTTTCCTAATGCTATTTTTGAATGGATTCATAAATATTTTTTAAATCTTTAGTTTTAACTTCTAATATGATAAATATCAGGAGATTTAAGCCACCCAAACTAAAAGTTCTTTGGTGTTCCTTAGTAATTATTAAGAAATGTTGTTCTGGGAGATGTAAAGCAGCAAAATGACAGATAAGAGTCTGTCCTCAGACAGCTCACCACCTGCTGGGTGAAAACAAGCAGAAATATATACACATGTAAGTGAACAAGAACAGTGGGCAAGGTTGATAAGTGCTCTAAGGTTAACACAGCAGGTGATGGCCAAGGGCACCGGTCAACAGCACTGCCTGGGAGGACAGGTAAGCAGGGCCCCAAGCCTCAGACACACCCCGCTGTCCAAGGGCAAGCGCAGCAGCTGATGCCCTAACATCCTTCTACAGTATCCCCGTCCTCCAACCTGAAGCCAGCCAAGTTCTAGAACCAAGAACCGTACTTAGTCATTGCCTGTCTATTCTCCTTTGATCTGGAACATTTCTTAGTCCTTTAAGACTAATTCACATTTTGAAAGAATCCAGTTCTTTTGTTTTATTGAGTAGAACATTCCTCATTTTGAGTTTGCTTGAGGTTTTCTCATGATTCAATCCAGGTGCTGCATTCCTGGCTGAAATACTACCCAAATATCATGTCCAGATTATCCTCACAGGGACAGATTTTCATCACCCAAAACGCTGTCTGGGTTCTACACTGATTGTCACTATTTTTTCTTCTGCAACTAATATGCAGTGTGTGAGTAGGCACTTGAAGACCATACAAATATCCTAATCCTCATAGAATTTTCTCCCTGCATTTAACAGACATTGGATCATTCTTGCCAGAAGCAGGTTTTTACTGCAATGGTTGCAAAATTATTTTCCAACTTTAGCACCTCATTTAACTTTACCCATCAACACTCAGCATTCTGTCTGTTATCTATCTATCATCTATCTATCTATCTATCTATCTATCTATCTATCTATCTATCTACCTATCTATCGTCAGGAGTGACTCATGCACTGCTCAAATGCTCTAAAGCATATGGTTCTTAACTATTTTGATGTACAAATTGTCCCAGACTTGGCCAGTGGGATCCTATGTGAGTTGACCTGTGACATGCCCCCATCATTTTTTAGTTTTTTTAAATGTTTATTTATTTATTTATTATTTATTTATTTATTTATTTATTTTTTATGTATATGAAATTTATTGACAAATTGGTTTCCACACAACACCCACTGCTCATCCCAAAAGGTGCCCTCCTCAATACCCATCACCCACCCTCCCCTCCCTCCCACCCCCCATCAACCCTCAGTTTGTTCTCAGTTTTTAACAGTCTCTTATGCTTTGGCTCTCTCCCACTCTAATGTCTTTTTTTTTTTTTTTTTTTCCTTCCCCTCCCCCATGGGTTCCTGTTGAGTTTCTCAGGATCCACATAAGAGTGAAACCATATGGTATCTGTCTTTCTCTGTATGGCTTATTTCACTTAGCATTACACTCTCCAGTTCCATCCACTTTGCTACAAAAGGCCATATTTCATTTTTTCTCATTGCCACGTAGTATTCCATTGTGTATATAAACCACAATTTCTTTATCCATTCATCAGTTGATGGACATTTAGGCTCTTTCCATAATTTAAATGTTTATTTATTTTTGAGAGAGAGACAGACAGACAGAGTGTGAGCGGGGGAGGGCCAGAGAGAGGGAGACACAGAATTGGAAGTAAGCTCCAGGCTCTGAGCTGTCAGCACACAGCCTGACGTGGGGCTCTAACCATGAACCGTGAGAACATGACCTGAGCCGAAGCCGGACGCCCAACCGACTGAGCCACCCCTGCCCCCATCATTTTTTAAAGCACTGCCTTACACCCTGTCATAAGATGCCTCAGAGTCATCTTATGCTACCATGCTCCAGCCCTGAATTAGCTCTTTCTCTCAGAAGCCCTCATTCTCCTGTGTGGGAAAGATGTTGAAGATCAAGATCTGGCCGCTAGGTGTGCTCATTGCCACCACAGCGTCTGTGCCACTTTCGGAATACAGAGCTAAAAAAGTACACTATGCATTCATAGTGTGTATTCATGGACACACGCGTGTATTCATGGACACTCGATGGCAATGTGCATGTGCACACAGAAAGCATAAATAGACACATATTTGAATCTCAGGAACAATGAATCCACACCAATACTTCCAATCCCAATCCACCCCACAGGTTCTTCTTGCCTTTCCCACTCACATTTGGACTTTCTTTCTTCCACAGTAAGAATCCTGGCTCCCAATAATATCAACACTTTTGCTCAATATTATCATGTATATAAAATAATTTCTAAGTTGCATAACCTATACTGCTACAAAAACAAACAAGCAAGAGTTCAAGATTTCGAGGCACCTGGGGGCTCAGTCTGTTGTGTCCGACTCTTGATTTTGACTCAGGTTGTGATCTCACGGTTCGTGGGTTTGAGCCCCACATCAGGCTCTGTGCTGACAATATGGAGCCTGCTTGGGATTCTCTCTTTCCCTTTCTTTCTCTGCCCTCCTGTCTCCCCCCCCCCCCAAAACTAAATAAATAAACTTAAAAAATTAAAACAAAAAACAAGATTTCTTTGCTGTTCACACCTAACTTTGTCCAAGACTGTGGGCGTATGGTCCGGTACTGTGTCACAGCTTACCTATTCTGCCTCTCTCTCTGTCACCCCCTTATATGTGGCTATGATACTTCACAGGAATATGACTGGGTTTATTTCTACTTGCTTTCAGTTTAAGGGGTTTTCCCCTCTTCCTATACTTCAAGTTTATGGTTTGAATTTTTTATTACACTAACAAACTACTAAAAGTCAAAACTATATTAAGACAAACTCAAAACAATGTCACTGAACTTTCACTCACCCACCCATCCCACCTCTGGCGGCGACCAGCTTCATTGCTTTCTGGTCTGTCCTTCCTGCGCCCCTTCTACACACATACAGGCTTTGCTGTGTTCCCTTGTTGCTCACACAAAAGGTGGCATACTAGAACCACTCTTTTACTTTTGGCTTTTCCACTTAACATCTCCTGGAAGAACACCTCATTCCAAGTCATAAAAAGCTTTCTCATTATTTCTGACAGCTGCATGGTACCCCACGATGTGAACATCCTAGGTTTATTCAACCAATTTGTGAGGCTTGGAGAGCTACATAGTTTCCAATACTGTGCAATTATAAGTACTGCTACAAAGAATTACTTTGTGCACATGGATTTCCTTAGTTTTGGAAATGTGTGTTCAGAGTAAATTCCTACATTGGCCCTGCTGGATCCAAATATATATATTTTACCAATTACTATTCCAAAGAGGTTTAACTATTTTGCATTCCCACCAACAGTGTATTTCTGTAATTATAAAAAAAGCTGAACATGATGTTCAAGAGCTATTTTTAGATCTTATGAATTGGCTGTGCATATTTTTTGCCCATTTTCCTATACTAGGAGTTGGCAAACTTTTCTTAAAGAGCTAGATAGGAAACACTCTGGGCAGTGGGCACAGTCTTGGTTGCAATTACCCTACTCTGCAATTCTGGGGCAAAAGCAGCACAGATGACATGGGAATGGGTGGGCATGGCCATGTCCCAGTAAAACTTTATTTGCAAAAGCAGAATGCCAGTATATGCCATAGTTTGCAGACTGGCAATTCATAGAATTTGGGGTCTTTTCCTCCTATTTTTAAGAGTCTGTTTGATATTAGAAACATCAGACCTTTACCTATCACACACACTCTAAATAGTTACTCCTAGTTTGTCAATTCTTCTTGTGACTCTCTATGGGGATATTTTCTTTTTTTTCTTTTTTTCTCTTTATGGGGATATTTTTGTTAAGAATTTTTTTTAGTTTCAGGCCGTCTGGGTGGCTCAGTTGGTTGTGCCTAACTCTTGATTTTGGCTCAGGTCATAATCTCATGGTTTGTGGGTTTGAGCTCTGTGTCGGGCTCTGTGCTGACAGCTCAGAACCTGAAGCCTGCTTGGGATTCTCCCTCTCTGTCCCTCGCCTGCTCATACATGTGCTCTCTCACTCAAAAAAAAGGCAAATCAAATCCGTAATACAGAAAAAATTATGCATGATAACCAAGTAGGGTTTATCCTGAGACTATAACTTTGGTTTAACATTCAAAAATAAAATTAAGGGGCGCCTGGGTGGCGCAGTCGGTTAAGCGTCCGACTTCAGCCAGGTCACGATCTCGCGGTCTGTGAGTTCGAGCCCCGCGTCGGGCTCTGGGCTGATGGCTCAGAGCCTGGAGCCTGTTTCCGATTCTGTGTCTCCCTCTCTCTCTGCCCCTCCCCCGTTCATGCTCTGTCTCTCTCTGTCCCCAAAATAAATAAATGTTGAAAAAAAAATTAAAAAAAAAATAAAATTAAATTTAGAAAGCCTTTACTTATAACCAGGTTAAAGAAAATTCAGCAATTTTTTTCCTTTTGTTCTTCATTTCTTATGTTTAGATATCTGATTCTTTTTGAGTTTTGCCTTTTCAGTGGTGTGGGGAAAGAATCTAAGTTTAACTTTTCCCAACTAGCTTTCCAATGGCCCCAATAACATTTACTAAAAATACAATCTTTGCCACATTGAGGCGGTATAATATTATGTGAAGGCATACAGTGATGAGGTAAAGATGTATATTGTAAGTCACAGAGTAACCACTGGGGGAAAAAAAAGGAGACACAGAGAGAGAGAGAGAGAGAGAGAGAGAGAGAGAAAGAGAGGGAGAGAGAGAGAGAGAAAATAGAATATAAAATAGAATATAAACCAAAAGAAATCAGGAAAGGGAGTGAAATTAACAGATGTGTGAAACAGAAAATAGAGCAGGATCATAGATTTAAACCCAACCAAATAGCTCATTAAAACTGACTATAAATGGTCCAAAGACTCCAATGAAGTAAATGGCTACCTGCTAAAAGAAAGTATAAGAATGAATAAAATACTAATTATAAGAAATACATTTTAATTTAAAAGACCTAGGTAGGGTAAAAAGATAAAAAGATTTGTCATGTAACTAATACTCATAAAATAGCTGAAGGCAACCATAATAATAACAAAGAAAATTTCAGAATAATAAATATCACTAAGGATCATTTTGTAATGATAAAGCAGCCAATTCATCAAGACATAACAATTTTAAATATGTATGCACATAATAACAGAACTTCAAAATACACAAAACACAAAGTGACAGATCTAAAAGAACAGACAAATCCACAATTATAGTTGGAAATTCAATACCCCTCTCAGCAAAATATAGAAAAAGTATGCAGAAAATCAGTAAGGCTAGAGAAGACTCAAACTAAAGTATCAACCAACTGGATGTAATATTCATTCACAGAAAAGCTACCCAACAACATTATTTTCAAGTAGAACACTCACAGAAACAGACCATGTGCTAGGCCATTAAAAAGTTTCAAGGGGCGCCTGAGTAGCTCAGTCAGTTAAGCATCCGACTTTAGCTCAGGTCACGATCTTGTGGTTCATGAGTTCGAGTCCCGCGTCAGGCTCTGACAGCTCAGAGCCTGGAGCCTGTTTCAGATTTTGTCTCCTTCTCTCTCTGCCCCTCCCCTGCTCATTCTCTCTCTCTCTCTCTCTCAAAAATAAATAAAACATTAAAAAAGTTTTAAAAATTTTCAATATATTTAGAAGGAGTTGAATTATATAGTATATATAAGAGAAATATACCTGCAATATTTGCAAATCTGTTGAAATTAAACAACATACTTCTAAATAAATCATGGGCCAAAATGGAAAGCATGAGAGAAAATAAAAAATATCTAGAATTGAATTTTTAAAAGGAAAAGAACATATCAAAATATGTGGGATACTAAAACAGCTCTTAGAAGGATATTTAAAGCTTTAAATACTTTCATTAGGAAACAAGAAAGGTCTAAATTCAATGATCTAAGTTTCTACCTCAAGGAATGAAAAAAGGGAAAGCAAAGTAAACTGAAAATAAGTAGAAAAAAGGAAGGAAAAAATACAAGATTAGAAATAAACACAATAGAAAAAAATAATTAAACCCAAACCAGTTCTTTGAAAGATAAATAAAATTCAATGAACTTTTTAGCTACAATGATCAAGATAGAAAGACAGAAAACACTAGGGCGTCTGTCTGGCTCAGTTGGTAGAGCATGCTACTTTCAATCTCAAGGTCATGAGTTCAAACTCTACAATGGGCATGGGGCCTACTTAAAAAAGAGAAAGAGAGAGAAAAGACACTAATTACTACTACCAGAAATAAAAGAGGGGATAGCACCACCAATTCATGTACATCAGAGGATAATGAAGGAATATCATGAACGAATTATGCCTAAATTAGAAAGTACAGATGAAATGAACAAATTCTTTCAAAGACACAAAACTGACTCAAGAATAGAAAAATTCACGTTCTCTGATTAGAAAGCAGAAGAGGAAGGAACATTTCTCAATCCATTTTGAGATGAGCAGACAAGATACCAAGAGCAGACAAAGATATTACAAGAAAAAATAAAACCAAAACTACAGGCTACTATGTATCTTGAACACAGACACAAAATCCTTAAAAACAAATATTAGCAAATCAGGGTGTCTGGGTGGCTTGGTCGGTTAAACGTATGACTCTTGATTTTGGCTCAGGTCATGATCTCACAGTTTATGAGACTGAGCCTCGCACTGGGCTCTGCGCTGACAGCATGGAGCCTGTTTGGATTCTCTCTCTTTCTCTGTCCCTCCCCCACTCACACACATGCTCTTTCACTCAAAAAAAAATTTTTTTTAAATGTTAGCAAATCAAATCCTGAATATAGAAAAAATATGCATGATAACCAAGTAGGGTTTATCCTGAGAATATAACTTTGGTTTAACATTCAAAAATCAATTAAATTTACTACATTAATGAAATTTACTACAAACTACAAAAGAAAAACCACACATGAGTTTAATAGATGAAAATAAAATCATTTAACTAAAGTCATGATAAAAATTTTCAGGAAATCAGGAAAAAAAGGGAGCTTCCTAATGAAGAGCACCCACAGCTAACATCATAATTCAAACATGAAAAAGTGGATGCCTTCCCCCCACAGTTGGAAACAAGGCAAGTCACATCCACTTTCAACATCTCTTACTGACACAACTGGAAATCTTACACACATTGCAATATAGCCAGAAAAATAAATGTTCCTAAAGACAAAAAATTTGCAAAGAAAAGTAAAAATCTATTCATAGACAAAATGGTCAAACATATAGAATCTTAAGGAATCTACCAAAAAAATTACTGGAACTAATAAAAGGACAACATACAAAAACCAAATGCATTTCTATAGACTAGTAATAAACAACTGAAAAAAATTTAAAATACTATTTATAATAGTGTCCAAAATACTATTTGGGAATAATCTTAACAAAATAGGTACAATACCTGTATAATGAAGGCTACAAAACAATGCTGGAAAAGTTTTTAAGAGCCAAATAAATGGAGAGATATATTGTATTTATCAACTGAAATATATACTATTAAGATTCCAATTCTCTCTGAACTGATCTACGGTCAGTAAAATATCAGTCAAAATCCTTCAGGCATTTTGGTAGAAACAAACAAACAGATTTAAAAATATATATTCAAATGCAAAGGAGCTGAAATAGCCAAAGCAAATTTTAAAATGAAAAGCAGAGTTTGAAGACAAACTGCATGATATCAAGCTTTGTTATAAAAGCACAGTAACCATGATGGTGTGGTACTGGCGTAAGGATGGACAAATACAGCCACAGGGCAGGAAAGACAGCCAGGAACAGATCTCTCTCAGATATGGTCTACCGATTCTCATTAAAGACGCAAAGGAGCTCAGTGGGGAAAGACTGGGCTTTAGAACAAACAAGGCCAGAACACTGGACACCCACATGCAAACGCGGGAACTCTGACTCATACCTTGTACTTAGACTAAAAGTAACTCAAAATGGATCATAGATCTACATGTAAAACCTAAAGCTATAAAATTCTAGGAGAAAACATAGAAAACCTTTATGACTTTGGGTTAGGAAAATATATCTTAGATATGACATAAAAGTAGGATCTATAAAAGAAAACACAGGTAAACTGGACTTCATAAAAATTAGTAACTTCTACTCTTTGAGAGTCACTGTTAAGAGAATGAAAAAAAAAAAAAAAAGCCATAGGCTGCGAGAAAATCCAAAGTATATACCTGATAAAGAACTTGAATCCAGAACATATAAAGAATTCTCGAAACTTACTAAGAAAACATCACATTAAAAAAAATAAGCAAAAGATCTGAACAGACGCTTCTAAAAAGACACACAGATGGCAAACAAACACATGAAGAGATGCCCCACTTCCTCAGTGTTTAGGGAGATGCTAATGAACACTACAAGCAGACACCTCCACACACCTGGAAGGGTGGTTAAGATTAACAAGCCAAGAATCCCAGGGGCAGGCAAAGATGTAGCGGAGCCAGAAGTCTCATCACCCGTGATGGGAATGTGAAATGGTACAACCACTTTGGAAATCCGTTGGGCAATTTCTTAGAAAGTTAAGCATATGATCCAGTCATTCTATTCCTAAGTATTGACCCAAAACAAATGAAAGCATACTTCTACACAAAAACTTGTATAAGAATATTCATAGCAGCTTTATTTGTAATAGCCAGAAACTGGAGGCAACCCAAATATCCATCAATAGGTGGACAGATAAAGTGTGGTACATCCGTGAAATGAAACACTACTTATCAGTAAAAGGAACGAACTACTGAAACATCCAAGAACATGAATGGATCTCAAAATACTTATGTAGAGTAGCAGAAGCCACATAACAAAGAGTAAAAACTGCATGATTCTATTTCCGTAAAATTCCAGAAAATGCAAATTAATTTATAGTGTCAGAAAATAAATCAGTGTTGCCGAAAGCATGGGGGAAGCCAAAATGGGTAGAAGGGAGGTATTACAAAGGGACACAAGGAAACTTTTAGGAATGCTGGGTGTATGTGTTCACTATCTTGATCACAAGAATGGTTTCACAGGTATACATACATCTTAAAACACAAAATTAGGGATGCCTGGGTGGCTCAGTCGATTAAGCGTCCAACTCTTGATCCCAGCACAGGTCGTGATCACAATTTGTGAGTCTGAGCCCCATGTTGGGCTCTGCACTGACAGCATGGAGTCTACTTGGGATTCTCTCTCTCCCTCTCTCTCTGCCCCTTCCCCACCTCATTCTCTCTCTCCCTCTGTCTCTCTCCCTCTGTCTCTCTCTCCCCCAACTCGAAATAAATAAACTTAAAAAAAATTTTTTAATAGTAAAACTTATAAAATTGCATGCTTCAAATATGTGCAGTTGATCACATGTCAGTTATAACTCAACTAAGCTCTTGAACTTTTAAAAAATATAATCAAATAAAAAAAAATCTACGTAACCAATAGCCGGCTTCATGTTGACTCAGTATTTTCCTGTTGCATCTGGATAAGGAGGTAAAAGACCTTGACAAAATTTGATCTGCCACTTAGGAGTATCCAAACACACATTAAAGCCTTAGATCTAAGATCGTCTGAAGTTTCCTGCAATTCAAATCTGATACATTGGGGAAAAAAAAACCTTCACATGATTTGGATAAAAGACACTGGAAACTATTTCAAAAGGAAATGGTATAAATGAGGACGCTGTGAAGATCAAGGCCTTTCCGGCCTGCACGTCTGAAACCCTGACTGCTGCTGTGCCCATTTCTCAGACTGTTGCACACAGGGGGCACAGGCACTGGTGTGTCAGGGGCAGGGTGCTCTCACACTAAGGCCACACGGAGTCCAACAAAGAGGCTGCCCACGGTCTCTCGTTTTCCTCCTGTTTTATAGACCCAAACTCCTTGTGGATCCAGTTTAAATGTGGAGGTTTTCTACTCCCTACTCTTCTTCCCTCTCTGCCCAATTCCAGGGACTCACGACTATCTCTCCCCATGATGCTCCCTGTAATCACAGCCACCACACACACTGGCCTCAGTTCACACGTGCTGAAGGACTGTAACTAGTGGCTGGCTCAAGCTTGCTTAAGCAAATTCACTAAAGCGAGGCTCACTCCCTGAAGAGAAAGACTGTGCTCTGCTGTCCACAGGAGAAAGAGAGGCGTGCTCACCACCCGCAGTTTCCAGGACGCTGCCGCTGTAGCCCCGAGGGACGCCTCTCACAGAAGCCAGCTGCGGACGCTCACAGTGCGGAAGCTCCACAAGACCCGTGGTGACATCAGGAGGGGCAGAGTGCAGATCTGCTTTGGAAAAACAAACCCCAAATAAAAGTGGCTATTGATTCGAAAGTGTATTGAGTTGCTCTTTAAACCGCAGTGAACTAAAGCTTCACTAGCTGAGCTCAAAGCAAGGAATGTGGTATTCTGATTAATTTTGTTTTTTTCTGGTTGACTAAGACAAAACGGGACCCTGTGAACTCTGAGCTCCCAGACGTGGCCCATGGAAGGCTGTGTCACGTGGGCTGCTGGGTTCTCAAAGGGATCACGGCCAGAACCCCCGACGACAGTGCTCTGACAGGGCAGGTGAGACTGCCTTTCACAGGACTGAGTTAGTTAGAAATTTCAGTGAAGCAGAAACACATTTCAAATCAATTGTCATTGGATCATTTTTGTTGTATTATGAAAAAAATAGCCAGGTTCCAAAAACTATCCCCAACTCCCCCAAAAAGTATGTTGGATGCCACAAAGACACAAGACCTTTACAGGCTCCAAAGAATAAGCCTACAAAGATAAAAATTATCCCCTGCCAGATCAACACATCTCACTATTAGGAGACTTCAGTCAAGTTCTCAGAGCAGAAGGTGTTAACATCATGGTTAAAGACAAATGACATTAAACCGCAGAAATGTTTAAAATCACTCCTTCTATTGTCTGAATGCACATTTTGGGGTTAAATCTTTATCATATGACACATGTATCTGTCGGAACACTGGCTGACTACGGGCTGCTGAGGCGTGAGCGTGAGTGTGGCACCTGCGCTAGGGCCATCGGGACAGACACGCGGTCCATTTGGGCTTGTAACGCGTGCTCCTGCGACCGCAGGCCCCACTCTGGTGCTTCTGACGTCTCAATTCCTACCGCTTACCTATCACTTCATTTCCCAGGCAGAATGCAAACTAAAATCTTTTGGAAAAATCTAATTTAATGACAGAGTTGTCACAACCCTTGAAAAAGCATGATGTTGATGAAATTAGCATTTTAAAGTTTTCCTATCACAAAGTTCTTTCCATGTAAAAAGAAATTTCCCTACCCTTCCATGTCTAGCAAAAAGAATAAATGATTCTAACAATATTCATGAAGAAAGGCATTAATGGTAATCTCAACTACAAAGCAGTTGTAAAATCGCTACATAAAAATAAACAAACATTCAAAATAAAAATCAACTACTATAGTGGCGCCTGGGTGACTCAGTCGGCTGAGCGTCGGACTTCGGCTCAGTTCACGATCTCACGGCCTGTGTGAGTTCGAGCCCCGCGTCAGGCTCTGTGCGGACAGCTGGGAGACTGGACCCTGCTTCAGATTCTGTGTCTCCCTCTCTCTCTGCCCCTCCCCTGCTCGTGCTGTCTCTCTCTCTCTCTCAAAAATAAACATTAACAAAAATTTTTTTAAATGAACTACCACAACTGGAAATATTACTTCTAAATATAGGTATTTATAGCTGTGCCCCAATGTTTTATGGATTTGACTTCCTTACTCTAAAATTGAAGATGATATATTTTTACAAATTACCTTAACCTAATATATTGTCCCTCAAATTTTTTTTACCTAATACATTCTTCTTCTTTTTGTATCACTTTCCTTAGCCCAACTGAAGAATTCTCCAGTGCTAAAAACTAAAAGGATGATTTTTGTAATAAGGAGAGGGAAGGTAAGTATTTTCAGATTTAGGAACTCAAGTCAGCTATATCCAGTGAACATTTAGCATATGAAGGCTATAATCCGCAGTTAAGATTTTTAAAATTTATAAGAATTGATCACATAATGAACATGAGAGGCCATGTGAATGGGATGGGAGAAAAGAGGGTCGCAGCCACACCTGCCGGAGCCAGGGGTCCTCCATCCACAGCCGTAACACATCTCCGCAGAAACCTTCACACCTGGGCCTTTCACAGAACACAAACTCCTTACAGCTAAGTGCTTTGTTAAAAGACCCCACGCAACCGCGGGGAAGTCAAGGGCTGCCCAGTTACACACTGTGAACTGTGGCCAGTTTCTCATGCTAGATACGCTTTTATCTCCAACCCACCAGGAAGCAGGGTTTCCAACAGCTCGGCAATGGCTAATACAGTTTTACCTTCCTACACCATCTCACGGAGAACAGAGATCAGGTAGCAGAAATAAGAGGAAAGAACATTCAAAAACTACTGTTTTTCTCACACTGGAGATATCTGTGTATTTCCAATAAGTCAAAGCACTGTGACAGAGAAAAAAACGTATCCGTGCGAAAGCTGTTTTATAAGCTATCCCCTGAAAACCTGCCTGAGGAAGGGTGAGCAGTGAGCACTAGGCCTCCACAGGGCGTCTAGGAGAGCTGCAGGAACAGCCGGGGCCGGCTGTTTCCCAAAGGGGCCTTTTCTGGAGCCCCAGCTGCTGCCACCCAGTGACCTCAGCAGCCGCCTCCCTGTGTGCCGGAAGCAGGATGAGGTGTCGTGGGTTCTCATGGAAGGCTACGTTACGGTTATAAGACACAAGCTCAACAGAAATGTGCAGGTTTCCTGCACTGATGCAACAAATAAGAAGTGAAGAGCGTCGGTGATGTGTCCACCGATGATGCTGAGATGCCATCCTATTTACTCCCAGCCCAGCCCAATGACCAAGACTTCACACCAAGGCAGCTCAGGCTCTGAGCCCACACCTGCTGGAAGGGGAGGGGGGTGGCTGTTCAGCCTACAGGACCCCACCGACAACAGCAGCCTATCATGGGTGCATGGCTGCTGCACCATTCCAGTTTTAGCAGAACAGCCAACGGCAAAGAAAATGAATAGGAATCAAGAAAACTTTATCAGCCCTGGCTTCACCGCTAGGCCAGCTGTGTGAGCCCAGGCAAGTTACAATCTTTCTGTCTTCCTTCCATATCTGGAAAAGAGGGGGGCTGAGAAGGGTTGAGAAGTTAACTGCGACAATACTGACGGCACCACGTGAGGAATATACTGTTGTTAAGGTACGAGCTGCGCATGCCAGCTCACATCCAACCAACCATGCTAATGTTGTTGTCTAGAAAACAGGGTTTCAAATGAGGAAAGGTCTGCAATTGTTCCTTTCTAAGATTTATGTAATTGAAAGACTTGGATGACTTAGAAAAGATCTACACATCTGTATGATTTAGCTTTGCCTGACCTCTCTTTTCAGGTTGAGGGGCTAACTTGGTATGTGGAGGAAGAAAGGCCAGACCATGATCGCAGCCCCAGGCCCCTGCCCCAGAGGCAACTGACGGCTCCACAGCTGTGCACACAAGGCAAAGAGCAAAGGCAGAGACAATGTAGTGGCAGGGGGCTAAGGGTGGCTATCAGGAACAAGTATAAGGACCATCCACCCTACACCTGCCAAAAGGTGGAGGCACGACGTCAAGAAACACCGCCACCTCTGGGACCTGTGGGGAAGCCAACGCACCACAGGGTCTGGGATCACCAAACCACAGAAGCATCAAGAACGACTTTTGTTACCAAAAAGACATTTCCAGATGAAAAAGAGAAGGTGGGTCTTGATGGGCGCAGGGGCACCCCTGTCCTGGAGGGGCCGCGGCAGCTCGTTACTGACCTATGTGGGCGTGGGCCACGGGGCCTGTGAGCGTGGCGGCGGCGGCACTGGGAGCAGCGGCGGGTCTCCCTCCCGGGTGAGATGAGGTGGAGGATGCAGAGGATGAGGTGGACGAGCCCTGAATGACCCGGTCGAGCCAGGGCTCGACGTTGGAATGGCTCTGGAGCGGAGTGGAGGTAAGTCGCCCGGGTCGCCGTAAAGAGCCCTCATCTTCTGAGGCAGATGACGTGTCTGTGGTTAAAATAATGACGACAGGCATAATGTAGGGATGAGTCGGGGAGGGGGGTGGAGTCCCCACACTGGCACCTGAGTCTCCCAGGCCAGCACGTGGCAAGCTCCGCTATGCCCTGCACTGCTATGCCCTGCCTGGCCAAGGGGTCATCTCAGCCCCCGTTTGCCCGACTGTAAGATCCAAGGAGCCCTACCTGGGAAACTGGTTCCTCGACCCCAGCTTCCCCAAGAGGACTGTCCGGGGGCACCGCACGCTGGGAGTGGCTTCAGCTCATTCCTTGGTGGGGTCCCAAATATCAAAGAAGACCCCAAGTGTCGAGTGCCCATCTGAGTGAACACCCCACACAACCTTCACACATGGCCCAGGTCAGTGCAGTGGTGATGGGGCCTCACTCCGTCCATCTGCACCCTCTTAGGGGCAGCAACAATGAGCTCTGGAAAGAATTCCTTCCCCAACACACCTGCTTCACTCAATAAAACTAACTGCTCATAAAGGTTCTATCAAGTCACCTCAGCTGTGCATTTTATTATGGTTACACAACTATTAAAAAGTTTTTTTAAAATTGGCTATTATGTATAATTATATTTGGTAGAAACATGTGACAGCTATTTCTAGAATTTTTTTTCAACAATATGAACTTTTTCTTTTCTGTAGAAAGGAAGTGTTACCAAAACCACTAAATTATCCTATATCTCTGGTGTGTTTGGTTTTCACCATGTCATCAAACCAAAAACTCGTGTTGCCAGTTTCATGACTTAAATAACAACAGAGGTAGCAGAAGGCGCCACACAACTGCCCACACCTGGTGCAGTTTAGCAACACTGCTGCTGAAGAGAAACTCCAGGTGAAAGTTTTCATTTCTAATGGTAATGACAACAAAACAATAATAGAAGAAATGTTTTAAATCCTCCGAATTGTCCTATACTCTCCCATTTAAGGCCTGGTAATGATATAGTAAATAATCATTAATAAGATGAAAATAATTTTACAATTCTTAAATCAGGGAACTTTAGTATTCTAGTAAGTGTTTATTTTAGGTTCCCCTCTTTACTTAAAGGCACAAATAGCATCTTAGTAAAAGAATTAAAATACAACCAAAAGTCCTATAGAAAACAAGTACCGATTTGGGTACAAGCCATACTGTGTAGACCACAGATTTTCAGTAAGGAATGTTGCACATATGCAAACGTTTTTAATCTCCAGTTTTTCCAAATCTTTACTGCATACAGGTCAGGAGGATACTCCAACTCAAGGGGAAAGGAAGGTGATGACACCAGGGCTGTGTCACATCTACAGAAGCCATTCCCAACACGGTCTATCAATACCTGGAGGTGTGTACGTCTCCACTGACGAGTGGACAAGAACCGAACGTCTTTTTGAAGGCATAGGCATCTTCCTCTCCTTGTATTTGGCCAAAGCTGCTTGCACCGCTTCAGTGTGAACATCTATGTAAAAACAAGAGCAGTAAAGACACTTTCTACAAAATTGCTTATGAAGTGACAAAATTAAGCTTCATATTCTTATTTGTTTTCACTGAGTGTGAAAGAGACACACAAGCCTGGCCTATGACATCAGTCCTAGATTCCTTTAAATTTTCCTTTATTTGTAGATTTGGACCCACATAAATATTTTTGTAGTTATAAATCAAAACTATATAAAAAAAGAAATGCCCTAATTAAAAACACAATGAAACAAACCTAAACGCGTCTCCAGTTGTTGGCCTCAACTATTACAAGGGACTTCAAAGCAGTTAGACTGTTTAGCCTGTTCCTCTAGAGCTAGCTACTAAGCAGCAACACATGAGAAATAACAAAACTCCTTCTGCAATCACACTGTGAGGCTACTGGCCCTGGGAACCAAGACACTCATGAAGAAGAAGATCCAAACACAGAAGCAGTGAGGTAGTTCTGCAGTCGTGAATCTGAATGGAAATGTGGCATTTTGTCTTTAACGATAATGCTGCAGACTGTCCAATAAAAATGTCTAGAAACAGTGCCAGCCCGTTAGCAATGAGTAACCCTTGCCCCCAGAACGTGGCCTTCAAATACCATGTTCCCTCAAGGACGCTGAGACACGGCAGAGTGTAGGGCAGGGGCAGGAAATGCACAGATGAGCCTGAAGCATCTTGTTGCAACAGCCAGTGGGGACTTGGTCAAATAGCTCAGGTGGCCATGGAGCCAATCTAAAGATGTTCCCAATGGCTAAGGATGGAACATTTTGAACATCAACAAGGATAAATGCTAGAATACACGATACCAAATACAATGCTAAAAAAACAAAAACAAAAACAAAAACAAAAAACCCAGAAAGGAAGCCAAAAATTTTTTTTTTAATTTTTAAATGTTTATTTATTTTTGAGAGAGAGAGAGAGAGAGAGAGGCGGACAGAGTACAAGCAGGGGAGGAGCAGAGAGAGAGGAAGGGAGATAACAGAATCTGAAGCAGGCTCCAGGCTCTGAGCTGTCAGCACATAGCCCGAAGCGACGCTTGAATTCACACACCGTGAGATCATGACCCGAGCCGAAGTTGGACACTCAACCGACTGAGCCACCCAGGTGCCCCTCAAGAGGAAGCAAAATTAATCACCTGCCACTGGAGGATGCCAGCGACCCAACTCATTATTCTGAGGAGTAAATAAATGGAAAGAATTGGGTATTTATCCTGGCTCTCCTGTACCATGTAGCAAGCAAGGTGGAGTTTCTCTGTATGGAAGTACTCCAGCCTCTGGGTGGAGGATGACAGAACCAGTTTCCCCATGCTGTGACCTCATGACTGCATGGATCTGGGAACTGGGTATCACTGGCCACCAGCATCCCAGGGAAGAGAATCAGGCATGCTGTCCTCCTGGTGGGAGAACACAGCACCATCTCTGAAGTCTTAGGGACAACTGAAAATCTAACCCGACCCTCAGGGAGCCTCGGAGGTGAGGACTCCACCACATAGGAGCTGCCAGACACACAGCAGTTTTTCCACAGACTGGAGGGAGGGGAAACACAAGTTAAGGAAGATGGAAAACACTACCCACCATTTGTGAAATGTACATCTTATTCGGATCCTGGGTTCAAACAGTTTCTAAAAAACCATGGACATCTGGCTGGCTCAGTTGGTGGAGTGTGTGACTCTTGATGTTGGGGTTGAGTTCAGGCCCCACGCTGGGCATAGAGCTTACTTAAAAAATTTTTATATAAAAACAAAAAATTTAAAAAAGCCATATGAACATTTGGATATTTGATATTAATGAAGTATTGTTATTTTGTGACAATGGTTTTTATCTTAAGAGACACAAGGACATGATCCTTTCCAGAGACAGACCAAGAATATAATGACATCTAAAAGAAATAAATGTAATCTCTGAGATTTGCTTCAAAATCATGTGGGAAGGGAGGAAGTGGATGAGGTGTGGATAAATCAATCAAGACTGAACATGGCTGGGGCTGTGCCTCTGACAATGAGTCCAGGGGGCTATTACACTAGAAAGTACACTTTTGTACATGTTTATATTTTTCTCCAAAAAAATATTTTTAAAATGTTTAAAAATCTTACAGTGAAATGGCCCATAGGATGCTAATCAGGAAAGATGAAAAATTTGCACCTACATGTATTAAAATAAAATTTAAACATCAGAAGTGCCTCGGTGTCTCAGTTGGTTAAGTATCTAACTCTTGATTTCGGCCCAGATCATGATCCCAGGGTTGTGGGATCAAGCCCCATGTCAAGCTCTGCACGGGGTGTGGAGCCTGCTTGAAATTCTCACCCCCCTGTCTCTCTCTCTGCCCCCTCCCTCGCTTACTCACTTGCACTCTCTCTAAACAAAAATTAAAAATTAAAAAAAATTTACAAACATCAAAGACAAGACAATTGTGTAAGCTTCCAGGGAAAAAAAGTAAAATCATCTTAGAAGGATCAAGAGATAGACTCATATTACTCAACAGTGACCACTGGGTACAAGAAGGCAACATGGTATTGAAGAAAAATGTGTTGAGCCTAGAATTTTATACTTAGCCAAATTATCATTTATTTTTTTTTAATTTTGTTAATGTTTATTTATTTATGAGAAAGAGAGAGAGAGAGAGACAAAGTGTGAGCGGGGGAGGAGCAGAGAGAGAGAGGGAGACACAGAATTGGAAGCAGGCTCCAGGCTCTGAGCTGTGAGCATAGAGCCCGACGGGGAGCTCGAACTCACAGACCATGAGATCATGACCTGAGCCAAAGTCAGACACTCAACCAACTGAGACGCCCAGGCTATCATTTAAACATAAGTCTAACAAAAATATTCCCAGACATAAAAAGGTGCTTGAGAGAGACAAATCCAGGAGTCCCTGCAACAGATATGGCAGTGACTATGAGCATGCACTTTAAACTCTATTGTAGTCTTAGAAACAAACACAATCACAAGCACAGATAAAACAACACAGACCTAAAAATCTACACAATATCAGCACAACAGGGGTCTAAGCCTAATAATCTAAGAAGCTCAACAAACCCCAAGAAACATAAAACTACATAAGCCGAGCCACCGCATAATCAAAACCAAAACCACCGCATCACTCAAAACCAGCAACAGAAAAATCTTAAAAGGGCCAGAGGAAAAGAAGTCACATTACAGACAAAGGAACAACAATAAGGAACAAAACTTGGAGGAAGAACACTATTGATTTCAACAATTACTATTAAGCTATAATCATCGAGAGCAGGGTTTCGCCATAAAAGTAGACGACTACATCAACAGAACAGAAGAGAATCCAGAAACAGGATCACACATGAACGTGCAGCTGCTTCTGGATGGGGGAACAAAGGCAGTGTCTTCTTGACAAATGGTGGGAGCAACCAGATGTGCATATGCAGAAAAAATGAGCTGTGATCCATACCTTGAACTAATACTAAAATTGACTAAAATATTAAAACATAAAAGTAGAAAACTTCTAGAAGAAAACAGAGGTGACAATCTTTGTGACCTTGGGTGAGGCAAAGATTTCTTAGATACAAAAACAAAAGCCCTATCCATTAAAAAAAAAAGCTGATAAGTTGTATTTCATTAAAATTAAAAACTTCTGGAGACATCCGGCTAGCTCAGGCAGTGTAGTGTGCAACACTGGATCTCAGGGTTGTGGGTTCAAGCCCTATGTTGGGCACAGAGATTACTCAAAATCTTTAAAAAAAAAAAAAATTAAAACCTAAAATGAACTACTGGGACCTCATCAAAATAAAAGGCTTCTGCACAGCAAAGGAAAAAATCACCAAAACTAAAAGGCAACCGAAAGAATGGGAGAAGATATTTGCAAATGACATATCAGTTAAAAGGTTAGTATCGAAAATCTATAAAGAACTTATCAAACTCAACACCCAGGAAATGAATAATCCAGTGAAGAAATGGGCAAAAGACATGAATAGACACTTTTCCGAAGAAGACATCCAGAGGGCTAACAGACACATGAAAAAATGCTCAACATCACTCATCATCAGAGAAATACAAATCAAAACCACGATGAGATACCACATCACACCTGTCAGAATGGCTACCATTAACTCTAGCAACAAGAGATGTTGGAGAGGATGTTTGCACTGCTGGTGGGAATGTAAACTGGTGCAGCCACTCTGGAAAACAGTATGGAGGTTCCTCAAAAAATTAAAAATACAACTACCCTACGACCCAGCAATTGCACTACTACTGGGTATTTATCCAAGGGATACAGGTATGCTGTTTTGAAGGGACACATGCACCCCAATGTTTATAGCAGCACTATCAACAATAGCCAAAGAATGGAAAGAGCCCAAATGTCCATCAATGGATGAATGGATAAAGAATACACACACACACACACACACACACAAACGGAGTATTTACTTGGCAGTCAAAATGAAATCTTGCCATTTGCAACTATGTGGGTGGAACCGGAGGGTACTATGCTAAGTGAAATGAGTCAGTCAGAGAAAGACAAAAATCATACGACTTCACTCATATGAGGTCTTTAAGAGACAAAACAGATGAACATAAGGGAAGAGAAAAATAATAGAAAAACAGGGAGGGGGACCATTTGCAACTATGTGGATGGAACTGGAGGGTACTATGCTAAGTGAAATGAGTCAGTCAGAGAAAGACAAATACCATATGAGTTCAGTCATATGAGGAATTTAAGATACTAAACAGATGAATGTAAGGGAAGGGAAGCAAAAATACTATAAAAACAGGGAGGGGGAGAAAACAGCAGAGACTCATAAATATGGAGAACAAACTGAGGGTTGCTGGAGGGATTGTGGGAGGGAGGATGGGCTAAATGGGTAAGGGGCACTAAGGAATCTACTCCTGAAATCTTTGATGCACTATATGCTCACTAATTTGGTTGTAAATTAAACAATAAATAAATTAAATAAATATATAAAACTCAGAAAAAAAAGAAAATGAGAAATTTTTTAAAGATTAAAAACTTCTGTTCTTCAAAAGCCACTTGAAGAGAATGCAAAGACAAGACAAAGCCTTGGATAAAATATTAGCAATGATAAAGGTCTTAGATTCAGAAAATAAAGAATTAGAACTGGAATTACAACTAGAATATACAGTTTATTAACATCAGTCACATGGAAACAGACAGGGAGCAGAGGATGGGGGAGCAGAGAAATAAGGAAGACAGGGAGAGGAAGGGGGCCTTTACTGCAACCTGATTCACGGAGCGCATGCATGCATGTGCAAGTATCTGTATACACATGCAGGTATCTGTGTGCGAGTATCTGCATGCACGTGTGGGTATCTATTTGCGTGTGAGTATCTGTAGGGTGTACATGCAGGTATCTGTGTGCATGTGCAGGTATCTGCGTGCGAGTATTTGTGTGCATGTGCAAGTATCTGCACGCATGTGCAAGTATCTGTGTGCATATGCAAGTATGTGTGCAAGTATCTGCATGTGAATATCTGTGTGCATGTGCAGATATCTGCGTGCAGGTGCCTGCATGTGCATGTCACTATCCACATGCACATGCAAGTATCTGCATGTGCGTGTGACTATCTGCATGCATGTGCGAGTATTTGCATACACATATCTGTGTGCACCTGCAAGTATCTTCATGCTGGTATGTGAGTGCACGTGCAAGTATCTGTGTGCACATGTGGGTCTCTGCATGTGTGTACAAGTATTTGTGCGTGAGTATCTGCACAAGCAGGTATCTGTGTGTGTGTGCAAACATCTGTGAGTATCCGCATGTACGTGCATGTATCTGCATGCGTAGGCAAGTATCTGTATGTACATATGCGTATCTACATGCGCGTGCAAGTATCTGTGTGCAGGCACCTGCATGCACATGTGACGATCTGTGTGCGTGTATCTGCATGTGTGTGCAAGTATCTGCATACAGGTGCCTGTGTGTGCGTGAGTATCTGTGTGTGTGTATTTGTGAGTGCATGTGTGTGCAAGTGTGTGCACTCAGGGCTGAAGGCAATGGTGCTCAGTGAGATGCTGACAATGGTTGTCTCAGGATCCAGAGTCCAAGTGATTTTACTTTTTCCTTAAACCTGATTATTATATTGCATATCACATGTATTGTTTATATCATCAGAAAATATTAACAGTGTGACAAAGTTTTTTAAATATACATTAAATTAGTAAGAAATTTATCAAAAGTTTCTCAAGTCACTTCATCACACTCCCATGTTAACATAATATTTTTTTATAATTTTTTTTAATGTTTATTTATTTTTGAGACAGAGAGAGACAGAGCATGAACAGGGGAGAGGCAGAGAGAGAGGGAGATACAGGACCCGAGGCAAGCTCCAGGCTCTGAGCGGTCAGCACAGAGCCCGATGTGGGGCTTGAACTCACAAACCGTGAGATCACGGCCTGAGCTGAAGTCAGACGCTTAACTGACTGAGCCACCCAGGTGCCCCAACATAATATTTAAAATCTTAATATTTTTCTTAGATATTCTTAAAACGGGGGCCATTTCTTTATCTCTGTTGAAAGTTTTTCTTTATTAAAAAATAAAAAAATAAAAAGGCTTACCAAAAGAGCTTAAATGGAAAGGAAATATACGATCACACAATGGGTGTAAACAGGTGAAGCAAAGTACCCAAAATTTACTGACATGTAACCTACAACTGAAAACATTAATTTTTTCAATGCGTGATCTGATAATTCAAATAAAATATCATAGACAAATTTAAATATTCATAAAAATACTGACAGAGTGGCAGAAATCTAGTTAGAAGAAAATCTCCAAAATTAGAAAAAGAAAAAAAAAATTAAAAACACCTACAGTAAAAGCCGCTCCCTAATGTACAAAAATTACTAATACCGACCAGCCCCAAGCTCGAGGTAGAAAAATGGACAAAAACGTTTAAAGAAATTATACTAATGGGGGTGGGGGGGAGAGGGGAGGACATTTCTCCAGAGATTTTAGAGCACCTATCTTGCAGGTTACATTAAGAGATACTGCGGCTGGGGGCGCCTGGGTGGCTCAGTCTGTTGGGCGTCAGACTTCGGCTCAGGTCATGATCTCGTGGTCTGTGAGATCCTGCTTCGGATCTGTGTCTCCCTCTCTCTCTGCCCCTCCCCCTCATTCTCTTGCTCTCTCTCTCTCTCTCTCTCTGTCAAAAATAAACATTAAAAAAAAATGTAAAGAGATACTGTGGTTGTGTGAAGGTTAATTTTTCTCTTGAAAAATATCATGATGTGGTGAATCATCATTCAAGTGAAAATAATTTCTTCAGCAGAGCAAAGAACATTTACAGCAAAGAACAAAGGACTGAAAGCCGGTCCACTCGTTGACGCCTGCCCCCTCTGGTCCCTACCTGACCGGAAGCGCTCGTCCCGTGAGTTGGTAGGCCGTGGCTTCTGCTGTTTGGGCGCTGCAGCTGTGGTTTGTGAGGGACCTGGGATCCTATTCTCGGCTTGTAGGGATGGATCTACTCCTGCAACACAATTTTGTAGGAATATCTTGTGTAAACAATTTGCTTCTCTGGTGATGGAAAAATCCATTTAAAACAGCACATATTCCTCCTATGTTACTACATAGCATGCACCTTACCAAAAATAACAATCTGAGCACATGCACCCTGTGGTGGCCCTTGAAGTCCAGAAGCCCTGTATCTGGAGGTCAGGGACAGAACCATGAATGTCCACTTCTGGCTCTCTCTCCCAAAAGTGCCCAGCCTTCCCTGCCTCACTGTCCACCATCCCCAAAAAGGGTGACCATCACACATCATCCCCGAGACCATCAGCACAACACATGCAGCCACTTAGGGCAGATTCTCTTGGGAAGGTCCTTTAAAAGAATGTTTCTGCATCATAAACATTTCCTGAATCTGCAAAGGCCTGTGTGTCACTTTTCCTGGCACTATCCATGATGTCAACCAACTCAGTAAGAAACATCCCACTAAGCAGTCACTGGGGCATAACCAGTCGCCCTTGGACACAGGCAGAAACGTGGGACAGTGGAGAAGTGAGGGGTGCACGTAATAGTGAGTGTCAGGGAGCACGAGGTACAGAAACCTCAGGCACTGACAACCTCAGCCTGTGACGTCTGCTCGCTGTCTCCAAACCCAACACCTGGACGACGTGCTACACTGCTGCCAGGCCCACAGCCCCTGACCACACAGGTCCTGAGGACACAGTATGGGGAGTAAAGGGACGGGGCCCAAGTACACAAGGTCATGAAACAGAATCCATGGTGTTGTTTGAGCTCTAATTGGCTGATATTTGAGAACAGCACAAAGCAAAGCCTTCTGTCATGATCATCAAAGTAGTAAGTTTAGATTTATTCTCTAGCTCAAGACGTCTCATAAAAATAGCCAGCAGGCATTCCAGCCCTGTGGACTCCTCCAGCCCTTATCACCTCCTGAAAAGAGGCCACTTGTCCCTGTCTCTAACCCACTGCTGGACACAGTGTGGCAGAGCAACTCTGCGTGACCTGGAGATTCGCTGAGACAACACACCACGAGGACACGTGCAAGGACAGCAGGGAACATGGTGGCTCGGGACTCAGCACCACCACCAGGCCAAACTGTAGATGTGTGGGCAGAATAGACATCACCACTGCTGCTCAGGTGCTACATTATGGGGTGGCTAGTTACACAGAGCTAGACGATGGGACAACTCCTTCTGGAAGTCAGTGTTTAAGCTCTTCAAAATCTGAGCATATACAAACACATACACACGTAGGATAACACTGGTCAGCACTGTGACTGGCATTTTGTTCTTGTGACTCGATAAAATTACTCTCAAGTTCGTGATGGAGAATACACAGAGCCTTGTGCATTATGGATTACAAACAGGCATGTCGCAAAGTCATATACATGCATATGGACATCCTTATGCTTGCATTCCAAAATATGGGTGTTTTTATTCTTTGAGATAGATTCATTTATTCCACAAAGATACAAACCCAATGTGAAGTGATCACACGAGAAAGCAGTACATTTTTAATTTTTACAGGTACCAAGAAATAATTTTCTAAAAAAGTTACAGCAATATACATGCCCATAAGCAATGCACGAAAGTGCTATTTCCTCACATCCTTTTCAGCCCTGGGTGCTAAAAATGTTTTTTTAGAATTTTGCCAATCTCATAGGAGGAAAATGGTTTGCTTTAATTTGCACTTCCACACCTGTTAGTGGGGTGAACATAATTTAATGTTTACTGCCCATCCACAATGCCTCTTCCTTGAATTTCTATTCATTTCATCCAGCTAACAAGTTCTCGAAGAAAACCTGCAGGAGGCCCTGCTCTGCTGGGGACACGACCCAGGCCTGTGCACACACCTGAGAGCAGGGGCCCTGAGAGCAGCTGGTGGCAGCTCAGCCATTCTGAAATATTTTCATTTCTAGGGAACCAAACATACCCACTTTCTTTTCCTTTCTAACTTCCAGGTCTCCTATCTTATAAACACCATTCAGAAGTCACTCAAATATTCTCCTGAATGTTATAGTATTTTATAATCACAAACATACTTAGAGCTTTTATCCTTCTCAAGTTCCTGTTGGCTGATGGTGGAGAGGAAGAACCCAGCCCCGTACAGGGCCGGTCCCCACTGTAAGGTGCGGCCTCCTCCCCGCGCTCCCTGCAGCACTTCCAGACCGCCCACCCTTCCGCTCACTGGCTCTTCTGCCCCGAACACCCAACACCCTCTTGCAGTGACTGTACGTGCACACAGTCCGTTTACCACCCTGAAGGCCGGTCCTTTCTCACTAGGGTTCTTTTTCAACGATGTATTTACCTACTCTCAGAACTTTTCTCCTTCAAATGGGTTATTATTTCCAATCCCAGGTTTGGAAATTTTAAAAATCAGCCAGCGGTATTCAGACTGGACTACATAACGTTCACAGATTAATTTGCAAACTGACATTTTAGGATACTAACTTTTTCTATTTAGGAAATTGGTATCTTTCTTCATATTTTAGGGTCTTGGCTATTTCTTTCAAATGGATTTTACGATCCTAATATAGGTTCTGTGGCTTTCTTGCTAAATGTATTAATAAGCATTTGACAGTTTATTGCCATTATAAATGTAAATTTTTTCATTAAAATATTGCCAGATAAAAGCTATTGATCCTTGCACATCTGTCTTCTATCAGACCAAAAACTCTTACTAACTCTAACGGGTAAGTAAGCAGTCACCCGTGTTTCCAAGGAACGAAACAATACCATCTCTAAGTGCAGATGACTGTCTCCAATATTCATCCTGCCTGTTCTCCTGTCACACTGCAGTGGCAGTGGCCACCAGAGCAGAGTGGCATCAGAACAGGCATGGTGAGTAATGCTTTCTCACCCTGCTTGGGCTGGGGATGCTACGGTTGTGTCACCTAGTCTGACAGTTGCTGGTGACGTTTGTCACATGGGCTTAAAAACACTTTTAACGGTTCCCTTCAATTCCAGTTTTACTCAGAGTTTGCTTTTCTTTTGTTTTGGATTAATGCAAGTCAGTACATAATGAGCCTCCTCGTCCTCTTTTTATTGTTGATTTATTTTAAAATATATCATGCTGACACAGACAGTATAAAGGATGTGTTCAGTTTACAAATTATCACACAGGAGAAAACCGACGTGAAAACTGCCCTGGGAAGGAAAGAAACACTCGAGCGCCTTCGGAGCCCCTGCACAACCACCTCACACCACGATGACATGGGGGGCTGACTTCGGTGCAAACCACTCCCTTGTCTTTACCAACTACACAAGAGTTCCTCAACAGCGCGGTCTGCCGTGTTTTTTCAAGTTATACTGCCTGTATCCCTTCGTGATTGTTTCCTTCACTCCCCATCGTGTTTATGAGATTCATCCTTGCTGCCGCGTGTCGGTCTTCAAGCTTTCCACTGGGTGGACTCTGCCGACGGACATGTGAGTTCTTGGCACTTCAGGGATGTAAGAAACATTCTTGTGCACAGAAGAGAGGACAAGGTGCAAATGTCTGTCCAAAGCACGTGTGCACCCAAAGGACAGCTGCTGGTCACCTCTGCCCCTCGTCAGCTATACCAGCTGTCCACACCCCACTGTTTAAATCCCCTCCAACAACCCAAGGTAGGTTATGGCTCTAATCCACATTTCTCTGATTACTGCTGAGGTTAAACATTTTTTTGTCTGCTTGTTGGCTAGTAGGGCTTCTGCTTACAACATAGTGATTCAAGTCTTCAGCCCCATTTTTCTAGTGGGCCTTTTTTTTTTAAATCATGTTGGGGGTCTTTCTTGCTATTTAAGCTTAATTAATTACAATTAAATTAAAAATTCAGTCTCTCGGTTACACTAGCCATATTTCAAGTGCTCAACAGCCATACATGGCTAATGGTTACAGAACATTGCCATTATCACAAAAAGTTAACAAATAGGAAATATACCAGTGTTAAACTCTAAAATCAATTTTTAAGTCAAGTTTGGTGAGAAAAATGACGGTTAGAAAACAGTTGAGTGTGTTGACTTTACCTTGAATAAGCGGGATATAGCGTGCAAGCAGTTTTGCCCGTTTCTTTTCATACCCTTTTTGAGTGATGTCACCTAAAACGACAGTGGAAAAAGACAATTACATCTCCTCCAGAGTTCCAAAATTTTTGGATTAAAAATTAATTCATAATGGAGAACCTTGAAACACTAATGCATTGTATGATGCATCCATACAATGGAATACTAGCAGTAAAAAGGAACAAACCATTGACATATACAACAATCTGGATAGAGTTCACATGAACATTGGAAAGAAGCCAGGCTCAAAGGGCTACATGCTGAATTATTCCATTTGTATGACAGTCTGGAAAAGATAAAACTATAGGGACAGAGAAGACAGTGGCTGCCAGGACATGGGCATGAGAAAACGGCTGAGTACAGTGGGGAACAAGGGAATCTGGGGGTTCATGACACTGCTCTGTTGCGATGGTGATGGCGGCCCATGACAGCACATGCTGGTCAAAACCTGCTAGAACTGCACACCGGAAGAGAGACTTTTATTGTAGGTCAATAATACTTTAATGTTTAAAAACTGCATTTGGTATTCCCTAAGAGCCTGTCAGAAATGCAGACTTTAAAAAAATTTAATAAAAAATTTAAAAATAAAAATTTTTACAGTTTAAAAAAAAAAAAAAAGAGAAAGAAAGAAAAGTAGCCTCCTGGGCCACACTATCGAACATGAGCCCGCATTTTACCAAGATCCCGAAGCGGCTCCTGTGCAGGTTCGTGCTGTGGAAGAGCTGGTCTCAGGCCAAAGCACACCTCTGAGCAACGACTCAGGCACAGGTGTGGCTGTTCTGACAAATCACCAAAAGAAGAACAACCTAAAAATGAATTAAACCACCAGGAACAAGACAGGAAGTGTGTCTTCATGGAAACCCTTCTCGATCTATGTGCACGTTCGGTTTCCTAGAGAGAACTTGGCATGCCCAAAGTGAATGTGTCACGCTTTAGAGATTTTATTTAGACCAGAAACGTACATTACAATTTCCACTGGTATCTTGTTTGGACAGACTTTCTTCAATGGAAAGTTTTAATGTTTTGTAACCGCTCCTCACTCTCCCAGCCCCTGTCCCGATCAGACAAGCATGGGGGCAGGCTGCGGAAATCAGGAGACATGAGCGGCTATCATTGAGGGATGCTTTACCAAGTATTTTCTGTATATGAACTCTTCAGAGAGAGAGTCAGGGAGGGGCAGAGAGAAGGAGAAAGGATCCGAAGCAGGCTCTGCATTGACAGCAGAGAGCCTGGACGCTTGACCGACTGAGCCACCAGGCTATACGAACTCTTGACCGCAGAATTTGTTGTGTCAAAACACCCAACAACACTGAATGTGTCACATCTAAGTTAAGACTCACTGAGAGTCTCGGCATTAATACACCATCCTACAGAAGACGATTCTAGGGGGTATAGCTCAGGGGTAGAGCATTTGACTGCAGAAGACGATTCTGGGGTCAGGGAAGCACCAGGCCAGGTTACCTCAAGTTCCCAGCGGGTCGGGCACTGCTTTAACCACAGCTCATTCAGTCCAGTCCTCCCCGGCGAGCCCGTCTTGTTTATCTCTTCTGCGCTTTATTTATCCCTCTGTCCCCACCTTATTCCCCCCGCCACCCCTACAGAAAACTAGCCTTAATTTGAATTTGTTCTGCAGAATGTATACTAGTTTGTGTCCTTGTATTTTAATTTACCTAAATGGCATTATACTGCAAATCTCACTCTGCCTATTTTTTCCCCTGCTAAGCACTCCATTTTTAACATGAGTCAATCCATGATGCAGTGAGCATGCCTAATCCCCTGCGAATTGCCATGGCCCATGGGGGTGCACTGTCCTTGTCCTACCCACTCACTGGACACTCACAGACCCCAATCTGGGCCAGGATATGATTGTACAAATCAGCTTATTGATTTTTAATTTATGAACAACTTTAAAGTGCATGTATTTTTTATAGAAGTATCTACTAAAAAATGTTTCCTCTGAAATATATGAAAATATGTAATTAAGACAAACTTAAATGAAAACTAAATACTGTTACACTAAACTAAAACTAATAAATCCCTATTTAAAAGCAGAGCATTTGATTTTCCAGGATATTTAAAAATTAAGTATTCATTTCCTAGAAAGGGCTCCTTCTTAGGTCCCAATTTCAAAGGAACATTTACACGGTAAAGGTGTCAAAGAGCATTCAGAAATTAAACGTTAACTCCCTGCTTCATGCCTGTGATATTACAAAAGCAGTCTCGTGTTTTTTAGTGAACCAGTTGAACACAACCAGCTACACATTTTCATGTGTAACCAGTTACCATACTTCACCCATCCAACTTAGACACTAACCCAACACGCCACTGAATGCAACACTTCTACCCACACAAAGAGCAAGGTAGAATTCCAAAACAGAATGCAGATACAAAACTAATAAGCTAATAAAAAAGAGACTCAAATAGGGGGACCTGGGGGACTTGGAGAAAATGCCAGGACCCATCCTTCTCTCGTGGTCTGTGGGCTGGTAGCTGTTCTTACCAGCCCTCCAGGAAGGGGTATGATACTGAGCCAGAGCTCAGGTTGACCTCCATTGCTGCAAGCCAAAGTCACTTAAGATTACAAATGCAAAATCTCAAATGATACCTTCAAGTCCCAACCACAGGTTTTTTTTTTTTTAGTGTTTATTTATTTATTTTGAGAGAAAAAGAGAGAGAGAGAGAGAGAGAGACCGAGCAGGGAGAGAGGGAGACAGAGAATCCCAAGTAGGCTCCACACTGTCAGCACAGAGCCCAATGTGGGGCTTGAACCCACAAACTGTGAGATCAGCACCCGAGCCGAAATCAAGAGTTGGATGCTTAACTGACTGAGCCACCCAGACACTTCTCCAACCACACTCTCTAAAAGCCTATTCTCAAAATCATTCAACAATTCCTTAAGGTCACAGCAACAAGGATAGGCAATGCACATTACATATAACAGCAAATAATGGGAGACAACTTAATCTTTCATCAAAAGGAAAGAAAGAAAGAAAGAAAGAAAGAAAGAAAGAAAGAAAGAAAGAAAGAAAGAAAGAAAGAAAAGAATTAAATATACTGCCATAAATCATCACTGCAGAATACTGTTGGTCCTAAAAAAATGCCTTGGTATTTGGAAGGTAAGGGATGGGTATCACTTAACATAGATTCATGATATCCTATTAAGTAAAAGCAGCAAGTTGAAAAACTATACACATAAAGAATGATCTAATCCTGGGAATTAAAACTATGCATAATTAAAACTATGCATGTGTCCAGGTGTGTACATTTTCCTCCAGGAAATATCTGGAGGGATGCCCAATTATTAATAGTGATTCATTTATTTAGCTTGGGGTAGGTGTGAGGAATATTTTGTTTTTTACTTCATATACTTTTGAACTCTTTACATTTTTTAGCACAATAGTTATAATTAAGAATATATGGAAAATAGTTTGATAATGTACTATGGTTATATAAGATGTTATTGCAGGAAAGTGAATGAATTCTATGTACTATTTCCGTAACTTGTGAGACTAAAATTATCTCAAAATAAAAAGTTAAAAATACATGGGAGAGACTATATAAAATTGGTCTTATTTCTTTTTCAAGTGACAAAATTTCTCAGTGAAACCATCTGGGCGTGCAGATTTACTTTCCAGAAGGTTGTTTCCCCCCACCCCCACCCCCTTCTTTTATTTTGCTTAATTAAAGCTTTATATATTTCTTAAAGCAGTTTCAAGTTCACAGCAAAATTGGGGGCAAGATAGAGTTCCTATCTAGAGTATCCTATCCTAGACCCCCTGCCCTGACACATGCACCCCTCCCCACATTCTGAACATCTTCCATCAGGGTAGTACATGATTTCAACTGATGAACTATATGGATACGTAATAATCACCCAAAGTCCACAGTTTAGTTATGGTTCACTCTTGGTGTACGTTCTGTGGGTTTGGACAAATGTATAATAATATATATCCATCATTATGATGTCCTAGAGTATTTTCACTGCTCTAAAAATCCTCTGTGCTCTGCTATTCATCCCTTCCCCCACCCCTCAGCCCCAGGCAACCACTGATCCTTCTACTGTCTCCACAGTTTTCTGGAATGTCATATAGTTTTAATCATACAGTAACCTTTCATATTGACTTCATTTAGTAATATGCATTTAAGTTTCTTCCATGTCTTTTCTTGGCTTGACAGCTCATTTCTTTTGTTGAATAATATTCCATTGGGTGGATGAACCAGTTTATTTATCTGTTTACCTACTGAAGGGCATCCTGGTTGCTTCCAAATTTTGGAAATTATGAATAAACCTTCTGCAAACAACTGTGTGCAGGTTTTTGTATGGACATGTTTTCATTTCCTTTGGGTAAATACCAAAGAATGCGATTACTGGGTCGTATGGTAAGAGCATGTTTAGTCTTGTAAGAAACCACCAAACTGTCTTCCAAGGTGGTTGCATCGCTCTGTTTTCCCACCAGCAGTGAATGAGCATTCCTGTTGCTCCACAGAGCCTGTGTTGTGTTGCTCCACATCCTTGCGATTAGTGTTGTCAGTATTCTAAATTGTGGCCATTCTCATAGGTAGGTAGTGGTATCTCATTATTGTTTGAATTGGCACTTCCCAGATGACATATGAATGTGGAGCATCTTTTCATATGCTTATTTCCCATCTCTATGTCTTCTCTGGTGAGGGGTCTGTTAAGGTCTTTGGACCATTTTTCAATCAGATTGTTTGTTTCCTTACTGTTGAGTTTGAAGAATTCTTTGTATGTTTTGGGTAATAGTCCTTTATCAGATGTGTTTTTTGTAAACAATGGCCTGTCTTCCCTTCTTAACCCCGGCTTTTGCAGAGCAGTTTTTAATTTTAACAGAGTGTATCTTTTCAATTATTTATTTCATGGATTGTGCCTTCGGTGTCATATCCAAAAAGTCATCACCATACCCAAGCTCACCTAGTGTTTCTCCTATCTTCTATCAACTAGTTTTCCAGTTCTGCATTTTTACATTTAGGCATGAAATCCATTTTCAGTTAATTCTTGTGAGGGGTGCAAGGTTCCTTTTCTTTGCATATGGATGTCCAGTTGTTCCGGCACCATTTGTTGGAAAGACCATTGTTGCTCCACTGTACGGACTTTGCTCTTCTGTCAAAGATTAATTGGCTATATTTATATGGGCCTATTTCTGGCTTCTCTGTTCTCCATTGAGAACAGAATTTGTCTAATCTGTTGTCAACACCACACTGTCTTGATCACTGTAGCTTTACAGTGAGTCCCGAAGTCAGATAGTGTCCGTCTTCCAACTTTGTTCATCTCCTCCATGTGTTGGCTATTCTGGGTCTTTTGTGGCTATTGACAAACTGGTTCTAAAGTTTGTAAGAAGAGACAAATTTGCTGGTATTCTTTTTAATTTTTTTTTTTTTGAGACAGAGAGAGAGAGAGAGAGAGAGAGAGAGAGAGACAGCACGCAGGGGAAGGGCAAAGAGAAAGGGAGAGGATCTGAAGTGGGTTCTGTGTTGACAGCAGAGAGCTTGATATGGGGCTTGAACTCATGAACTGTGAGATCATGACCTGAGTTGAAGTCAGATGCTAAACGGACTGAGCCAACCAGATGCCCCATAAACTGGTATTTGGAGATTACATTCAATCTATTGATCAACTTGGGAAGAACTGACATCTTCACAATATTGTCTTCCTGTCCGTGAACACAGACTATCTCTCCACTTATTTAGTTCTTCTTTATCAGTGTTTTGTAGTTTTCTTCACATAGATTTTATACATATTTTGTTTTATACTTAAGTATTTGATTTGAGGGGTGCTCATGTAAATAGTATTGTGGGGGGTTTTTTGTCTTGTTTTTTTCATGTTTATTTATTTTTGAGACGGTGGGGAAGGGCAGAGAGAGAGGGAGACACAGAATCTGAAGCAGGCTCCAGGCTCCATCTGACCTGTCAGCACAGAGCCCAACACAGGGCTCAAACCCACAAACCCTCAGATCATGACCTGAGCTGAAGTTGGATGCTTAACCAACTGAATGAGTCACCCAGACACCCCTTAATTTTAAACTCCACTTGTTCCATGATGGTATATAGGAAAGTCATGGGCTTTCCACATACTGACCTTGTATCATGAACCTGGCTACAACTGTCTATTAGTTCCAGGGTTTTTTTTTTTTTGGTGGGGGGTGGAAGGCTTGTTAATCCTTTTGGATTTTTTTGTTTTAATTTCCCCCTTAAAATTTTTTTTTTTAAGATTTTAAATAATCTCTACACCCAGAAGGTGGGGCTGGAACTCACAGCCCTGAAGTCAGGAGTTGCATGCTCCACTGACTGAGCCAACCAGGAACCCCTCCATGTTCTACATAGACAACCATGTTATCTATGAACAAAGACCATTTTATTTTTTCCTTCCCAACCTGTATACCTTTTATTTCCTTTTCTCATCGCATTAGCTAGAACTTCCACTACAATGTCAAAAAGGGAATGGTGAGGGGAGTCATCCTTGCCTTAGGTCTGTTCTTACAGGGAAAGCTTCGAGCTCCTCCCCATTAAGTATGATGTTAGCTGTGTGTGTGTGTGTGTGTGTGTGTGTGTGTGTGTGTGTGTTAAGTTTTTAAAGTTTATTTATTTGAGAGAGAGAGAGAGAGAGAGAGAGAGAGAGAGAGAGAGAACGTGAGCAGGGGAAGGGTAGAGAGAAGGAAAGAGAGAATCCCAAGCAGGCTCTGTACTGTCAGTGCAGAGCCTGACACAGGGCTCCAATTCACCATGAACCATGAGAAGATGACTTGAACCGAAATCAAGAGTTGGACACTTAAGCGACTGAGCCACCCAGGCACCCAGCTGTGGTTGTTTTTTGTTTTTTTTTTTATAGATATTGTGCTTTATCAAGTTGAGGAAGTCCCCCTCTATTCCCAGTTTACTCAGTTTTTATCTTGAATAAGTGCTGGTTTTTGCCAATTGCTTTTGCTGTATCTTTGTACATATTGTGAAATGAACACAATAAACTCTAGTCAGCCATCACCACAGAGTTACAATTTTTTTCTTGTGAGGAGAACTTTTAAGATCTTCTCTCTTAGAAACTTCCAAATATCACCATGTGATTTTCTTTCTTTAGCCTGTTGCTGTGATGAACTCCATTAATTGATTTTCAAATGTTGAACCAGCCTTGCAGACTTGGGATAAATCCTGCTTGGTCATAGTATATAATTCTTTTTATACATTGTTGGATTCAATTTGCTAATATTTTGAGGACTTTTGCATCTATGTTCATGAAAGATATTGGTCTATAGTTTTATCTTGTAATGTCTTTGTCTGGTTTTGGTATTAGGGTAATGCAGGCCTCATAGAATGAAGTATTCCCTCTGCTTCCATTCTATGAAACAGACTTCGAAGAATGGCTCTTATCTCCTCCTTAAGTGTTTGGTAGAATTCCCCAATGAACCCATCTGGGCCCAGTGCTTTCTATCTTGAAAGGCGATAATTTTTTTATTATTATTTTTTTTTAATTTACATCCAAGTTAGTTAGCATATAGTGCAATAATTATTTCAGGAGTAGAATCCAGAAAGGTGATTAATTACTGATTCAATTTATTTTTTAAATAGTTTTCTTTAATGTTCATTTAGTTTTGAGAGAGAGAGAGAGAGAGCACGAGCAGGGGAGGGGCAGAGAGAGAGAGAGAGGGAGGCATGCAATGTGAAGGCTCCAGGCTCTGAGCTGTCAGCACAGAGCCCGACATGGGGCTCAAACCCAAGATCGTGACCTGAGCCGAGGTTGGACACTTAACCAACTGAGCCACTCAGGCAACCCTGATTCAATTTCTTTATTAGATATAGGCCTATTCAGATCGTCTATTTCTTCTTGTGTGAGTTTGGCAAACTGTATCTTTCAAGGAGTTGGTCCTTCTCATCTAGGTTATCAAATTCAGGGGAACAGAGTTGTTCATAGTATTCCTTTATTATCCTTTTTTTTTAAATGTTTTTAATGCTTATTTATTTTTAAGAGGGGGAGAGAGAGAGACAGAGCATGAAAAGGGGAGGGGCAGAGAGAGAGGGAGACACAGAATCCAAAGCAGGCTCCAGGCTCCAAGCTGTCAGCACAGAGCCCAATGTAGGGCTAGAACTCAGGAACTGTGAGATCATGACCCGAGCCGAAGTTGGATGCTCAACCAACTGAGCCACCGAGGTGCCCCACTTTATTGTCCTTTTAATATCCAAAGATCAGTATGATTTTCCTTTCATTTCTGACATTAGTAATTTGTGTCCTTTTTAAAAAATTTTTTGAAGTTTATTTATTTTGAGAGACAGAGACAGTATGATCAGGGGAGGGGCAGAGAGAGACGGAGACAGAGAATCCCAAGCAGGCTCCACACCACCAGCACAGAGCTCAATGCAGGACTCAACCCCACAAAACCATGAGATCATGACCTGAGCTGAAACCAACAGTTGGATGCTTAACCAACTGAGCCACCGAAGCACCCCATGTGTCCTCTCTTTTGTAATTAGTCTAGCTAAAGACTTATTAATTTCACTGATTTACAAAGAACCAGCTTTTCCATTGACTTCTGGGGTTTGGTTCATTTATTTCTGCTCTAATTATCTCTTTTATTCTATTTAGTTTTGCTTTAATTTGCTCTTCCTTTTATAGTTTCCTAAGAAGGAAACTTGGGTTATTGATTTTTTAAACAGATATAATTGACATATAACATCATATTAAAGCTTCAGGTGTACAATGTGATTTGATACTTGTATATATTGTGAAATGAACACAACTCTAGTCAGTCATCACGACAGATTTATCATTTTTTTCTTGTGAGGAAAACTTTTAAGATCTGTTTTCTTAGCAGCGTCCAAATACCACCAGTCTGTTCTCTGTTATCTATGAGCTCTGGTTTGTTTTGTTTTGTTAGATTCCACATATAAATGATATATATAGGGACCCCTGGGTGGCTCAGTCAGTTAAGCATTTGACTCTTGATCTAGGCTCAGGTCATGATCTTACAGTTCATGGATTGGAGCCCGCCCCCACCATGTTGGGCTCTGTGCTGACAGTATAGAGCCTGCTTGGGATTCTCTGTCTCTCTGCTCCTTCCCCCCCCCCCCCGCCAAATAAACTTTAAAAAATAATATATTTGTGTGTGTGTGTGTGTGTGTGTGTGTGTTCAATGTATACGTTTCCCTTTAAACACTGCTTTTGCTGCATCCCACAAATTTTGATAAGTTGTATTTTTATTTTCATTTAGTTCAAAATATTTTAGAATTTCTCTTGAATTTCTCTTTTGACCTGTGTTATTTAGAAGTATGTTGTTTAATCTCTACACTTTTTTAAAAAAAGTTTATTTATTTTGAGAGAGACAGAGACAGTGTGAGGGCAGGGGCAGAGAGAGAGGGAGAGAAAGAATCCCAAGCAGGCTCTGTGCTGCCAGCACGGAGCCCGAGGTGGGGCTTGAACTCACAAAACCATGAGATCATGAACTGAGCCGAAACCAAGAGTCAGACGCTTAACCGACTGAGTCACCCAGGTGCACATAATTTGAGTTCTCTCTGTTATTGATTTCTAATTTAATTCTGTTGTGGTTTGAGAGCAACACTGTATGATTTCTATTCTTTTAAATGTGTGAAGATGTGTTTTATGGCCCAGAATGTGATCTACCTTGGTGAATGCTTCATGTGGGCTTGAAAAGAAACTGTATTCTGCTGTTGTTGGATGAAACAGTCTACAGATATCCATTATCCAGCAGATAGATGATATTGTTTGAATTCAAGTGTGTCTTTACTGATTTTGTTTGCTGGATCTGTCCTTTTCTGACAGAGGGATGTTGAAGTCTCCAGCTATGATAGTGGATTCATCTATTTTTCTTTGCAATTCTATTCATTTTTTGCCTCACAGAGTTCGATGTCCATTGTGAGGTATACACACATGAAAAACTGTCATGTTTTTAATGGAGAAAACCGTTAATGACCCCTTTACATTATGTAATCCCTCTTTCCCTAATAACTTTCCTTGCTTTAAAGGTTCTGATAATACCTCAGCAGGTAGGCTTTGGTTAACTGGTTTCCCCCTGAAGGCAGACTTTGTTGTGAACAAAGTGCTTAAGAGTATTTCAAACGACCCTTCCCCACCCCCACCCCCGGCCCCCCAACGCTCCCCACTCCCTTCCCCTGCCAAAAGCCTGAAGGGATTTTTCTCCCGTATTTACTGTGGGAAACTGGTCAAGCTCCTGGAGGTAAATTTTGCAATGTTGTGTGGACTCCCTTATGAATGAGTCTCCCTGGAGATTTTAACTCTCAGAGTTGTCCACACCAGGCTTCCAGCACTAGTTCCCATGATGGCTTCTGATCACTGAAGCTCTGTTCTGGGGAGCTGACGACCTGTATTCACCTGTCTCTCCAGTCTTGGAAGCTGTGGTTCGCCTGTATCTTCCCCTTTCTGACAGATCCAAGAAAAGCTGCAGATTTTTCAATCTGTTCAGCTTTTTACTTGTCAAGATTGAGTGGCAACTTTCAAGCTTCTTACATATGAAGAAACCAGAGGGTTTTTAACTTATGAATTCAATTTGTTATAGGACTATTCAGGTTATTTGTCTCTTTGGATAAGTTTTGGTCAGTAGTCTGTGATTTTCAGGAAATTGTACACTTCATCTAAGTTGTTGAATGTGTGTAGGGCTGTTAATAGGATTCCTTTATTATCCTTTTAATGTCTGTGGGATCTATGGTAATATCCTCCCCTTTCATTCTTGATACAGGTAATTTGTGTCTTGTCTATTCTTGGAGGTTTATCAATTTTATCATCTTTTTAAAGAACTGGTTTTTTGGTTTCATTGATTTTTCTCTATTGTTTTTCTGTTTTCAATTTCATTGATTTCTGCTCTTATCGTTTTCCTTCTATTAGGGAAATTCAAACTAAAACCATGATGAGATACCACGCTACACCTATTAGAATGGCTAAAATAAAAAATACTAATGGAATCAAGTGCTGACAAGGATGTGGAACAATAGAACTATTATATATGGCTGGTAGGTATGTAAATGGTACAGCCACTCTGGAGAACAGTTTGGAAGTTTTTTATAAAGTTAAACATATACTCAACATAGGACCCAGCAATTCTACTCTTAGCTATCTACCCTCGAGAAATAAAAACACTTATGTTCATGCAAAAACCTGTATACACGTTTACAGCAACTTTATTCATAATCACCCCAAACTGGAAACAGCCCAATTGTCAAATGAACGGATAAAAAGACCATGGTATAACCATAGCAAGTAATATTACTCTGTAATAAAAAGGAACAGACTGTTGACATATACAAAAATGTTGATGAATCTCAAAAATATGCTAAGTGAAATAAGCCAGTCTCAAAAGGTTACACACTGTATGACATTCTTCAACAGACAAAACCCACAGGGATGAAGAGCAGATTAGTGGTTACTAGGCATTAAGGGTGGGAAGGGGTGACTGAATAGGGATAGCATGAGGCATACCTGGGGGTGATGGAGCTGTTCTGTATCCTGATTATCATGGTGGTTGACATGAATCTGTAGGGTGTGAAGATTCACAGAGCTGTACGTGAAAAGAAAAAAATCTACTCGACTGTATGCTAATTAAAAATAAAAAAAACAAACAAATACATGTGTACCATAGGAGGGGCTACAGGGACGGAAGGGATGGCGAGACAGGCAAGGGGTGCCCCCACTAGAACCTTCCTCAGGTACCTACCTGTGAGGTAGGCAAAAGAGAAGTCACCAGTTACAAATCAGAGCCCCAAAGCCTGAGAGGAACATCTGACATAAAAAAGTGCTTCAGGCAGGCAGCAGCTGGGTAATCGATACAGACCAAGTGTGACCGAGGAAGGAGCAGCCGTACAGGGCAGGGCACGATAGGCAGGAGCCTCAGAGCCCAGGCAGAATCCAATCTGGCCCAAACGGCCCTTCAGTAGGCTGCCTTGACCACTTCAAGTTCAGCGCCAACCAGAGATCAGATGCTTACCAGAGACCTTGGACCCAAGTGAGCTAGACAGTGTTCATTCCTTTAGAAAGGGTATTGGCCCCTACTGTGTCCCCAAAGAAGGGGTCCAAGAGTCTACTGCGGCCCAGTCCAGGCCATACATGCCTACTCAAGCTCCCAAGGCAGGGATATCTGTGCTATCACAGCTGTGCATGTTCACAACTGCTGCTGGACTGGACACGACCTGCTGGAAGTGACCAAAGGGAAGAAGGCAAAGAAGCAACAAAAAGAGGGATGGTAGGCACACAGGGCTCCACACCTGATCACTGTAGAACTTCCAGACAGACCTCTACAGGGAAAACCAGGCAGGCCAGAGCCTGTGACCCAGGAAAAGAGGTAGAGAAAATCTGTTAGAAAACCTAAAGATTAATATTTTGTTTGTTGGTACCACGTGTTGGTTAATAGTGGTTCCTGAACTCAATATAAGCAGGTGGGAATTTCACTCTGCAAGTCTTAAAAGTTTCCTAAACAATAGTCTTAAATACACAGATCTAGTGCACAACAGCAGAACCTGACTGCAGAGTTTAAATTATTTATGGTCATGGGGCGCCTGGGTGGCGCAGTCGGTTAAGCGTCCGACTTCAGCCAGGTCACGATCTCGCGGTCCGTGAGTTCGAGCCCCGCGTCAGGCTCTGGGCTGATGGCTCAGAGCCTGGAGCCTGTTTCCGATTCTGTGTCTCCCTCTCTCTCTGCCCCTCCCCAATTCATGCTCTGTCTCTCTCTGTCCCAAAAATAAATAAAAACGTTGAAAAAAAAATTTGAAAAAAAAAAAAATTATTTATGGTCAACGTTGAAGAGCATTCATTAAATATGCCTCCATAGTAGGGATGGAGTGTCTATTCTCTCGTATGTGATTAAAAACAAGCTTTCCAGGTGTTGTTTAATAAATATTATTTTCTTTTCTCTCTGTAAAGTTTTTAATAAACTACAGAAAATAAGTTGATTAAACTCAAAATATATATATATATATTTGTATGTATATTTACATTTATACACACACACACACAGACACACACGAATTCTATTTAATGGCAGTGGCAGACGGGGGCTCAAACCAACTTTCCCAATGAAAACAACAAGAAAGACTGAATCAAAAAATGTTTTCAAAAACTGTTGGAAGATACCAAAGCACTAACAAAGAAGTGAAGAACTGGAGGCCAACTTTTCCCCTGGAGGGGTCTGACAATTTAAAAAGTAGCAACCAAGTGGCTAAGCTAAGCAGAGCTTTGACAGACTCACGGAACTGAGCACTCGCCAAGGAGGAGGAGGCCCACAAACACTCTCAGTCATTTGAGATTTGGAGAGACCACACTCTTGGGTATGAACTGGAAATAAGAGTAGCCTTCACAGGGTCAAGAGCTAGTTTCAAATCATTCTCTCCATGTCTGGATTAACGTGATCTTGGACTGTACGCACCCCATCCCATTCACGTGCAAGAAGCAAAAGTAAACCCTTTATGCAGAAACACAGAAACATCTAGAGTCACAAGTCATTGCTACGCCTACAGTGTCTCTGGCCTATAGACAACAGGAAGCTGTGACTACAAGCCATGAAAACCAATAGATAATAGGAAGATACAGACAAGAAAGCCACATAATGGAGTTTTAAAACAACCATAATCAACATGTTCAAGGAATTAAAAAGCAAGATTGTGTTTAAAAAAAAAAGGGGGGGGGGCAGTGCGCCTGGGTGGCTTAGTTGGTTAAGCATCCCACTTCGGCTCAGGTCACGATCTCGCGGTCCGTGAGTTCGAGCCCCACGTTGGGCTCTGTGCTGACAGCTTAGAGCCCGGAGCCTGCTTCCGATTCTGTGTCTCCCTCTCTCTCTGCCCCTTCCCCGCTCACTCTGTTTCTCTCTCTCTCTCAAAAATAAATAAACATTTAAAAAAAATTTTTTTAAGTTAATTCTATGCCTGAAAAACACTGTATCCCAAATCCAGGAATAAATTTCACAAAAGATACATAAGACTACTAAACAGAAACTAAAAGCACTGTTGAGGTAAAGTTTAAAAGACCTAAAGAAATGAAGGGATATAGCACATCTGTGAATCTGAGCACTCAATACTGTAAAGATATCATTTCTGTCCAAATAGATCCTTAAGAGTCTGAGTAATTATAATTAAAACTCTTGCAGGGTGTGTGTGTGTGTGTGTGCGTGTGTGTAGAAATAGACAGGCTGATGCTAAAACGTACATGGAAAATGCAAAGGGCCAAGATCAGCAAGTCAAACTTGAAAACTAAAAGGGGCAGACTTTCCCAGACACGGAGCCTCACCGTTACGCTACAGTACAGAGAGGCAGGAAGGCTAAAATGAACAAGGAGAGCAACGGAGCAGCAATCAGTGGAAAGCAGTGGGGAAAAGCACATAAATGTGCTGGGTCAACTGAATATCCACACGAAACAGAAATGAAATGACTCTTTTCTCACAAAACTCAGCTCCAGGTAGATTATGCATCTAAATGTGAAAGATCAATAAAGCTCTTAAAAATAATATAAAAAAATATCTTCATGACCATGAGGTAGGGAAAGAACTCTTAAATATGACACAAAGATTACTAACCATAAAGGAAAAAACAAAAATGACCTGCAATACAATTCACAAAGAGGTAATAAGGAACAAATAGCAAAAGAAAATATTCTCTCCCCTAAGTATATTGCAGACCTTGAGGTGAGTGGATTCATTACTGAAGCCGCTATAACAAATTACCACAAACTTGGTGGTGGCTTAAAATAAGAAAAATTCACTCACTCACAGTTCTGGAGGTCAGAAGTCCAAAATCAGTTTCACTGAGCCCAAATGAAGGTGACAAAAGAGCCACACTACCTCTTAAGGCTCCGGGAGAGAAGTCTCCCAGCTTAAGACTGAAGACTCTTCCAGCTTGAATGCCAGCATGCCCTGAGTTGGGGCCACATCACTCCAGTCTCTGCCTTGAAGCCCATCCGCCTCTCCTCCTCTGTGTGCATCCAATCCCCCTCTGCCTCTCTCTTCTAAAGACACTTTTGAGGGGCGCCTGGGTGGCTTAGTCAGTTGGGCATCTGACTTTGGCCCAGGTCATGATCTTGCAGTTTGTGAGTTTGAGCCCCACGTCGGGCTCTGCGCTGACAGCTCAGAGCCTGGAGCCTGCTTCGGATTCTGTCTCCCGTCTCTCTCTGCCCCTCCCCTACTCTCACTGTCTCTCTCTCTCTGTCTCAAAAATAAAAACATAAAAAAAAATTTTTAAAAAGACACTTTTGATGGTATGTCAATTCCATCCAAAAAAATCCAGGTAACTCATCTCAAGATCAAGTTAGTCATATCTGCAAAGACTCTTTTTCCAAATATAGTAATGTTCACAGGTTCCAACTATTAGGACATGATGGGGTGGGGGGGTACCACCAACAAATGCATTACAATGTGTGACCAATAAAAAATATACACGAATCTTTAAAACTGCTATGCCCTTCAGAAGAGGAACACGCGTACTCCCTGAGCCACTTTGGGAAGAGCAAACACATCCAGGTCCACAATGCCAGATGTACCCTAACAAAGCGGCCACACAGAGAAACCGTACGACTGTGGTCTAGCAGGCGCACATCGACCCACAGAATATGACAGAAGCTGTGGCCAGAACAGGCTGATAGTCGGATGCAGAGCAAGCCTGCCTTGATCCCCCTGGATCCACTTACTCCAGCACTGAGTCCACTTCGACCCCTACACCGTCTGCCAACCGCCACCCTCCGGGCCTGGCCAGGTCTGAAGGCACGCTCCACTGCCCTCTTTTCCCGAGCTCTTCCCCATGCTGGCTTGCATCTGAGCTCCTAGACCGAGGCCTTGACGCCTCCCCCGGGGACCCTTCTCCACGTGGACTACGGGGCAGTGCCAGTGCCAGTGTGCAGACAGTTCATCCTCTATTTCTTTCAAAAAACACACTCAGGACTGCATGATAAGTGGTGGATATATGTCACTAAACATATGTCACAACCTACAGGGTCTACAACACCAGAAGGAAACTCGGGGAGCCTGGGTGATGACGTGTCGGTGCACATTCAATGACAGAACAATTGTACACTCTGTGGGGTGGTCAAAATGGGGGAGGCTGTGCACCGTGTGGAGGACAAGCAGCGTATGGGCACTCTGCACTTGCCACTCAGTTTCGCTGTGAACTGCTCTAAAAATAGTTTACTAATTTAAAAAACATATACTCGGGGAAAAAATTGATACACCATGGTATAATCATATAAAACAACGCCAGAAAGCAGTTAGTTAGAATGAGTCAGTTACCTGTATTAACATAATCATTGCCATAATTCTAAAAACATAGTGTTGAGATTAAAAGCAAGTTTCAGAAGGACTCATATAGATCATTTAAAACATGCAAAATAGCACCATAGATTGCTCAAGGATATATGGAAATGCGGTAAAATAAAACACCAAGTGCAGGAGAGAAGCTAGCAGAAGGGGAATAGAATCACATGAGTGTGGCTTCCACACCCTCTTAATGGTTCTTTGTAAAAAATCTGAAGCTAATATGACAAAAATCTTCACTTTTTGAAAAATCAAGCAGCAGGTACATGGGTGTGCATATCATGATTCTGTCAACTTTTCTGTATGTTTGAAATATTCAAAATTAGAAAGAAAATTAAACAAGAAGTGGTCATCCACACTCAACAGTCTCTGACTCTTAAAAGACCTTCAGACTGGATTTTGCAGCTGGCCACGTTGCTCTTCCCCAAGGTCAGAGTCGTCGCTCCATGCAAGTGTCTGCCATATACTCTCTCCAGTCCTCAATAGCTTATCTCATTTACGGGTGCCTGGGTGGCTCAGTCGGTTAAATGTCCAACTTGGGCCCAGGTCATGATCTCACCTTGAGTTTGAGCCCCGTATCAGGCTCCTGTGCTGACAGCTCAGAGCCTGGAGCCTGCTTCGGATTCTGTATCTCCCTCTCTCTCTGCCCCTCCCTGCCTCTCTCTCTTCTCTCTCTCTGTCTCTGTCTCTGTCTCTCTCTGTCTCTCTCTCAAAAATAAACATTAAAAAAAATTTTTTTAATTAATAAATAAATAAATAATCTCATTTAGCTGAACATGCATCTAAGACAATCAAGTAAACAGACAGCAACATCACAGAGAAGGATAAGATTCTTCCATAAAAATATGGCTCTTGCCTAACAAGTCTGTATTACATAAATGTGTAAATAGATAATAAACCTTTTAAAAACAGCAAGGCTGGCTCACCCAGCTTGCCCGGTGTAACACCTGACTCTTGACCTCAGAGTTGTGAGTTCAAGCCCCACATTGAGTGTAGAAATTACTTTTTTAAAAAAATGACATAATAGGGGCGCCTGGGTGGCTCAGTCGGTTGAGCATCTGACTTCAGCTCAGGTCATGATCTTGCGGTTCGTGAGTTTGAGCCCCACGTCAGGCTCTGTGCTGACAGCTCAGAGCTTGGAGCCTGCTTTGGATTCTCTGTCTTCCTCTCTCTGCCCCTTCCCTGCTCATGCTCTGTCTCTGTCTCTCAAAAATGAATCAACGTTAAAAAAACATTTTTTTTTAAATGACATAATAAAAGATTTGCTCGGACTGCTGTTTTAAAAAAATTAAAAATAAAAAAATAAACATAGCAGACATTTAATGCAAGAATGCTTTTAAACATTACTAGGTGAGATAAAGTCACACTATGATGTGATACTTGTTGGACACTCACGATCAGAACTTGGAATGCTGCTCCTGCAGCTGGAAGGGGAAGTTATACATCGTCCACTCTGGCATCTCCTAACTTTTCAGCTGCACACCTTCTCCTCAGGTGAGCTCTCCAGAGGAGTCTAAGTGGAGAGTCTGCTCTGGCTGAGGCTGGGTTTGGGGTGGGGGGTGGTGCCTGCCTTCCAGGCACACCCCCTCTACCCCCATATAGCTGGCCGCCCTCCTAAGGGGATGGCAGATTCGGGAACACTCCTGAAAACTCTCTACACCATCCTCTCTACACCACCATCTCCCATGACTGTCCCTCCCCGGCTCAGTTCAAAGGACACACTGTCCATCTGTTACTACTCTGCCTCATTCCTATCCTCCCTACCCAGACGGTGCTCGCCGTTCTGATCTACCTTTCTGACTTTCCAGAATCTAGACTGCTGTCCACTTCTTTTTAGTTTTTAAAATTTCTGCCATTTCAATGAGATTTGGGAGAGGAGAGTTAGCATTACCTCATCGTGTTCATGAGCATCAACCCAGCACAACTCCATTCCCACAAATGCTTCCCATGTGGAAACCCTCTCCTGCCTCTGCCCATACACTCGTCCCTCCTGCTGTGGCACCTTCTTCAGTCTCCCCTGTGGCCTCCTGTCTCTGCCTTTCCTTTATGGGTTTGGGCTCCCAGGGTTTTGTCCTAGGGCCTCTCTGCATGACTCAGTTCTCCCTACGGGGTCATCGTATTCACTTCAATCATGATTTACTGCCACGGACTTCCAAATTTCTACTTTTGGACAAGCCTTTCTAGAAAGTACCAGTCCCGCACATCCAAATGCCCCCTGGTCACCCCACACTCCACAGGTATGAAATGGACATGTTCTCTCCGAGTTCTGTTCTTTGTGAACAGTTCCATCATTTCTCAGTCACCCATTTGGGAAACTCAGGAGTCTCCCTAGACTCCCCTCTGACGTCCCCTTCTTTACACCGAAACCTGTGGATTCTACTTCAGACCATCGTCTCGCTTCCACAGCCCATCATCTCTTGCCCCAGATCACTACAACGTGCTCTGTAAGTGTTCTGCTCCCAATTTTGTGCTCCACCAACCCACTCTCTCCATGCTGCCAGAAAACATTCTCAATCACCAAATGAGAAAGGGAGGAGAGACAGAAAGACAGAGACAGAGAAAGGTCACACAGGAATATTCCAATTGCTGCTTAATGCCTTTAAAAAAAAAAAAAAAAGAACTACCGACTCTATCATTTGTTAAGGAAGACCCACTTAAAATAAAGCACCTGAGAATAGCCATCCCCTCAGCCCTTTTATAAAAACGGAAAATTGGCCATCTGATTTTAAGATTTCACGGGTTCCTGAGAGCACACATGTATCATATTTCAATATTTCCCATTTTCTCCCCATTGTCAAGTACAGGGGTAGAAAGCTGTTTACTTCTTTTCAACAGAATGTCTTCGCAGAGCATACACTTCGCTGTGCTGTCAGATACAGCAGCCAGCAGGCACTGGGGCTGTGAAAGCTGCTGCTGTTGCAGCGCTACTTACGAAAACCTCTGTCCACACTGAAGTGCACTGCCACCACGTGCAGGTAGTGCTTCTCTGAACCTGAGGATTCTAATCTATCCCAGCGGTCGGTTTGTCTATCCCCACATAACTCAATACTCCATGTTTATTTATTCATTGCCACAGTGTTTAAGTTTACTTTATTTATTTATTTATTTATTTATTTAATTTATTGAGAGAGAGAGAGAGAGAGAGACCAGGAGAGGAGCAGAGAGAGAAGGAGAGAGAGAGAATCCCAAGCTTGACCTCACGGGCCATGAGATCATGATGTGAGCTGAAATCTACAGTTGGTCGTTCAACTGCTCAACCGACTGAGCCACCCAGGAGCCTCTATTGTCACAGTTTTAAAATTACTCTTGGTTATCTCGTAGGGAATGAGCCTGACCTTTGTTCTTTTCTTCCCACTTGAAAAATGTCTCAACTCTTCTGGGAAGTTTACTCTTTTATAAACTCTAGGGTCAGACAATATATAGACAAATTCAGGAACGATAAGCATACCTACACTACTGAGGGTCCTTCCCTACCCCAAAACATGGTATGATACTTTCCACTCTCCTACTTCTGGTCTGCTAAAAGTCCTCAGTAATATGCTGTGAATTTCCAAATGACAGCTGACACATCTTTTGTTGGACATTCCTGGGCACCAGATTATTTTGTGGCTATTGTGAAAGGGTGGGTTTTTTTCAGCTGATTCCTTCAAACCAGTTACTTGTGGTGTGAAAACACGTTACTGATTCCCTGGGGTGGAACTGCACCCAGCACTTTGGCAGCCTTGTTAATTCTGACGCTTCACTAATTCTCTGGGACTGTTTTGTGTAAGTAAACTTACAGTTTACAAATAGTTTTGTCTCCTCCTTACCAATCGTAATATCAATAGATGTTAGATAACTAGATCTTTATTGTCTTCCTAATTTTATGGGAGTATTTTAAAAATTTAAGTTTAAAATTTTTCTTTGAGGGAGAGAGAGTGCACACGAGGGTGGGGAGGGGACAAGAGCTAGGGAGACAGAGGATCCAAAGCAGGCTGTATGCTGATAGCAGACAGCCCGATGCGGGGCTCAAACCCACAGACCTTAACATCATGACCTGAGCCAACAATCACAAGGTCTGGGGGTTTGAGCCCCACATCGGGCTCTGTGCTGACAGCTCAGAGCCTGGAGTCTGCTCTGGATTCTATGTCTCCCTCTCTCTTGGCCCTTCCCCCACTTGCGCTCTCTCTCTTTCTCTCAAAAATAAATAAACATTAAAAAAATTTTTAATTTAAATTTTAATGAATTAAAAGTATATTAAATTGACTTTTCAGTTTCCCAGTCCCACGTATGACTAGTGGCTACCACAGTGGTAATGGCTACAGTGGCTGCAGCACTAAACCTTTCCAACACCACAGAAAATTCTAGAGCTGACAGGTACCTGTCTCAGTCCTACTCACCTCACACATCCACAACACCCACCCGGCTGCAGGAAGCATTTGAGTTTCTTTCAACACTGGTCAAGACTCCAGAGGGCCCAGTCCAGGTTCCTTACCAGGATGCATAAATCCTCCTATAAGCCAAACCCCTGCCTTTCCCAACCTGCTCTCTCTACCCATCTGCCTGGGGAGCATAGTCTGGAAATACTCCAGCCCACCTCAGCTTTGGCTCATCTTCCTTTGTCTAGCATGTTCTTCCCTGTCCTCCTACTACACCCTCTGCACACATGCTTTCAAAATAAAAAACTGCAGGGGCACCTGGGTGGCTCAGTAGGTTGAGCATCCAACTGTTGGCTTCGGCTCAGGTCATGATCCCAGCGTCGCCCAGTGTGGATAGCTACCCCCAAATGAGTCCCATACCCATTTCACAATACTGCCACTGTTTATGTGTCTTTCCATCCTCACTAGGTCATGAGCATCTTGGCACTCAGTCTGTTGAATACTGTTGAATGACACGATGACACACAGAGTCAGCTTGGTGGCCAGAACGAAATAGCACAGCCAGGTGGCTTAATCAACAAGAAGTTATTTTAGCATCGTTCTTAAGGCTAGAAGTCTGAGCTCAGGGAACCAGCAGGTTTGGTTCTTCCTGAGGCCTGTCTCCATAGCTTGCAGACAGCCACCTTCTCACCTGTCCTCATGTGGCTTTTTCTCTGTGTGCAAGTGCTCCTGGTATCCCCTCCTCTAGTAGGACCCCAGTCCTGCTGGACCAGGCCCACCCTATGACCTCATTTAACCTTAATCACCTTGTTAGAGGCCCTGTCTCCAGATACTGTCACAAGGGGGTGTTGGGCTTCAACAAAGGAATTTGGGCAGACACAATTCAGCCCATAAAACCAAGATTACTTACTAATAAGGCTAGAATATCTCATTTCTAAAACCTTTATCTCTAAAATATCCTAATTTTCGTGTTCCCTGAAAAGGGCTAATCCTTAGCCTCCATCCTCAGAGATAACCAAAGGAAGAAACAAAGCCCAGGAGTTACATAGGAACTTTCTACGATAGGCTTTTTGGAGTTACTTACCTGCTTCATCAAACATGAGTGTGTCCTTTCACATTTCAGATACTCAATTTAAAGGTCTTTTATCAAAGATCCTGGAGAAAAAGTTCTGAAATCTGAAAAGAAATAAAAGATCTTTCTCCGCTATTTCCAAAATGGTAATCTCAAGTCACAGTCAGTATAAACTGAAGGAACGGGATTCTATTCTTTCCTTAAAGCTGAATAACACAAAGCCAAAGTCTGAAAGGAAACCCCTACGTGATTATTGTCCCCCAGTGATTATCTGAGGTACTGCCCCAAAAATCCAGGAAGTCTTAAAAACAGAAGCCATTCATCTCCTGTGTGAAAAAGGAAGAGGGAATTTGGGTACATCACTCAAAATGATTATCAATAAATGACAGAGGCAACTATTTTTAGGTATTGTGTCTTTTACTGATTACACAGGTTTTTCTTTGCTGTGTAGCATATAATTTCCTAGTCTTTTTAATAGACAAGGACAATATCAGAAATGTTACATAATCTTTTCTACAAAGACTGACCCACAAAGATTATGTTATTCTTACTCAGAAGCAACTTCATTGCAAACAAAATGCTATAGCAAGAATTAGTTTTTATTAATTATTATTATTATTATTATTATTATTACTTGAGAAAGAGAGAGAGAGCGTGAGCAGGGGAGAGGGGCAGTGAGAGAAAGAATCCCCAGCAGGCCCTATGCTCAGACAGAGCCCAATGCAGGGCTTGATACTAAGACCCTAGGATCGTGACCTGAGCCAAAATCAAGAGTCGAAAGCTAAACTGAGTCACTCAGATGCCTTTATTATTTTTTTTTTTTTTTTAGTAATCTGTACACCCAACATGGGGCTCAAACTCATTAAGATTAAGAGTAGCACGCTCGAGGGGCGCCTGGGTGGCGCAGTCGGTTAAGCGTCCGACTTCAGCCAGGTCACGATCTCGCGGTCCGTGAGTTCGAGCCCCGCGTCGGTCTCTGGGCTGATGGCTCAGAGCCTGGAGCCTGTTTCCGATTCTGTGTCTCCCTCTCTCTCTGCCCCTCCCCCGTTCATGCTCTGTCTCTCTCTGTCCCAAAAATAAATAAAAAATGTTGAAAAAAAAAATTAAAAAAAAAAAGAGTAGCATGCTCGACTAACTGAACCGGCCAGGCATCCCGGCGAGAATTACTTTTAAAGGGTTTACTAGCAGGGATGTCAGGGTGGCTCGGTCGATTGAGCGCCCAACTCTTGATCTAGGCTCAGGTCACGATCTCATGGTTTGTGAGACTGAGCCCCACATCAGGCTTTCAGGTGACAGTGTGGAGCCTGCTTGGGATTCTCCCTCTCCTCTCTCTGCCCCTCCCCTGCTCCTGCGCGCGCTCTCTCTCTCTCTCTCTCTCTGCCCCTTCCCCATTCACATGTGCGCCCTCTCTCCCTCCCTCTCTCATAATAAATAAACTTAAAAAAAAAGATTTACTAGCAGAGCAGAATAAAGTAACTTAATCTTACTTTGTTCCTACCCTTTCTCCAGGTAGGTCATGGTACAGTAACCAAATACTTGGTATGAATTCGTTCTTACTTTATTATTATTTTTTTAACATTCATTTTTGAAAGACAGAAAGAGACAGAGTGCGAGTGGGGGAGGGGCAGAGAGAGAAGGAGACACAGAATCCGAAGCAGGCTCCAGACTCTGAGCCGTCAGCACAGAGCCCAACGCGGGGTGCAAACCCATGCACCGTGAGCTCATGACCTGAGCCGAAGTTGGACGCTCAACCGACTAAGCCACCCAGGCATCCCTGTTTTTATTTTAAATAAATGTTGCATATCACATCAGGCAAAACAACACATTAAAAGATGAAATAAAAATGTATTTTCAAAAATTACAACTATTTTCTTACTTTTTAACTAAAACAATGGACCGCTCAACCTAGACCCTGATGATGAGATGGGCACGGCAGCAACATGCTGGCTAACATTCACTGGGGACACACGACGTGAAATGTGGGTGCCAACTATGGGGCATGGTGTGACACTGCTCCCCAAGGCTCATATTTCCATGGGGACATTTCACCAGGCAGAGACTCTTCATTCGCACAGACCAGGGCCCCCACTCCAGTCTCTTTTCAAACTTCTAAGTCCTGGAGGCATATTTACCCCACTTTGTGAGACTAAAGGTCTAAAGACAGAAGGAGCTAAATGACCAATAGCGGCTCCTCAGAAAGCACGACCCAGACCCCACATGCCCCATACCTCAGCAGAAGGCCTGCCCTGGGGAGCAAGGCCAGGTGGCCCTCCCCAAGAAGGCTGTCCTCGAGGCTGCCAACAAGTGCCTCGTGTGAGAAAGGCACAGGCAGCCGGCCAAGAAAGGGTCCCGCTCCAGACCCAGCCAGCACTGAGCAGGATGGCAATGCCATTCTCTTCAAGGTCCTTGTGACGACTGAGCAGGGCACACACTTGGGACAACATTCTCTGGAAGAACCTCCTTACAGTAAGTGCTCCAATGCTAGAGTCACGAGAGGGAGGTGGGTTTTCAGTACCACTGGTCAATCTTCAATAGAACCAGCTCTTAATTAGTAGTCAGGAATAGGTCAGGCACAAACGCCCATAGAACTCACAGGGAAGGGGCTCTAGCATCAGCATACCAAATTTGTGATCCTCTCAGTACCTGTCACATGAATGAAGCATTTAATGAACGTGTCCTGTCCGCAGTAGTGAATGCATTCCTCAAAGTCATCTTGAAACAGCGAAACAAGCCAACCAGCTGGCGTCACTGTTGTCATGGTGAGCGCATTCTGACCAGTTCTTCCTTGAATCAATGAACAAGTGCATTTTCCCTCAAATCCAGTCACCCTTCTTTCTATTCCCCATCTCGCCCCCGTGCGTGCGGGCGGCACCTCAAACCGAAGCCCAGTACTCACGTCTTGACTCCTTGCCGCCTTCCCCACCGGCGCCCGTCAGCCAATTCCTTCCATTTCTCCTTCGGGCCCAGTGGCTTCTCGCCCCACAACAGCTGCCACTTCTCACGCAGCAGCGCCTGCCTCCTAAGTGATCTGAACCCGGCTCACTCTTGCCTCCCTGCAATCCATTCCTGTCACCACAGCTGGTGAGTCTTCAAGGACATAAACCGTCAAAGCAGCAGAAGCTCCAGGGGCCACTCATCACACTTAAAGTAGAAACCAGTAGATCCCCAGGCTCGGCCTAGGCTCAGGGGGCCTAGGCTCAGGCGGCGTTTCAGGCCTATCTCCTTCAAGCCGCCCACCTTCTCATCGCCCAACTGCTTGGGATGCTCCCTCCCCAGTCACGTGGAGGCACCTGCCCAGAGGTGTTTTCTGACCACTGGTCTAAAACCACATCCCCAAGTCCCAGTTGTTGGCTTTCTTTACAGCAGAGCCTGGATTTATGTAGGTCAGTGGACGTGGATGACATGGCAGCGGCTCTGGTGCCAGGGACACAGAGGACAGCAAGGCAGGTTCGGCCCCAGCTCTCATGAAGTATCGTGAAGGACCACTAAACCAGAATCAGCCACAGGCAAGAGGGTCCTGAGAAGAGTGAACAATTCAATTCAATACACACTGACCAACAACTATGTGACAGGTACAGTCTCGGAGTGCAGACCATTGATAAGGGAGATAGACACGCAAACCAACACCACCAGATAAATCAGCCTTTCAACCTGGGTCTAGACCAGAGAGCCCCGATGGCAGTTTAGGGCCTCTGAGAAGCAGATGCTAAGACAGGATAGACATGCAAGAGACATGCAAGCGATTTACGTGGGAAGTGCAGGTGAAGGAGGGAGCCAGAGGAGGCCAGAAAGTTGTGTGACAAGATGCAGGTGATCCCTTGCAGAGGGGAGAGGAAAGGAAGGCAGAGTGGGTAGAAAAAGTCTTAGACTCCACACAGCTCTAAGAAAGTTTCAGGCCAGTGTGGAATCCTGGAGCCAAAGTCCCCAGCAGAAGCCTCAGGCTTCCAGGAAGGAGCCTGCTTTTGTATTCCTGCAATGGAAGTGGGGCTCAGCGTGAAGCTGGTGTGGACCCACAACCCAGAGGTGAGGCCATAGGTGGATACGGCCACTGTGGGGCTCAGAACAACCTACTAGATCACACTTGAGACTTGAGCCTCACATCAGCAGGGACTCCATTGGTAGTTTCTTCCTGGTAGTTTAGGCAACAACGACCAAATTCTGGTTCAATGGCTCCCTGAGGCACAGGTCTGTCCTGCTGACGGATGGCTTCACTGAATCTGGAAAACTATTGACAAAAAGCTAAGTATTCAGTCAACCACAGATGATTCTTGATTTCAAATTGAAAATAGGAGGGGGTGACTGGGTGGCTCAGTTAGTTAAGCATCAACCTCAGCTCAGGTCATGATCTCGAGGTCCCTGAGCTCGAGCCCCGCATCAGGCTCTGTGCTGACAGCTCAGAGCCTAGAGCCTGCTTCAGATTCTGTGTCTCCCTCTCTCTCTGTCCCTCCCCATCTCACGCTGTCTCTCTCTCTCTTAAAAATAAACATTAAAATAAAATAAAATAAAATAGAAAATAGGATGGTGCCTGGGTGGCGCAGTCAGTTGAGCATCTGACTCTTGGTTTTGGTTCAGGTCATGACCTCACAGCCATAAAACTGAGGCCCCATTGGGCTCCATGCTGGGTGTGGAGCCTGCTTAAGATTCTCTCTCTCTCTCTCTCTCTCTCTCTCTCTCTCTCTCTCTCTCTGTGTCTCTGTCTCTCTCTCTTTCTCTCTCTCCCTCCCCCTCTGCGCCTCCCCCACTCACACGTGTGTGCCCTCTCTCCAAAAAAAAAAAAAAAACTGTGAAACAAAACAAAACAAAACTGAAAACGGGGTGCCTGATTGGCTTCATCAGTGGAGCATGCAACTCTTGATCTCAGGGTCATGAGTTCTAGCTCTACATTGGGTATGGAGCCTACTTAAAATAAAAAATTGAAATAAAAAATTAAATAAAACTGAAAATAAATACCATGTGTAGTTTTTGCCCTTTTATTAATTAAATAATCATTCATTAAAACGCCTAAAATATGCTAGGTACTGAGGACATAAAGATGAACAGACCAAAACCTCCTCTTGAAGTGTTCCCTATGACGTAGCAAAGAAAAACAAGCAAACAAATACAACAGTGTGATAAATCCCACGACAGGGACACAATGAGTGCTACGGGGACACAGAAGAGTAGGCACCTAACTGGAGAAGGGTGGGTGGTGTTTCTTCGAGGAAGGCAGAACTTCAAAGAGAAAGTGAAGTTTAAACTTAAGTCCTAAAACAAAGGCAGGAATTCAACAGTACAGAATAGTTGGCAATGAAATGTGCAGAGTTTTAGGATATTAAAACTGAAATCAGGGGCGCCTGGGTGGCTCAGTCGGTTAAGCGTCCAACTTCGGCCTCAGGTCATGATCTCACAGTCAGTGAGTTCGAGTCCCGCATCGGGCTCTGTGCTGACAGCTCAGAGCCTAGAGCCTGCTTCAGATTCTGTGTCTCCCTCGCTCTCTGCCCCTCCCCCACTCACACTCTGTCTCTGTCTCTCAAAGATGAATAAATGTTAAAAAAAAATTTTTTTTAAACTGAAATCATAGTATTGATATTCTTTTAAAAATTTATAAATCAAAATTCTCTAAGAAGAAAATTTATACATGTATATATATTTTTAATGTTTATTTATTTTTGAGAGAGACAGAGAGACAGAAAGACAGAGTGCAAGCAGGGAAGGGGCAGAGAGAGAGGGAGACACACAATCCAAAGCAGGCTCCAGGCTCTAAGCTATCAGCACAGAGCCTGACACGGGGCTTGAACCCACAAGCCATAAATAAGACCATGACCTGAGCCGAAGTCGGACACCCAACCGACTGAGCCACCCAGGCGCCCCAAGAAAAAAAAATTGTAAACAGACAACTGTGCTAGAATGATTCACTACAAATAGAAAAAAATTCTAAAGGAAATATTCCTGAATCATACAAGCTATAATTTTTACAGTAAAAAATTTTTAAGTATTATTTTTAGAGATTTTCACACATGTTTTATGAATTGAAAGATCTGATTGACTTTACATATACAACCAGAAATCCTTCTTACACCAGGAAAAAGCTAAAAAATATGTTACAAAAAGTATAAAGAAAAAGATAATGGCATCTGGTATTTCCTTAAAAACTCTGTTAGAGTTGCACGGACTGGCACTGCTCAAAGGTCTTAGGCTCAGGACCCCTTCACGCTCTTAAAAATTACTGAGGACTCCGGAGAGTTTTTGTTTGTATGTGTTTATACTGATCAACGTTTACCATATTAGAAATTAAAACGGTAAAAATTTTAAAATATTTAATTCACTGAAATTTTTTATAATAAGCTATGTTAACATAAACATATTTTTAATAAAAAGTAGCAGATTTCCAAAGCCAAAAACATTCAGTGAGTACGGGTATTGTTTTCCTTTTACAAACCCCTTTAGTACCTGGCTTTATAGAAAACAGTTGGATAGATTCTCTTATCAGAATCAACATCAATCTTGTTGCAACATTTGGCTTCATTTGAAGTCAGATCCCGCCTCACACACACATGTATGTTGAAAAAGGGAAAGGTGTTTCGGTAGCCTCTTGAGATCATTGTGGACATTCTTCTATGATACCACACCACCAAAACTAGGCAAGTGGTAGGTAGTTTCCCACTGAATAGTTGCAATGTTGAGTCTAAAACCGTATCAATGAACTTTTCAGAACTTTTCCTACTGTTACATTACAACCCAATGGTCGTATCTTTTACCCATGCACAAATTTGTAACATGATACCTTGATATTTAGAAAACACTGGTTCACAGGGCTCCTGGGCAGCTCAGTCAGTTGAGCGACTTTGGTGCAGGTCATGATCTCACGGTTCATGAATCCAAGCCCCGAATTGGGCTTGTTGCCGTCAGCCTGTCAGCACGGAGCCTGCTTTGGATCCTTTATCCCCTCTCTCTACCCCTACCCCGCTTGCGCTCTCTCAAAAATAAATAAACATTGAAAAAAGAAAATACTGGTTCACAGAATTATGTAGATCTTCCTAATGTTGACACATTTCATTATATGATATCAAATACACTAATACTGCCACTGATCTCATCAAAAAGTATTTAATGTAATAGGAAGTTGTCATGCTCATGGTACAGATAAGTTTTATAAAATTTAAATTTTTGTTCAAAAGCACAAATAGTACCATTGACCACAAATTCTGACAGCTGTTCTCTTTCATTTACGTTCTAGAAAATGTCCATCAACTATCCAAGTCTCAGTGACTACAGTTTATCTACAACCCACTTTTTGAAGCAAAAATAGCATTCTGCGACAAAAGTCATTAGCTCATTTTGTAACTCAAAATACACAACCGTGGGGCGCCTGGGTGGCGCAGTCGGTTAAGCGTCCGACTTCAGCCAGGTCACGATCTCGCGGTCCGTGAGTTCGAGCCCCGCGTCGGGCTCTGGGCTGATGGCTCAGAGCCCGGAGCCTGTTTCCGATTCTGTGTCTCCCTCTCTCTCTGCCTCTCCCCCGTTCATGCTCTGTCTCTCTCTGTCCCAAAAATAAATAAACGTTGAAAAAAAAAAAAACAACCGCTATTCCTCAAAACAGGTCCTGTACCTCTCTGTGTGGCACCTCTCATTTCCTCACACAGACTCTTAAAAAGACAAGTATTCAAGGGTTGAGATTTAAGAAAATTAATTTTTATTGCTTCATCAGTAAAAGGAAGGCTATGTTTAAGTCAAAGTGGGGAGTTGGTGAAGAAAGCAACGATGTCAGTATGATTGGGGGCCCTGGCCTCAATTGGTGCTAAGGTACCAGCATCGCTTGTCTATCAATACAAACACAGAGAAAACAGCCATGACATCTTCGTGTTATTATGAAAAGTTATTATGAAAAGTCTTCCCTCACAGGCCCCCAGAAAGGGCCTCAGAGACCCCCAGAGGTCAGTGAACCACTGTTTAGGAAGCACCAGCAGATTACTTCTGAAAGGAAACCTAGGAAATGGATAGCAGAGAACACTGCTAGAGAGGTGTGGAGGGGGGGCTGCATGCGCATGTGCACGCGTGTGCACACACACACACACACACTCATTCACTCACTCTATCCTACATTTCCTTGGAACCGCTTCACTTCTCTGCCACCTGTATCTGCACGACTTTTTAATATAACCGTGTGCAAAGCTGATCCATGAAGAAACAGAGCTAACCCTGACCTCTGACAGCTGAAACATTAGCTAGTGTCCAGCGGGCACTCAACAATCACTGAATGTACAAATAACAAATACAAAAAACAAAAAGTGGCAAGAATTCCAAAAGTGGGAGCAAGTGCGATGAGAGTTGCAAGAAAGTAGCCACATGAGAGATGATCAAGAAAGGCTCCAAATAAGAAGGCATTTGGGTTGGGCTTTGATGGGTGAAAAGAATTTGGACATGAGAACTTTAATACACCACAAAATATTTACAAAGCACAACACATGTTTACTGACATAAAGGCAAGGTCAGGCTACCATTTGAAAATGAAGAATTATATCACAAATTATAGACATTAAAGACATTTAAAGAGGAAAACAGCTTTGTGAAGAAGTCCCTTCCTCTGCACACACAGAGCTTCCCCCTTTTTCACTTGCCTGCATCCAGGCTGCGGCCCCTGCATTGACAGAATGCAATAAAATAAGAACCAGACTAGAGTTAAAGCTTTGAAATAGACCCGTTAACCAGAATAAAGAAACGGGAGTGGAGCAAATGTAGTCTATTATGTAGGAACTTCATTCTAAGCCACCGCAGGCCACTAAAACAAAGCACAAACTTCACACCACCATCCATGTGTCTAGAGCAGCTGGGCAGCAATAGCCCCAAGACACTAGGTGGCACCAATTGGGAGGTATACAGGAGGCAATCTGACACTATGATAGGTAAAGCACAAGTGTTTGGGAATTAACTCTTTTTTAAAGTCACACTTTTAATAACCTCATTTTCATCCATGGACATTTTCATATGCTTTGAGGAGCCACAAGTGTGAATTCTATGTGTTTGTGGCAGGGGTGGGGGCAGGGTAGGGTGTCTAAGAAGAGCGGGTGGGGTTCTGTGTAGCTCCACCTTTCACCCACATCTTAATTTTAAGGAAAGCATAACACGGGTGCAACAGCCAGGAAAGTTAGGGAGCAAGACCACAGTTGTTCCTTATTTCCCTCTTGGGAATCCACAAGGAAAAGTCACAAATCTGCCCTATGGGGAAGAAAAATCAGTGCATTCTAAGACCAGAACCTTCCCTAACAGCCACTCCCAACTACAATGGCCAATGATGAGAATCCAATGAAGATGCTGGAGAACAAGGCCGCATGAGTTATGAATAAAGGCAGGGGCATACTTTCAACCAGTCACTGGTGTACAGGCCAAGGGGAAGTTGTGCAGGATTTTCCAGATTACCCAGGTATCTAGTCCCACCTGTCTCCACAGAGGCAGCACTTTGTCCGTGAAGCTCCTCTGTCCCCTGACCTGCCTAGCACAGTGTCAACTCTAGGTTTAAGCAAGTTCTCATTCAGACGAATGTGCGCACTGTGAAGTCATCCTATTTTGACATTACTTTATTGTGAATGAGAAGTTTATCCCCCCACACAATGGGGGGCAGGGAGGTACAGGACAAAGAGAGGTCCACGTCCTCCTTCTACTTGATCAAAAGTTAACAGTGACAACAATGAAACTAACTTGGGTTGCTTTAGGACTGTATTTCATTAATATTACCTTCCTGTAATTATATAAATAAAACACCTTCCCAGTGTCAAAGCATGTTCGTGTATGCTGTCTGAAACTTTACAAGAACTATAGGATGTCAGTAAGGCTGATGTTCACCCCTTCTACAGCCGACCAAACCCCAGTTCATGGCTGTTATTATTGGATGGAGATTCACGGACACCTACCAGATGCCAGCTACCGTGTGAAGACGCCAAAAGTCTGCCTAAGATGCAGTTCCTATCACAAAGCATCTCCAAGTCCAACAGGGAGGCCCTGTGTCAACAACAATCACAACACAAACTGAAAAAGCCAGCATCAAAGGTATGGAAACACCCCGGGAGCAGGGCCAAGCATGACTGTGCCCGAATAATCACTGACCTATTTGGGCCAAAAGAAAGGTGTCAAGCCAGTCTAGAAGCTGGGACACAAGCCAGGGCTCCCGCCTCCCCGGCTGCTGCTTCACTCCATTCTTTCTTTTGAACGCTCTGTTCCCCACCTTCCTCAGCTTCAGCTATGTTTCCAGGTTCCTCGCCACTTACATATAATATTATACCCTTACTTATCTATCCATCCTCCACACAGGTCTGAAATGACGACAGCAGAAACACATTCAACAGACAAAAAGCACTTTTTCATTGAAGTACTTGTACTATCATACAAATCACCAAATTCTTGAGGATCCAATCTCGTCTGTCAACTCCCTAGAAAGCACTCAAACACACAACCACAAAACAAGAATTGAGGGAATAACAAATCCACTGGAGTAGAAATTAGGAGTGATCTGCAAAAACATCTGAAATATGTAAAGCCTAAACTGCATCTACACGATTTCCCCTTGATGAAGAGCTGTAACAAATTCAGGACAGTACTTCCTGTCAGAACCATTCCTAATTCAAGCTTTTCAGACTTCTCAAGAGCATCTAATCACAAAGAACCCTCAAATCCACCCACTTCTTATTGCACTTCCAGTAAAAAAAAAAAAAAAAAAAAAAAAAGTGTCACATATCATAGAGCCTTAAAAAATTTCAATGCTGAATTCAAAACAGTTGCAGGTAGATGCCATATTATCTGTAAAAGAAAGATAACCACCTACCACTCTGAGGTCGGTGGGGATGAAATGAGTTAGTCCAAGCAAGTACATATTTATTTATTAGATGGTTGTTTCAAAACTTCCCTACCCCAACCTGAGCCAAACATATCAACCTGAAACTTAAAGTAAGAATAACTGGACTGCGGAAAAAATGGATTGTAAAAACCGAAAATGCATTTAAGTTTTGAAAACAGTTATATAGATGCTTTTCTTCAAAGGCTGCAAGGCTGCCCTGATACTGGGCAAAAACTTGCTCTTCCCGCGATGAATCCAAACAGAACATCAGGACACAAGTCTTGGGCACGAGGTAACGTCTAGACGGGGAAAGCCACCCACCTCTGAGGGGGAATCACTCCAGTCTATTTTTAACAAACATTTATTGAATTTTTTTTTTAATTTTTAAAAATTCCGAAAATGGGGCAACAACAACCTCCTTCCAAGTGTTAGGCGCTTGGCATATGTTATTTTAGCCGTAACAATCCGGAGAGTCAGGTGCTGTTCTAACCCCGCTCTACAGCGGAGTTAACTGACACACAAGGCTGGAGTCGGGCTCACGGGTCCACACTCCACGCCAGCAGCAGCTGCCCAGGTACAGCCACCCTCAGGAAGCTCAGACCTGCAGCCTAAACCTCGGATACACACCGCCTACTGCTTGGACAGACAAAAAAAAAAAAAAAAACCCAAAAAACAAAAAACGGTCATTCCCGTCGAGACTCACGTGCTTCAGGCCAAACCACGCAAACAGCAGGGCACAGCGACCCGCCGGAAACCCAAAGGCTGGGGGCAGAGGAAGGGGGGATCCGATCTCCGGATGAGGGCCGGGAGGGGACCCCAGGATCCGAGATGAGGGCCAGGCAGGATCCAGGTCGGGGTCTTGGGGTCCTGGGGTGAGGGCAGGGAGGGGCTCCCGGGGTCCGTGGTGAGGGCTCGCGGAATCCGGGCTGGAGTCTGGGGTCCCGGGATCCGAGGTGAGGGCAGGGCGGGGGTCTCGGGGTCCCGGGTGAGGGCCGGGAGGGAATCGGGCCGGGGTCTGGGGTCCCAGGGTGAAGGCAGGGCGGGGGTGCCGGAGTCCGGGCTGGGAAGGGGTCCCGGGGCGGGGGGGTGGGGGCGTGAGGGCAGGGCGGGATGCTGGCCAGGGTCCCGGGGTCCGAGGTGAGGGCCGGACGGGATCCGGGCTGGGGACTGGGGTCCCGGGGTCCGAGGTGAGGGCAGGGCGGGGGTGTCGGGGTCCGAGGTGAGGGAAGGGCAGGGGTCTCAGGGCTCGGGGTGAGGGCAGGACGGGATCCGGGCTGGGGACTGGGGTCCCGGGGTCTGAGGTGAGGGCAGGGCGGGGGTCTCGGGGTCCGGAGTGAGGGCCGGGCGGGATCCGGGCTGGAGTCTGGGGTCCCGGGGTGCGAGGTGAGGGGAGGGCAGAGGGTCCGGGGCTAGGGGTCTCGGGGTCCGAGGTGAGGGCAGGGCAGAGGTCCCGGGGTCAGGGGTGAGGGTAAGGAGGGATCCGGGCCAGTGTCGGGGGTCCCGGGTGAGGGCCGGGGGCAGGGCCGCTCACCTTCCGACAGCTCCAGCTCCAGCTCCGCCAGGCTCTCCCGCACCTCGGCGGGCAGCGGCACCGCCTCCAGCGCACACCCGCGGTCAGCCATGGCCCGCTTGGCCGCGCCCCGCGGATGACCAGGCCGGATCGCGCCCGGGGTGGGGAGGGGGGGGGGGGGGCTGGGGCCGCGTTCCCGGCCGGGCCAGGGCCGGGCGGTGGCGGCGCAGGCGAAGCCTACCTCGCTCCCCTCAGCCCCGCGACCCGCATCGGCCCGGCGGGGAGCTGAGGCGGCGGGGCAGGGGCGCGGCCCGAGCGGCTGCGCACCGGCGCGGGCGCGAGCACGGGCGCGGGCGCGGGCGCGAGCACGGGACCCACCGCCACCCCGCGCGCTCCCGGCCGCCTGGCAAGCCCTACTTGGAGTGCGCGTGCGCGGCGAGAAGGGCGGGAGGGAGAGTGCGCTTGCGCGGCAGGTCGCGGGCCGGTTTGGCGTCCCCGGCCCGCCCAGCAACACCGAAGACTCGCCCCCATTGGCCCCGAGGATGCAGCGAGGGCACTGCGGGGTCTCATTGGAAGAGGCCGGCAGACGAGATTGTCACCTGGGCTCAGTCGTTGCTTGAGTCCGTCTAGCACCCGCTGGATTCCGCGGTGGCTTCCTTCCTGGGCTGGAGTCTCAGACCTCAGGCAGGGACTCTCCTCCGAGTTTGGGGTCTGGGGCCCCGGCGGCTGCGCAGGCACTACCCACTGGGATGAGAGCAGCCAGTCAGTTCGTGTGTGACCCTGCAGGCCCTGTAAGCGGTCCCTTCAGCTTCACTGTTGGGGCTTTTCACCGATTCCCAGTAGCCTTGCTGGGACAGCCTCTGCACACTTTGAATGCCCTGGCTTTGCGTTCCTGCTCTCAGAGTAGCAGATATTTACAGGGGCCCCCTTGTGAGCCAGACATTTCCCCCAGGGCTTTGTATGTATTAACTCATTTACTTTTCAAAACAGCTGTAGAAGGTATATTATTGACCAAGAATGAGCTCCAGCAGCCATTTCAGACCGTGAAGTGACCGTAGGAAGTGGGAGGACAGGTACAGGGGAACAACAAAACATTAGGAAACTGGGGGCTCGCTGGAGCTGAACTGAGAGACCCACAGGAGTCCTGAAGGAGCTGTTCCCCCAATACATACAGGGAAGTGAATCTGCACTGTGCAAGGGTGGACTGTAGTGGATGTGAATGCAGGCTATGGGGCTCCACCTTGCCTAAGGTCATATCCTTCCTGGAGCCGTCCACATCTGGGGACTGAATGAGTGAAGCAAGACTATAAAGATCTGGCCACTTGGGCCCAACACAGGACACCTCTGTGAGCAATACCAGTTCAGTTCCAGAACACACCAGACCGGCCTTCGGACGCTTCTACTTCCTCTGCCCAGACCTACTTCCTCCCCTTCCTCTCACAGGTGTTGAGACCAGATAAGTATCTTGCACCCAAACTCCATCTAGCATCTGCTTGTGGAGAAGCCATCCTGCAACAGTTGGTACGAGGAGTAGCACATGAGGAGACGGGTGGCATCACTCACCCCTTGTGGTGGGTGGAGCACGCACAGCCCCTGTGGTGTGATCGTTGATGTTTCACCAGCTTTGAAGTGAGAGTGTGAACCAGTGAAAATGGAACACTAAGTGGGTGATGTATTAAGCCTTTTACATTATAGTCGCTATAAGGAAGGATAATGGAACCGGACGGCTACTCCTTATAGATACTCTTAAGAAAAACAACAGACAGCTGAAAGCCATGGAGTCTCTTTGGTCGCATATAAAGAAACCATATCCTACCCTGAGATGATAGAGACCGGGTCTGGGGCACCTGGGTGGCTCAGTTGGTTAAGCGTCCGACTCTTGATTTTGGCTCAGGTTATGATCTCACAGTTTGGTTCATGAGTCCGAGCCCCATGTAGGGCTCTGCTCTGACAACGCAGAGCCTGCTTGGGAGTCTCTCCGTCTCTCTGCCCTTCCCCCACTTGCTCTTTCTCAAAAATAAACAAACGTTGAAAAAAAAAAAAAAAAGATACAGACCAGGCCAAGGAATTAATACCTCAAAGATGGTAAACACCCAGCCAAGGCAGTTATGTTATGCTGAATTTGGGGACTTGGTTGGGAAAAGCTGGGGTTGGAGGTATTTGATATCTGGGTAGATACCCTCAAAGGTTTTCACTCCCCACACTACCTTGAACCTTTGGAGCCTGCCCACATGGCTTACCTTTCTCTATTAACCTAACATTCCTTCCCCTCACCTACTGGACACTAGGCATATAATTATGGTTATCTTTTGGCATATTAGCTGGAAACATGAGATGGAAAGGGAATTATATTTCCCTCCCCCTCAAAAGAACGGTGTAGTTTGCTAGGGCTGCAGTAACAAAGACACACAAACAGGATGGCTTGCCAGGAATGGACTGTCTTACAATTCTGGAGGCCAGAAGTCAGAACAAGATGACAGCAGGGGGGCACCTGGCTGGCTCAGGCAGAAAAGCATGTGACTCTTGTCCTAGGGGGTCATGAGTTCAAGCCCCACATTGGGGTTAGAGATTACTAAAAAAAAATAAACTTAAAAAAAAAAGATGACAGCATGGTTGGTTCCTTCTGAGAGCTGTGAGCTGTGAGAAGCTGTCATTCCTCCTTCCAAGCTTCTGAGGGCTTTCTGGCTATGTTTGGTGTTCCTTGGCTTGTAGGTGCGTCATGCCAATCTCCGCCTTCATGTTCATAGCTTTCCCCCTACGTGTGTATCTGTTTATGTGTCCAAATTCCCCCTTGCTTATAAGGACACCAGTCAAACTGAATTAGAGCCCACCCTAAATGAATTCATCTTAACTTGATAATCTGCGGAGACCCTACTTCCAAATAAGGCCACATTCACAGGTGCTGGGGGTCAGTACTTCAACAGGTTTTCAGGGAGGAGGTGGGGATACAATTCAACCCATAACAAGCTGTAAGACACAGCCAACATGAACTGCCAGGGCCTGGGAACATTTGTTGGGGGCCACATTATGTGTGCTTGATGAGCGGTTGAATTCATCAGCATGACCCTTGCAGATATCAAAAGGGAGCTGCAACGGAAAATTGGGTAGAAGAGTTTATTGACTTTTCAGCAATCTTCTAAGATAGGGGATTTAGCACCTGCACGACAACCGGCTGGAAACTTGCTGAAGGGATGGCTGCTGGCATGATGCTGTACCTAGTGCTGCATGACAAATTACTACACACTTAGTGGCTTAGAACAACAAGAATCATCTCTCTCAATCACTCATTTACTCAAATGTCTGACAACTGATGTTGGCCCCCAGACTGTGGAACGTGTGGAACAAATATACAGTTTTGCCTGTTTGCGATGTTAACTCATGCCTTCTGTCATAGTCAGAGATCAGGACCATTTAGACATCCTGGAGATGATTACATTGTCCCATTACATCAATAACATCATGTTGATCGTCCAGATGAGCAAGGAGTGGAGAAGATTCTGGAGACCTTGGTAAGATACAGATACTCCAGAGAGGAAATAATAAACCCTATGAAGATTCAGGGACCTGCTGCATCAATATTATTTTTAGGGATCCAGTGGTCAGCAGTGGCCCAAGGCATCCCTTCCAAAAGTCAAAGACAATTATTGCCTCTTGCACCTTCGACCATTGGAAAGCAAGACACTGTCGGACCTCTTCAGAGTCTGGAAGCAGCATACTCCACCCATAGGAATACAGCTCTGATCAAATACTGGGTGATTTGGAAAACTGTCAGTTTTAAGAAAAGCCCAGAACTTTGATATCTAGAAACTTGGATCCTCATCATGGCACTCCTGTTAGAGTGGTCCGTACGGGGTGCAGGTAATTAACGGAGGCCATAATACGTCAAGGCTGTGATGCAAGTAGCTATGCTGCCTGAGTCATATGTTCTAGCAGGTGGTATTGGTGGTGATTGGCAGTGAAGGAACAATGCAATGTGGAGTTCCTAACATGCCCCAGTAGGAGATTCACAATTCAGGACCCTGAGGTTCTGACATACCACTTGGAGCAGAGAATGTATATGTCTTTCGGGGGGAAAAAATGCCTTGTTTTGCTACTGTGTTCTGATAGGAATGTAACACCTGACCTTGGGACACCAGATCACCATGCAGCCCAAATTGCGCATTATGAGATGGGTGCTATCAAACTTACCAGGTCATAAAGTCAGCTGGGCCCAGCACAATCCATCATAAAATGGAAGCAGTGCACTCAAGACTGAACATGAGAATGTAGAAGTCACAGGTGAGTGCCGAATAGGTAGCCCAGACCCGTACAGCACCCCCTGCTGTTGTGCTAGAGCCACTCCACCATTCCACATCTGTGACCATACAGAGGGCCTTGATGACGAATTGACAAGGAAAAATCTTGAGCTTGGTTCATGAATGGGTTGGCTTGGGGGATGCCTGGGTGGCTCAGTCAGTTAAGCGGCCAACTCTTGATTTCAGCTCAGGTCATGATCTCATAGTTTGTGAGTTCGAGCCCCATGTTGGGCCCTGTGCTGGCAATGCAGAGCCTGCTTGGGATTCTCTCTGCCCCTCCCCCACCCACTCTCTCTCTAAATAAACTAACTAACTAAATGGGTTGGCTTGGTATGTGAGTTCAAACTGCACATGGACAGCAGCTACACTGCAGCCTCACTCCGGGGAGCGGGGGGGGGGGGGGGCTTGTAAGACAGTGGTAAGGGCATATCCTCCCAAAGGGCAAAGGCATTCACTTTTTTTTTAATGTGACAAGTGAACCACGGACAGTGTTGGATGACCTAGGTAGGTGGCTGGCTTAGGGCCTGGAACAAAATCCAAACCTGGGATAAGGAGCTCTGTGATACACGCATGAGGATAGATTTATTGGAATAGGCACCAAGTGGGTGGTCTTTGTGTAAAATGTTGAAGTCTAGAGAGCATCCATGAAAGAAGCATTAAACAGCCAAGTGGACAGAATGACTGGCCAGCTACATTGGACAGCAGTTGCCACTGGGCACAAGGACAAAGTGGCCAAGGTGCTAGAGCAGAGGCTATCCGTGGGCCCAGCAGTGTGAGTTCTCTGACCACGGCTGAGCCACCAGTTGCCACTGAATGTCTAACCTGCCAGCAGAAGAGACCAATGCTGAGCTTCCATTATGTCTCCTGACCTTGAAAAGGTCAATCAACCAACTTCACTCTGTTGGAACTTCCATTCTGTAAGGGGCAGCAGTTCTTTTTCACAGGAATAGATTCATATTCTATGTATGCTTGGGCTTCTTGCCCACAAATATCAACCAGCAAGGGCTTAAGGAGTGTTTGTTCCACTGGCACAGGACCCCATATGGCCTCATATCAAATAGGACTCACTTTACAGCACAGGAAGTGCAGGAGTGCACTTTAGGCAGCAGAAGTGCAGTGACCATGAGATCCACTGCCTGAGAGAGCATCGGGACAGCCAGCCAAAGGCACAGCTGTGGTGCCAAGTTGGGAGTTAATATTCTGCAAAGACAGGGTGCCGTTCAGACCTTTATATGCCACTGTATCCCCAAGAGGAAGGATACATGAGTTGAAATCAAGGGGTGGAAACAGGAGTGGCCCCGCTTACCATCGCTTTCCACTGTGGCACTCTGTGCTTCCTATCTTCCCAAGTTCAGACTGCAGGGTTAGAAGTCCTAGTCCCCCAAAAGGACCCTCACAAGGGAACATGCCAACTGTTCCCCTGGATTGCAAACTATGGTGGTCTGGAAACCTTGGGGTCCTTGCATCTAGGAACGAGCAGGCAAAAGGAGGAGTCACTGTCTCGGCAGTGGAGAAGGTAGGGCATCTCCTGCATTAAATACACGATGAGGAAGAATATGTGGAACCCCGGTGGTCTGTGTGGGTGCCTCTTGGTAGTCCTTTGCTTAACTATGATGAAAAAACTAAAGACTTAAAACACTAACTCAAGAAGATATATGCACCCCTCTGTTTACCACAGCAGTGTTTACAGTAACCAACAAATGGAAGCAGCCTAAGTGTCCACTGACTGATGAATGGATAAAGAAGTGGTGTATATACAATGGAATACTTCTCAGCCATAAAAAAGAATGAAATCTCGGCATTCACTATAATATGGATGGAACTAAAGGCTATTATGCTAAGTGAAGGAAGTTAGGCAGAGAAAAGACACAAACCATATGATTTCACTCGTATGTGGAATCTAAAAAACAAAACAAACAAGAAAGAGAACAGACTTATAAATACAAAGAACTGGTTGTTGCCCGAGGGGAGGCGGTGGGAGAATGGGGGAAATAGAAGGGGATGTAGACGTACAAACTCCAGTGGTAAAATATGTTAAGTCATGGGGATGAAAAGCACAGCATAGGGAATACAGTCAACAATACAATAACATTGTTCAGTGACAGATGGTGACTATGCTTATCGTGGTGATAATGTATAGAATTGTTGAATCAATATGTTGTGCACCTGAAACTGATATAACATTGTATATCAACTATATTTCAATTAAAAATAAAAATACATTAGAAATAAAAACATAAGCTAAAAACATTTTATTCCATCAAAAATTAAAAAATGGGGGCCCCTGGCTGGCTCAGTCAGTAGAGCATACAACTCTTGATCTTGGTGTTGTGAGTTCAAGCACCATGTTGGGCACAGAGATTAAAAATATTAAATATAGAAATAAAAATGCATTAGAAAAAAAAAGAAGTCTAAAGAATTCAACTTGCACATGTAATGAAAGGGTCTGCCTCTCGATTCACAGATTCCTGAAGTCTGGCTGTAAGGGAGGGAGCAGATACGTGTGCTAATGGTTTAAGGAGCACACCACTTTCAGACAGTCCCTCAAACTTTTAAGATGTGTTTCCATGCTGGTGCCGAAAGAGAGCCTTCAGCAACCACTCCACTCTTTGGTCAAGGCAATTTTTTCCAGCCGATGGGATACATGGTGTTAGTTCGCAAACTGGTCCCCGTATGTGGAGGGAAAGGAGAGACCAGAGGAAGAGGCGGACAACTTCAGGTTGGTAGGTGGCAGCTACACTAAGCAAGGTACCTTCTTTACGAGGCCTCTCTTGGGCAGACATCAGACAGGCAGATCTCCACACCCACCTGCCAGAACCTTAAAGGTTTATATAGAGGCCTTCACAGGATTCGGTCACATACACAATCCAGATGGTGTCACCAAGGCTATGTCCTTGGAACAGCTCCCACAGTGGGAACAGTAGGCAGTGGGTACGTTCCAAGGACAGGGGAGGGAGTGGAGAGCCTCCAGTTGCACAGGTCCAGCTCACAGGTCAACTGGCAGTCACATCCTCTCGATGGCCTCCCCCAACACACAGTGAGACCAGTGAGTTCTAGGAGCGTGAGCTGACCCTGCCCCTTCATGGCTTGAGAACAGCCCGTGCAGGGCTGCAGCTGGGTGGGATACTCTGTAAGCCCACGGGTGCTGGTGCCGACGGATGCATTGCAGGCAGGAAGCCCAATTCACACCTGGAACGTGTGTCTATTTCTGGGCTGACAAATCACGGCCTCCTCTGTAACGTAGGGAGCCAGGCTGCCACATCACCGTCTCAGCATTGGCATTCTGCCGGCAACGCAGGCGCTAAGAGGCAGAAGCCAAATGGAAATCTCCCCAAATCCACCCCTAAGCTGGGTGGTGGAGTCACTCCTGTCCACTCCTAGCCGATGCCAGCCTGCCGTGTAGATCCGTCTGAAGAACAAACCCGTTCTCTCCTGTTCTGTCAACTGGTCACAGGAGAGCAGAGCACAGGGGAGGCAGGAAGTAGAAAACTCAGCACCACTCACTCTGGTCATTCGGATCTGTCCAGACCCAGTATTGTACATCCTCCAACGTGATGGCATTAGACGGTGGGAGGGAGCTCTGGGAGGTAACTGGGGTAGAGGAGGTGGTGAGGGTGAAGCCCGTATGACCGGGATCAGCGCCTGCCGAGTCAGAAGGCTTGCTTCCCCTCCCCACTCTCCGCCACTCGAGGAGACAAGTCAAAGTAAGCGGTTTGCGTCCTGAGGGGCCTCGCCAGAACCCCACCCCACTGGCACCCTCATCTTGGGCCTCCAGCCTCCACAACTGCGAGAAATACATTTTTGTTGTTTGTAAGCCACACAGTTTATGGCATTTCGTTACAGCAGCCCAAGCTAAGGCTACACGGTGTCCAGCCCTCCGCGGGTGTGTCACGGCGTGTTTGGGCCGTCTCCTCCCAGAGGAGGCCTGTTCTCCTCTACCGGGATCAAACTCTTGACATGGGTCCAAAAGCAACAGCACCTGATAAAAAGGTTTATATTCAGGCTCCCTCGTCACTTTTTCCTCAATACCAACCAGAAAAGACGATTAGTTCAATTTCAGCAGAGGCAGCAGTGCCCGTCACGATCTTATTTTAGGGTCTTTGTTTAGACATCATAGGACTTTGACCCATTCCACTGAAAACATCACAGTCACAGGTCCTAATGAACGGAAAGCAGCAAGAGATACGCTGGCTTGTGAGGCAGATTCCATTCAAAGTCAGGGCTGCCCCTGTGGCAGTTTCTGGGGGTCAAGGAGCCTGCAGAACAGCACGTGTCCCTTCCAATGTCAGAGGCAAACAGCCGTGCCTTGTACCGCCTACCGTGAGGGATGGCTCGTTTGGACCCAGTGTGCATGCTGAGGAAGCCACAAGACGTTAGCATCCCCGCAGACCAGGACGACCACGGGCCTGCAGCTTTGACGCAGGCCGTCATGCTTGCTGCTCAGGTCATCAAGACACGCAACGCAGGATGCTGGACACTGCTTCACTTAGCCCCATTAGGGCAGACCACTAGGGTCTTGAAGCAAAGCTCTGCCTCCTCCTGTTGCTAACTCAGTTTCCATTCGAGAAACATCAAACTTACCCCTGAATCCTGGCGGAGACCAAACTCCTGCCCAAGCAACACACAACTCACGCAGCACGTTGTACCCTGGGTGCTGTGTGATGGCTGAGCCATGAGGACAGGCAGGTGCAGTGGAGCCCTAATCACCTTAAGCGCTGTTTACATGAGTGTAGTGAAAATACACAGATTTGACCTTTGCTGGTGGTTTCCTGGCTCCTAAAACCCTTGGCATTTCCTGATAAGAGTGTCCTTTTGTTACAATGAGCCCCCTTTGACCGCCCCTGAGTTTTTCACTAATGACTTGGCTCATGGTGAGGTCCCTAGATAGCTTCAGGATGGGGGCCAGTCACCAGAGGGGCGGGGCTGGAGACGGACTTCAGGCACGTGGCAGATAATCATGACTACATCACGAAGCCCTGATAAAAGCCAGTGAGCAAGGTTTGGGGGGCTTGCAGGTCGGTGAACATCGTGTGTGGGTGGCATGCCCACAGAGGGCAGGGAAGCTCTGTGTCCTGCCCCTGAGCCTGTCCTGCACGTCACTTCCACTCTGCTGCCCGAGTCCTATCCTTCACACCAAACCAGTGAATCCAGCATTTCCGTGCATGGAGTCATTCTGGCAAATCAACAAACCCGAGGGGAGAGGCTGTGAAAACAGCCACATTTGTAGTTGTGGCCCGGGGACCCCACTTACAGCTAGTGTCTACACTTACAGCTAGTGTCAGAATTAAGGTGTACAAATGTAAATTGCATGAACAGGTGGTCTGGGTTCCCATTAAATTTCCCTGAGTTGTCCCCATGCCTCTGTCCACTCTTGTTTGGACATGGATTTGCTTTCCTTGCCCAAAGCTCATTTGTGGACCGCCCCCCCCCCCCAAATTCGTGTTCAGCATCCCTGCTTCTCACAGAGAGTGTGGCATTCCCTTTTACTGTTAACTCCCATCACCCGGAAGGAGCTCTCCTGGCGGATGGTGGAAAGGCCTGCCGACTCGAGGCACCCCTCAAGGAGCCTTTCCTCCCACGGCAGGGGAGCCTGGGGGTGAGCCGGGCACAGCCCCTGTTACCGTCATGCCAATGATTCCGGAGCAATTTCTGCTTCTCGTCCTGTGACACTGGGCTCTGCTGTCCCAAGGGAGCTGCTTCCTCCAGACAACAGTCCCTTTCAACAAGAGCAGACTGTCCCCTGAATCAGCAGGGGCGGGGTTGCTGTATGGGCTGGTGTGACTGGCCCCAATCACCACAGGGCAGCTGGATGGCAGCCCACAGTGAGGACAGGAAAACCCATCTGTAGCCCATCCTCACCAGGCACCTCTTGGTACTCGGTAATTTCAGACTCAACTGTAAGAGGAGAAAACAAGGGACATCTTCTAAAACCAAGACTATTATGATCTCAAATCTTTCTGGTGGGAAGCTTATGTCACCCAACCAGCCAAGGTGCTGGCTGAGGACCAGGAAACAAGGCCCTGGCAAAGGAAGAGGTGATAAATGTCGAGTAGGGCCTCGTGACTCCATGCAGAGCAGGGACACCTTCCCCTTCCATCTCCCCCACTTTGTGTGACAAGCCACAGTGCATCAGCTGCATAAAGTTGTGAAGGGCTGACCCAGTCCTACAGGCGAAGGCTGTCTCCCCTGGAGAGCAGCACTATTGAGATGTAGCCCCGTGTGAGCCTTGGAGAGGCCCAAGGCCATCGTAGACAACTCACCTCAGGCAGGCGGATTAAGTTACGTCTCAGTCATGTGTGTGAAGGAGAACACGTGCTCAGTAGACGAGGAGTAGACGCGCTGCCCACGTGCCTTCAGATCAGTTCTCGCCCGTCTGTCCTGCACAAGGACCGTCCCAGGCTCCCTTGTCCGTTCTTGGCCGACAGGAGGGCGAGAGGACAAAGATGGACGTTTCTCTGGAGGCTGACACGTCTCATCATGTGGTCAGCTCCCGCAAGAGCGCCCTGTCCCTGTGTCCCTGACCGCCCCTGGGTGCCAGCAGCTTCTGGCCGGGCTCAGAACAGCGCCCCTGCCTGCAGAGTAATCAAATCCTTGTATTAAATCCCTTGTTTGGAAACCCAGTGTGGTTTCTGTTTCCCGGTCTGAGCTCTGATATAGCATCCTACGTTAGAGTAAGACATCCTAGCCCAGACTTTGGGTGGTATTTTTTCATCTTTCATTATGAAAATTTTCAAACAATAACCATATACCATTCTATGAGCCAGATTCAATATTTTACAAAGATTTTGCCATGCTTACTTAATCCATATTTGTGTGTATTTTTTCCTACCCATAGAGCCATCTCAGAGTGCATCCGGTGGTTGTAGCCCGCCCCTTGTTCTTAATAATTCGGCATACAACGCCTAAGAAAGCAGCATTCTGTTACATAACGGTCAGCACAACCGGGAATTAAAATTCCCTTAAAAGCTATTATCCAGTACAGGTTCAGTTACCCCCAAAACCATCTTTATAGCCGTTGGTCCTCAATTCAGGAACTAAACCTCACACCCATCTCATTGGTTGTGTCTCCTGTTTCTTTTCACTGAGAACAGGCCCTCATCAATGCTGTCAATCTGATGAGACTAGGCGAATCGCTTATAGAATATCCCATGTTTGGGGGCACCTGGGTGTTCAGTCAGTTGAGCGTTTGACTTTGGCCAGGTCACGATCTCACGGTTTGTGACTCTGAGCCTCTCATCGGGCTCCGTGCTGTCAGCTTCAGATCCTCTGTCCCCCCCCTCTCTGTACCTCCCCAACTCATGCTGTCTCCCTCCCTCAAAAACAAACAAAACATTTAGAATATCCCCGTTTGTCTTTTTCCTCATGGTTTTATGTCATTTGTTCCTCCACCTATAAACCAGGAGCAGCCGCAGGAGACACCGTGCAGTTCACCCATCATCACACCCAGAGGCCCGAACGCCAGGCCGCCCGCTGACCCATGGGTACTGTGCTTTTAGGACCTGACCTGATTATCCTGCCGTGGGTTGCAGAACGGCGGGTCTCTAATGGGACAGTCCCCTCCTTATTAATTAGCTGGCACCTTTCCATAAGAATGTTCCCTCGCCTACGAGGATGACTGGCCGTTCTCCTATGGAAGGCAGGGTGAACGCCTCTTTCTCTTTAAGGACCAGCTCCCACAGGTACTGAGCTGGGGTGATGGTCACTTCTGCTGGTGGCTCTAAATGAGGCCTCCCACATGGACACTTATTCTGTATCTGATAACCAACCAGATCACTATTCTTCTGGATGCGGAACCGAAGAGACGCGTCCAGGCTTCAGCGACAGCGACCAGCAGAGCACAGAGCTCGGCAGAAAAGGTGGAAAGGCTGTAAGGAACTGGCCTCACAGTCGTGGTAGCTGCTGCACAGAAAGTGCAGACGCACACCGGTGCTGTAGGCCGGAAGGAACATCTATCATGGAAGTAAGCTGTGATTCAGAAAAAATGGTTTTGTGTTAAAGCCTACGCTCAGCAGAATAAATGTCATACTCAGAGGTCCTGAAATCACATGGAGATACTCAACTAGGAAACCAAGTAAGACCCAGCAATAGGCAAGTGGCTACCTGTCTTTACCAGGTGAGGAACACTTTGTGTCCCTCCGAAAACCCTGACATACAGGAATTCCCAGTCTCTGTTTTGGTTTCTTGCCACTGATAAAGCAAATTGGAGAAGACTGAAACGCAACACAAGGGCCGTTCACAAATAAAATAGTGCTGGACTTTTATTCTTTTTGGTTTTTGTGTGTTTGTGTTTTTACACCAAGTCCCCATCTGTACACTTGAAGAAAATAAACAACAGGAGGCGGGCAGGGGCTCTGCCAATGTGCCCGGGGCAGGGCAGACGCCTGTCACTCATGAGCGCACACGTCACCTCAGGAAGGTAAGGACCTAAGACGTACTGAAATCACACAGAATATACTCCACTTGGCTTTGTAGTATTACAAACAGGTGAGAACACCTAAGGAGCCGCACTAGGGGGGCTGGCATCTCAGGCACGTGGGGAGACTGGGTGCTGCCCAGATGCCACGCCACAAGCTTTCCTTAGACAAAGGAAAAAGAACCCCAATCTTCTCCTCAAGTAGAATTGTCGTAGGTAAGAGCCGCGAGGATTTTATTCATTGTTTAATTTTCTGGTGGCAGGATTTCTTTGAAGTACAATCTAAAAATAAAGAAAAATGACGTAGCAATTCATTAGAACTCTTCATGTGTCTCTTAAGAATTTCATGATACTGAAACAGTACCACTGAATTAATCTCATTTATGGTAAAAATAAGAATTACAACTAAAATATACAATGGCTTAAACTACGTTAGTGAAGGGGTGCCTGGGTGGCGCAGTCGGTTAAGCGTCCGACTTCAGCCAGGTCACGATCTCGCGGTCCGTGAGTTCGAGCCCCGCGTCGGTCTCTGGGCTGATGGCTCAGAGCCTGGAGCCTGTTTCCGATTCTGTGTCTCCCTCTCTCTCTGCCCCTCCCCCGTTCACGCTCTGTCTCTCTCTGTCCCAAAAATAAATAAACGTTGAAAAAAAAAAAATTAAAATTTAAACTACGTTAGTGAAGAAGCCCCCACAAATTCTATCCTGAAACATAATTATTTGTTCCCTGTGAGCATAAAATGGAGCAAAAGGCCCAGCCAGTGATCAAGCAAATGGATCCCCACGCTCACACTGAAGACACTGCTCACACTTCTGGAGGTGCCTTCACCCAACGATCCTACTAACAATGGTTAATTATTAAGACCGAAAGTAACAACACTTGCTAATCTGAATACTACAGCCTCTGCGATGTTACTTTTCGTTCCCAGAGTTCAGTGTGTTATTTTAGAAAACAGAGAAGAACTTTTATTACCTGGAGGTGCCCCGCCCAGTCTTTGCTGGATCATCTCTAAATGATGAATATATTCTGTCAACGAATGTTCAGGGTCTTGAGAAGCAGTCAGGGATCTTTCTGATTTTGAATTTGAGGATGGAGCGGATCTTCAAACAAACACATAAAACAAGAGTGGAAGTCAGCACCCAGAGCACAGACAGACAGCAGGGAACGGGGTGAAGCAGACAAACATCGCCTTCATATCCTTTACCACGAAAGAAAAAGTGAAGCATGTACATACGTGTGTGTGCGTTTGTTCGTTTTGGTTTTTAAAATGTAGTTATGCGTGTATGTGCGTATGTACATATGTATGCAAATTCTACGCCCAACGCAGGGCACAAACTCACGACCCTGAGATCAAGAGTTGCACTCCCTGCAGGCTGAGCCAGCCAGGCGCCCCAAAAGTAAGGCATTTTTTAAAAATGCTATGTAATGCTTTTAAAAACCAACTTCTATAAAATGTTGCAGGCTTAAAATGACTAAAACTTACTGTATACTATGATTTTATTCATAAAATCGTCATGTATGAATTCATTATCCCAACTGGTTTTTGCACCACTGTCCCTCAGACCCACCTCTTCTTTGTGCCCTGAGGGTGACCCAACTACCCACGGGACTTTTCCGATGGTCCCGAACTGTCCCCTTCACTGGAGGTACAACCCGTCCCATTCTGGTCCCTACTCAGTGCATCCTCCTCCTGGTCCTCTGCTGTCACTGTCTCTCAGGGTAGGGACACTTCCTGTTCATCCTCACCCCGTCCACATTGGAGAGGCCTCGGCCACCAGACCAGGAACCTCTGCCTTCCCCACACAGAGTGGACACGTGTGCGTTCCCTGCCTTGCTCGTGGCCGGGCCAAAGCCAAAACTTTCATGATATGTCTCCCTGAGGAACTGCACACGTTGGTGGAACGTCATCAGCACAGGAGATCAAGACCTGGACGCACAGCACATGCGCCTGGGCTGCCCCGTGGCACGGCTGTGGCGCCTGTGTGTACTGCACCACCTCTCCTGTTGGGACAGCCACACCAGTGGTCGCCACACTCCTGAAGTGTGGTCTGCACTGACATGCCACCGTCAGCCAGGGGCATGGGGTGAAGGAGCGAATGCCGGTCAATGGCACTTCGGAGACAGTGCTGTACCCTAAGAGTGGAGCTTGCTCTGGAAAGCTCACTCAGAGAAACAGAAGACTGGATGTGTGTGCAAACACCCACAAAGATGCAAACTGAATTCTGCTGCACATTTTAAGGGTGTGTTGCAAACACTGGAGGTCATGCTGTTGAAAGAATTACATAAATGACTCCTGCTCTAGATTTCCTCACACAAGCACTTGGACAGGATGGTCACATGGTTCAATCTGCAGAAATGCAACGGAAGTCACATCTTCCGTAATTAGCACCTGGATGAGAAATCCCTCTGTTGGGAAAACACGCTCTGGGGACAAGGCGGGGCCACATCCCGCCACCCCCACCAGGGCCTCAGGACGTGCCGATTCCATATAATCCTGGCTCAAACCCTTAGGAAAGCTTAGGAAATGCTTAGGAAAGCATTATGGAAAGCTTTCCTCAATTTAATTTTTAAACAAACCTGCATTCTACCATCCAACCACAAGTGCTCCTATCTCTTAAAATGAAAAGGGCTCTTCCCCACCTAAAATAACCTATGGATGTTTAACTGTGTTACTGTAACATCTCAACTGCCAACTGAGTGCTAAGTACAGAGATAATATCATGTGTGCAAAACCCCAATCCCAGAGAACTATGGTGAGCCCACCAAGGCCTTGCGTGGCTGTGTGCACGTCTGGGGAGGGGTCCCGCGGTTGGAGACAGCCCCGTGCACAGGGGCTGCGCTACAGCGCGGGCCCGGCTGCAGTGAAAACGCAGCCTCGAAGTACACTCACCTCTCCCTCTTGCACGGGGAAGCTTTTGGCACAGGGTCCCCAGTGTGGCTGGAGGATGCATCCCGGGTTGGTGGGGACGTGCTGGTTTTGGGTGGAGGCTGCTGCCGTGGCATCGGGAATCCTTCCCCCACAATCGTTTAACAACAAAGGTAATAGGAAAAGAGATGAATGCCTTTTAGTAGGAAGGACCCTCTACCAAAAGTTAAGCTTTTAAGATCTGCATGGCAACTTCAAACATTTTAAAAATACCCTATTTATAAAAATTATGCCTTAAGAGATTTAAAAAAATGTTTTTTAATATTTAATTTTGAGAGAGAAGGTGTGTGTGACCAGGGAAGGGATAGAGAGAGAGGGAGACACAGTATCTATCTAAAGCAGGCTCCAGGCTCTGAGCTGTCAGCACAGAGCCGAACAAGGGGCTCAAACCCATGAACCGTGAGATCATGTCCTGAGTCGAAGTTGGACGCTTAACCAACTGAGCCACCCAAGCACCCCTGAGTTGTTTTTTTTTTTTATTATTTTAGGCCATCTCTACACCCAATGTGGGGCTCGAACTCACAACCCTGAGATCAAGAGTTACATCCTCCACCAACTGAACCAGCCAGGCACCCCTAAAAATTGTTTTAAAGAACTCTATGGGCGCTTTGGCAGCTCAGTCAGTTGAGTATCCGACTCGATCTCAGCTCGGGTCATGATCCCACGGTCGGGAGACTGAGCCCTGCCACAAGTTACACACTGAGCTGCTTAAAATTCTCTCTCTCCTGCTGCTCCGCTCCCCACTGGTGCTCTCTCTTTAAAATATGAATGAATGAATGAATGAATGCATGAATGGAACTGTTCTTATTTTTAAAAAGAAAAAAAAGCTCTACAAGAACCCTGAGTTTTGATCACCTGTGTTTTGCCCTTGGCTGCAGGGCTGACCTGACCCCAGCACGCATACGGGCAGTGCCTCCAGGGGATCCTGGGGGCAGTAGTGAGGAGGGTGTTCCTCCTCCCCATTTTGAGGAGAGGTCTCCAAAGAGGGAGAGGCAGAACCCTGGAGACCACCAGGTGCACCTGGTGTAGGAGAAAACTCTCCTAAAGGCCTGAAGGTCGAAAAGCCGTTTTTATTTCAAGAAGTAACAAACAGGTAGGAACCAAAGCTAATCAGTGACTAGGGAAGCCCAGTCCCCTGATGGTCAGCTCTGGGGGCAGAGCTCAGGGGGCACCGCCTACTGGCAGCCTCCCACCAGGCCCCCGAAGCCCCACAGGACAAGGGGCCGCGTGCCCCATGACAGGGGCATTCTCTGTGCTTGTGCGTGGGCCAGCATGGCACCTGGGGACCAGGTGTGGCTGATCCCGCAGGCAGCGGTGCCCCAAGGACAGATGTGGCCATACCAAGCAGAACATCACTTGGTTTTGGACAGTAAGATGGACCTTCTACTAAATGAGTTATTGGTCAACATATTTAGCATTTCTACATTTTTTCAACCATTAACTGTGTAAACCCTGGGTTTTTCTACGCTTCCCAACGTTAAAGCCATTTTCCTTCTGAAGCCATCTCGCCTCGCTGCCAGCGTCCCTGGATGTACTGATTTCATATTTGCTTTACTGCGTCTCCAATGGGCTCAGCCAGCACCTGGCTCCCGGCGGAAAGGGGTTAAGCAGGGGGCCCACCTGGGCGGGCCGCTCGGCCTTGCACAACAGCTCCTTTTCGATCTACTTCTTGCCACTTCTTAACCAAAAAACGCAGTCTACAAAGGAAAAAAAGGACACAAAACGTTGAAAACTAGAGCAAATAGGAGTGAAAGGAACAACGAAAATCCAGACGTGATCTACGACTGGAATCAGACTCAGGTGGGCCCCCACTGTCTTCGTGGTGACCTCGAGGCCTGTGCCCTCAGCACCTTCCTTGCCACAGCCCCACAACCGCCCGATGCCCACCAGCTCAGAGTCTCACAGACCCCGGTTCAAATCAGTCTGCAACACCTGCTCCCTTCGCCACTAACGCCACCTAACGGCTCAGGACAAAAGGCGCAAAGACAGAGGCTTTTGCCGCAGGCGCTCCCGGTCAGAAGACTGAGGAGTGCCAGGTGGGTGTCGGGAGGAGCAGCACCGGTGGGGGGGGGGCTCCCTGGCCCCTCCCGGGACGGACCCTCTGTGGCTGAGCGGACGCCCTTCAGGGCGGGCCTTCCTGTTGGCTGTTGCTCCAGGCACCGCTGCCTCTCTGACCACAGGCCCTCTTAGAAGGCATGTCTGCCTCGCATCAAGCCACTGCCGCTGAAAATGCTCCCCCACCGTCAGGAGTGTGGCGGCGGGGCCTTGGGACTGCTTACCAGCCCCACAGACCACCTACCGGGCTTCCTGTCCAAAAACGCAGAATGGACAGACAGACAGATGGACACACAGATGGGGGGGGGGGTGGTCTCTGGTCAGAACCCAGAGGCGAGGGGACTAAGTGGCCTGAGGCTGAGAGTCGAGAGCACGAGAGCAAGGAACCCTGATGGACCGGAATGGCCGGTGCTCAGTCTCTACGGGGAGCAGGGCTCCCACCACCCTCTGCAGCTGGGGGGAGAGAAGCCAGGGAAGGCAGCCCACCCAGCTACTGCGTCCAGCGTGTACCCTCCCACAGACGGCTGGGGACTGAGGACGCACCTTGTGGGCATCACGGAGCGGATACAGCAGTACAATTCTTACTGGGACAAACATTTTTAGAAATTCAGCACATCTTACAATTATAACATAAAATGGATTCTCATCACTGTTAATTTTGAACAGGTCAAAATTTCCAATCACACCAGAGTCACATACCTGTCCCCCAAAAGAGACCCTGTGTAAACAAACGACTGGGACAGTGAGCGGCGTCTGAGGCTGGTGGGACCCCCACAGCCTCCCCTCCCCCAGGAGTGGTCTCATACTCACGATGGAAAACAGCACCTCGTGTGGGTCCCCTGTTCCTATGCACCTGGCCCTTTTTATGGAGCACAAATTTGACTAAAATACAGGAAACTGCAATCTGAAGCAGTGAAATGCAGTTTCGAACTTGATCAGATGTGCCTGTCATCAGAAGGGACCCTGAGAGAGACCCATCAAGGGGCAAGGCACGTTTTGTGATAAAAAGGCATCCCTCAATCTTCTGGTGTCAGAAGGCAGCTGACAGTTTTGCACAACAGGATTTCTTGAAGGCAAATGCCACGTATACTTTAAGGCCTCAAGTGTCATCATCTTAGAAAAGAATGTAATTGCACAGTAAGACAACGGAGGACTAAGCCCAATGTGCCTCCTGCTTGCGAAGATTACCTTAATATTGCGATCACAACCCTGACGGCAGTTCGGAACTTTGTAAAAGGGCGAGATGTGCTAATTTTCTTATCAGCTTTGGAAGGAAATACTCCCAAATGAGCGATCATGGAGAGTGTTTCTTGTTCAGAGTCCTGGAATCCACCGATCAATAGTAAAAGATACTTCTTTTGATAAATCAGAGCCTTTCTGAAGCTTTCTGCTCTCAAATAATGCAGATATAGTTTTTCCATCTGAAAGAAGAAAAAAGCAAAACAATCATGGAACAAAGACATCTTGCTGACAGAAGTTGTACGGTACGTTTGTACCATTGTGCTTTAAAAAGAACCAGGGGCGCCTGGGTGGCGCAGTCGGTTAAGCGTCCGACTTCAGCCAGGTCACGATCTCGCGGTCCGTGAGTTCGAGCCCCGCGTCAGGCTCTGGGCGATGGCTCAGAGCCTGGAGCCTGTTTCCGATTCTGTGTCTCCCTCTCTCTCTGCCCCTCCCCCGTTCATACTCTGTCTCTCTCTGTCCCAAAAATAAATAAACGTTGAAAAAAAAAAAATTTTAAAAAGAACCAGACAGAGGCACCTGGCTGGCTCAGTCGGTGGAGCGTGCGACTCTTGATCTCAGGGTTGTGAGTTCAAGCCCCACGTTGGGCACAGAGACAACTTCAATATATAAATAAATCTTCAAAAAAAGAAAAAGAAAAAGAACCAGACTGTTTTCCTTCTCAGCAAATTGTCACATCAGCCCTGTGTGACCTCTGTCCCCAGGGACGGCTTTGCTGTGCAGAGTTTGATCTCCTGTATCAGACAAAAGGGAGACCACAGACTTCCTTTCCAAGCCTCAAGGGAGCCCCCCAAAGACCCCAGGAATCTGACCACAAGCTAAGGTGCGCTCCTGTGGCGGGGTGGGGTCTCATCCTGGGCCCCCTGGACATCTCAGGGGCTGTGGGAAATCCCTCAAGTCACATAGAGAGGTATGTCCTTATACCCCAATGCTGTGACACAATTTTTCACTCGAGAGGGCTCAGAGCACAAACCTCAGGGCCAACATGATGAGCAGGGCCCTTTCAGGGTGTGTGGAGACTGTGGTCTAACGGGACTCCAAGCACAGACACGAGGTTTGTGCGGAATGGGGCCAGCTTTCAGATGGAGGTGTTCTCACTTGAACTCCCCTCATGTGCGACAGCTCGACAGCTAGAACCAGCATGTCTCCCGGCTGGAAACAGGCACAGGGCGGGTACGTGTTTTGGCAGCTGTGCTCAGGCCCAGGGGAACCCCATGTCACAAGAATGCTTTTGCTGCTACAATGAACAGGCCAGGGTTTTTAAAGCACCGGGATTTTAGGCGTGGAGGGAGAATGACCAGGCACAGCAGAGAATTTTTAGGGGAAGCGACTCTGCAAGACACGTAAGGGCGGCCACCTGTCCCTACACGACTGTCGGACCCACAGAGTGTGCACCACCGAGAGCAAGCCCCGCCATGCACCGTGCTTCTGGGTGACCGGGACCCGTCCATGCAGGCTTGCTCAGGTGTGGGACGTCTCCGCACCTTCCCCTCAATTCTGCTGTGAGCCTTACACTGCTCTAGAAATAGACAGTCTTTATAAAAACAGACAAAGGGCACCAAGCAGGTGACACCGTGCACACCCAACACGGCCCTCAGACCCGCCCTTACCTTCATGCTGCAGGGGTTTGCATCCTCGCTTGCGGGCAACCCTGCCTCCGGCTGTCGCGGTGAGCTCTGTGACACCGCCCTGTCTTGCCTCCATGAAGACCTGTCCGGCCTCTGTAACGAACCACACACGGCATCGTCCACACGGCTGAGCCAACAGAGGAGTACCCTGAGAAACATGGCCGAGGGCAGAGTCGGCAGGAGATGACCCCTTAGAACCCCAGCCCCAGGGGCAGGGTCATGTTCAAACAGCTTGTTTCTTGCTCCCCCAGGGGTCTTTCCAGGGGGAGGCCCACCCCGGGTGCAAGGGGGCTGGGCACACATCTCCCGAATGCCATGATGTGGGCCATGCCTGGGCCACCTTCAGCCTCTTTTCGCTGGTGCCTAAGCTGTCACATGGTATTATCAATCAGATAATACTCACGGGTAGTTGCTACATAGCATTTATTGAAGTATGACTGCACAAAAGGTACATTTTTTATTAAAAACAAAATCTAAATAATTATGAAAAGAACCCTGAATTCAAAGTGCTAAGCCTGTTAAACACCCTCATACTCTCTGGTCCTAGAAATGCTAACTCCTGGCAGGTGTGAATCCCTGGTTCTACTCCAGCACCAACAAATCACACTCTTGGAAACCTCAGCAAGGGCCCCACATGGGTGCCACGCACACTGAGGACGTCATGACCAGGCAGCGTGTCCAAATGCACACAGCATGGCCTGGACACCACGATGTGTGTGGAAGACGCCCAGAGCTCCAGTAGGGACGCGTTAACAGAGGAGGAGGATCCCACAGTGAGGAAAACAAAGGGACCGCCCACATCGGACAACCAGGACCTGTTACTGAGGCCAGAGGGAGCTCCAAGTACTTGGGCCATGTGCACTGTGACCTCCGCCCCTCAGTCTGGAACAGGAATCAAAGGCAGCCTGGTGGCACCAGCCCCCAGCACCAGGACTTGGCTGAAAGGAAGAGCCTAGCACCAGGGCGACCCCGTGGAAGGGCCCTCGCCGGACCCATGATGAGGAAGAAGGAAAAGGACAGATGTTTGTTTTCCTGGTTCTAAAACACAGCCTGGGCTTTTCTGGAAAGAAACACTCTAGAAATGGAAATTGTCTTGGACATGAAGGGCAAAATGCCCCACCAGTTCACTCGCAGACTGTGACTTACTCCTTGAAAACATTGATTTCCTACAACGAAAGCAAAAATTATGTAGGACTACACCAAACTAAAAAAGCAAAGGAAACCATCAACCAACAATACATCCAATAAGAAGTGAACATCCAAAATATATTTTAAAAATTCATACAACTCAGTATGACAAACAATCCAATGAGCAGAGGATCTGAACAGTTTTCCCAGGAGACATCCAAGTGGCCAACAGACACCTGAAAAGATGCTCCACGTCACCCCTCATCAGGGAAATACAAGTCAAAACCACAATGAGATACCACCTCACGCCTGTCAGAATGGCTATGACCAAAACGACAAGAAACAACAGATGTTGGCGAGGACGCCGAGAAAGGGGAACCCTCTTGCACTGCTGGTGGGAATGCAAACTGGTGCAGCTGCTCTGGAAAACACTGTGGAGGTTCCTCAAAAAGTTAAAAACAGAACTACCATACAATCCTGTAACTCCACTTCTGAGTATTTACGCAAAGAAAATGAAAAGATAATGTGAAAAAAGACCTGTACCCTATGTTAACGGCAGCATTATCTACAAGAGCCAAGATAGAGAAGCCACCCAGTGTCCATGACAACATGCATGGACCTCGAAGGTATTATGCCAAGTGAAATAAGTCAGACAGAAAAAGACCAACACCATTTGATTTCACTTACATGTGGAATCTAAAAACACGCCCAATGAACAAACAAAACAGATTAGAAACAGGCTCACAGACACAGAGAACAAACTGGTTGGTGGCCAGAGAGAGGAGGGTCGGGGAACGGACAAAATGGATGGAGGGGACTAAGAGGTGCAAATGTCCAGTCGTAAAGAAGATGCAGCAGAGAGAACACAGTAACTGTGTGGTGACGGCTAGTAACCAGACCCAGGGTGGTCCCCGTTTTGTGATGTGTGTGTCGAACCACTATGTTACACACCTGAAGCTAATACAGTATCGTATGTCAATTTTTCTTCAATAGAAATAACTTCCTGATCTCCTTGTGAACTTTCACATAAAGGACAAAAGTGCTCTAATGGTGACTGGGCTTTAGTCCCACAGGGCCAACAGGATGCCTTCAACAAGGGACCTCCAAACACCTGTGAGCAAGTTCCAGAGAAGCAGACAGGGCTGTGAACTGGTGCTGATGACAGCTTTCAACAAGAGTAAAACACGGAGCTTTCGGGGTGCCTGGGTAGCTCAGTCAGTTAAGTGTCTGACTTCAGCCCAGGTCATGATCTCGCGGTTTGTGGGTCCGAGGTCCACATCAGGCTCTGTGCTGACAGTGTGGAGCCTACTTGGGATTCTCCCTCTCCCTCTGCCCCTCCCCTGCTCATGCTCTCTCTGTCTCTGTCTCTCAAAATACACAAATGAACTTAAAAAAAAAAAAAAAAAAGATTAAAACGTGCAGCTTTTATAACTTCTCACATCAAAGAACGGAAGTCCTGAGTCTCCTTAGTGCTTGGACCCTACTTCCCCAGTACAGAGGTCCCTTTACTTTATCTCCCACCAGAGCTTCAAACACTCAAAGCAAAACTGGATGGAGCTTGAAGACAGACAAATTCACCATTCTGTTCAGTGATGTCAGTATCTCCTGTGTGGTGACTGCAAACAAGGAGGAGACAGCTCAAAAGGCCACAGGACACCAACCAGCTGGACAAACTGACTTTCACGGGACCCTCTCCCTCCATCCAGCACCAGAAACATCAAGTCCATCACTAACTACCACCCGTTTTTCAGCGGGGGTGGTTGAAAAACAACCCGCTGAAAAACAACCCACACTAGGCCCAGGTGGTTTCCTGGTTAAATTTTAACAAATATTTAAGGAAGAAATAAATACCAGCTCTATGTAATTTCTTCCAGAAAGTAAAAAGAGGAAACATGTTTCATCTTATTTTATGAGGCCAAAACCAGACAATGACAATATAAAAATAAAAAACAAAAAACCAACTCCAGATTAAAATCCCTCGTGAACCCAGATACAAAAATGCTCAACAAAATATTAGCAAATCAAACCCAACAATATATAAAAATAATAAGACATCATGACCGAGTGGGGCTTTTCCTGGCGCCACAAGATAGTCAACATCCAAAAATCAACGTAATGCACCATGTTAACTGACCGAACAAGACAAAACACATCACCATATCAACAGGTGAAGAAAAAGCATAACAAATTAAACATCTGTTCAGGATACAGTCTTTGCACACTAAGGCCGGGGCCTTCACGTGAGTACCTGCTCACCACCCTTCACAGTGACAGAGCAAAGGCCACCCCCAAGACGGGGGACCACGCCTGCACAAACACTTCCAAGTCTGGAAGTCCAGCCTGTACACCAGGCAAGAAAAGAAAATCAAAGGTATTTGCACTGGAAAGAAAAAAATAAAACTTTCTATTCGCAGATGATGTAATTGTCCATGTAGAAAATCCTACAGAAACACTTCGAGGGTTAAAAAGTGAGGTTAGCAAGGTCACAGGACATCTAAGGTCAAGGCAAACCTATGAATGTTGATGTGTTTCCATACACTAGCCATGAATAATTGGAAAGCAAAACATTTGAAAAGTACCATTTACAACAGGCCCCTGAAAAATGAAATATTTAGGTAAAAATCTAACAAAATGTTTTTAGAATATGAATGCTGATGACTACAACATGTTTAAGAAAGAAATTTTATGGGATGCCTGCGTGGCTCAGTCAGTTGAATGTCTGACTTTGGTTCAGGTCATGATCCCATAATTTGTGGGTTTGAGCCCCGTGTTGGGCTCTGTGCTGACAGCTCAGAGCCTGGAGCCTGCTTCGGATTCTGTGGGTGTCTCTCTCTGCCCCTCCCCTGCTTATGCTCTCTCTCTCTCAAAAATAAACAAACATAGAAAAAAAAAAGAAAAGAAAAGAAAAAAAAAAAGGAAGAAATTTTAAGAGATTTAAATACATGAAGGGACATCCCAAGTTCACAGATGGGAAGATTCAATACCGCTAAATTCAATAACAGTTACAGTTATACAGTCAAGATGTCAATGCTTGCCTAAACCTCTATAATAGCGTTATTGAAATATAAATCACATACCATAAAACTTATCCTCTGAAAACAGTTGTTCAACAGGTTTTTAGTATGTTCATAGAATGCAATGATCACCAATGTGTAACTGGAGGAGGTTTTGTCACCCACACCTATCAGGCAGCTGGCGAAGGCCAGGAGAGCAGAACAGAGAACACATACACACACAACTGTGGAGCAACTTCTGACTTTGGCAAAGACAAACTGCTAACAAAAGACAATCTTCAACGTATGCCAGAATAACTGGATATCCTTGACCTAATCCTCAGACCAAAAAAAAAAAAAAAAAAACAAAAAATCAAAGCAAAATGGATCCTAGACTTAAACGTAAGAAGTAAAACTATAAGCCTCTTGGCACAATCCATAAAAAAACAAATTGACTTTATTAAAATTAAAACTGTTGTTTTGCAAAGAGTACTACCTACGCAGAAGAGACAACACAGACTGGGAGAAGAGATTTGCAAAACATACCACAATATATGAACTGGAAACACAACAAAATAAGAAAACAATGCCATTTAAAAGTGGGCGAAGACTACTTGCAACTACACGGATGGAACTATAGGGTATTATGCTAAGCAAAATAAATCAGAGAAAGATATGGTGTGATTTCACTCATATGTGGAATTTAAGAAAAAAGATGAACATATAGGAAGGAAAGCAAAGATAGGATAAAAACAGAGAGGAAGACAAACCCTAAGAGACTCTTAAATACAGAGAACAAACTAAGGGCTGATGGAGCGGAGGTGGGTGGGGGATGTGCTAGATGGGTGATGGGCACCGAGGAGGACACCTGTTGTGATGAGTACTGGGTGTTATGTATAAGTAATGAACTACTACATTCTATTCCTGAAATCATTATTATGCTATATGTTAACTTGGATTTCAATGCAAATAGATAAAGGGGGAAAAAAAACACAAGTGGGCAAAGACTTGGAAGGACTCTTCACTAAAGAAGAAACACAGATGTCGCCGCGCACTGCGGGACGCTACAAGAAAAGGCACCGCCCACCCCAAGCGTGAAGATGCTGAGGGACCGGACTCCCACGTTCCGTTCAAGGGCAAGTGAAATGGTGCAGCTATTGGCCACTCGGCAGGGTTCGGCAGAAATGTGACGGGACACGGCGTCCCCTCCTGGGTATTTACACCGGAGAAACGAACCCTGCTCACAGCAGCTTCCGGGAGCACTGACCACAATCGTTGAGCACTGGAAATAACCCCAATATTCTCCAGCAGCCAGACGGCTGAACCGAGGCACATCTGTGCACGGACGCTGCTCAGCAGCACGAGAGAGGAGCTGTTGCTGCGCCAACGCCCAGCATGATCTCGTGGGCGCTAGGAGAGAAGCGAGGAGCCCTCCGAAACGTTACACACCGTGTGGGCCCGCTTCTGTGGCACCGGGAGAAGGCAAACCACAGAGAGCCAGGCCGTGCCTGCCGGCAGCCGGGAACAGGATGTGCTGCTGGGCCATGTGCTCCGCTAACAGTGTGGTCACACGGGGCACGAGAATCCACATGTGTGTGAAAACTCAAATGGCATCCTACCAGGGGCAGATTTTACTGCATAAAAGTCCAAAAAACAATTAAAAATTTTTTCATCGTAAAAGTAAAATCAGGGACATGACAATCTAAATATAAAAGAAAAAAAAAAATCAGGCATTCTAAGAAGAAAGTTTACCAAACTATACAATCAGGAAAATTGAGGTCGTTTTCATTACGTAAAAGTCAAACGAACAGATTTCTTTTCATGAACATGTATCAAACATCATCTCCCGGCAAGGGTCCCGTGTCTGTGTACAAAGTGGAAAACCTGCTGAAATGTTATATAAGGCATCTGGCATCTTGGGGAGGTCAGAGCCCATGACAGCTAACTGGAAAGAACCAGCACTCAAGCCCACGGCCCAGAGGAAGCCCGGTTCACGCCATCTCCGAGCAGGAGCACCAGTACGTACGCTCCGGACACGGCCCTTCAGCAGGTGCTGCTTCAGAGACGCCTCCAGCTGGGACACCGCCAGGCGCAGCTCAGCCTTCTCCTGGGTCACTGTGCACAGAGCTTTCGTGAGGGAGTCGTTGTCTTTCAGCAGGACATCCACCAGCTGGACCTGCAGCTCTGCTGGCATTTTTTTCTTGAAAAGAGAAAAAAATTAATGGATATACGTTTTTTGTTAAAAGGTACACACTTTCGGGGTCCCTGGGGGCTCAGCTGGTTGAGCGGCTGATTTGATTTCAGCTCTGGTCATGATCCCAAGGTTGTGAGATCGAGCCCCGCGTTGGGCTCTGCGCTGGAGGTGGAGCCTGCTTGAGAATGTCTCTCTGCCCCTCACCTGTTCGCGCACGCTCTTAGTCTAAAAAAAAAAAGAAAAAGAAAAGGTACACACTGTGTATTTTTACTGTTGGTTATTTTCAGGAATTACAGTTTTACCCATATTTGGGGTTCAGTGACAGCTTGTGGGGCTAAGAAGAGCTGTCCATCTATGGGAGGGAAAACGGTAAGTGATCAAAGCACATTTCTCTTTGATCCTGTAAGAAACTGACTTCGCACAGCCCTGGGCTGCATTGACAGGGCCAGCCTGCTACAGAGCACCGGCCTGCTCACAGCTCTGTGAGCACACAGAGGGCCCAGAGAGCACCGTGGGTTCTTCCCCGAGGGTCCGACGAGTAAGTCCCTTAACACGGGTTCGTTACTTCCATAATCAGAGCCACACTCAGCCTACAGCAGGCACAGGACACTGACAGAGGCACCGGGAAATAGGGCAGGATGCACCACACTGACCCCTCATGCTCAGCAGGTACAAGGTCCCCTGCTGCCTACACGCATGCTGCCTTCACAACAAACAGGATGTTTTCACAATTACCAAGGAACATCTACCAGGAATTTGTGTCGGACACCACGACTTTTTTTTTGTTTAACGTTTATTTTTGGGAGCTGGGGGGAGAGGGGGGCAGAGAGAGAGGGAGACACAGAATCCGAAGCAGGCTCCAGGCTCCGAGCTGTCAGCACAGAGCCCGACGTGGGGCTCGAACTCATGGACCATGAGACAGATCATGACCTGAGCCAAAGTCGGATGCTTAACCGACTGAGCCACCCGGCTGCCCCAGCAACCACAACTTCTGATCACCTTCCTACAAGGCAACACCTTCCCACGCAGCTGACAGGCGCAGCTGAGAGCTCAGGCTCTCAACCCAGGTGTACATGGAGCAGGCTGGGCCTGGGGCAGAGCGGCCCGCGCCCCTCTGGGGGGGAGTGCCTGAGCATCGGCAAGGTCAGGCGGCTTTCTGGGGGCAACACGTGGCAATGCCCAAGAAGACACCCACTTCTCTGTGGCAGCAGAGGAGGGATACAAGGAACCGCAAAGGCAGCCCCACCTCTCACCTGGGAGGAGTTGGGTGCGCTCAGCTCAGACTTGAGTTCCTCTAACGTGTGCAGTAAGGACGTCACTGCTTTCTCATTTGATGATGTCCAGTCGCCAACTGTCCTGTGAAAATAAACAGACACTTAGAAGGTTCACCCAGATCCCAACTGACAATTACCCAAAGCCACTGGGAACGCGTGGAGAGATGACAAATGGGTCCAATGCAGCCCCAGGAGGACTTGCTTATGACTGCTTCGTCAAGCCATGCCCTGTCCACAAAGTTAGGGACTCGGGGCCTCTCTAATGACAGTGGTGGCCCTGAGGTGGTGCAGCCCTGTGCACAGTCTGAGAAGCCCAGGAAAGTCTGCTCAGAGATCATACTGCTGTATAAACGAATCCAATTACAGACGGGAGAACCGTATTTGCTGTTTCTGTGCATACAGGAAAAGGCAAATATTAATTTAATTAATTATAGCGTCAACACTCCTGTCAGTCCCTCAACCGTGCAGACACACCCTGGTCACGTGAGTGGTGATCCTGAGGACGTGGGCAAGGCAGACACAGCACGGATGCTTGGCCCCACCCAACCGCGGTGGGAGTGGGCAGGAGGGGCCTGGCGTCAGGTCCAGACCCTCTGGGTGGTGAGCAATTGTAAAAGGGCATGAGGAGAACAGATCTAAAAGAAACTTGGATTTTTCTCTCATATCAAAATAGAGAAAACACATGCTGTCAACACCTTTCAGGAGAGTGCTGCCCACAAATGTGCCAACACGTGGCGAGAGAAACAAGCGTCTGTTGCTTAAAAATGGGGACCTGGGGGCGCCTGGGTGGCTCAGTCGGTTAAGCGGCCGACTTCGGCTCAGGTCATGATCTCACGGTCCGTGAGTTCGAGCCCCGCGTCGGGCCCTGTGCTGACAGCTCAGAGCCTGGAGCTTGTTTCAGATTCTGTGTCTCCCTCTCTCTGACCCTCCCCCATTCATGCTGTGTCTCTCTCTGTCTCAAAAATAAATAAACGTTAAAAAAATTAAAAAAAAAAAAAAAAAATGGGGACCTGACACCAAACACCGGCGCCAGCCTTGTGCACGCTCCTCACGGAAGAGACGGGGCTCGCGGGGGCGTGGCCGGAGCCCACGCGCTCACCTGTCCACCGTCTGGCTGACCAAGCTGGTCAGGAGCCCGGCGGCCCAGAGCAGCTGCTGCCGGACCTTCTCCAGGCTGAGCCGCTGCTCCTGCAGCCGCGCCGACTCCGGGCACTGGCGCTGGCGGGCCTCGTCCTTCGCCTCCAGGTCCTGAACCGTCCGCTGGAGCTGCCGGATCTTGTGCTCGTCACGCTGGCGCCGCAGTTCCAATTCTCGCTATTGTCAACGGCAAAACAACAGACGGGCCCTTCGTGCGCACGTTCCAGAAGCAGAAGGCAGAAGCCCCGCCCTCAGCAGGGGGCGGCCCCTGGCCGGCACCCTCCACACGGGGCGTGGAGTCAGGGCAGCCCCCCTGCCTCAGACGGACGGGGTCTCGGTGGTGAAGGCTCGACCTGCACTTCTGAGAACTGTCAGGCTCTCACCAGTGTGAGGAGGGGACGCCACATGCCGAAACAAGGAGGAGTCTTCACGGGCCCCAGTTCTGGCACCCGACCTTGACGTGCGCGCGCACACACGCCAACACACGGACACGGGCAGGGTCAAGCACCTGCACTAAGTGCAAACCGCCTCACTTACAAAATGCCCTTCAGCACGGAGTGTGCCGGGTGCCTGGGAGAAAGCGAACAGTCCCCAGCTTCCTGCCCGACACGGGGATCTGGGCCCCCTCCAGGGAGACAGAGGGAGTCACCTGGTGGAAACCCCTCTGGGCAGCCATAAACGTGACAGGGGCGGCCCGGTGGAGCTTCCGTGGGTGAGGAGGCCCCAGGAGAGGCGGGAGGCGGCACCGTGTCTGGAGACAAGCAGACAGATACCCGCGGAATTGGGAGGGAACCTCGGGTGCCCAGAACCCGGCCCGGGCCTCCCTCGACACGCCCCGTGCATCACGGACCACAGGCTCTTCCTGGCATCGCTCGATTAACGCTCCAGCCTCGTGAGGACACAGGGATCATTACTTTTCTATTTTCCAAGTTAGGAAAGCAACATACCAGGAAACCTACGGGTTTATTTTTATGAGTAAAATAAAAAATAAAATAAATAAAATAAAAAATTAAACTTACTTTTAAAAAAAAGTTTAACCATCAACAGTGAAAATAACACCACAGGGGCTACATCAATCACTTCAAATTCTTTCCAAGATGCATCATGAAGAACAATTACTTATTTAACTTAGGAAACATTTTCTTTGCATTTTTTAAGCAATCACGTTACCACTCGTTTAAAAAAAAAAATCAAAATTCAGTAATAGGGTTTGGCTGAAAACTTTAGGACAGTTTGGGGAAGTCCATAAGAGGCACACGAAGGCTACAGGCCACTGTTCCCATGGAGAAAGAGTAAACACACACACACACACACACACACACACACACACACAACCTGGAACACGTTTGGGGATCCTGTGTGACCAAGGCCCACCTGGGGCTTGACTCTACTTGCTTCCTTCACAAAACAACATGGGGTGCTTCCCGGCCGCACGGCGCCCATTCTGTCACACCTCCAAACTACTCCTGCGTTTCCAAGACTCTGGGCGGTAAATGCAGCCACTACAGCAAGGGCTGCTTACGCCACTGCGAAGGCCACGTGCAAAACATATTGCCGCTGACACACACCGCAGCGCGGACGAGCCCCAAAAACATCAGGAAAGGAGTCAGACAAGGAAAGGCCACGCGGGCGGAGGGGGGGGCGGGGGGGGGGGGTGGTTCCTTCATAGGAAGGTCCAGCACAGGCCAATCTGCAAACAGACCGTAGACTCGCGGTGGCCAGGGCTGGAGGAGGAAATGAGGGTGAGCGCTAACAACATGAGGCTCAACACGGGGTGGTGAACACAATCTACAGCTGGCTGTGGTGACGAGTCCACAGCTCTGAGTTTGTACTAAAACTGCAAAGGACGCAATTCAGGTTGGTGAACTCCACGTATCTCAGTGAAGCTGTTAAAACATACTGATCACACTCCCCACATGAACTTCCAAAACTACTTTTATACCATTTGGGGGGTCTGATTTATCTTTGTTAACACTTAGAAATCTAGACTTTTGATTTTAGAAACACACAGTCATTTCTCAAACATTTCACGGCAGGCTAACCACTGAAAAGACCAGGCCACTGATTTTCCTTGTGTGTTTTTAAAAAATATTTTTAGTATATGTGCTGCCAAAGTGAGCACTAAAAAAGATTTTTAAAGAGGGCAAAACATACGTGAATCCACATGAAGACACAGGATATAATTTTCTCAGAAATAAAGGCTCTGGTTGACATAAAATATATCTAAAAGTAACATTTTATCCAAAAAATAAAAGGAACACTTCTCAACCTGTGAGGCAAAAATCATCCCAATATGAAAATCAAAGACACCACAACTTTATGGGGTGCCTGGGTGGCTCAGTTGGTTAAGCGTCCACCTTTGGCTCAGGTCATGATCTATCTCATGGTTCATGAGTTCGAGTCCCATGTCAGGCTCTGTGCTGACAGCTCAGAGCCTGGAGCCTGCTTCAGATTCTGTGTCTCCCTCTCTCTCTACTCCTCCCTTGCTCATGCTCTGTCTCTCTCTCAAAAATAAACATAAAAAAAAAAGACACCACAACTGTAAAAGTACAGACCAACATCTCTCATGAACATAAATGCAGAATCCTTAACAAAATACTAGCAAACCGAATCCAGCACTATATAAAAAAGAATCCTACACCAAAGTTAAGTGGGATTCATCCCATGAGCGCAAGGCTGGCTCCACTGGTGAAACCGAACGAGAAACGCGACATTAAGAGAATAAAGGGCAAAAACCATAGATTTCAAGACACCAAAACCACAAATCCAGCTCACTCTCGAGACTGAAAACAAGACACAAAAAGTCTGAATAAAACAGGTACCCTGAGAATCTCCTCTGATGAAGGGCAGCTGTCACAGCTGGGGGTGGAGGACGGGTAAGAGGCTGCAGCACCTCCACTCAGCACTGCAGGAGGGACGAAAGGCACCCGGACCAGAAAGGAAGAAGTAAACCTACATCTCCGTGCAGGTGACGTGATCTCATATGCGGAAAAGCCCAAAGAACGCATCAAATGACTGGGAACAACAAACAAGCGCAAGGGCACAAGATGCAAGATCGACAGAAGGCCCAACGGCATTGCTCTAGGCCGGCAGGGAACCATCTGCTCACGGAAAGAAGAAACCAGTTCCACTTACGACAACACCAACCCCTAATAAAACACTCAGAACAACAGAACCACAGCGTTAACTAAGCTCGTCATCTGAAAACAGCAAAATGTGGCTGAAAGAAATCAAAGACCTGAACGCGCGGACAGACTTCCAACCTCACAACCCGTGGAAGTAACATCGCTGAGGTGGCCTCACCCCCCAAAGTGACCTGCAGAGTCAAGGCTGGGCCCCAGAACCCTATGGTCCCCGAACACCCAAGCCCGGACAACGAGCGAGGTTGGAGACTCACGCTTCTCGACATGGAAACCTACAAAGCTGTGATAACCAGGGGGCAACAGGGGACAGACGCACGGACCAGCGGGACGAAGGAGTGGCCCAGGGTCAGGCCCCCATGTGGCGCTCTCGGCCCCCTGGCTGGCTGCTGGGTGCCGACGCGGTCGGCGGTGCTCTCACCAGTCTCTCCTTGTCTCGAGCCTGCCTCTTCTCCATGTCGGCCCGGCCGGGCCTCGTCTCTGCTCTCCTCCTTGCGTCCTTGTGTCCTTCCCGTGCAGCCAGCCTCGCCTGTGAGCGCTTTAATCCTGCCTGCTGCTGTGAGGACCTCTCCCCCTCTGTCGGCTCCCGAGCCTGGGCGGGCTCCACAGCGGAGGTCTGCGTGCCCCTTACCTCCTTCTCCCTCTCGATCTCCGCACGCTGCTTCTGCACATCGGCCACCAGCTGCCGCTGCACCTGCTCCAGCCTCGCCTGCAGCTCCGCCGCGCGGGACTTCTCTTCCTTCAGCTTCCTCAGCAGAGCGCGATGCGCCGGGGCCTCCTGTGCTCGGCTGCTCAGCTGCTCCGTCAGGAGGCGCTCGTGGCGCAGGGCCGTGGCCAGCTCCAGCGACCGGTCCTTCTCGGCCTGCAGGCTGCGCCGCAGCTCGGACAGCTGGCTCCGCTCCTGCGCCAGCAGCGCCTCACAGCGCGAGGCCTCGATCCGCAGCTCCTTCTGAAGGTTGTCCTTTGCCGTCTGCTCGTGCTTCAGTGCAACGCACAGTCTATTACTCTGAGCGTGCTGCTTCTCCAAAGAGAGTCTTAGCTCCTGTATCAGGGAAGAGATGGGAAAAAGCAAATCAAGAGAAGCGTCAAAACCATCTTCCTGCCCCAATTTCTGTTCATGTTCTTCGACCTAGCAGTTACGCTTTTTTATCCTACAGGTACAAGAAAACCATATAACAATTCTTCTGTTACTTTGCCATTTTTATTCAGGGATGAAGTACTTTCCTGAAGCAGTGTTCAGTAAATGCACACCTTCCCTAGAACCACAACACCCTGGACACTCAGACACACGATGTTTTCGCCAAGCCACAGTCCCCGGGTGGGTGAAAGACGCTTTTGCCCAGCCCTGGGACTGAGGAACACAGAGCACCTGCCAGACCCGTGGCCATCAGAGATGCCAAACAGCATGCAATTCACACACACAACCTCCACTGCACAGAGAAGCCGGGTCACTGCCATTTATGCAGTCTGACACGCACTTCCGAGGCTGTGCTCTGTGCGGCCAGACAGTGGGGGTTGTGAGCACCCGTCTGTCACCACGAAGACGCTGCTGTACCGCAGACGCAGGCCTGCTTCACTGCTGTTACACCCTGCCACCAGGCACGTGACCACAGGGAGACGGGGAGCTGGGCCCTATGAGGAGCTGCGCTCCCACCTGCCAGCCCCACTGCCCCCCACCAACCCCCCCACCTGCCAGCCCCGCCGCCCCCCGCCAGCCCCGCGCCCAGGCACCTCCAGGGTCTTGGAGCTCTGGCCCTCCCTCTGCAGGTGCTGCAGCTGCTCCTCCTCCAGCCGGCTCTGCAGGGCGCGCTCCTTCCCGCGCTCGCTCTCCAGCTCCTGCAGCGCGGCCTTCAGGTTGCTCTCCTTGCTGTCCAGCACAGACCTGTGCAGGAGAGGCAGTGACACACCAGGCTGCAGCGCCTGGGCCGTAGACAGACCCGGGGCACCTATCACAACACGCGCACACGCCGCGTTCCTCGACAAAAGTGCGGACAGAACCGGGGAGCCAGGAGGTGCTGTGTGGGAGGAGGGTTAGGGCCCCCACCTCAGCTGGAGGACCTCCTTCTGTGCCTCGCTGAGGGATGCCAGCAGCCTCTCGTTGTCCTGTTTACACTCGCGGAGCTCAGATCTTAAGTCTCTGACGACGGTCTGCTCTACCACCAGGAGCTTCCGAACGCTGCTGGCTTTCTCTTGCTCTTCATTCAGCGTTTTCTGTACGTCACTTGCTATACGTTTTTCCTGCTCAACCTTGTATGCCAATAACTCAACTGAGAAAGACGTTAGGGGACATAAGATACCATTACTCGTGAATCTCGGGTGAGCTGTACAAATGATTTCACAAACTGAAGACAAACCAGTACGGAGAGGGAGATGTATTCACTCTCAGGGAAAATGAGTTTTCCAGGCCGATGGCCAGGACACCGGAGGCTCACTCCCTCCAGGCCTCGGGGCACCCAGAGTCGTGCAGGCAGAGTGGCCGTGCAGACCAGAGGATGGGATGCGGCTCCCCAGGGCCAGCTGTTCAGGTCCGGGGTCTCCTGGAGGCAGGAGTGAGGATTGAGCCGAGATGGACGTGCACGAAGACCAGGTGTGACCGTCTCCACAGTCGTCCTAAATCGCCACCTCACCCATCACTCCAACACTTCGTGCTTCCCAACAGAGACTGCCTCGGCCCTAGCAGCTTCCCCAGAGAACTCTCCCAAGACTTAGCAAAGAAATAACCCTGGTTCTCTACAGTCTCCCGGGGAAAAAGGAAGGGAAAGAGACGGTCAATCCTCCATGAGGCTGGCACTACTCCCACACCAGAACTCAGAGACTGGAAGCTACACACCAGTAGCCCTCATGCAGTCAGATGCAAAATACCAGTAAGTCCGGCCCAGAAATGCTCACGAGGTAATGCAACATGGCCCAAACACAAAGCATTGCAAGGCCTGGCCCATCATTCGGCACCCAGCACTAGGAAGAGAAGGGGCTGTGCACGTGGATGGAGAGCATGTGCAGAGACCACTGCTGGCAGCCTGTGTGAGGGTGTGAGGCGGAACACCTCTCCTATGGCCGGACGCCTGCCACAGCGGCACGCGACGGCCTAACCGGAGCAATCAGTAGGAGGAGGTGGCAGATGGGAAGGAGAAAAGAAAATGCTTTTTATTCAGAGATGATGTGAATATCTATAAGAAAGTCCCAAGGAACCTAAATTAACATAAACGCGTAAAACAGGCTGCTTAGACCTAGTGCAAGCCCCAGGGACTCCCAGACACGGTCCTGCTGGTGCCCAGCGCTCACACCAATACAGACCCCCCACTGCCTGGGCGGCGCCACAGAGTCGCTTTTCCAGGAGTTCTGCGAACTAAGAAATGCCGAGGCCGATGGTCCCCATGCCCAGGGACCCGGACAGACCAGCCCCAGTGCTGGGCAGCGGGAGGGGCAGTGCTCACCCTGCCTGCGCAGCTGGTGCTCCTGCCGGCTCCCGCGGGCCTCCGCGCTGGTCAGCGCCGCACACAGCTGCTGCAGCTTCTCCTGGTTCTGCAGGTGAGTCATCCGCAGCTGGGCGCGCAGAGCCTGGATCTCGGACAGCAGGCTGCTCCGGTCTGACAAGCGAAGGTGCTCCAAGGACTTTTCCTGCAGGTATCCCCGGAGCCGGGGTGGCAAAGGAGGGAGAGCAGGGTCACAGACATGGCCACGTGGAGGAGCACCCCCTGGACGGGGGAGCAGGGAGCACGTCCCAAGGGCGGGGGAGGCTGGGCCAGGCCAGCATCTCCAGGCACAAACAGCCCACTGTCCACAAATTCTTGCTTCCAGCTTCATGGGCACAAGCTTGGGGACCGAGCAAGAACAAATTCACAGGACAAAGGTGGCCTAGAACACAGGCACAGAGGCCCCTGGGGACCTTCAGGCCTCACTTGCACCCTGGTCTGTGCCAGAGGCTGCTCTGACCTGCCACAGACCCTGCATCTGGATTCTAGTGCCCTCTCCTACAAGGGACCTTGGGGAAGCAGGCCCCCCAGGGCCCTCACAGTGCCGGGCTCCCACGCACAGCCTGGGCCAGACCACTTAGCACCACTCTGTTTGCAAGGAAAGGCAGGATATTTCCAGAATAGATTCTATTTGCACACAGACAGGACTTCCTCCTCAGTCACTACCACACTCCAAGGTCAGGGGAAACACAGGGACCAAAATTCACCGTCAGTGGCTCTGGGCACTAAATCGAGGCACGTGCTCACCTGCTCCTGGACCACCTTCTCTAGCCTCTGCAACAGGGAGCTGTGGTCCCCGGGGTCAGAGCCGCAGGGCCGGGGCTGCAACTCGGCCCTCAGCATCTCCCGTTCTTTTCCAAACGCCTCCTGAACGATCTGTAGAAACTCTCCTCTCCAGTCGAGGCACATGTCAGGAAACTCCTAAAATATTGGAGCGAACAGTTCGGCGTTTCCATAAATGCACCCTGCAGGCTGAAGCAGACCACCCAACAGAAGACCACGACCAGCCCAGGGCACGAGAAGCCAAGCCCGCCATCGTGAACGAAGAAGGTGCTGAAGGAGACAGCAGGTAAGACTGAGAAAACGTTGGCAGGCAAACTTTCTTCCCCACCGCTGCTCTGCCAGGCCCTGGGGCGGGTGCCCGCTGACTGGCTGCTCCCGCCCCCACTGTAGGCCTGGGCCCGGCACTGCCCTCTTGCCCACCGCTCCCTCCGCCCCCTGTGGCCTTGGCCAGGGTTCAGCACCTGGCTCTCGCTCTGTGCCACCCCGGGTCCTTGGGTGCAAAGTGGGCACTGAGACCCTGTGGGCTCAGGCCCGGCCCCATGTCCTCCTCCCACTGAGCCCCGCCACACATCCTCCCACGGCCTCTCTTGCCCTTACAGGGCTGGAATGTGCTGGCAAACATGACTGAGAAGGTGACTAGCCAGGAGCACGGCCCCTGTGTCCACTGACGACCCTGTTCTTCCCTTTATTCCACTCACTTGGCCAAGCAACTCACTCAAAGTGCTCCATGCCCACAGCCTATTTTCTTTCAGGCAGAATGCCACCATACCTTCTCTCCCTTTAGGAGTGTGGGGCTCGGATGCCTCCTCAGGGCCGGGATTGCCTCCAACAGGCCAGGGCCTTCCCTCGGGAATCGCTCGAGGGAGGCACTTGGCTCGCCCTTGCTCAGGGCGCTAGGCGGCCCACGGTACTCGGACAAGGCCAGTATGTGGTGGCTCTCATCACACACCATCTGCAGCAAAGCCTGCAACGGGACGTGCATTTCAGAAAGAGGGAAAAGAAGCTTGAAGCTAATCATGCATTCAGCACCCTGCCCACCAATCACGAATGCTCACTAGAGCCACCCACATAGCACCCCCATGGCTTGTATCAAAGAGCAGATTCTGCTGTTCTGTGAGATTTTCAAACTTTCCTCCCCCGTAACCTTCAGAGACTGCTAGAAAAATGGTTTGAAGGACAATTTCTGCTTAAGCTACTCCAAGGACGCCCCACCAGGGTCTGCACAGTGGATGCCACCCCTACCATCCCTTCACTAATCCTGGGTGGGGCTCATGGTGGGGCCTCCCCAGAGCTGCCCCCAGGTTGGGGGCAACACAGTGTCCAAAGTAACCATGAAGGTCCTCACTCCACGTGCAAAGATTCACTCAAGGGGCATGTTAGGCCTAAACTCTGGAGAATAGATGGGAATAAAGGTCTCAAACAGGGAAGTATGAAAGTAGCAACGGGAAGCTATAACAGAGTACAACTATTTAAACAGAAATAGGTTTTGCTAGGACTTTAGTGATGGGACCCAAAAAAGTAAAATACTAACACAAAAGTACAAAACACCCAAACTCCACGTGACGCTTACCTTAAAGACAATTCTCTTTAATAACCCTAGAAACACTTTTACTTTAAAAAACCTTCCGTTTGCTAGACGCCAGGTCTAGCGGCCCAGATGGCTGCCCCTGTGGGTGCGGCTGGAGGTCTACGACCTCCTGCATCCACCCATCCACCCTCATCCTCTGCTTGCAGAGATAGGGAGGGCTGACGTGGCTGCAGATGACTGTCACTTGCCACCTTTTCAACACTCTCCTGATAAACGCAGAAAGAGCACCAGTGGCGAGGGAGGTACTCTGCCCGCACCTTTCCGAGAGCAAAGCTTCCCGTGAGGCCATCGCATCCCTTCAGTGATGTCACAGGACCCCCCGGGTCCGATGCTGGCTGGGGCCTGGAGGTCTGCAATCGGTTTGGACCTTGGGTACCACAGATATAACCACTGGGTCCAAGGAGGTTCCAGAACCCTGTCCTCAGGACTGGCGTTCTGTTCAGGGACCTGCATCACTGTGACCAGCCCACCCTTCTCGTGACCTCCCATGTCGGCCTGTCACTCGGGTGCCCCTGTCTGCTCCAGCTGATGCACAGTGCGCCATAGGCCAATCACTCGCCCCCACTCATAGCTGCTTCCAGTAGGGCTCCTGAGGAGTCCAAGCCTGGCCACCCACACCCCTTGCTCAGGGACCCCCCCCCCCACCAGTATCCCCAGCTTCAGGGCCCCCAGAGCCGTGACCACACCGCGGTCCTGAGACTCGGCCCCTGCGGGCACCACTCTGCCTCACGGGGCCAGCTCTCAGACGACTTGACTCTTGGCGTAGTCGTCCCTCACGGTGAGCAGTGTGGCTTCACGCTCCAGAAACACAGGTGGCAACTTAAACCAGAGTGACCTGAGAAACCTCCCAGAAAACACCCAGACATCAGGAATACTGAAGTTGCCGGTTCCGACTGAAGCGAACAGAGAACTGCAGGCTAACTTCCCAGCATCCACGCAGCCCCTGCAGGCAACCTCGGTTGCTTCGCAAAAGGGCTCCAGGGCAAGTACTGGGCTTCTTTCTGGTTTTCCTTTTTCAATCATCTAGTGTTAAACCTCAAAGCCTAAGTACGTACAATTGTCATCAGAACCACGTTTATTCCTTAAAAATTACAAACTCCTCTAACATGAGACTGCCTGGATTGGACACACTAACAGAACATATCTTTAACGTTCTATGTCATGTAGAAAATTAAGGAATGCAAAAAAGGAAATTAAAAAAAACAGCCAAAAAACATACTCCCGTATCAAAAAAATTTTTGAGAGAGAGAGAGTATGAGCAGGGGAGGGGAGGTGGAGAGAGACAGAAAGAAAGACAGAGAGAGAGAGAGAGAGAGAGAGAGAGAGAGAGAGAGAGAGAGAGAGAGAGAAATCCCAAGCAGGCTCAACACTCAGCATGGAGCCCGCCCAACACGGGGCTGGGATCATGACCTGAGACAAAATCACGAATCGGACACTTAACTGATTGAGCCACCCAGATGCCTCTCCAATTTCAATTCTTAAAGGAGCAAGATGAACACAATTTTGGAGATTTTACTTAACCTCAAAATCATTTTCTTTTGATGGCATTGTAACAGCAATGTAACTGGAATGTTTTCACCATGTGAATAAAACACAGCAGTGACATTGTATTGGTTTGCTTATTCAGCCAAGTCTGTGCCAGTGGTTTTGACGAAAAACGATTCACTAAACTGGTGAGAGAAAAGAAAACTTATTAAAAGTTCTGGGTGATGGAGGCGTTAACCAATCTTCCTGTGGGATCACCGTGTAAACAACATGTGTGTATTAAACCAACACACTGTATACCTGAAGCTTACACAGTGTCACATATCAATTAAAACTAGAAAAAGTGTTTTTAAATTCCGCTCCCAGTTCAGCCGCAGCAAGCTGAGTGTGGCTTCTCTCCTCCCTCCTCTGGTGAGAACCAGGCTCTGACCCCAGGGCACAAGGGGCTTTAGATCTGTGGAGTTTGGCTGTGAGAGGTCACCAAGGGCCCAGCTCCGTGACCTGGGGACCAGCAGCAGTGGGCGAGCGGGGCTGCGGCAGGTGGTTCACACAATGACTCCCTGTCAGCAGTGGGTCAGTATGAGTCCAGCTCGTCAACGGGGCTGAGGACGGCTGGTCTTGGTGGCCGTGTGACCAGGTCTGCCAATGAAAGATGGGGGGTGGGGGCAGGGGACGGGAGGGATATTCCTGGAAAACAGCCTCAAAGGAAGCACTGGGCCCATGCTTTGTCTGACCCTAGAATTGCCACAGGCTTCCTGTTGGTGGCACAGGGAAGGAATGAGCGAGTGCGGGGACACTGGTGGCCTCTCTAGGTATACACTTGGAGCCAGCGCACCAGGAGCCAACTCCCAGTATGGTCCAGTGATAAATGTTGTGTGCCGCTCAAGCCAGCTGAGTCAGAGCTGAGGCTGCCCATCAAAACTGCCCACACTGCTACACGAGTGCAGACAATAACCTTTCTTCTCAAGTGTCAACTTCAGGGACACACAGAAAAGAGCGGAGAGCAGAAGGCAGAATGGTCTAGGCCCTGAGGACACAGAGACAACCCCTCCCGAGCAGCAGCTCCCACAGCAGAGTGGGCTGGGCTCTCCAATGTGGCCCCGCAGCCCTGTGTCAGCAGAGTGGGTCATGCGGTCCCTGCTCCGCTGCTCGGTCCCAGGCAGGCACCTGGTGGAGGGCGGCCCAGTCACGAGCACAGGCCCCAGTTGTTTTAGGAAAGGCTAAAGGTCAATCTCCAAAAGCAAACAAAACTTACAACCACTTCTCCCCAGAGGGTCACGCATTGTGATACCTGAACTCAATTCAGGAAGATTAACCTTACTTTTTGCCTTTTGTGATTCACCACAACAGCCACCCCTGAAAGTCCCCTGTGCGCTGTGCCGCAGCAGCTGCAGGAAGAGCTGGTCCTGCTCTCGGGACCCCAGCGCCCGGAGCTCCCACAGCTCTCCCCTACCGCCCCACTCCCCCCACCCCCCCACCTGCCATGCTGGGCTCTCGCCTGGGATACCTGATCCCAAGCTCCCCACGCCAGCAGACTCTCCCCCTATGGAAACACGTTAGAGCACGGCGAGACCCCACGCAGCTGGCCCTGTGGTGTGACGCACGCACCCTGACGTGGCACCCACGGGGCAATCACGGCGGCCGCACACGGAGGCCCATCGACACCGCGCACCCTGCTCCCGCCAGCCCTTACCTTCACTTGTTTCGGATGGACTTCCTTCTCCTTCATGGCTTCCAGCGGCTGTGGGAACCTTCCAGAGGCGGGAAGCAGCACCACAGGACTTGCTGTGGGGGCATCGAGTCTTCCCGAACCTTGGCTCAGCATGTCTCCAAACCCCGAGCCATCACCTAAAAACACAGCACAAAGTCAGGGTCTACACTCCAACTCTCTGCCAGTGTACTGGGGGACACCCTGCAAGTGCCAGAGATGTGGCCAGACCCCTGCTTCATGGTGCCACATGAGGCCCCGGCCCTGAAGACGACATCAACAAACCACCAAAGACGGCAAAAACATGTTTATAAACACCTAAGACTACACAACCACACAGATGAAGAAAAAGTTTTCACGTTTACCATGTTAACACCTGTGACTCCAACATAAAACCCTTCGTAGTACCTTGGCTCATGTTTACCCTTGTGCAGAAGTATGTCTCCTTATTCCCCGAAGACAGGACACAGCCCGCAGGGCTCGCACGGCAAGCACCGTGGCTGACGCGCCCGCAGGGCCCACCCAGCGCACCCGGAGGCGGCTGTGCAGACAGGGAAGACGTCAGCCCGAGGCCCCCGTGCAGGCTGCGGGACGAGCAGCAAGCGTCTGGCCAGGACGAGGTGAACATGCCTGATGGGGTGGGTGGAGACCAACCCTGAGAGCAGCCAGCCTAAAGTGGAGAGCCCTCAACAGTCTAGCATCTGAGACACCAGGAGCTCCTGATGGGAGGGGCCTCAGAAAGGAATGGGACACCGCTCAACAGCATGCGGTAGGTCCCTGAGCCTGCAGCCCGCCGCCAGTCCACGGAGACCTGGAGCGCGGAGGGAGGCATCCTCAGAAAAGCAGGGTCAGTCCTTGCAACTGCTTCTCCGACTGGCACCAAGCGCGGGTGGGCATGAGGGGCTCAGTGTCCCCGGCAAGGCCCCTCTGAGCACAGAGCTTCCAGTGAGTTGCTGACGACTGCCCTGCTAAGAAGCTGAAGGCCTCAGACACGCCAAGGAACACTCAGACACACAAAACAACGCGAAGCAGACTCAAAGAGCTGGAGGAAATACAAAAAAGGCAGCAAACACAAGAAAACTTCAGAAAACCCAGAATATTTTCAGAGAAGTAAGAGAGAAAATATTATTCGTAAACAAGGAAAGGAAGTTTCGAGAGAAAGGAAAAGAGGATGAGAAAGAACAACTCTTGGAAATTAAGACACAGCAGAAATGGGAGCATTTGATGTGAAGATTAAGGGATAAATTCTCACAAAGCTCTTTAACAAGTAAGAACATAAGTACAAAGAAGTGGAAACAGAAAAAATGAGAAAATAAGAAAATGAGTCCAGTGATTAACAGGAAGTATGGCAAGATGAGAGCCACAAGGAAGTGACCCACATCCCAGGAAGAAGGAAGACGCACTCAGGCCAGAAGGACTTGTTCCCGGTAAGCCGGCAGCGCTGCGCCCAGGTGCTTGGCGGCAAGGGACCACCGTGGTGCTGGGTGACATCAGGGTCTGGATGGCAGGCAGGCAGGCAGGCACTCAGGAGTCTGAAGGAACATGACTTGTCACCCATGAGTCTGCACCAAGCCCAAACTATCAACAAACATCAAGAAGGTGCAGACATTCTCAGAAAACCCATCTCACACATGCTTTTTCTGCAAATGCTTCTAGAGAACACACTTTGTCAGAACTAGGACTACCAAGGAGGGACACGGGGTCTGACCAGGCAAGCAGAGACAGCGCATGAAGGTCAGGTGGGCAGGTGAAGGTCATGTGGGCAGTGCATGCCCATGCCTACAGACAGCATGGGCAGGACCCGTGATGGAGAATAGGAAGAAGCAAGGAGAAAGGAAACCAGCTGTCTGGGAGAGGACCCTTGGTCCCAGAAGGTCTGCGGGAATCTGACAGGGGTGCTCAGAACACACATGCTCTGTGGTGAGGGGACAGAGCGGGACAACGGGGCCACCTTAGAAAAACAAGGAAGGAAAGTACAAGAAATTGGCAGCCAGAAGTTTAAACATGTTCTGTAACTAGCAAATGTGACTTAGAAATCTGTATCAGAACAAATTTCTGGAAGCTGAACGTGGGCATCCCCAGGGAACAGTGGTTCGGAGTGGGGAGGCTGGAAGGCACTGTGCAGAACCACTCCGGGCACTTACTCCGTGGAATAACTCAAAACTGAAATTAAAACGTTGCTGGCCCTATTCTGCACAGGCTGAAGCGTCCATGAACTGTACTTCACTACGGTCTAGTTTTAAAAGGCACTGAATTAAGCCAACGATGACTTTTTTTAAAAATGCTGAAACATCTCCTGAAGCGATGGACTTATCAAAAGCCAACAATTATAGAAAAAAATTACAAGGTTAGAAGGTCATGACTGGCAACTATCCTAATGATGACGCAGGCAACAATCATTACTGGAGGCTAACACTGGTGTGTCCGAGTCTGAGAAACAAGAGACCACAGACGTGGTCTCCGAGTACATCCCCGCTCCCTGACACCGAGCAATCTAAAAGGAAAACTCAGAATAAAATCTGGCAGACACCACTGCCAAGGGGTCCACGCTGGCGCCGCACACCGTCTGCCCTGATGCCCCAGGAAGAGCACGGCTGTGTCACCGTGCGCGCTCTCAAGGACCCCCATGCCGATGACCCTGCTACAAACATCCAGAGGAAGATGCAGGAACCACCGGAAACGTGAGGGTCTCCTCTCGGGGCCCACACGGCACACCCTCGCTCCCGTGCAGGGCGCCAGAGAGGATGTCTGGGTGTTGAGTGCAGGGACCGCACTCCACGAAGTGCACAACCAAGCTTTCCGGAGTAGCGCAACATCAGGCCTTCAGGTGCCACTGAGCACAGAGGACAGAGACGCAGACGGGCACAGCCAGTGTGCATGGCAAGTGTAGCGAACGCCAAGCTGGGGGCCTCCATGCTGTTCTGTCCCCTAAAACCTTAGAGTTAAAAAGACTGACTCACCATTATCACTTCTGCTGTTTTTTCCTTCGAACCCAACAGGAGAGGATCTGGGCTTTTCTTGAGCATCAAGAGATGTTACGATAAAATCTTCAACATCTTTCTCCTGTTCAAATAGGCAGGTTTTTACACGGTCGTCAAATAGTAACTTAATACATCACAGAACTAAACTGGTCAGAGGGAAACTTTCTAAGGTCTGAACTTATCATTTACCCATACAGAACCCAACACGTTTCACACCTGTGGACATAATGAAATCACGGGCTTTAAAGAATTTAAACAAACCCAGCCACTGTTCTCTAGGATTATTTTAAAGAAGTCAACAGCAAATATTTCAGATTAAAGGTAATTTTTATGGTAGTGTGTATGGTAATATACGTGTATCTCAAATAACAAAGCCCTCTGTTAGTTGGTTTTTATTGTATCTAATCCAGGATATGCAAAATCTCAAAATTATTACGTAAGAAGATATGATTTATCTCAAAAATAATTGTTTTTGAAATAAATTAGTATTATATGTATAATCTATTAAAATAAATCCAGGAAACAGATTCCAGCCAAAGAACCTGAACAAAAACTACACAGGAAGATGGGTTTACGACTGTACTTCTCGAGTCCACACTGGTGAGTGTGCGCAGGCCTGGCGGGAGTGTCTGAGTAGGACTGACGCATGGCACGTGTTTGTAAGAATAACCGAAGTCCTAATTATTCACGTTACAATGGACTGTGGTTGGCGCTGCGGAAAGCTGACCAGGGGATTGTCGGGTGCGAACCTACACCTGGCCCGCAGGCCCTGTCAGGAGATGAACCAACAATGGCCGCAAATACATTCCCATGGCAACACGCTGGGGCCCTGGGCATCCCACAGACGCTGAACCGGGGCACCACCCAGGGATGAACACTTACCACGGCCGTCCGCTGCACATGGTGGTCAGTGGAGGGAGCCCTGTCTACAACCAATGGAGACTCTGCCCACCTGGAGGCCTTTCCTGCCGCTGACCCGCCCAGGTACCAAAGCAGGTCCAACTCGTCAGCCTGAAGTGAGGCACTTGTCCTGTCCTGCACAGAGGCATCCAAGCTCAGGGCATCTGAGCAGGGCGTCAAGGGCAGGCTGGGTGCAGGCTCAAGGGTCGAGTCCTTCCTGACAACCTCAGGTGAGCTCCAGGAAGACAGGTCCATTGCCCTGAGTGTGTTCTTCACAGGACCGGGCTCCTGGGTATGGGTTAGGTCGTGGGAGCCACTGTGCAGGCTCACTTGTAAACAAAGTGATCCATCCTGCAAATCAACCCTATCTTCCATGGGAACATTTGGCATTTCATTTCTTACCAATGAATCCTGATTTCCACTAAGGTCAATTAGATCACACGTGGTTTTATCAATATGAAATGCATCAACAAGAGGCAATTTGTCAGTTTCTTCACCATTACTGGAACTGTCACTCAAATTATTTTCTAAAGCATGTGAAGATGCCAATGGCTGCTGAAATTTGAAATCCTCTGTCTCACTGCTCTGGAAGTTCACAGAATGCACCAGACGGTTCAACTTTTCTTGAAGTTCTTTCACCTGACTTATGAGACCAACTTTCTGCAGCTGACAATCTTCCAGTAGTTTTTCTTTATTCTGCATGTGGAAAAGAACATGTATAAAGTAAAATAATTGAATTACAGAGTCAAGTATTTATCAGCCAATTTCGAAGCTGTCTGAGCAATTAAGAATGAGCCTCCATGATGAAGCCCTCGGGTCCTTCCAACTCTTGAGATTTCAAGCTTTTTTAATTCCATGAAAAACAGAACCAGAGCTGAGAACTCTGCCTGCAAAGTGAATGCTGCAGAGGGCTCTGGGAAGGTGGCCGAGCAGGAAGCCCCAGGAACCTGTCTCCCACCTGGGCACCAACGGCACCGGCAGCACCTTGTCTGCTGTAACTCTGGAGTCTGTCCGAGGCTTGCAACTTCCAGGGGGAGGCTTGGAGGGGAAACTGCAGCTCTCAGCACGGCAGCAGCCACCCGTCTCCCAGCCCCAGCCCCTCGGCAGGCTGGTGTGCACCTACTCATGGAGCAGCTTACACACAATGTGTGGGAGCCACGGTGGGCATAGGACTATCCCACAAATGGGGGTGGGGGGGGGGTCTGTGCTCCCACCGCTGCTTCTGATCTGGAAGGTGCAAACAGGTGGGAGACCACTGTCATAGCCCCTCCCCCTCTGGCTCAAGTGACCTGCAGGAGATTTAAAGGGCTGGTGACCTTTTTTTCTACCACAGCATTTTTCTCTGTTTTCTTTCTGGGGAGAAATTAAAAACTAGAACATTCAAAGACAACTGCATACACAGAAGAAATTAGAGGAAATTACATGTGCCCAGGCAAAGGTGCAGGCTAAGAAAAGATCTGAGAAGACCTGAAGTTTACATCTCAAGCAGATCCTCAGCACAGAGACAGCATACAACAATTAAAAAACAAGAACAAATAAGGGGCGTCTGGGGGGGCTCAGTCATTCAAGCATCTGACTCTTGATTTCAGCTCAGGTTATGATTTCACTGTTTGTGAGTTCGAGTCCTGCATCAGGCTCTCTGCTGTCAGCAAGGAGCCTGCTTGGGGTTCTCTCTCTCTGCCCCTCCCCTCCTTGCACACTCTCAAAATAAATGGAAATGATGACAACTGAGGAAAAAAGGACTGAAAAAGGTGAATACAGACTGACACCCCTGGGGCACCAGCAAGCATACCAACATATGCATTGTGGGAGTCCCAGAAGAGGAAACAGTGGCGGCTGAGAGACTATTTGAGGACATAATGACTGAAAACGTCCCAGAATTGATGAAAGACATGAATACAAACATCCAAGAGACTCAACAAACCCCAAATATGATGAACTCAAAGAGACACATACCAAAACATATTATAATCAACACTATACTAACAGAGCACTAACAGAGAATCTTGAAAGCAGAGAGAAATGACTTGTCACATACAAGTACCCTCGAAAACATCACCAACAGATTTCCCATCATAAAGTTTGGAGACCAGAGGACAGTGCATCAATATATTCAAGCGCTAAAAGAATATCTGTCAACTCAAAATCTGTCAACTCAATATGAAGCAAAACTGTCATTTAAGAGTGGGGAAGAAATTAACATAGTCCCAAATAAATAAAAGCTAAAGGAGTTTGTGACCACTACACCTGCACTGCAAGAAATGCTCCAGGGAGTGCTACAGAGTGAAATAAAAGGTCACTAGACAGTAACTCAAAGTCATGTGGCAAAATAAAGATCTCAGTAAAGGTAAGTGCATGCATAATATGATAAAAGCTAGTCTACCATTTTGTACACCCAAAACTGATAGAACACTGTACGTTAATTATACTTGAATTTCTAAAAATGTTTGTTCTATTGTAATAGTGCTTTGCAACTCCACATTGTGCTTTCATCACGATTTAAAAAATACATGTTTTTTATGGGGCGCCTGAGTGGGTCAGCTGGTTAAGTGTCCAACTCTTGATTTCAGGTCATGATCTCACAGTTCAGTTCATGAGATTGAGCCCCATGTTGGGTTCAGCTCTGACAGCACAGATCCTGCTTGGAATTCTCTCTCTACCCCTCCCCAGCTCATGCACATGCATGCTCTCGCTCCTGCTAAAAAATATATAAACTTTAAATAAATATATAATAAGAGACACTTTTTTTTTAAATTATCAGTTTAAAAGTTAGTGTTATTGTTAGCTTTAGTTTGTAATTCCACATTTTTTCTATATAACTTAAGAGATTAATAGATTTAAAAAAAAATCATTAGGAGGTGCCTGGGTGGCTCAGTCAGTTGAGCATCCGACTCTTGATTTTGTCTCAGGTCATGATCCCAGGGTCGTGGGATTGAGCCCCGCATCAGGCAAAGCCTGCTTGAGATTTTCTTTCCCTTCCCTTCTCTTTCTCTCTCCCTCTCCTTCTAACCTTCTCCCCCAGCTCACACATGCTCTCTCTCTCTAAAATAAAAATTAAAAATTAAAACTTAGGGGTACAAAAATTAAAAAATAAAATAAAAATAAAAATTGGCGCCTGGGTGCCTCAGTCTGTTGAGAGTCTGACTTCGGCTCAGGTCATGATCTCATGGTTCCTGGATTCAAGCCCCACATCAGGCTCTATGCTAACAGCTCAGAGCCTGGAGCCTGCTTCGGATTCTGTGTCTCCCTCTCTCTCTGCCCCTCCCCCACTTGTGCTCTGTCTCTCAAAAATAAATAAATGTTAAAAAATAAATAAAAATTTAAAAAACCCAATCATTAGTTTGTTTTGAGGCACACAGGTATAAAAATGTACTCGTGACACCAAAAACCAAAAGGGGTAGGGACAGAGCTATAAAGGAACAGAGCTTTAAAATTTTTTTTTTAACATTTACTTATTTTTGAGACAGAGAGAGAGAGAGAGAGCATGAACAGGGGAGGGTCAGAGAGAGAGGGAGACACAGAATCTGAAGCAGGCTCCAGGCTCTGAGCTGTCAGCACAGAGCCCAATGTGGGGCTCGAACTCACAGACTGTGAGATCATGACCTGAGCCAAAGTTGGGACACTTAACCGACTGAGCCACCCAGGTGCCCCAGGAACAAGAGCTTTTATATGTGATTAAAGTTAAGCTGGTATAAATTCAAGCCAGAGTGTTATAATGCTGGATGCTAAATGTAATCGCTAACATAACCACAAAGAAAACAGCTATAGAATATACACAAAGAGAAATGAGAAAGGAATTTGAACATTTCACTATAAAATATCAACTGAACACAAGAGAATACAATAATGCAGCAAATCAGGGACAAAAAAAAAAGCTGTAAGGCATATAGAAAACATACAGCAAAATGAAAAAAGCATATGACTCCTTATCAGTAATTACTTCAAATGTAAATGAATCTCTCCAATCAAAAAGAACAGCAGAATGGATAAAAACACATGATCCAACCATATGCTGGCTATGAGAAGCTCACTTTACACCCAAAGACACAAATAGGTTGAAAGTAAAAGGACAGGGGTGCCTGGGTGGCTCAGTCGGTTGGGCGTCCGACTACAGCTCAGGTCACAATCTGGCGGTCCGTGAGTTCGAGCCCCACGTCGGGCTCTGGGCTGATGGCTCGGAGCCTGGAGCCTGCTTCCGATTCTTTGTCTCCCTCTCTCTCTGCCTCTCCCCCGTTCATGCTCTGTCTCTCTCTGTCTCAAAAATAAATAAACTTAAAAAAAAGAAAGTAAAAGGACAGAAAAGGTTATTTTGTACAAACAGGAACCAAAAGAGAACAGGATGGTTATATTAACATCAGACAAAATAAACTTAAACCAAGAAAGGTTCTAAGAGACAAAGGAAAATAAAAAGTAAATAAAATCTCCCAACAAAACAAAGCCCTGCACCTGATGATTTTACTAGTGAATTCTATCAAACATTTAAGACAGAATATCAATCCTTTTCAAACTTTTCCAAAAAAATGAAGAACCCAAATGGGTTTCCTGGTAGATTCTATCACATATTTAAGGAGGATATTATATATAATATATTTAAGGAGGATATTATAATATATACTAATTCTCTACATTGTCCTTTATATGACAGAAACAAAGAGAACTGCTCCTGACTCACTGTACGAGGCCAGCGTTATCTTGATACTAAAGACAGAAAAAGACACTACAAAAACAAAACTACATACAAATTTCCCTTATGAACATTGATGCAAAAATCCTAAAAGACTAGCAAATAGAATCCAACACCATATTAAAAACATTATACAGTGTAACCAAGTGGCACTTACTCCTGGAATGGAAGTATAGTTTAACATAAGAAAACCAATCTATGTAATACACTACGTTAACAAAATGAAGGAGAAAAATATCACATGATCGTTTCAACTAACACAGAAAATGCATTTGACAAAATGCATTTGACAGAAAATGCATTTCACGATAAAGACATTCAACATACTAGAAACTACTTTAACATAATAAAAAACCATATGTGAAAAAGACACACCATACATCATACTCAATGGTATTGGACTGAAAGACTTTCCTCTAAAATCAGGAATAAGGCAAGAATGCCTGCTTTCACCACTTCTCTTCAACACAGTACTGGATGTTCTAGCCAGAGTAATTAGGCAAGAAAAAGAAATAAAAGGTGTCCAAATTGGAAAGGAACGAGTAATACTGTATGTTCCAAGATAATATGATCATAAATAGAAAACAAAGATTCTACAAAAAAGCCCTGTTAGAATTAATAAATCAATTCAGCACAGTCACAGGATATATAAAGTCAACATCCAAAAATCAGTTACATTTCTATACATGAACAATGAACAATCCGGATAGGAAATTAAGAAAACAATTTATAATAGCAACAAAAAAGAAGAAACTAATTAAGAATTCACTGAACTAAAGAGATGAAAGTTTTGTACAATGAAACTACAATATATTGCTGAAAGATATTAAGGAAGACAACTGAGAACACGTTTCATGTTTATGGATTGAAAGACCTAATACTGTTAAAATGTCAATACGAACCAACAACCTACACATTCAATACAATCTCTATCAAAATTCACTGTTTGCAGAAATAGAAAACCCCAACCTAAAATTCATGTGGGATCTTAAAGGACCCAAAGAGTCAAAATAATCTTGAAAAACAACAAAGCTGAAGGGCTTATAACTACTTAATTTCAAAACTCATAATCAAGCTACAGTACTCAAAACGGTGTGGTACTGGCATAAAAACAGACATACAGACCAATGGAATAGAGAGCCCAGATGTATATCCTTACATACACGGTCAGGTGATTCTTTACAAGGATGCCAAGACCATTCACTAGGGAAAAGACAGTCTTATCAAGCAAATGGTGCTGGGAATACTGGGTGCCCACATACATGCAAAAGAATGAAGTTGGACTGTTAACTAACATCACATACAAAAATTAACCCAAAATAGATCATTGACTAAAACTGAAACTATAAAGCTTCCGAAGAAAACATAGGACAAAAGGTTCTCAACATTGGATTTGGCAATGATTTCTTGGATATGACACAAAAGGCATGGGCAACAAGAGAAAAGACAAACTAAACTTCAGAAAATTTTAAAAATTTGTGCCTCAAAAGACACCATCCAGCGTAAACAGGCAGTGCACAGAATATGAGAAAATATTTGTGAATCCTACACCTGATAAGGGATTAATATCCAGAATACACAGAGAACTCCTAAAACTCAACAACAACAAAAAAACCAACCTGACTTTAAAACGAGCAAAGAGGGGCGCCTGGGTGGCTCAGTCAGTTAAGCGTCCAACTGCGGCTCAGGTCATGATCTCACAGCTCACTGAGTTTGAGCCCTGCGTCAGGCTCTGTGCTCTCAGTGTGGAGCCTGCTTTAGGTCTTCTATCTCCCCCCCGCCTCTGTCCCTGCCTTGTTCACACTCTCTCAAAAATACATAAGCTCAGGGGCGCCTGGGTGGCGCAGTCGGTTGAGCGTCCGACTTCAGCCAGGTCACGATCTCGCGGTCCGTGAGTTCGAGCCCCGCGTCGGGCTCTGGGCTGATGGCTCAGAGCCTGGCGCCTGTTTCCGATTCTGTGTCTCCCTCTCTTTCTGCCCCTCGCCCGTTCATGCTCTGTCTCTCTCTGTCCCAAAAATAAAAATCAAAAAGAAATTTAAAAAAAAAAAAAGGGGGGGGGGGCTCCTCTAAAAAAAAATAAAATGAGCGAAGAACTTGAATAGGCTTTACTTCAAAGAAGATACACAAATGGGCAACAAGCAAATGAAAAGATGTCCAGTATCACTAATCATTAGAGGAAAGCAAATAAAAACTATAATGATACACTTGAAACTAACAGAACACTGTATGTTAACTATACTGGAATTAAAATTAAAAATTAAAAAGAAAAACAACACGAAGAGATACAACCTCACACCCATTAGGTGGGCTACTATAAAGACACACACAACACAACACAACACAACACAACACAACGTAACATAATAAACGTGGCAAGGACGTGGAGAACTTGCAACCCTCTTGCACTCTTGGCGGGAAGGTAAAATGATGCAGCCACCATGGAAAACAGTATGGAGATTCCTCAAAAAATTAAAAATGGAACTACCATATGATCCAGCAATTTCACTTCTGGATATTTATCCAGAAGAACCAAGAGCAGGGTCTCAAAGACAGATTTATACACAATGTTCACAGCAGCATTTTTCACAATGGCTAAAATGTGGAAGCAACCTAAGTGCCCACTGACTGTGAATGAATAAGCAACACGTGGCATATATATAAATGGACTATGATTCGGCCTTAAGACAGAAAGCAATTCTGACACAGGCTACAATAGGGGTGAACTGCAAGGACACTAAGCTAACTGAAATAAACCAGTCACAATAAGACAAAGACTATACGATCCACTATGAAATATTTAGAATAAACAAAATCACAGAGACAGAGTCAGTGGTTGCCAGGGGATGGGAAGTGGGGATAATGGGGACTTACTGTTTAATGGGTACAGAGTTTCAGTTTTATAAAATGACAACAGGTATGAAAGTGGATAGTTAGTTACACAACCTCACTAATGTGTGTGCAGGATCACTGAACTGTACATTTAAAAATGGTTAAGATGTCGGGTGCCTGGCTGGTTGAGTCAGTGGAGTGTGTGATTGCTGAACTCAGGGTTGTGAGATCTAGCCCCATGCTGGGTGGAGAGATTACTTAAAAAAAAAAAAAAAAGTCTTAAAAAAATGACTGTTATCTGTAACTCTTACATTATATGTATTTTACCACACACACACACACACACACACACACACACACACACACACACTGTCATAACCTATTTCTGTGGTAATTTACTGAGGACATAAGCATTTCTTTTTTGAGCAAAATAAAGTCTGGAAACTTCTACATGCAAACACTGAAAAATATAGAATTGTGGGGCACCTGACTGGCTCAGTCAGAAGAAAATGTGACCTTTTTTTTTTTTTTTAACGTTTATCTATTTTTGAAAGAGAGAGAGAGTGCGCACACACGCAAGGGTGTAGGGGCAGAGACATAGAGGGAGGCACAAAATTTGAAGCAGGTTCCAGGCTCCGCGCTGACAGCACAGAGCCCGATGCAGGGACTGAACCCTCAAACCTCGAGATCATGACCTGAGCTGAAGTTGGATGCCTAACCGGTGGTGCTTAACCACCTAGTTGCCCCAGAAGAGAATGTGACTCTTGATGTCAAGATCATGAGTTCAAGTCCTACACTGGGTGTAGAGATTACTTGAATAAAAACCTAAAACAAAAAAAGAAAAATATAAAATAGTGATTTATGGAATGAATTTGGCATTTCCCTGTCCATGTGTAACTTCCAAGAATTTTGCAACCAGAGCATAATCATGGGGTTGACCTCTTAAAAATTCAAACAAACGTTCTTATCAAAAGGGCATGGAGATACGTTTGCTACACAGAGTTAGACAACAAGTGCTCTCCAAACAGAATTAAACTTCCTGTGGGGATTTGATGAACATATAAAACCAGATTTAGGCATCTTCGATCAAAACCACAGGCACAGGTGTGTGGGCCTGGCCTGAAGTCCCTGGGCCTACACCTGCACGATTCAGAACCTGCAGACTTTACACAGGGATGCGGTGTACCCGGCACGCCACAGGAGAGTTCCCAGAAAAGCAGAGCTGGAACATCCTGCCGAACCGTGCAACGTCTACACTGGCAGGCTCGAGAGCCAGGGTCTAATCACATTCTGCCACCGCCCTCAGGAAAACCTTTACACCAGCCGCTTTTGACTTTCGGAACACCTTGACCCTGTAACACTTGATGGGCCAATGTGCAGCCCCCAGCCCAGGAAAGAGAAGTCAGCTCTCGTGTTGTTTTTGCCCTGGTGACGAGAGTGCTCAAACTGCTGCGTTCCAGATTACTATGCTCTTCTTTGCCAGGAGCATAAAGTCAAAATATGCAGCGAAAACCCCTGAGGTTCAAAAAAATAAATGTGAGCTTTCAAAGTAACACTGGTGATAAAGGCCTTGAGCCCCAGAGCAGCTGTCCTCACACAGAAAACCCTAGGGACAGACCTTAGAGTCCAGTTAAATCCTACTGCTATCACTAAGGGAGAAGTAACTGCTCATTTTTCATAGGCTAGACCATGGGAAATGTGCATTTCTAGAGAATACCTAACAAAAAAACAAAAACAAAAAACCATGTAGGAAACTTCAAAACAGATGTGAACAGACCACTCCGAGAACACAACAGAGCCGCCATCCATTAACACTGGTCTACGCCCGCTCAGCACCACGTGCTGTGTGCCCAGGTACCTTCATCCTTCCCGGCACTTTGCCACGGTCGTCCATTCTCAAGTGCATTTCACTCTTCACCAAGAGCAGCTCAGACTCCAGCTGCTTCTGGCAGGCCGCGAGCACAGACGTCACGCGGTCTTGTCTGTGCGGACCTGGGTGGTCCGGCGTCACCGGGGCTTTGGCAGGCTGCAGATCACCGTTAACTGCACTCTGCAATAAGCGGAGAAAACAAGGATGACGCTCGTGAGGGCAGAGCTAAAAGCACCAGGAAGAACGACGCACACGGAGCACAGTCGTCGGGCTGCCTGGGACTTCCCGGAGCTCTGGAGCCTGCATGTTGGCCAGCAGGGCCCCGAGGGAAGGTCCACCGGTGGCATCAGCAAGTCCCCGTCTCCTAAGTCACGAAGGACAGGAGACCAGAGGGGAGCACTGCACGCACGGCCTGCTCCCTGCCACAGCAGGCCAGGACGTGCTCGCCGTGACACGGGCACCAGCCAGGAAACCCCACAACGCACGGGCCAACGGGAGCTGCTCCACACGAGCTGCAGATGGCAGGGGGCAGCAGGCAGGGAGTCTGGAGTTCTCAGGACCAAACTGAAATGAACTTAAAAAGGTTTACACAGGAGAGGAGTGTTAAAAATTAGAGCAACTGAGGGGTGCCAGGGTGGCTCAGTCGGTTGAGCACCCGACTCGTGACATCACGGTTTGTGGGACTGAGCCCCGGGTCGGGGTCTGCGCTGAGCATGGAGCCTGCTTGAGGTCCTCTCTCTCTCTCTCTCTCTCTCTCTCTCTCTCTCTCTCTCTCCCTCCCCCCCCCCCTCCCTCCCTCCCTCCCTCTCTCCTGCTTGCACTCTCTCAAAATAAATAAACTTAACAACAACAACAACAAAGTAACTGAATAGAGTCCAGAGAGGAAAATCCAAGGAGCCTCTTAAAACAAAGCCATCTCTGCATCATTTAATGTTCCCTATCATAGGGCTCTGAAAACCTTCAATCACTCTCAAAGATATGAAGTTTAAAAGTATAGGAAATAGTGCAGCCCCAGGTTCCACTGTGTACACATGTTCTGACCTGAGGTTCTAGGGACTTGAAATGCACCCAGGAGCCACGAGCTTCAGATTCCTCTCTCTACAGCACCAGAAGCCACCCTCTGGGAACTCTATCCCCCACTGCCTGGCACACGAAGGACAGTCATTGACTTAAAGAGAGAGGAGGAGGAACAGTAGGTCCTCCTGGACAGAACATCCAACCATCCCTGGTCTAGCCAGAGTGCTCTGTGGTCTGGGTCAGGGCCTCTTGCAGGCGCCAAGTGCTCCCTGGCTCCCCCACGTGTGCCCCGCCCCCCCCCCCCCAGCACGCCCCTGTACCCTCGTGTGTGCCCCCGCTCCCCCAACGCACCCCTGTACCCTCGTGTGTGCCCCCGCTCCCCCAACGCACCCCTGTACCCTCGTGTGTGCCCCCGCTCCCCCAACGCACCCCTGTACCCTCGTGTGTGCCCCCGCTCCCCCAACGCGCCCCTGTACCCTCGTGTGTGCCCCCGCTCCCCCAGCACGCCCCTGTACCCTCGTGTGTGCCCCCGCTCCCCCAGCACGCCCCTGTACCCTCGTGTGTGCCCCCGCTCCCCCAACGCACCCCTGTACCCTCGTGTGTGCCCCCGCTCCCCCAACGCACCCCTGTACCCTCGTGTGTGCCCCCGCTCCCCCAACGCGCCCCTGTACCCTCGTGTGTGCCCCCGCTCCCCCAACGCACCCCTGTACCCTCGTGTGTGCCCCCGCTCCCCCAACGCACCCCTGTACCCTCGTGTGTGCCCCCGCTCCCCCAGCGCGCCCCTGTACCCTCGTGTGTGCCCCCGCTCCCCCAACGCACCCCTGTACCCTCGTGTGTGCCCCCGCTCCCCCAACGCGCCCCTGTACCCTCGTGTGTGCCCCCGCTCCCCCAACGCACCCCTGTACCCTCGTGTGTGCCCCCGCTCCCCCAACGCGCCCCTGTACCCTCGTGTGTGCCCCCGCTCCCCCAACGCGCCCCTGTACCCTCGTGTGTGCCCCCGCTCCCCCAACGCGCCCCTGTACCACCGTGTGCCTGCTCCCCCAGCGCACCCCAGCGCACCCCAGCCCCAGCTCCCTGTGCACAGAGGCTGTCCCTTCTGCGGACCAGGAAGGAACAAGGCCCACCTGTGGGTCTCCGACACGGCTGTTAGGGGCTGTGCCCACGTCCTGCCCTGACGCTTTGTCATCAGAGGCCTCTTCGCCCCCGGGGCCTCGTCCCTGGGAGCTGCCCTCTGCACGAGGGTGCAGGTGGGCCCCTCGCGCCTGCTGCTTGTCCAGCTCCTTCTGGCACCTCAGAAACCGTTGGTTCAGCACCTGGGGCTGGCGGCTGAGGCGGACGCACTGCGCTCGGAGCCGCTGAAGCTCTGGGGGCTCATCCTCAGCGGTCAGGGGCTGCTGTTCCAGGGAACGGCGGAAGCGGGAGAAGGCGGACAGGATGGTCTCCAGCTCGGCGGAGTGGGCCAGTTTCTGCTGCTTCAGAGCATCGATTTCTGAATCCCTTTCTGCAATCTTCGCTTCCCTTGCTTTTAGGGCAGCTTCAAAGGCTCGGATCTGGGAGGCCATGCCCTGGACCTCAGCCTCCCTGAGGGCTGCGCTGTGCTCCAGCTCGGCCAGCTTCCGCGCGGCGGCCTCCTCGGCGGCCTGCAGGCGCCGCTGCAGGGCCTCCAGGGCCTGGCCGTGCCGGCGCTCCTGCTCCGAGGGCAGCCGGCCCGCGGGCCCCGTCGCCACCAGCGCCTCGGGGCTGGCCACAGGGTCGCCGGGCAGCTCGCCGACGACCTGGGCCCCGAGTGGCGCGGGGCCGCCGAGGGAGAGCTCCCTCTGCAGCCTCTCGATGACTTCATGGAGCTGCTCCATCTCCTCTGCCTTATCTTTCTGCAGCTGCTGCTGGTTCTCTCGCAGATTCTCGATGACGGACCTCAGCTCCTCGATCTCTGAGTTTCTGTCACAGGGAACCTGAGGAAGAAGCACGTTCAGAGGTGAATGAAACGTTCCACCTTCAGAATTTCCCTCCTTTAATCTGAGGTTCGGGAGCAACTATGAGCTGTGGCACCAAATTAACAAATGACCTTTAATACCTGAAAACACCCGAAAGCTGCACTCCCACCGCATCAGGGTTACCAAAGTGCTTGGGAAGGGACACCCACGGTGGCCACTTTGCCTCTTGTTTGGACACTTCCTCTCACTCTGTGCCATCACCGCTACGGGCAGAGGGAGCTTCCCTGGCTGCCTCTCCGTGGCACCTCCACACTAATGTCACCACCCTTAACGTGTATTTTTTTAATATTCGAGTAACGTCGATCTGCTTGGTTTTACTGAAGGGAGATTTTAGGTTTTAGGCATGGTTCTAACACTAAAAGACAAACAAATGAAGAAAATCAGGCTTGAGGGCTGGCAACACTGAAGAGCAGGACCGAGCCAGGTGCATGCATGGGGCCGTCACTGCCGCCACGACTGCTCCGAGCCTAGCGCTGTGCCCCCCTGGACCTTGGAGAATGTTTCCACTCATGCTGGTTAATGTCACCCTCAAGGTTTTAAGGTAAGAAATGTTATTACTGCTACTTTGAAGATAAGACAATTGAAACGTAGGTGTTAACTATCTTGCCAGGTGGAAAATCAGATTGAAATCTATGTCAATGCAGCTCCAAACTCCATTCTAGTGACCAAGCCATTCGTGCTCCAGTTTACCATCTCCAGCTAATTTCTTATAGTCCAATGTTCACTTCCTGAAAACTGGGGGTTTCACAACAATTCTTGGTTTCACTAGTGCCATTTAATTCCTTTAAACTCAAATGCAAATCTGGCCAATACTGAAAACAAAAGAAAACAAGTTAATTTTTGGTTTTGGTTTAGAGAATATGAGCTATCCATCACACACGCATCCACCATGTTGAAATCTGCACCGAGAACTGTACGGCTGGCAGAGGTAGGCCCTGGTGAGGTGCGACCCTCACCGCCAGCCTGCGTGCCCCCTGTGCTGGGCACCATGCAGACTCTCGTCTCCCCTCAGACACCTGAAGGGAGTTTCAAGGGTGATTCTGACAGCACACGACGTGGGCTTATTCACTCTAAACACCCAGACATGAAAAGGCAGGTGCTACAGACCAGCCACAATCACGACACAAACAGAAAACCTGAAATACAAACCTAGGGCACCTGTGTGGTTCAGTCGGTTAGGCGTCCGACTCTTGACTTTGGCTCAGGTCATGATCTCGTGGGTTTGAGCCCCATGACGGGCGCCATGCTGACAGTGTGCTGCCTGCCTGGGATTCCCTCCCTCTCTCTCTGACCCTTCCTTGCTCACTCACTCTCTCAAAATAAGTAGATAAACGTAAAAAAATATATATATTATATACGCATACATAAATATAAACCCAGCACATGCAGATGGCTTTAAAGAGTAAAGCACTAAATCAGAGATGAGCCCTCTGGGATGCAGCACGGCTGGAGCAGGCAGGCCAGAGAGGGGCACCCGGAGCCCAAAGAGGGAAGACCAGGCGGGCCAAGAACTGAGAACAAGGGTGGTGGACACTTGGGCCAAGAGCACGCACGCCTGGTCTCCTGCAACGTGTGTGGTACTCCCCATTCTGGGGGAAGTGGTCCCTTTCTAGGCGGGACACCGCAGAGCTGACAAGGCCTGGTGCCACCCACCCCCGGCACACTTGCCCCCAAGGGGTATGTTGGTTCTAGGGGTGCCGGGAAAGGCCTACCTCACTGAGCGTGCCCCTTCCCATCCCGGCCAGCTGAGCCTCGAGCTGCTCGCTCACACACATGATCTCCTTTTCTTTGTTCTGCAGAAATGCCTGTGGAAATAATCACAGCGACGCCAATAAAATGTGACTATGGGAAGCGGTCCCCTGACCTGGCAGACGTGCGGTACCCTAAAAAACCCATGAGTGTAAATACTAGCATTCAATCCGAAAGTGGTTTTCTGTATGTTTCCCACGGAAGGACGCCTGATGCCTGCGATTGGCCTCAAACCCTGTTGTCACCAGCATCATGTGACGCTGCCTGTGAGGGTCACGCACCCAACAGCGACCAGGGGTGCCACAGGCAAGGGCTCTGTACGCAATACATCACAATTCTGCTTCCTTTACACCCTGAGTCTCCTCAGAAGCATGATTACACTAAGGCATTAGAAGATTTTAAAACAGGAAGGAAGGAAGGGAGGGAGGGAGGAAGGAAGGAAGGAAAATTAAAAAAAAAATAAAAGTATTTTTCTTCGTCCTGCTCATAGGAAGGGTTAACAACCAAAAATCACCTCTCCGAGAACAGGGTGTCTATAATGACCCAAATAGGTAAGTGGTGAACATTTACTTTCTCTTGACAGCTTCTACTGTCAGACAAGTGTGCCCCTGCTGCCGCTGAGCTCCAACAAGCGTCCTCTACAAGACTGGCTCTCAAGACGCACACCAGACCCAGAGGCTGGTGCAGGAGGCACGGGGTCCAGGTGGCCCTGGGCTCTGCCCCCTGCACACCTTCTAGAGCCACCCCGGCTCAGACCTTGCAGCAGAAGGCAGGCATCTCCTGAAACCCCTGCAGCAGAGGACTATCCTCGGTGCCCACAGTGTCTGGGACCCGGGGCTGGTGGTCCCTGGGCAGGTGGTGGCACGGGCACAGACGTGGAGCCTGGTGTCTGGGCAGGCCTGCCAGCTCACCTTCAAGCGAGCATTCTCCTCTTGCAGTTCTCGCAGGCTGACGGAGGCACGGCTGCTCTGTGTGTCCAGCTTCACGTTCAGGTGCAGCCCTTCATCGTGCTTGCTGACTAAGTCATCCTTAATCTTTCCTAACTGTTCTTTCAAGTCTAAAACCTTTCATTAAAATAAGAGAGAATATTAAAAAGTACCTAACATTCTAGTTCACTTGATAATTATGAAAGCTACAAATTAAAAGATTTAAGTACACGGCAAAAAAGAGCTACTGATATTTTACAGCCCACACCAAGCTGTTATATACAGTAGACACAGACCCCTTCCTGCATCATTTGGGTGTCCTGCCCCTCCACACAGAAGGGCAGTGAAGGCCACCAGCAGCCCTGAGCAGAGGGGAGTCCCCCATGGCCCCCCACACTTGCCTCACTCTCCCGCTGCCGGAGCGCTGTCTGTACTGCCTCTAATTGGACTTCTGGGCTCTCAGGACAAGTGCCTGCAGGAGGTGTGGGGCAACTGCCCTCATCGAGTTTAGAGTGCAGTGTGGACACCACTCCACGCTGCTCCTGTAATGCCTCTTTATCCTGTTTAAGAATAAAAGAAGATTTACTTTAGGCAAGTACTTCAGGAACTGGGGGCCTCAAACTGTGATCTGAGTGCACGGTGTCCTCAGCTCTTCCTGGAGCTCATGTGCACACAACTGCACATACCTGTGCACCCCTGCACGCACCAGACACACAATCTATAGACGGGCTGTGCTCCAGAGCACAGATCTGCTTGGTGAAGGATGTGACCCCAAACAGAGAGCCAATGTGTGTGCCAGCGAGGTCACTGCAATAAATTCATCCTTAGTAATTATTCAGGAAGACACAAAAATGGTCTCTAGACTGTTGGCTATTCAGAAGAAAATTGCAAAGAACCTGCCAACAAACAGGGCGATGGCTCATCAGGGCACTGCACATCTGTAAGATGAACACGAATGTCTCATTAAAAATTTTCAAAGGGCATTTAATATGGACAAAAGAGTCACAATAAATTAAGTGGACAAAAAGTTACATCTTTGTGGAAGGGAAAAGGGGCATTTTTAATACCTATAGCATCTAATATGCTCAGTAAATGTTTGCTGAGGGAAGGGAGGAGGGATGAGGAAAGATGGAGGAGGGAGAAAAGATAGAGGGGCAAGGGAGGGAAGCAGGAAGAGGGAGGGAGCAGGGACAGAGAGAAGAGAGATGGCAGGAGTGAAGGAAGAATGGAGAGAGGAGGGACGGACAGAGCAGGGATGGAGGGGAGAGGGAGCAGGGAGTATGGAGGAGAAAAGAGGGGAGGAAGGAGAGATGGACTGGGCAGGAGTAAAGGGTAGAGGGAGGAGGGAGGAGGGAGGAGGGATGGGTGGAGCAGGAAGGAAGGGAGGAGGGAAGAGTGAGAGGGAGGAAGAAGTACAGAGGGAAGAGATGAGAGGGAGGAAGAAGTACAGAGGGAAGAGGGAGGACGGAGGGAGGAGAGACAGGTGGAGCAGGGGCAGAGGGGGGAGGGTGCAGGGACTGATGCAGCCGCCCTGAGCCGAGCTGTCCCCGGGCAGCACAGAAGAGGCCAGAGTAGGGGCAGGGCTCCCCTCTTGGGCTGGGCGCCCCTCCCGAGACAGTAACCGCCCAGGTCCTCGCCCTCGGGAAGACCCCTGACCTCAGTTAACTGTTGGCGTCTGCATTTTCGACAACCAAACACACCTGACAAAAACTCTCCTCTCCTTGAAGCTGGACTTGTCACGGGATCAAACCAACGACTGTAAAGTAAGGTTTCTCACCAATCCCCACTTTTCCAGTAAGCGTCTAACCTCTGGTGACATGAAATACATGAAAGTCACAAGCTCAACTCCTGCGACTAACAGCTGGAGAGGAGGGCCGCGTGGCCGGGTCGGACGCCTGGCAATCAGAGGGCGTCCGCCTCGACCTCAACTTCAGACACAAAGGACGATGTCTGTGCCACAGACGCACGCTCCCGATGGCAGTGCACCCAGAGAGGGCACGGACTCTCCTGACCCTCTCCCCGTGCCTTGCCCTCTGTGTCTCCTCATCTGGCTGTTCCTGAGCTGCACCCTTTCTCAACACACTGGTGATCTAGTGAGTGAACGGTTTCCCGGAGAGCGCTGAGCCACTCTAGCAAATTAACCGAACCCAAGGAGGGGCTCGCAGGAACCTGCATCTGTACAACAGGACTTGCCAACGGCCCCTGAGGGGGCAGTCTCGTGGGACTGAGCCCCTCTCCTGTGGGGGCTGACGCCACCTCCAGGTGGACGGTGTCTGAGTTACACGACCTCCCACCAGGGTCTGCCGAGAACTGGACATCGGCTGTGCGGGCCACCCCCCCCCCCCCCCCGCCCCAAACAACCGTCAAGAGACCGGAAGCAGTGAGGTGTATGCGGCAGAGGGTTGGCTGGCAGCCAGTGAGCCACGAGGGGACACCCCCTTAGAGGAAGTGAGGCCGCAGTGGACTCCGGCACGGCCCGCTATGGATCTGCCAACCCCCGGTCCTCCCGGCACGGTGCGGGCACAGCGGCCCAGGTGGAAGGTGCCCCGCCGACAGCCCCGACCGAGACCCCACAGAGCCTCCACGCGACAAGGGCCGCTACCTGCTGCAGCGCTTTCACGGTGTTTCGCTGCTTCTCCAGTTCTTCTCGCAGTTCAGTCGCTTCTCTTCGGCAGCTGGCATTTGTCTCCTGGAGACGTCTGATTTCCTGTTCCTGGATTAACACTTGTCTGTCTGCCAATTCTTTCTTTATAACCAGTTCATCAAACCCATCTGATTTCTCTCTCAACTTTTCTTGCAGCAATTCAACCTAAAACAAAGAAATTGCTTGAGAAATACAACAGTTAAAACAGCCATCTTCCAAATAAGAAAGCATACAACACAACTGAGGAAACACTGATCCTGACGAGTGGTCTACACAGAGACTACACCCAGGAGCCTAGTGAGACAGAAAATTGTAATGCGGGTGTTCTCTCAATAAAGACGTAGAAAAATATTAATATGACACAAGATCTGTTAGGAAAACAAAGTTAATCTCGTTAGTAGGGAAGCAAAAGCTATTCAGCAATACAAGGAAAGGACTCTGGGCACAGCAGCTCCCTGGGCAGGGTCCAGAGAGCCAGGCAGAGTGAAGGAGGTCAGTCTCACACGGGCACAAACGGCTTGTCTGTTTGTGCAACTGCGGACATGACACAACTAACACAGAGGCCAGGCTAGTGGGTGGGAGGGGACCCCACATCCGTGTCCTGGCTGTGCTCCCGGCTCGACCTCTGTGGGCATCACCCCAGGGAAGTGGGTGAAGGGTGCACGGGACGTTTGTCTTACTGCTTACAGCTGAAAATGAATCCACAATCGGCTCAAAATATGTGTAATGCTTTAAAAGAAGAGGCAAATCAGCTGCAGCCATGCCAGGCAGAAGGAAGCAGGCAAGTCGGGCTCCAAGCAAAAGGAAGCAAGAGAAACAAGCAAGCAACGAGCCCACGAGCGAGAGGGCCCCTGGCCTCCCCCGCCCCACGGGTCATGCGGTGGGAGGGCAACACACCATACCTCCTCATCCAGCTGCTCCTGTGGTCGTCGTCAGGTACATGGAAGGCAGACAAGGAAACCGAAAGGTAAAACTTCAAAGCATCACAGAGGATGGCTACCCCACGGGTACAGCGTGTGACGGGCTGACTTACATCGCGGACGCACGGGCCCCGTGGCCGGGCCGCCTGTCGGAGCTGCTCCTCCAGCCTCTGGATCTCCCGCTGAAACTCCTCCCGCTCGTGTTCCCGCTCGACAGCCTGCTCCTGTCGAGAAAGGCGGTCTGCTGGGACAGCTCACAGACGCTGGCGGGACACAGCGCTTCCCCTGGCTGCACCCACCTCCCGCCGAAGGGGAGGGGGCTGTACGAGGTCGGGGGAGGGGACAGCCTGCTCAGATGCGGACTGCTGCGGCCAGCACTTCCCTTCCACACGCATGTCACTACCCAAGGAATGGGCTCCGAGTCACGGGGCACTTTGTGAAGCATAGCGAAATGCAGAGGGACGGCCCTGCAGGTGCAAGGCGGGGAGGCCTGTGAACGTGGACGGGAGGAACGTCACAGAAAGCAAACGGCTTGGGCCCAACTGGGGGAGCTACAGGCGCCTCCCGGGTGCTGGGCACGCAGGGCCTGCAGCCTGGGCTGATGGAGGTCCCCCAGGCCATGCACATGAGGGGGCCCCTCAGTCACACATCACAAACGTGGACAACCTCCGAGATGAGCACCAAGCAGCAACGGGACCACAACAATCTGGCCGCACGTGAACCCAACGTTGTGTCGTGGGACCTCACGCTATGAGGATGACTCCGGGGCCACAGAGACAACCTATCCCAGGTGCTTACGTCCATGAACTGGCGCTGGCTCCGCAGATGCTTGTCCAGAGCCGCCATCTGCTGCCTCAGCGCCGAGAGCTCCTCGGCCTGCTTGGCACACGCTTCATGGCGAGAGAGCTGTTCCTCCAGCTCAGCCTCGAACACCTTCATCTGCGAGAGCAGAACTGCGCGGTCTTTCTCAGACTGCTTCCTGGCCTCCAACTGCTCCTGGGTTAGACACTCCACCTCCCTACGAAGAGCTGCAAGTGCAGAGAAAACAGGGACACAAGCTCCATAGCTCGGGGCGGGTACGTGGGCCAGAGCGGTAACAAAATGTGTTCGACAGCGTCCCCGCAAAGCAGGGACATCCCAGGAGAGAGCCCACCCCACGACCAGCCTTCCCAGCAGCCCCAGACCAGAGCCTGGCCAGGGGCTGGGGGCACAGCGTCCCCTGAGGCTCCCAGACCCCACCCCCTGGAAACGGGGGGGACACAGCCACGGCCGGGGAGGGGACACGCACTCTGCGAGCCAGTGTGAGCCCGTATTTAGCCAGATACCTGGAGAAAATAAAGTCAAGTACTTCTGCAAAAACAAACCAAAAAAACTGCCTTTTAAATTAAGATTGGCTAGGGCGCCTGGGTGGCTCAGTCGGTTAAGTGGCCGACTTCGGCTCAGGTCATTATCTCGCGGTCCGTGAGTTTGAGCCCCGCGTCGGGCTCTGTGCTGACAGCTCCGAGCCTGGAGCCTGCTTCCGATTCTGTGTCTCCCTCTCTCTCTGCCCCTCCCCTGTTCATGCTCTGTCCCTCTGTCTCAAAAATAAATAAACGCTAAAAAAAATTTTTTTAATTAGGATTGGCTAAAATAAAACATTTTGAAGACTGAAAGAATATATCTTGGTATTCCCAAAAGACGTATCAGCTAATTTTCCAGGAATTATTCCTTTATGTATACTCTCCGATATGGAAAAATAAAATGTAACTTAAAACCTCCATCAGAGGGAACACACGCCCGGATGTTCACTGTAAACATGCTCAGTATGCATGCAGGGCCGGGGCGGTGTCTCAGAGGAACAGGGTCCAGCCATCAGGAAATCAAAGCCAATCTAAAATTAACTGGATGATAAGGCCACAGTCCAAGTAGAAACTGGAAATTAGTAAGCACCTATAAAAAAAGGAGGCTTGCCTCTGACGAATCCTGAAGTGTTCAAACCATCTCTAAACTGAATTTTAATTTCAATAGTTTTCACTTACATTTTTATGCTTTCAAAACTCATGTCGTTTTATAAAAATTTGTCAATCTTTTATGGCAAACTACCATCACCACTTCATGCGAATAACTCAGCAATTATGATAAATTAGCCTTAAACATGCAGTTAGAACACCGACACCCGCACCCCCGGAGTCAGTGCTGCCCGGTCACGCACCCAGACAGCACCATCCTCAGAGCCACGGGCCGCAGGAAGGGCGGCCCAGCGCACGTGGCCTCCGTGCAAGTGGCACTGCAAGGAAGGTGTCCCGTGGCCGTTCGGGCCACGCTGAGGGCCACCTACAAAGTCGGGCCAGCACAGAAGCTCCACTCAGGTCCCCGAGCCCCTCCACGGACACCCACCAGGGCCTCCAGGGCCACCACCCCCCCGACCCCGCCCAAGCAGCACACGCCGCAGCAGAAATGCTCGCCCATTTTCACGTATCAATACTAAAGATTAAAGTTGGCTTTTTGTTGTTGTTGTTAACAGTCTGCCACAAAAGCTTTGAAGTAGTTTTCTTCTTTGGTAAAAAATTGGGGAAATCTGGTGCAGACACAATGCATATCACACGGCAGCCACTTGTTTGTTTTTACAAACCTGAGTCCTCATGTGCTATGGTAACAGGAATGCCTATGAATGAAAACACACAGCGTTTTCAGAGTGGAAACACGAAGTCAGACAACAGGGCTCCAGGGAGTGTCTGCGTTCCTGGACGGTCTCTAACACTTGTGCTTTTCTGTAGCACCGTGACGACTGTCTCAACGTTTGTGACCCCCCTCCCCAATATCCATGTGTTGAGCCTCACGAATGGGATCTGAGCCTAAGAGAGACCCCAGAGAGCGGCCCGCTCCTCCCAAAAGTGAGGACACGGTGCAGAGGCTGGTGTTTATCAGAAGGCGGCGTGCCGGCGCCTTCATCGTGGACCCCACCCTCCAGGGCTGTGAGCGGCCAGTGCCTGTTGTCTGCAGCCCGTCCACGCCTCCTGTGACAGCAGCCCAGGCAGACTGGTGCCCTGGAGCTGCAGTGCGTCCTGGTTGCCCGACAACTTGACACCGACTTCTATTTGTTTGTTTATTAATGTTTATCTACTTATCTTGAGAGAGAAAGACAAAGCGCGCATGAGTGTGAGTCAGGTCGGGGAGGGGTAGAGAGATACGGAGAGAGAGAAATCCCAAGCGGGCTCCACACTGTCAGCGCAGAGCCCAACGTATGGCTCAGTCTTCCCAACCATGAGATCACGACCTGCGCTGAAATCAAGAGTCAGATGCTTAACCCACTGAGCCAGCCAGGCACCCTGGCGCCGACTTTTAAAGGAGACAAAAAAGTCCCCGTGGGACAGATGGCATCGCCCTGAAAGCAGCCACGAGACACCCCTCACACCCACAAGACACCACGCCAAGAGGTGAGGCAGAGCTGAATTTCGCCACATGGCACCAGGACCTCCAAGAACTCTTGGAAAGTTGGTCAACATTCACGAGGACCCAAAGCAGAATCAGGACCAAGTGGCCACACCCTGGGCCACACCTGGGGGAGCCCACAGTCAGAGAAGGTCAGGAGGTGTTGCGTTGTGCTGGTGGGCAGCATTTCACACAACTGACACATGCGCGAGTCCCCACACAGAAGCACAGAATCCTGCAGCTGGGTGAATGGAAGGACCAGAGGTCACAGTAAGACATGCGAGTGGGGGCGGGGCTGATGATGTAAGATGACCCCAGCTGCACAGGAAGTACACTTCACTGGTGACAAAGGGAAGGAGCAGAGACTGGCCCCGCTCTTCTGCCAATGAGCACCGGGGCTCTGGAAGCTGTGGCCGAATACAGGAGGCCAGGGCAGTCTGAGGGGGTAACCAGAGACACAGAGGTGCCGGAAGACGTGTGGGAAGGGCCAGGCCCAGGTGTGGCAGAGCGTCTGGGGATGGACCTCACGGAGGCAGGGCCACTCAGGCCTCAGGCAGCGAGGACAAGGCTGTCCCCCAGCACAGGGCTACATGGTCACTCAGCTGGTCCCACTTGTCTGTGTCTCCCACAGGCCCCGGCCCTGAAGTCCCGACACCCTAGAGCTTACCACCATGCTCACGGTGGTAAGCTCGATCTTGATGGATGGGGCATGGGCCTAGCCGCCCCACATACACGCAGGCCGGGACAGTAACACCTGAGAACGGGTGGAAGGGGCCCTGCACTAGGAAGGTCTGTCCCACTGGGAAGCGCAGCCCATGAGAAGTTCCAAGACACAAGAAAACGTGTTTAAAAAAATAATAACTGACAAGTCCTCAGACCCACACTCGTGCTCACACATGCTCACAGGTGCACACCCACACTCACATGCTTGCTCACACACCTGCCCACTTGCACACATCCTCCCACATGTGAATGGAGCCTCGCCTGAGAACGGCGCGGCCGGGCGCAGGGACAGAACCAGGAGAGAACAGGACAGGTCAGTGTTAGGGGACACAGGACACCGGCCTGAATGAGGAAGGAGCAAACACAGAAGAACCGGATGCACAGCTTCACAACCAGCAGAGGTAGGTCCCTTCCACCCAGAGAGACATGGGAAGTGTGGTGACAAGCACCAGAGGAGCAGAGGTGGACCCCGCGGCTGTGGGCACAGTGCACACAAGACATCCCAGATTAGCTCTGCAGAAGTCATTAGTAGGAGATCCACAAGACACAATTAAAGGTGTAAAGAGATTGAAAATAAAGGGTGAAAATGACATACAAGAGATAAAACAAAGCCAGATTAAGGTTTCAATATCAAAAATTTACATCAAAAGTCAGAAAAGGGACAGGTACATATAAGTAGATTGATGTCACCAATAGCAAGTCAAGCAAGAAGATGAGGTCTGGAATGATTACACACAGACCTTCTGAAACATCCCATGTGGGTGGAAGCCAAGGCCACTCACAACTCACTCTGCCCAAAGAAGCCACAGGCCCGCCAGACCCACACCTCAGCAGCACGTGAGCCTTGGCAGACACAAGCCAAGCACCTGCCCAGGAGGGCGCACAGGGCAAAGAAGAAGTAAGACAAGGCCCAAAACCAATTAAGTGGAGGACAAAGAAAGTGGCAATGATTAGTAATCCCAAAAGCTGATTGTTTATTAATGAAGGAAATCAAAAAGAATTAAAAATTGGGGAAAAGACCCGATGTTTAGGGGTGCCTGGATGGCTCAGTCGGTTAAGCACCCGACTCGTGATCTCAGCTCAGGTCTTGATCTCACGGTCGTGAGTTCAAGCCCCATGCTGGGCTGCATACTGGGCATGAAGCCTACTTAAAAAAAAAAAAAAAAGAAAAGAAAAGAAAAAACAAAAGACCTGATGGTTATAGCAGCACTATCAACAACAGCTACACTATAGAAAGAGTCCAAATGTCCATCAACAGATGAATGGATACAGAAGATGTGGTGTGTATATATGATGGAATATTACTTGGCAATCAAAAAGAATGAAATCTCGCCATTTGCACCCACGTGGATAGAAGTAGAGTGCATTATGCTAAGCGAAATACGTCTGTCAGAGAAAGACAAATACCATATGATTTCACTCATATGAGGAATATAAGAAACAAAACAGATGAACATAGGGGAACGGAGGGAAAGAGAGAAGAAAGGGCAACAAACCCCAAGAGACTCTTAACAACAGAGAACAAACTGAGGCTTGATGGAGGCAGGTGGGTGGGTGAGAGGTGGGCCAGGGGGGCACTTGCTGGGATGAGCACTGGGTGTCATACGTAAGTGATGAATCACTGAATTCTACTCCTGAGACCTATTTTACCATTTATGTTAACTAGAGCTTAAATAAAAATTTGAAACAAACAAAAATTGGGGAAGAGTAAAGAGTTTCCTGAATTGGTCAAGGCTGTACCACAAAGCAGACTTGTGCGCCCATAAGCTGTCTGAAAGCCACAAACCCAGAGATGGGCCGGTGGCACAGGAGGCACAGGGACACTGGGAGTCCCTGGTGGGTGAGGGTGTGAGACACATGGTTCTGGGGAAGGCTGAACCCACACGGAGCTGATTCTTACACGTCTGCTCCTGAGGACACCGCCGCCTATGGACTCAATGACCTGGACGCCTTCCATTTTGACTGTTCACGTGTTAAATGTTTAAAACATAAAACCTCTAATAATCTGAAATCACGATGAACTTTTGTTAAAACTACGTTTTCCTATTGAAGATTAACGTTAGGCGCTTTTTTTAAAATCTTAAGTAAAAATTTTAAGTGGCCCGTGTTTTCCCACTGCCATGGCTATTTATCTCAAACAGGCTGGTGACATTTCAGTGGCCTCCTGTTTGCCAGAGGCAATTCTGGCCTCACACTGCTGTAAGAACTCGAGGGGCCACCAGGGCCAGCCGCCTCTCTAACGGAGCAGCGACGCGGAGGATGCTGCACCAGCCACCCTGATCAGGGCCCCTGCCTTCTTCCCAAGGCCCTTGGTGAGTGAGAGCGGCCCCTGCTCCCACCGTCTGCAGCTCCCATCTCCGGCCGCGGAACCAGCATTTCTTACCATCTTCTCTCTCTCCTGCTTCTGCGGCCAAGGCCTCCTTTTGGGTCCACAGGACAGAGTTCTCCTCCCTCAGCTCTGCCTGCTGCTGGGTCGCCCGCTCCAGCTGCCGTCTCAGGCTCTCCAGCTCAATGGCGAGGCCCTGCTCGGCTGTCTCCTTCTGGCCCAGCGCCTCTTGCAAGCTGGCCTGCTCCACCTTGAACCCTTCGATGAGACCTGAGGAGACGGGGAGAGACCCGTTGCCAAGGGCTTGCTGGAGAAGCAAAAGGAGCAGACGGGCCGGACATGGGCATCCCAGCCCCAGCGAGATGTCAGCCGTGGGATATGACAGCGGAGTGGTCACGCCCGGGGTCCTGTTCCCAGATGGATGGCACCAGGCCAGCGCACCCAGCACGTGCAGGAGTCACCGGACAAGGTGACAGCCCGAGAGCAGCCATGTACAAGACACCCCCACCACACGCCTGCGCACACCCCTCATGCCGAGTGTCTAGCACGTAAGCACCAGACACCATAAACATGGGGGTCACAAACGTCACCTCTTGGGGCAGGACCGATGTGCCCTTCTCGCCACGTAAGGCAGCGCTCCGAGGCTGTGAGCCTGGGATGCGGCAGAGGTTAAGTGCGGAGAGAAGAGCCACCCCGCCTGGGCCCTACCCGCTGCCACAGCCCTGGCTCCCGCGAAGAGCCTGCGCGTGCAACGGCTTTTGTGAGCGAAGTCCCCGAGGCCTCACGCCATCTGTCTTATTTTAGCTTTACGTTTTGCTTTGAACGCTTCCCTTAATGCTTCCCCGTCCCACGTGCCTCTGGCCGGCGCGCCCCTGCAGACCCTCCCCGCCCGCAGCCGGCACTCACCCCGCGCCTGGTGCAGCTCCAGCGTCAGCCGCGTCCGGGCCGCGTTCTCCTCGTCCAGGCGCTCCAGTAACTCCTGGTGCTTCCTAACGACCTGCGCTGTTTCCTCGTTCTTACAGCTAAATTCTTTCTCAAAACGAGAATGAATCTGACGTGCTTCCTCCAGCTGTTAAAACACATTTGAAAACCAGAACTGCGCTTCGATATAAAGCTAACGTCAACAGAATTCCACTTGTGTAGAAGTAGAATACAAATATTGCGGAAGAAACCGTTTTGGCATTCAATATTAGGTCAATTATTAAATAAACCTACTCATCCAACAATTTTCAATAAAGTAAAATTCCAGGGGAGCCTGGGTGGCTCAGTGGGTTAAGCATCTGCCTCTTGAACCCAGCTCAGGTCATGATCTCACAGGTTGGTGGGATTGAGCCCCACGTCACACTCTGCACAGATAGTACAGAGCCTGCAGGATTCTCTCTCTCTACCCCTCCCCTCCTCTCTCTCTCTCAAAATAAACTTAAAAAAAAAAAAAGAAGGAAAAATTCTGCACATAGACACATACAATACTACATAGAAAATTCACATGTTCGTGAACTACTGATACCACGTGTCTGTACAATAAAGCTAAGGAGAATGTATATTCAAAGATCACAAAACTGTCCATCGAGAGCCTAGAACCTGGGCAGGAACGACCACTTGGTGCTCCACAGGTGGAGGAGGAGATGGGGAGGTCTGGGGTGGGCGGGCTGGGAGGAAGTTCTCCTTGGGCTGGTCACCACAGTGGGAAGATCTGACACGTCTTCACCACCTGCAGACCCATCCTCCCTCCCTGACATCCCTCTGGGCCTCCCTGGATGCCACCCACTCATGACTCAGCCCTGGGTCCCCATCTCCCCTTCCTCCCCTGGCAGACATGCCCTCCTGTGCCCTCTGAGGCTCCCAGGCCAGCTCCAGCCTGGAGGGCCCACACTAACCTCTGGATCCAAATACCTGTGCCCAGCTGTGCCAACAGACACCTGGGCACCTAGCCTGGGCCTCCCTCATATTCACTGCACCCCCAGACCAGCCTCTGAGGGAATCTACTGGTTTTCCCTTGAAAACAGCCCTAAGCTGCCTCTTCTCACACTCTCACCAAGTAGGGAAAACTTGCTTAAGTATTTCTAGGATGTGAATGGCAATGTCTTGGCTAAAAATGTTTAGTTTCTAATTGGGCTGAATGGGGGAAAAATTGCTATACTGCTTCTCATGCATTCATATTTAATGTCTTCCCTAATTGTCTAAAATGCTCTAAAAGATTCACACAAACAATTCCCTTTTCTAGTGACAATCCCGAAACTAAAACGGTGCAGGAGATAAAAGCAGAGTGGAAGCGAGAGGCCCAACCGCATGATCTACCAGACGCTCAGCTCTTCTCTGTGCACGGCGGTCCCACAGCCTCAGAAATTCTGGTTCAGAAAAGACTCCCACTTAGTAAAGACACAGAGCAGAGTATGGTTGGTACTGACAGAAGATCAAAAAGACATGTGGGGAAGGTGGGTCGCACCCAAAATGGAGTTTCTGTCCCCCAACGCCCAGACGAGGTGTGAACACGAGAAGCCGGATCCACCGGGAAGAGTGACAATGTTCCTTCTAGCCCTGCATGTACGGTGCCCGGCAGAGCACCTGGGGGCTGCAGGACCCTCCCCCATCGACTGTAGATCATCAAACCATTCCATCCACCCACCTGTTCGACCTGTTGTCCTTCTCAAAAAACAAGGAACACTAACAGGAGTTAAATCAGGGTCACAGACCTGTTCAGACGGATGGTGCACAGAGCCGTGTCTCACCTGCCTGGTGGAGTCCAGAGCCAGCTCCAGGAGGCCGTCCACTGCCAGGCCAAGACTCCGGTAAATCCTCCTAATTGGCTGCTCACACTCCAATGAATTTTCTGGGCTCATGAAAAAGCTTTCACAGACGTGACTGCTAATTTCAGCCTCTGAAGACACCTCTGCACATTCAGGCAAAGTTCTGTCCAGCTCCAGCAGGGCTGCCTCAGGCCACGTCTCCTCGAGCACCGGTACTGCAAAGTGAGGAAACGCAGGGACCTGCATACACCATGTGGCCAGCGAGCCCGCACGACCAGCGCTGCGGAAGGGCGAGCACACCCGGGTCCCAGAGACAACACCCGTCTCGGGCGTAGGGAGCTCGTCCAGCCCTGCCCCAGCGGGGAGGAGGAGGATGGTGCTGTGCACCCCGGCCCGGGGTCCGCGGGCACAGGGCCGTCCTAGTGCTCACCTGCAGATGGGCCCTGCCCACTGGGCCGCACTTCACGCGGGCTCTCGTCCTCCAGACACAGCCCCACGCGCTCACTGATCCGGCTCTTCAGGGTGACGGCGGCCTTCAGCGTTTCTCCGAACAACCCGAGCAGCCTCCGCAGAGTGTCTCGGAGAGCTCTCCTGAACGAAGCACATAGTAGGCCATGACCCTGATCCTGACTGACTCAGACAAGAGGGACACAGCCCAGGAGGCAGCAGAAAAAGGTACCGTGCACTTGGGTACTGCATTTTACCAGCCTAGCAGGACAAAGAAAGGTTTCAGCTTAAACTGTGCCGGCCTTCAGTCCAACTCCCTCTTGGAACCGGACCGTTCCTATGCGAACCGTGTCCGCTGGAAATGTGTAGGCACTGGGTCCCACTCCTGTTTGGGATCAGACTGTTTGCAATGGAACTGTGCTGGCCTTGGGTCTGATTCCTTCCGGAGTGGGCTGTTCCTGTTGAAACTGTGCTGTTGAGGAATTGGTCTCTTTGCTCTAGAGAAAACCCTCTAAGACTAGAGATCCCAGCCATCAAAGTGCTTCAGGGGTACCCTCCCTACCAGGACTCTAGCTGGTTTTATGCTAAAAAAACGATGGTCCCTCCACATGTGCATTTATAACTAAGTGAACTGACTTAACCAGAAGTAATTTAGAACTTCGATGGCCATTACGAGGAAGTTTTGATCTCCCTAAGCTTGTTTTCCTCAAAACTGAATTAGAAAGCCATGGCTCCCTAACAAAAGGAAAAAAAAAAACAAAACTGAATGGGATGGCTATTTTAAAAGGTGTATCAAGGCTTCCAGATGTTTTCAGGATTCTAAGTTTGCCTCTTTGCAAAATATTACTTCTAAAATGATGCAAACAATTGAAAAAAGTAAGAATGGCTTCTGAGGCCTCTTTACCTGCCCCCCCCCCCACCCCCAATCTCCTCTGCAGACATGTGGCGGCCACCTAGTGCTGGGACCCTGCTCCCAGTGCCGTTTTCCTCTGTTGTCTCTGCCAAACTTCCCTTTTCCTCTGAACCTCTTTCCACTCTCTCCTCTCCTGAACCTATTAAAAGCTGCCTCTCTCAAGTTAAGTCTTCTGAGAATCTAAATAAACCTCAGGCTTCTTACGTTCTCTGGTCTAAGGCCAAACTGTGAGCCATGGTTAAGGAGTTCCCTAAAGGAACCAAGGATCCCCCCCAGGTTTATTTAGCATAGTTATTTGCATAGAAACCAACCTGGTTTCTCACATTTACATCAATTTGTCCACATGCCTACTGGTGAGGGCCAGGCCAAATGCTGGATGAAACTAGCCCAAAGGAAAGGAAATCTAGAAGGGGATCCTGAAGGGGACCCTGAAGGGGATGTAGAGAATCAAGCCCTTAAACTTCTGTCAGAATGCTAGAAAATTCACTGGAAATCACTGAGCAATTACAATAGCTTTTTCTAAGCCTACTGATTGGAACAAAATTGAGGCTTGCACACAAAAGCCTGACGAACCTGTTCATCACTACTACAATGGACTCCAAATTGTCATTTGAGACTATTCTGCTGGTTTTTCTTTATGTTGAATCCACCTGGGTAGTATTCAACTCTATATGTTTTTTTCTAACAGGGTGAACTGGGATCTATCTCTTTTAGTTAAAAGGACCAGGATGGAATGGGAAACTGCCCAGATTTAGTTACTATGGCAAATCAGCTACTCACATCCTACATGAATCACCTAAAAGACTGCTGAAATCCTCAACTTTCAAATCTTGCAAGTGATGGCCCCAAACGAAACCAAAAACCATCTACTTTCTGCTATTGCAAAGAGCCAGGACATTGGGGGAAAAAGAAGAAAACTATGACGAATTTCAGCACTCTAGTCACCTCCAGCCCCATAGCCAGCCTTTCCTGACATAGGACAGGACAACCAAGAAAGGTCCTTCCCGGCACTGAGGGACAAAACCACTAAACGTGAAAAACCTGACTCTTGATCAGCAATGCATTCAAGGAAAGATCTTGATCAAAAGGGGTTAAGTGTGAAAATTAATAGAAAAACTCGTTTAGAGTGGAGTCAGGGGGCCAGCAGGGGGAACTCTGGTGCCCTACCAACTGCAGACCTATCAGGAAGAGGGACATCTTGCCAGGATACTACTTCACTATCCCAGCTGGAGGAAGGAAGGTTTCTTCCTGTCCAGGCAACAGCCCAGCCAATGAGAAAGTCCCAGTTCTGCCAATGAGAGACTGCCACAGCTCAGCCAATGGGAGACAGTCACAGCTCAGACAATGGGAGAGACAGTCACAGCCCGCCAATGAGAAGCCACTAAACTTCCCGGCTCCCAGTTTACTCCAATGGACTTTCTGTTGAGGAAAGCCCCAATCCCCTTTCCTCTATAAGAGCCTCCTCTGCTCCATTCTCCAGACTTGCCTGTGGTGTTGCCCTAGCTAGGTCGCACTGGCTTACTGGCTCCAATTCTCTGTTATTCCGGAATAAACCTATTTTTGCTGGTAAGATATTTGGCAATTAAATTCTAAGGTTAATGCCTCATTATAACATCAAATTTTATAATCTGGCAAAAATGTGAAGATTTGGCAAAGTGAGATGGTGGGTATACAGGTGTCTGTTATGTTACTCAGTACTTTTCTGGAGAAGAATAATGTGGCACAGGGTCCCATCCCACTAGTGGAGAAGGCACTGGGGAAGCAGCAACAGAGAGGAGCATGTGACTGACCTTTCACGGTCAGACAGGTCAATGTCAGACTTCAGCATCGAAATGAGATTCGTGCCTTCCTGGTTTTCCCTTTCATGCCTTTGCTGTAGCTTCTCCAGTTCCGAATGACACTCTTCTACCTCATGTCTTAAGGATAAAATTTGGTCTTCCAGCTGTTCAGGAAAAATTGTTAAAGCTTTATTTACAACAATTTAGGGGCACTTGGCTTGCTCAGTTGGTAGAGCATGCAACTCTTGATGTCAGGGTCATGAGTTCGAGCCCTACACTGGGCGTGGAGCCTACTTAAATTTTTTTTTTAAGTAATTAAAAAAATAACAAAACAATTTAGTTAAGAATAAATTTCTGTAAGAAACAGTCATCATCCCTGTTAACAAAAATATGGCAAAATATGATGGCGATTAAAGTTGAAAATTACTAATATGACTGCCCCTCCCCCCCAATATTCATTGCCTACAAAAACAGAATACATGAACATCCTAGGCTGCCCCAGACACAAGAGAGAAGGGGCAAATTCACCAGAGGTTATTCTCACAAGGAGGCCAGAGGCTTAGAGAGTCAAGCAGTCTGGTCATAGAGGGGTCACATTATATACACCATCCCAAGTTTTCATTTAAAATGCACAAGGCGGGGCGCCTGGGTGGCTCAGTCGGTTAAGCATCCGACTTCAGCTCAGGTCATGATCTCATGGTCCGTGAGTTCGAGCCCCGCGTCGGGCTCTGGGCTGATGATGGCCCAGAGCCTGGAGCCTGCTTCCGATTCTGTGTCTCCCTCTCTCTCTGACCCTCCCCCGTTCATACTCTGTCTCTCTCTGTCTCAAAAATAAATGTTAAAAAAAAAAATAAAATGCACGAGGGGCGCCCGGGTGGCTCAGTCAGTTAAGCGTCTGACTTTGGCTCAGGTCATGATCTCACAGTTCGTGAAATTGAGCCCCGCATAGGGCTCTGTGCTGACAGAGCCTGCTTTGGACTCTGTATCTCCCTCTCTCTGCCCCTCCCCTGCTCATGCTCTGTCTCTCTCTCTCTGCCTCTCTAAAATAAACATTAAAAAAATAGTATAAATACACATTTATGTTTTAAAAAAAATTTTTTTTAATGTTTATTTATTTTTGAGACAGAGACAGAGCATGAGCTGGGGAGGGGCAGAGTGAGAGGGAGACACAGAATCCGAAACAGGCTCCAGGCTCTGAGCTGTCAGCACAGAGCCTGACATGGGGCTAGAACCCACGAACTATGAGATCATGACCTGAGCCGAAGTCAGATGCTTAACCGACTGAGCCACCCAGGTGCCCTGTATACACATTTATTCTTATATAAAAAAAAAAAAATAACGAACTCAACAACAACAAAATAAATCCAATTCAAAATGTCAAAGACCTTGAATGGACATTTCTTCAAAGACATACAAATGGCCAATAAGCTCGTAAAAAGGTGCTCAACATCACTAATCATCAGGGAAATGCAAACCAAAACCTCAGTGAAATACCACCTCATTATTCATTATGATGGCAATTATAAGAAGAAAAAAGAGATGGGAAATAAGTATTGGCGAGGATGTGAAGAAATTAGAATCCTGTACGCTGCTGAAAGAAACGTAAGGTGGCACAGCTGCTGTGGAAAGCAGTCTAGCAGTTCCTCAAGAACTTAGATACAGATTTATGCATGACCCGGCAATCCTGTTACTAGACACATAAACCCCAAAATGGAAAGCAGGGACTAAAAGATACCTGTACACCAATGTTCACTGTGAAAGTATTCCTAATAGCCAAAAGGCAGAAACAACCATCAAGAAGTCCATCCACAGATAAGGGCGCCTGGATGGCTCAGTCAGTTAAGCAGCCGACTTCGGCTCAGGTTGTGATCTCACAGTTAGTGGGTTCAAGCCCCAAGTCAGGCTCTGCGCTGACAGCTCAGAGCCTAGAGCCTGCTTCGATTCTGTGTCTCCCTTGCTCTCTGCCCCTCCCCCACTCACGCTCGGTCTCTCAAAAATAAACATTAAAAAAAAAAAAAGTCCATCAACAGATAAATCTGTGAAGAGATACACAAAATGTGATATCTATATATAATGGAACATTATTAGCCATAAAAAACCATGAAACTGACACATGCTGCAACTTGGATGGACTCCACAGACATTATGCTAAGTGAAATAAACCAGACACAAGAGGGTAAATATTGTATGATCTCACTTATATGAGGTCCCAAAAGTGGTCAAATTCATACAGGCAGAAAGTAGAAGGGTGGGTGCCAGGGACTGGAGGGAGGGGAAATGGGGAGGTAGTGTTTATTGGGCATAGAGTTTCTTCTTGGGTTGATGAACAGTTCTAGAAATGGATAGTGGTGATAGTTGCACAACACGGTGAACATCGTTAATGCCACTGAATTGGACACTTAAAAATGATTAAAATGGGAAACTTTATGTTATGTTATGTTATATTTTATATATATATAAATTATATATATATTATATATATAACTTTATATATATATATAACATATACATATGTTGTGTTATATTTTACCCCCCCCCCCACACACACACACACAACAACAAAGAAAAGACACATTTTACATACCTGCAGAATTTGGTTATTCTTCTCCTGAAGCTGCAGAAACAAAGACTCTTTCTCTTTTTGGTACAGAGACTGCACTTGTTCGCACTCAAGTCTATGTATCTTCTCTTGTTCATGTAAAGCAACTTCCTTTTCACTTTCGAATTCACCCTGTACAAAAAGTACATCATTAACAACAAAAATGCCATTAAACTCTAAAATTATGCCAGTTCCACTTCTATGTTTGCTAAAATATAGTTCATTCAACAAATGTTTATTGAGTCCATATTATGCCAAGAGCAGTGATCAGAAGGAACAAAGCCACCACTCACAGCGAACATGCACTCAAATGTGCTTCTCATACAGAACATGAAAAAGACAGCTTGCTACCTTTCCCAAATGGCCACATTAAGAAATTACCCATCACCAGGGTATCATGACCATCAAACTCCAAGGTATTTAGAAACCTAAGTTCCTTTGGTTTTCAAAGATAAACCCTATTTCTTCCTAAAAATAAAAATTGTTTTTAATAAAGTTCACCTAATGAATTAAAGTACATTAATTAAAGGGGCGCCTGGGTGACTCAGTCGGTTAAGCGTCCGACTTCAGCTCAGGTTATGATCTCGCAGTTTGTGAGTTCGAGCCCAGCATCGGGCTCTGTGCTGACAGCTTAGAGCCTGGAGCCTGCTTTGAATTCTGTGTCTCCCTCTCTCTCCGCTCCTCCTCCATCCTCTGTCTCTCTCTCCTTCAAAAATAAATAAAAACAATTAAAAAAAAAATTAAAGTATATTAATTAAATAAGCTTTTAAAAAAAACTACAGAGGTAGCACTTCCCGAATAATAGAATAAGGACCTCCAAAAAATGTGTTCCTCCATAAAAGCACAGGGAACACAGGCAAAACCTATCAAAATCGACTTTTCAGAGTTCTGGAAATTAAGAAAGACTTGTAACAATCCAAAGAGTGTTCACTGAAAACAAAGTCTGAGTTTCCATCAAAACAACAAGCGCTGAGAGGTATTTAAACCTGCCCTAACCGCAACACTCCTACCTCAGGCATAGCCCTGAAAACAGCCCAACAGTCCTAAGAGTTGGGGGGAACAAACACGTGTTTGGATCTCCAAAAGCACCACCTCGCCAACTGTCACTAATTAACCTGTCTTGCAGCTTACTAAAAAGCTCCATTCTTGGAGCACCAGGGTGGCTCAGTCAGTTGAGTGTTTGACTTCATTCAGCTCAGGTCGTGATCTCGTGGTTTGTGAGTTTGAGCCTGGCATCAGGGTCGCTGCTGTCAGCACAGAACCTGCTTCTTCAGATCGTCTGAACTCCTCTCTCTGCCCCTTCCCAGCTTGCATGCGCGTGTGCGCTCTCTCTCTCTTTCTCAAAACTAAATAAACATTAAAAAAATAAATAAATAAAAATGAAAATGAAAGGCTCTATTCTCAGAGATGATCTCACAGAGCTGTCTGTCAACAATGCTATCCCCAAGCCATTAGTCAAAATCAAGTAGCAGCAACTGTTTAACATCACAATAACCTGAAACCCATAAACTGGTAACAGTCTGAGCCAGTAAGAGGTAGACAAAACAACCTGAAAGGAAACACTGTTAAGAGGAAATGAGATGTCTGAAGAGTATGAGATGTCAGGAGGGAGCTTTGAAAAAGTCCAACATATTCCTAGGAATTTAGAAGGCAGGAGCAAGTACAGGGCTGTGTACCTGTCCAGAGAAACCCGAGAAAGCTCTAAGAGCTCACTCCTTGTTGACCTTGCACAAACACAAAACGAAAGCTAAGGCAGAGTAAACTGCCCGCCACAGCACTCAAAGCATGCCCCAACCAGAGCCCTTCAAATTCACTAGAGGGGCTCAACAGTAGATTTGAATGGGCAGAAGAATCAGCAAATATGAAGACAGTTCAAATTATTTAGTCTGGGAACCAAAAAGAAAAAAAAAAAAAAGAAGAAGAAGAAGAAGAAGAAGAAGAAGAAGAAGAAGAAGAAGAAGAAGAAGAAGAAGAAGAAGAAGAAAAATAAGTAGAGGGGCACCTGGGTGGCTCAGTTGGTTGAGTATCTGACTTCGGTTCAGGTCATGATCTCACAGTTTGTGAGTTTGAGCCCAGCATCGGGCTCTGTGCTGACAGCTCAGAGCCTGGAACCTGCTTCAGATTCTGTGTCTCCCTCTCTCTCTGACCATTCCCCACTTGCTCTCTCTCTCTCTCTCAAAAATAAATATTAAAAAAAAATTTTTTTTAAGAAAAATAAGTAGAGGTTCACAGACATGCTGGGACACCCTCAAAGACCAACATATACGTAATGGGAGTTGCAGAGGAAAGGAGAAAGGGAACAGAGTAGAAAGACTACTTGAAGATATAAGGCCCAAAACTTCAAAACTCTGATGAAAAAACATTAATCTACAAACACAAAAAGCACAATTACCCCAGGCAGGATAAACTCAAAGATATCCACACCAAGGCCCATCCCAATTAAACTGTGAAAGACTAAGAAAAAGATCCTTGAAAGCAGCAGGAGAGAAACCATCCTCCAGAGGCCAAAAGTCAATAAGATAATATAGTCAAAGTGACAAAAGAAAGACTTAACCAAGAATTCCATATCCAGGAAATGATCTTTCCAAAATGAGGGAGAAATTAAAACATTCACGGATAAATACAAACTAAGAGAAGTCATCCTAACAGGCCTGCCCTGAGGAAATACAAAAGGGTGTCCTTCAGGCTAGAGTGAAGGGACACCAGACGTTCATTTGAATCCACATGAAGAAATAAAGAACACTGGTAAAGGTTCACAAGTAAACTGAAAGACAAAGTAAACACAGTTTTTATAATTCTTTTTTCTCCTATCTGATTTATAAGAAACTGAATAAATCAGTGAGCATAAATTGTATGGAAGTGTACTTTGCATGACAATATTAGCACATAGGACAGAGAAGGGGATGAAGCTACAGAGAAGAGATTTGTAAACTATCAAAATCAAGATGGTATTAATCTGAACTATGCTGTTATAAGGTGTTTATTACTGTAATCCCCAGGGCAGGCACCTAAGAAAATAACCCAAAATATATAGAAAATAAACATCAAGGAAATTAAAATGAAAAGAAGGCAGTAACAGAAAATCAGAAAAACAAGAGAGATACAAGATAAACAAGGAGCAAACAGCAAGTAATAATACCTGCTACATCTCTAAACCTAGAGAACACTGTGCTAAGTGAAAGCAACCAAACACAAAAGGGCACAGACTGTATGATTCCATTTCTATAAAATGTCCAGAAACAGGAAGTTCAGTGGTTACCAGGGGCTGGAGGAGGGGAGAGGCAGCTAAGGCTGGGGGGAGCTGGGGAGGGGGGGGGGGTCTTTTTGAGGTGATGCAAATGTTTTGGAAGTAGATAGCAACAATAGTTGCACAACTTGGTGAATACACTAAAAATCACTAAAACGTATATACTTAAAAGAGTAATTTTTATGGTATATAAAATAAAGCTGTTGTTAAAAGGAACAACAACGTAAAGCTACATTAAAAATCATCTTGGGGGGGCGCCTGGGTGGCGCAGTCGGTTAAGCGTCCGACTTCAGCCAGGTCACGATCTCGCGGTCCGCGAGTTCGAGCCCCACGTCAGGCTCTGGGCTGATGGCTCAGAGCCTGGAGCCTGTTTCTGATTCTGTGTCTCCCTCTCTCTCTGCCCCTCCCCTGTTCATGCTCTGTCTCTCTCTGTCCCAAGAAAAATAAATAAACGTTGAAAAAAAAAATTAAAAAAAAAAATCATCTTGGGGTGCCTAGGTGGCTCAGTCAGCTCTGTGCTGACAAGCTCAGAGCCTGGAGCCTGCTTCAGATTCTGTGTCTCCCCCTTTCTCTGCCCCTCCCCCGCGTGTGCTCGGTCTCCCTCTCTCTTTTAAAAATAAACATTAAAAACAAATCACATTGGGGCTCCTGGGTGGCTCAGTTCGTTGAGCGTTTGAGTTTTGATTTTGGCTCAGGTCATAATCTTACAGTCGTGGGACTGAGCCCTGCATCAGAGCCCTGCTTCAGGTTCTCTCTCCCTCTGTTTCTCTCCCCCACTCATGCTCCCCCTCTCTCTCTCTCCCTCTAAAATAAAAAAAATACACACACATATAAGAAATAAAAAAAAAGTCGTCGTAAGAGAAGGTGCTGAGTGTTGAGACATCCTGCACATTCTTCCATGAGAACAGTCTCCTTAAAGCAAGAAAAGCCTCGATGTGGCTGCTGCTGAGTCACTGAGGCAAGGCAGTAAGACTCAAACGTTCTCAAATTTAAAATATTTGATGGCAATTCTTAGCGGGAAAGGTATGCTAACAACCCAAATTAAATAGAAAAAGGATGGAAAAACGGGAACCCTCTTGCACTGCTGGTGGGAATGCAAACTGGTGCAGCCACTCTGGAAAACAGTGTGGAGGTTCCTCAAAAAGTTAAAAATACAACTACCCTATGACCCAGCAATAGCACTAGTAGGAATATATCCAAAGGATATAGGAGTGCTGATTTGAAGGGGCACGTGCACCCCACTGTTTATACAGCACTTTCAACAATAGCCAAACTATGGAAAGAGCCCAAATGTCCATCAACTGATGAATGGATAAAGAAGATTATATATACAATGGAATACTACTTGGCAATGAAGAAGAACGAAATCCTGCCATTTGTAACAATGTGGATGGAACTGGACGGTATTATGCTAAATGAAATAAGTCAGGCAAAGAAAGACAAATACCATGTTTTCACTCATATGTGGGAGTTGAGAAACTTAACAGAAGACCATGGGGGAAGGGAAGGGGAAAAATAGCTTCAAACAGAGAGGGAGGCAAACCATAAGAGACTCTTGAGTACAGAGAACAAACTGAGGGTTGATGGGGGGACAGGGAGAGGGGAAAATGGGTGACGGACACTGCGGAGGGCACTGGCTCGATGAGCACTGGGTCGTATGTAAGCGGTGAATGACAAGAATCTACCCCCAATACCAAGAGCGCACTATATACACCGTATGTTAGCCGACATATTTAAAAAACAGTAATAGAAAAATGAGTGAAAAAAATTGCCTACAAAAATCTGTTTCTAAGACAACGAAAACATTTTATGTTTTAACTTCGCATATCACCATTAATTTAGAATAACATTTTATTTACTCTGTAGATGGGGAAGAACAGCAATAACACAAATCATCCTTAGCCCCATACCTTCAGCTGTGGGATCTGCTGCTTCAGTACCACTTCCGACTGGCTCTTTGACAACTGCCGCTTCTCCTCCTCTTCGTGCAGCTCGGCCCGAAGAGCTGGGCCCTGGGCCTCAACCTCCGCAGGAATCAGGGTGCTCTGCTTGAACGAGGAGGAAAAGAGTTAGCACCGAGCTCTTCGTGCACAGATACTTGTCAATACTGGAGATCACTACCATTCCGCGTATGTTCAATGTGATGACACAGGGGAGTCACGCTACAGCTTATAGAAAACTTCAAACCACGCTGTAGGACCGGATTCTCACCTTAATTATGATAGTGACGAAAACGGGGCATGCGTGGTACAACACTAAAATTATACTTTCAAGTTATAGAGACCATTTCTGAATTAACATATCATTTTTATAAACTTTCTCTCCTGAAATAAATTTAACTCCAAAACCTTTAAAAAGGAAGGATTAAAGGTAATTTCCAAGTTATCACACTTTGCAAAGTTTCCAAAGTACTTTAATTACCACGTGTCTACCACACTTCTCCTTCTAGGGAAGGTCAGGGTTGACCCAGACCACTCCCAGCAGAAGGGAGGCTAGCTGCAGCCCTGAGAGTAACTGGGTTTCACCAGGAATGCTAATTCCCCGAGCGTCAACCACAAAGTGCTGGTGAATACAGGGAAAAACCCTGAATGCCAAAAGGCACCACAGACCAGCAGGGCCAAGGCCAAGGGACAGAAGCCATACTCCCTTTTCCCCAAAAAAACAGACCTAAGGAAATACTTGTACCCATTGTGAAGGACACTGGGAAAAATAAAACATCAACACTCAAGAAAAAGAAAATCCCCCAAACACGTGATAAACCCTGACTAACTATCAAGCTGGAAAGGGAATGACAGATCAGTTCTTTGGGCCCTAGGGCCCTGGCACAGCATCAGGGTGCTTCCCTCTCAGCACCTGCAGCGTGCACTGCGGGCGGGAGGAAATAGCTCTTAACTTTCCACCTGCAAGGGGCAGTAGGGCCACTTCATGCCTGTCCTGCCCAGTGCACACCCAGGCCTGGAGTGGGAACTTGCAAAATGCACCCTAACAGAGGCAAAGGCAAAACATGAGAGCATCACGCAGTAGCAGGGCCACCAGGAAACAGACACTCGGGAGTCAGGTAAGGCAGTTTCGAGGGTGCGCTCTCAGGAGAGGCTGCAGGACAGCAGGCTGCCATTGGACCTCAAAGGCCCAGTACCTCTGGGATGGCTGTGCACGTCCGGCAGTATGATCCTCAGGCCGCTTCCTTGACCTGACTGGAGAGGCTCAATGTCAGGTCTCCCGTGATTCACCCAACCCCTACCCCCCCATCCATAAGACCTCCTTACAGATAATTACTTCTGTTTCCAGCCTTGAGTAAAGCGCCATTTAATTGTCCATATTCTAAATAGTAAGGTCAATATAGGAAAATGATGTTTTTAAAAGTTTATTCTCAAATTTTTCTAAAAACCTAGAGAATTCTAGGGAAAATATCATACGTATACATACATATATCTATATTTTAATCATTAAGAGAAGAAAATAGGTATACCTGGAGAAGGAAAAAAATAAGTAATACTGCACAAAGAATACCAATACAGTAATAAAAATAAATTCAACTGATAATGAATTAAAGACATTCAAACTATACCTAACCTGATCTCGTACTATTTTCAAAAATTATTATATGAATATTTTTTTAATGGAAAGAAAGAAAGAAAGAAAGAAAGAAAGAAAGAAAGAAAGAAAGAAAGAAAGAAAGAAAGAAATTGGCTTGAGCAATGGATACTGGCCATACTACAGTTTACTTCTGCATTCCAGAACTCTGCTTAGGGATATGAACACAAGGGAGATTTCTTTACGGGATGTACATCTCTAAGAAAAGGGAAACAAGCTTACGTTTCCAGAGAACTTTTCTCACAAGCCAACTCCAAAGTGAAGTAACCACTCCAAGTGATTCACTTCACTCCAAGTGAAGTAAGTCAATTAGCTCACAAGCCCATGTGAAATAACTCTTCTGGTAAGTGAGCCTGCTTTTCAAACAGGTGCAAAGATATTTGTGGCCCAGATTAACTAACGCCTGACAAAGGAAGAACAGCGTGTCCCTGCTAATTTGGGCACGATGACCCTGGCATCCCAGGAAATGTCCAGCAAGGCTTTATGTGCATCTGCTTGTGGGGTGAATCCTGAGGGAAGGCCACAGGAGGAACATGCAACCAGCCACAAGTCTCCCCCACACCAAGACATGAACCTGAATCTGATCATGTGTGTAGAGATGCTGACATGCTTACAGGAATAGGGGGGAGACTAACATCCCAGGAAGCAATAAAAACAGATCCCGTGCAAACGAAGCCCCGTGTGGATCCTGATTTGAACAACCACAGGAAGAGACTAGAACCTGGGCTGGATATATGGTGATATTAATGAATCATTTTTAATTTTCTAAGTTAGAATGGATTATGGTTAAGTTCTTTTGGGAGGAGAAAAACGTTACATGGCAGAAACAGATGATGAAGTATTTACAGATGAAAACACACGATACCTGGGATTTGCTTCAAAAGAATTGGGGGTAGGGAGCACTGCCACACTAAGACTGGCACGTACCCCACTGGGCAGCCAGATACAGGGGTTCAATGAACTATTCTACTTCTGTATATGTTGAAATTTTCTCCAATAAAGGTTAAAATAAGGCTGCAAACAGCCTCCCACCTCCCAGAAATCTAAGTGCTTTCTGTGAAACCAGCCAGACAAAAAAGGTCACTTAAAAAATTATCTAATGTTCACCTTCTTAGCAGCAAAGAGATAACTTACTCGAACAATGACTTTCTTGTACCACAACTAGAAAAACACTTCCAAAATGCTGCAGGAGCTTATTCAACATAGTGCTGGCAGTCCTAGCCTCAGCAATCAGACAACACAAAGAAATAAAAGGCATCCAAATTGGCAAGGAGGAAGTCAAGATTTCAGTCTTCACAGACGACATGATATTCTATCTAGAAAACCCAAAAGATTCTACCAAAAAAAATGCTAGAACTGATCCATGAATTCAGGCAAGTCGCAGGATAGAAAATCAATGCACAATAATTGGTTGCATTTCTATACACCAATAATGAAGCAGCAGAAAGAGAAATCAAGGAATCAATCCCATTTACGATTCTACCAAAACCCATAAAATACCCAGGAATAAGCCTAGCCAAAGAGGTGAAAAATCTATACATTGAAAACTATAGAAAGCTCATGAAAGAAATTGAAGAAGACACCAAAAAACGGAAAAGCATTCCATGCTCATGGACTGGAAGAACAAATATTGTTAAATTGTCAGTACTACCCAAAGCAATCTACATGTTCAATGCAATGATGCAATCCCTATCAAAATAACACCAGCATTCTTCACAGAGCTAGAACAAACAATCCTAAAATTTGTATGGAAACAGAAAAGTCCTCAAATAGCCAAAGCAATCCTGAAAAAGAAAAACAAAGCTGGAGGCATCACAATTCCAGACTTCCAGATGTATTACGAAGCTGTAATCATTAAGACAATATGGTACTGACACAGAAACAGACACTGATCAATGGAACATAAGAGAGAAAACAGAAATGGACACACAAACATATGGCCAGGTAATCTTTGACAAAGTAGGAAAGAGTATCCAATGGAATAAAGACAGTCTCTTCAAGCAAATGATGTTGGAAAAACTGGACAGCGACATGCAGAAGAATGAACCTGGACCACTTTCTTACATCATACACAAAAATAAACGCAAATTGCATGAAAGACCTAAAATGTAAGACACGAAGCCATCAAAATCCTAGAGGAGAAAAAAGGCAACAACCTCTTTGACTTTGGCCACAGCAACTTCTTACTCAACATGTTCTGTGAGGCAAGGGAAATAAAAGAAAAAATGAACTTCTGGGACCTCATCAAAATAAAAAGCATCTGCACAACTAAGGAAACTCAATCAGCAAAACTAAAAGGCACCCAACAGAATGGGAGAGGATATTTGCAAATGACATATCAGATAAAGGATTAGTATCCAAAAATCTATAAAGAACTTATTAAACTCAACACCCAAAAAACAAATGGTCCAGTGAAGAAATGGGCAAAAGACATGAATAGACACTTTCCAAAGAAGACATCCAGATGGCTAACAGACACATGAAAAAATGCTCCACATCACCCATCATCAGGGAAATACAAATCAAAACCACAATGAGATACCACCTCACACCAGTCAGAATGGCTAAAATGAACAACTCAGGCAACAACAGATGTTGGCGAGGATGTGGAGAAAGGGGAACCCTTTAGCACTGCTGGTAGGAATGTAAACTGGTGCAGCCACTCTGGAAAACAGTACGGAGGTTCCTCAAAAAATTAAAGATAGAACTACCCTACGACCTAGCTACTGTATTACTAGGTATTTATCCAAAGGATATAGGAGTGGTATTTTGAAGGGGCACATGCACCCCAATGTTTATAGCAGCACCATTGACAATAGCCAAAGTATGGAAAAAGCCCAAATGTCCATCGACTGATCAATGGGTAAAGAAGAAGATGTGGTACACACACACACACACACACACACACACACACACACACACACACAGAAGAAGATTACTCAGCAATCAAAAAGAATGAAATCTTGCCATTTGCAACAACGTGGATGGAACGAGAGGGTATTATGCTAAGTGAAATTAGTCAGAGAAGGACAAATACCATATGACTTCACTCATATGTGGAATTTAAGATACAAAACAGATGAACATAAGGGAAGGGAAGCAAAAATAATGTAAAAACAGGGAGGGAGCCAAACGTATGAGACTCTTAAATACAAAGAACAAAAGAACAAACTGAGGGTTGCTAGAGGGGTATTGTGTGGGGGCGGTGAGCTAAATGGACAAGGGGCATTGAGGAGGACACTTGTTGGATGAGCACTGGGTGTTATATGTAGGGGATGAAGCACTGGATTCTACTGAAATCATTGCACTATATGCTAACCGACTTGGACATAAATTAAAAAAAAAAAAAAAAAATGCCGTAGGAGCATTTGGACAGTAGTCAATACAGAAACGCAAAACTGCTAAGCCAAGGTACATAAATGACACTCGGTTTCAGGAAGTGTGTGGCTCTGTGCGTCACCAACAGGTAACAAATGCGCAGGAGGAACAAATCAGCAATCAGACAGTCTCTGGGGGAAGGGCTGTGAGTCAGTACCTGATCCTGTCAACAGACATCCTCAGCAGGTCGCAGGGCAGCGCTTCAGGAGCGAAGAGGGAAGACCAGTCACCTGGGGATCACTAACTCACCCCCAGATGCGCTGCCTGGATCCCGGTCTACAAACAGCAGCGGGGCACTCTAGCCTCTCAAAACATGGGAAGGCGTGTCCACCTCGCAGAGGGCTGTCTCCAGCGTCCTTCTCCCAAGACTCTCCTGGGGCCGGGCACACGTGGAACCTGTCGGCACCCCTCTGTCACCAAGAATGACTGTGAGCAATGAAGGAGCCGACAGGACAACTGCTCACCCTCCCTGTGGCGAGGCACCTTCCTGGTGGCCACTCGACCCCTCTGTGATGACCCCTCAGCGCTGCACTGAGGGCTGGGGCGGGGGGGACACTGAGGGGACCCTGAGAGGGTTAATGGGGCATAGAGAAGATACTGAGAGGGTTACGGGGACACAGAGGGGGCTGAGGGGACACTGAAGAGGCTTCATCCTCTTTTAATGAAATCTGAGGAAGAGGACGGTATGAGGAGGCCATTCCTGTGAACTAATCGGTGAGCAGCTGCATCTCGGTCCCGGCTGGGGGCTTACTGTGTCTAAGCCGTCCTGAGGGCACAGGCTTCTGTGTGTGGATTCCTCCTGTGTCTTCTCATTCTTTCGAATGTGGGAAACCCACCCCAAGTGGCCAGATTCAAGGCAACTTAAAAGTCCATGAAGCAAATCTCAACAAAAATGCCAATTCCCAGACTTTTCAACCAAACAAATGGGGATAAATCTCATTTTTACACTTCCCTTTATTTTTGCAATCTCCTGTAATGCTCATTCTGGAAACTTTCATTGAGGAAATGGTTTAAATACTAATTTCACAAATCAGCTGATCACTATACATACAACTAAAAGCACTGACTATTAATCTAGGGGACACAGGGGAACACCAGGGCCTTATTTCACGATTAGAAAAGAGTAATATTAGCATCTCCTTTTTTATTTTTTTTATTTTTTTATTTTTAAAAATTTTTTTTTCAACGTTTTTATTTATTTTTGGGACAGAGAGAGACAGAGCATGAACGGGGGAGGGGCAGAGAGAGAGAGAGGGAGACACAGAACCGGAAACAGGCTCCAGGCTCCGAGCCATCAGCCCAGAGCCCGACGCGGGGCTCGAACTCGCGGACCGCGAGATCGTGACCTGGCTGAAGTCGGACGCTTAACCGACTGCGCCACCCAGGCGCCCCGCATCTCCTTTTTTAAAAAGCCCCACAGCTTTTTTGTGTGTGTGCTGACAGCATGGAGCCTGCTTGGGATTCTCTCTCTTTCTCACTGCCCTCCCCCAATCCACTCACACACATGCGCTCTCTCTCAAATAAACCTTGTAAAAACAAAGAAAAGCCCCAAAGAAACAGCACTCACAAAATCTTATAATCTCTATAAATCTCGATGTAGCACTTCACAAAACACATCAGTTATCTAGGAAGCACTATGCATGTAGACTCGTACTCTCTCTCCCCCAGAGAGACCAGAAGACACGGGAGACACAGTATTTCAAATCTAAGAACATGGAGCAGAAGGGCATCGGGGCGTACAGCCAGCGTCCACAGATGCCAGCCTGCCTCCATGCAAAGGGAACTGGGGGACGTGAGCCCCGCGGCAAGCCACAAGGACCCTGGCTGGGTCCCAGCCTGCACGGTCTTATCCGTGGCAGCCTCACCTGCTGAAGAGAATTCCAACTGCTTCTTCAAAAGAACAATGACACAACTTGACATACTGCTCGTGGATGTTCTAACAAAGTTTCAAAAATCTGAAAACGAATCCAGAGCGTACACCGACTCCCGGGAGCACCCGCCACAGCAAGTGTGTTCCGTGTGGACACAGGCGGACATGCACGTGAGGTCCTCCACCTCCCTGTCGTGAGGTCGCTTCCTCCCCAGCCACCGCCACCTCCTGAGAGTCCAGACCCAGACGCCTCCTCGTCATCCCCCAGGCGCCACAGCCTCCCCACCACCCTCATAGGCGCCACAGTCAATCTCACCCCAGCACAGCCCGGGAGACATCAGGAACCCCTCGCTGCCCCGGAGCACCGCCCTCAGAGGGGCCCCGAGCCCGCCCTCGGTGCCCTCCCATCCCTACGCTTCCCAAGGGCCTTGTCAACTCCTGTCTGAGGTAGTACAATCACCTCCAACGCCTCTTTTGTCCAGCTGTCAGATGCCTATGCCGCTGCCTACAAGGTCAGGGTCCTGCCCTCCAAGCACACGGTCCCCCAGACACACCCCAGGTGGGTCCTGACATCCTTCCTCCTCACCCTGACCTCGGAAGTCACACCAACACGGTGCGGCAGGGCCACCGGTACCTCTTAAAAAGGGCACCTGAAGACGTCTGGGGGACGAGCGGGGGCTGGCCCGCTGCCGTCAGACCCCTACTTGGCAAGTTCCCTGCAGGCCCCACTGTGCCCGGCCCTGGGAAGCAAGAGAACAGGACAGGCACAACTACCCCTCACGCTCAGCCCTCTGTGGGCTTTGCAGGGCACGGGGCTAGAAGTCCTGAAGGAAAGGGGGGTGTCCCGCACTGGGCAGGTGGGGAAGCCCCTGTTGTGGAGGTGATCTGGCTGAAAGGTGAGAGTGTGAGGACAAGTTCAGAGGACGGCACACCTGGCACGTCTGCAGAAACAGACAACGGACAGGACAACAGGACACGGGGTCAGAGGACACGTATGGCAGGCACCTGTGCGGAGCCGTGTCCCCAGGTCACACTGAGTAGCCTGGGATGCACAGGGCGGGAACCTATATGCAGAAAAGAGACTACAGGGGAGGCCTCACACAGGCGACTGCTGCTGGACCGTACTGGACGGTGCTGGGAGCACTCGGACGCGCTCTCCCGGACCGGCTGACCCCTGAGTGCAGGCTCCAGGCGTGTCCAGCACCCACCCGCCACCATAGCGCTCTGATGAGAAGACTCGGAGAGGGCAGGAGCCCTGGGAGGCCCAGCGCTGGAGAGCCCCTCAGCAGCCAGACCCCCTCCCGCGGCACCGCTGCTCCGCCTGCTGCTTCTGCGTCTTGGCTGCGTGCGTATCTCCGAGCTCCCACGGGGCTGCCTGGTGCCACTGCTCCAGGAGCAAGACCTTGGCGCCCACCACACAGCCAAGCTCCTATCCTCCTCCAGCAGGCGCCTCTGACTCTGCAGGGTTCCAGCCAGCCCCCACTTCCGAGACAGTGACCACCCAGCACAGCACCTGCCACGTGCCTCCATCCACCTACCACACAGACCCCCCCCGCCACGTGCCTCTGGTCGCCCACCACACAGCCCCCCCATCAGAAACCCCAACCCCAATGCCACCCACCCCGTGCACCTTGTTCCACCCACCACACGGTTCCCATCTTAAAGGTACTAAACATCCTACATGCTCCTTACAGTCAAATTCGTCATAGTTCAAAATGCAGTTTCATGGCACAAGAACAGACACTCAGATCAATGGAACAGAATAGAGAACCCAGAAACGGACCCACAAATGTATGGCCAACTAATCTTTGACAAAGCAGGAAAAGAATAACCAATGAAATAAAGACAGTGTCTTCAGCAAGTGGTGCTGGGAAAACTGGAGAGCGACATGCAGAAAAATGAACCTGGACTTTCTTACACCAGACACAAAAATAAACTCAAAATGGATGAAAGACCTCAATGTAAGACAGGAAGCCATCAAAATCCTCAAGGAGAAAGCAGGCAAAAACCTCTTTGACCTCTGCCGCGGCAACTTCTTACTCAACATGTCTCCAGAGGCAAGGGAAACAAAAGCAAAAATGAACTACTGGGACCTCATCAAAATAAAAAGCTTCTGCACAGCAAAGGAAACAATCAGCAAAACTAAAAGGCAGAATGGGAGAAGAGATTTGCAAATGACATATCAGATAAAGGGTTAGTATCCAAAATCTATAAAGAACTTACCAAACTCAACACCCAAAAAACAAATAATCCAGTGAGGAAATGGGCAAAAGAGATGAATAGACCCTTCTCCAAAGACATCCAGATGGCCAAGCGACACATGAAAAAATGCTCAACATCACTCATCATCAGGGAAATGCAAATCAAAACCACAAGGAGATACCACCTCACACCTGTCAGAATGGCTAACAACTCAGGCAACAACAGATGTTGGCAAGGATGCAGAGGAAGAGGAACTCTTTTGCACCACTGGTGGGAATGCAAGCTGGTGCAGCCACTCTGGAAAACAGTATGGAGGTTCCTCAAAAAATTAAAAATAGAACTACCTTACGACCCAGCAATTGCACTACTAGGCATTTATCCACAGGATACAGGTATGCTGTTTTGAAGGGACACATGCACCCCAATGTTTATAACAGCACTACCAATAATAGCCAAAGTATGGAAAGAGCCCAAATGTCCATCAACGAATAAATGGATAAAGAAGATGTGGTATGTATATATATCTATAGATATCTATCGATATCTATCGATATCGATAGATATATATACAGTGAAGTATTACTCGGCAATCAAAAAGAATGAAATCTTGCCATTTGTAACTACGTGGATGGAACTAGAGTGTATTATGCTAAATGAAATTAGTCAGGAAAAGACAAATATCATATGACTTCACTCATATGAGGACTTTAAGAGACAAAACAGAAGAACATAAGGGAAGGGGAACAAAAATAATATAAAAACGGGGAGGGGGACAAAAACATAAGACGCTCTTAAATATGTTGAACAAACTGAGGGTTGCTGGAGGGTTTGTGGGAAGGGGGATGGAAATGGGTAAGGGGCATTAAGGAATCTACTCCTGAAATCATCGTTGCACTAGATGCTAACTAACTTGGATGTAAGTTAAAAAAAATAAATTAGGGGCGCCTGGGTGGCTCAGTCGGTTGGGTGTCCGACTTCAGCTCAGGTCATGATCTCACAGCTCGTGAGTTCGGGCCCCGCGTCGGGCTCTGGTGCTGACAGCTTGGAGCCTGGAGCCTGCTTCGGATTCTGTGTCTCCCTCTCTCTCTGTCCCAACCCACTCGATTCTGTCTGTCTCTCTCAAAAATAAATAAACATTAAAAATTAATTAATTAATTAAATGAAAATTTAAAAAAAGAATTTACTACTGAAAAATAAAAATAAAAATAAAATGCAGTTTCAATCAATAAATTAAATACAAGCACAGTTTCATGTGTAAAATGTACCCGTTTCTCCCTCTGGAATATTCTTTTAAAACTTCATTTATTCTGAATCAACTAAACCGTGAAAATCTAACGAAAAGCCACAGGCTGGGAATGGGCCCTGTTCCCCATAGGACCTGTCTGCACAGAAGGAAACCAAAGCCAACATCGGAGGACCCGTGGCTGGAGAAGGCAGCACTGGCCTGCGGCACCGCCCACCATCCTCACACAGCTCCCCACGTTCACACCAGAGGGGCACGGCGGCTCTGCCCACTCCTGAGGAGAAGCCGTGGCTGGAGCCACCCCGCACCTGTGCTGAGGCCTGAGCTCGAGGATGCAGGAACTCCAGGGCTTTCCCCAAGGCCACACCTCGGGAGACACGGAACAGGCTGAATCTAAATGTAAAACGAAGACACCACGCCTACTAAAAGCGGGGTTACCTTTTCCCTTCCAATCTTAAGTAGAGCTGAACAGAGTCAGAGGGTAAACCAATGTTTAGAGCTAAGTCACCGTGAACGAAGGATGAAACCATCACAGGAACACCTTGTTACAAAAGCACCTGTGAAGCAGGTGGTCCCTGTGTTTACGCGAGTCGGAGACTTCCTGCTTTGTAGTCCGGAACACCGACTTCCTAAATACTTGACAAGACACTAACTCACCAGAACAGTGATTTTTACTTGATTTTATCGCCAGCTGGAGATCATGCCGCCACCACCCTTGGGCGGAAGAAGGCGCACATCCCATCCTGCGCGGGGCAGCAGCTGACCCCATCCACGTCTGGGAGCCTGGCATGCCCCGCTGGACGGCGCAGGGGACAGAGCAGGCCCGTCCACTGTGAGATGAAACCCACAGCCACCCCAGTCTGTGTGACGAGACGGTTTCAGGCCAAAGAGACGAGTGCTTAGTCTAGAGACACAGGTGCCACAGGTCTGCAGGTGAGGAGAGGGGGGTGCTGGCCCTTCCAGAAATTCACTTCCACACTAAAACTTAAAGTACCTGTCAAGAAGCAGTCACTGCTCGGGGCACCTGGGTGGCTCAGTCGGTTAAGCATCCGACTTCGGCCCAGGTCATGATCTCGCGGTCCGTGAGTTCGAGCCCCGCGTCGGGCTCTGTGCTGACAGCTCAGAGCCTGGAGCCTGTTTCAGATTCTGTGTCTCCCTCTCTCTCTGACCCTCCCCCATTCATGCTGTCTCTCCCTGTCTCAAAAATAAATAAATATTTAATAAGAAAAAAAAAAAAAAGCAGTCACTGCTCTTGAGACAGGACAGAAAGATGTAATTTCATGAAGCATCAATAAAGGGAACCTGAGGGTGTGTGTGTGCACAACAGGAGGCCCTCGGAACTGTCTTACCACGAGGGTCAGAGACCACCTCGAGGTGCGCCCTGAAACCTGACACCTCACACAGAATTCCATGTGCGCGTGCACGTGCACATCTCCTGAGGATCAGAGATCAAAGCCTTTACCAAGAGCTCTGCGATTAAAACTCTTAAAACAGGGGCTCCTGATTGGCTCTGTCAGTACAACATGCAACTCCTGAACTCGGGGTTGGGAGTTCAAGCCCCACATTGGATAAATTACTTAAAAATAAATCTTAAAAAACAAAAACAAAAAAACGAAACAATCTCACATTCTAGGGGCACCTGCGTGGCTCAGTTGGTTAAGCGTCCGAGTTCAGCTCAGGTCATGATCTCACAGTTTGCGAGCTCAAGCCCCACATCCGGCTCACTGCTGTCAGACTGTCAGTGCAGAGCCCATTTCAGATCCTCTGTCCCGCTCTCTATGCTCCTCTGCTGCTTACACTCTCCCAAAAATAAATATTAAAAAAAAAAAAAAAAAAGCTCACATTCTAACCCACCGTAAGGAAGCCCCCACACTTGCCAAGGACGGGCAGCAGACCGTGAGACCCGCTCATGGAGACATGCACTTGGACAGGAAGGACCTGCCCGGACACCCGCCTCACCTGTGGCGCTCCCCAAAGCTCGTGGGGAGCTAGGGCTTTCCCATCCTCAGAACAGCTGGTGCTCCCGGGCGTCCTCAGGCTGTCCTCTACGGGCGGAAGGTCCCGGCCACGGTTCAGCTCGTCCTCTGGCTCCCGAGTCGGCACCGCAGGGTGAGACGCGTCCTTCTCCTGCAGCTGCTCCGCGAGGTGTGCCCGCAGCTGCTCCAGAGCCCGTCTGTGCTCCTCCCTCACGGCCTGCATCTCAGACCGGTGACGTGACTCCAGGGAATCCAGATGTGACGAGTGACTGGCCTCCAAAGCACTGACCGCGGCAGCGTGCTTCGTCCGCAGTTCAGCCACGCGGGCTTCTGAGAGAGCCCAGTGCTCACTCTCCATGGAGGCCCGCAGCTCCTCCGCCTGAGCCCGGTGTCTGGCCTCCAGTTCCGCCGTCAAGGACAGAACGTGCTGCTGGTGTCTCTCCCGGAGGACTCGGAGCTCGTGGGCATGCTTCTCCTGGGCCTCCCGAAGGAGGGCATCCTGCTCCGCGGTGAATTTCTCTGTGATTTCTTTCCGTTCTTCTAAAAACCTGAGAGGACACGCAAAGTGAATATGGGCAGCAGGATGTGCAGCCACAAGAGTGCCAACATCACTCTGAAAACCGACTCGCGTTTCCTACATCGCCCCTGGATCTTTTTTTTTTTTTTTTTTTTTTTTTCAACATTTATTTATTTTTGGGACAGAGAGAGACACAGCATGAACGGGGGAGGGGCAGAGAGAGAGGGAGACACAGAATCGGAAACAGGCTCCAGGCTCCGAGCCATCGGCCCAGAGCCCGACGCGGGGCTCGAACTCACGGACCGCGAGATCGTGACCTGGCTGAAGTCGGACGCCTAACCGACTGCGCCACCCAGGCGCCCCTCGCCCCTGGATCTTAACTGCCCTTGCCGCTCCTCCCTCTGCCATGGCCGGTCTGAGGCCACCACCATCAGAAGTAAGTGCAGAGTGAAGGGGCCACACTGAAGAGAAGTTCAAAGGCCAGAGCCCAGGCGTGCCCGCTCATAAACTGAGGGACACAGGAGCCACAGCAAGAAAGCACACACACGTTTCCGACAGGCACCACAGCAAAGCAGGTGTGACTGCTCACTCACGGCGACAAGAATCTCGACAGGGAAGGGGTGGCGGCGTCGCCTGCAGGAGCCCACAGGGCCGCAAAGACCTCAGAAAAAGTTCGCTTGTGAATTAAGGGACGCAAAGTAGGAAGAGCCACACGTGGTGCTGGCCGGCAAACACACAGGCAGGCAGAAAGACTCCCTTCCAATCAGAGAGCCTAAAGCTCAACTGGGCATGCATTCCACACCAGTGAGGTCCCTGTTCAATTCTCACCAAGGCTAAGACCTGTGACTGTGTCCCTGTGCCAGCCCTCCACCAGATACCTCTGAAAGCGTTGCCACAGATCATCCCATTTAGCATCACCACACAGGGAGATCACGAAGGTTTTGCGAGGTTGAGTGTGGTGCCTGAAACCATCCAGCTTACACAGGGTGGGTCAAGATCTGAACTCAAGTTCTCAGCCCCCAGGTCAAAAGCTCTCGCACCTGACTCATGATGGGGGTAACAGCTGACACAGGAGAAAAGGCAGCACCAACATCAAGTCTGATGATCCCACGGCTCCCACACACCCCAGTCTCTACAGCCCTGGTTTGCAAAGAGTTAGCACTGGCAGAGGCGAAGAACCAAATCACAATCTAAATCTATTTAAAATTTAAGAGAAGTACGTATATATTTTAGAAAGAAAAAGTTTATTTTTAAAATATACGTTTGAGTTTAAAAAACACACAAAAAGAACACGGATAAACCGCGTATCTTTTTGATAAAAGAAGTGTAAAGTTGGGGCGCCTGGGTGGCTCAGTCAGTTAAGCATGTGACTTCAGTTCAGGTCATGATCTCCTGTCTCGTGAGTTAAAGCCCCGTGTCGGGAGCCCGCTTCGGATTCTGTCTCCCTCTCCCTCTGCCCCTCCCCTGCTCATGCTCTCTCTCTCTCTTTCTCTCTCTCTCAAAAAGAAACACTAAAAATTAAAATTAAAAAAATTAAAAAAGCGTAAAGTCTTGCTTTTGAAATTTTAAAATGTGCAAAGAACAAAAATGATGTGAAAATGCGTGCACAGTAGTGTCCACCAAAAAACACAGATCCCACCAGAAGGATGCGGACACTGTTTCTGCCGTGTGCCGGCGTATCTGAGTCATGGGACATGTGCTTCTGTCCTGCTGTTATTTTAGGGTGAAGACTGCTTCGCCCCACCTTCCTGCACACCGTCCCGCTCTACTGAGAGCCTACAGCACATCTTCCCAGGGATCTGCCTCTCGCCCTCTGCTGGGCATCTGGGGGGGTCAGGGGTTGGGTGGGAACCTGGCAGACGGCTCTTTACTTAGCATGCTGCTACAGGGACGTCACCCACCTGTTCTGGGCCAGCATCAGCTGGAGGGCACAGTCCTCCTTCAGGCGGAGCGGAGCAAGCTCCCAGTCCCTCGTCCACGGGAGCCGGACCACCACCCGGCTCCCGGCCACACTGGCTGCACTGCGGAAACTCGTCCCCATGCGAGCCCGAGCTCCAGCTGCCGTAGACGGCCCTGCTGCTCCACCAGGGACCCCTCCAGTTCCAGGATCTGGGCCGCCTGCTGATCCTCAAGTTGCCTCGTCTTGATTTCTCGAAGCTCAAACTTGTTTGTTATTAACTGTTTCTCAGACTCAGCTTGTTCCCTCAGGTCAAGGAGCATCAGCGTCACTTCCTCCTCAGCTTTTCTCTTAGACCCTCACTTGTCACCTTCCATTCCTCCTCTCTTTCTTTGAATTCTTGCTTCATTAGTTGAATCTTCTCCTTAGCTCTCTTCAGCTCCTCCTGGTGATCTTCAACTAAGTTATATCTCACCTACAGACAACACAGTTTCAAGTAAGAAGAAAAGAAAAGAAAAGAAAAGAAAAGAAAAGAAAACAAAACAAAACAAAAAACAAAACAAACAAACAAAGAAGAAAAGAGAAGAAAAAGATTACTGGCAATATGACCCCCAAATGAGCTGTTCTTCGCCTCTGGAGCTGGCAGGCCTGGACAAACCAACAGAAACGAACATATACACACAAGTGTGCAGCAAACAGACAGGGCTGGAGGCCTTCTCTGCGTGCCGAGACCAGCAATAGGCGGGGAGGGGGGGAGCGGGGGGCAGGCATGTCACGGGTCTTAAGTCAAGGGGAAGGCCAACTCCCCGGCCACAGCAGAGCCACCATCAGTAAGGAGACGAAGCCCATGAGAACAGTAACAGCAAAAAGCACGACGAGTTCAAGCCTCTGGTCTTGCTCCATCATATCCCAGCATCTGCAAGGAACTTGAGCAAAGGGATGAGAAGCTAAAATTCATACTTTTAAGAGTATCTTGTGAAAAGGGAGGTGAATCACAAAGCTGAAAGTAGGCAAATGTTTTGATTTTCAAACAAGGAAAGAAAATAGGTCAATAAACTACTGAATGTCATTGAAAAGAAACAAAACTAAAAATGGTATGTAAGACAGACCTCGACTCCTTATTTAAAAATTAAGTTATTGGGGCGCCTGGGTGGCTCAGTTGGTTAAGCGACCAACTTCGGCTCAGGTCATGATCTCGCAGTTTGTGAGTTCAAGCCCCGCGCTGGGCTCTGTGCTGACAGCTCAGAGCCTGGAGCCTAATTCAGATTCTGTGTCTCCCCAACTCTCTACCCCTCCCCTGCTCACGCTCTGTGCCTCTCTGTCTCTCAATAATAAATAAACGTTTATAAAAAAAAAAAAATTAAAAGAAAAATGAAGTTATTAAAGTGGCACCTGGCTGGTTCAGTCAGTCAAACATTCAACTCTTGATCTCGGGGTCATGAGTGCAAGCCCCAAGCTGGGTGCAGAGTTTGCTTTAAAAAAAAAATGAAGTTATTAAAATAAAGTTTAGGGTCACTGCTTCTGGAGATGGCTGAGAAGCTCTAATCAGGGCCAACCCTCCCAGATAACAGCTATAAACACTGGAAAAAATGTAAGAAGCTACCTGAAGACCTGAGAGAGCATCTAAAAGCAAGCAAATTGTGGGGCATTGGGTGGCTCAGTCGATTGTGCGTTCAACTTCGGCTCAGGTCACGATCTCGTGGTCCATGAGTTAGAGCCCCATGTCATGCTCTGTGGAGCTGCTTCAGATTCTGTGTCACCCTCTCTCTCTGCCCCACCCCCGCTCATGCTCTGTCTCTCTCAAAAATAATAAAAACTTTAAGAAAAAATTCAAAGCAAGCATGTGGAGAGGGTTGGACACCCGAAAAAATAATAGCAGTGGGCAATTTACCTGTCCGGGCCAATGCAACAGATAGTCACCATCATCGTACTTGTATTGAAAGAGAAGAGTAGAAACTGAGAGATTGAAAGCCATTAGGACAGAGCCAGAGAAAGAAAGCTGGAAAAAAATCGTGCATAAACCTAGCCCAAATCTGGGCTAACCCCTGATGCAGATGTGTGTGGGCAGACTCCAAGAGCCCGACCAACACAGGAGAGATATACATGAGGTCGAAATCCCAGCCAAGTTTAACTACTGCTAAAAATGGGGAGGAAAAAAAAAACAAACCAATACCTTTAGAGGAACACAACACAGAATCCAGAGTCTCCACAGTGTATTATTCGCAATGTCCAGGATATAATCCAAAATGAGTGATATACAAATAAACAGGAACTATGATCCATGCTAAAAAGAACATATAATCATTAGAGAAGAACCCCAAGATAACACAAATGCGAAATTAGCAGACAAAGGTTTTAGACAGCTATCATAATTACACTTACACACATAAAGAAAAAGACACTCATAATGAATAAAAGAATAGCGAATCACAGTGAAGATAAAAGACACTCTTAAGAACCAAAAAGAAATTCTAGAATTGGAAAGCACAATATCTGAAATTTAAAAATTCACTAGGTGGACTTAAAAGCAGATCAGAGCTAACAAATGATAGTCCGTGAACTGGAAGATTGATAGAATTTAACCAACAGGAAGGAAAAAAGATTAGAAAAAAACAGAACCTCAGAAACTGAAAGATATAACATCCATGGAAATGGAGTTCCAAGAAGGAAAGGAGAGAATGGAGCAGAAATAAAAAACTGAAGAACATGCTCAGCAAAAACTCCTCAAATTAGGAGAAAGACAAAAATACATAGAATTTTCTGTAAGTCACTAACACAGACCACCATTTCAGTAATGTGATCATTAAATAAGAAAAGATAAAGTCTATCTAGTTTAAAGTTTTTTGTTTTTATTTTTTCAGATAACTATGTTTCTTAGGATCCCGGTTTCTTTTTCTCAAATATTCATAATTCATTTTATGCACGGATTTTAAGAATTTCATGAGATGGGGCGCCTGGGTGGCGCAGTCGGTTAAGCGGCCGACTTCAGCCAGGTCACGATCTCGCGGTCCGTGAGTTCGAGCCCCGCGTCAGGCTCTGGGCGGATGGCTCGGAGCCTGGAGCCTGTTTCCGATTCTGTGTCTCCCTCTCTCTCTGCCCCTCCCCCGTTCATGCTCTGTCTCTCTCTGTCCCAAAAATAAATAAACGTTGAAAAAAAATTTAAAAAAAAAAAAAAAAAAAAAAAGAATTTCATGAGAGAGGGGCACCTGGATGGCTGAGTTGGTTAAGCATCCAATTTCGGCTCAGGTCAATGATCTCACAAGTTGGGAATTCAAGCCCCCATCAGTCTCTCTGCTGTCAGTACAGAGCCCACTTCAGATCCTCTGTCATTCTCTCTCTCTGCCCCTCCCCTGCTTGTGCCTGCTCCCTTAAAAATTAAAAAAAAAATTTTAAAAAGAATTTCATGAGAGAAAAAATACCAAAGAAAATCACACCTAAGCACATCATAGTAAAATGACTGAGAATAAAACAGAAAGAGAAAAACCTTTGAAAGAGCTAAAAGAAATGATACATTACATTTAGATAAATATTGATTGAATGATCACTGACTTCTCATGAGAAATAAGGTCAGAAGTAACAACATCTTTAAATCCTGAAAAAAATCCTGTCACCTTGCCTTCTAGATACAGCAAAAATTATCTTCAAGAAAGAAGGTAAAAGAAAACTTATTGAATAGCAGGTCCGCACAATAAGAATGCTTAAAGGAAATGCTTCAGGCTGAAAGGAAGCGCTACCAAATGGAAACTCAGACCTTCGGGAAGAAACAAAGAGCACTGTAAGTGGTAAATGTAAGACTACTTTTCCTCTTAATTTCCTTCAAGTATATATGACTATTCAAAACAAAACTTACATTGTGGAGCTTACCCACACAAACAGACGTAACACCTATAAAAATTACGGCATAAAAAACAAAGAAAACATGATAAATGCACCTGTCCACTCACAGGACTCTCACATTTGATCTGAAATGGTACACTGTTAACCCTGAGAAGATCGTGAGGAAAACGTATGCTCTACTCCCGAAAGCAACCACTAAGCACACAGCAGATACATAAAAATCAATTCTAAGGGGCGCCTGGGTGTCTCAGTCAGTTCAGTCTCTGACTCTTGATCTCAGCTCAGGTCTTGTTTTCCGGGTTGTGCATTAAAGCCCCATGCTGGGCTCTGCTTCCCCCCACTCCCCCCGACCCGCCCCCCCCAATCAATCCTAAAAATATTCAAATAACCCAAAGGCAAGAAAGAAGGAACAAGGGAACAAAAAAGAAAACATAAAGAAAAACAGATGGACCTTGTAGAAAACTAATAGCAAAATGGTAGACATAAGTCAAACCAGATCAATAATGAACCAAAATGTTAACAAACTAACACTCCAATAAAAGTTAAAGAGTTTGTCAGAATGGAGTTTTAAAATATCCAACTATAGGGGCGCCGAGGTGGCTCAGTAGGTTAAGTGTCTGACCCTTCACATTGGCTCAGGTCATGATCTCACTGTTTCTGGGTGTGAGCCCCACATTGGGCCCTGCGCTGATATGTGAGCCTGCTTGGGATTCTCATTCTCATCTCTCTCTCTCTCTCTCTCTCTCTGCCCCTCCCCTGCTCATTCTCTCTCACTCTAAAAAGAAATAAATAGGGGTGCCTGGGTGGCTCAGTCGGTTGAGTGTCCAACTTCGGCTCAGGTCATGATCTCACAGTTTGTGGGTTTGAGCCCCACATCGGGCTCTGTGCTAATAGCTCAGAGCCTGGAGCCTGCTTCAGATTCTGTGTCTCCCTCTCTCTGCCCCTTCCCCCGCTCATGCTCTGTCTCTCTCTATCTCTCAATATGAATAAACGTTAAAAACATTAAATTCAATTTAAAAAAAGAGAAAGAAAATGAAAAGAATAAACTTAAAAAAATAATCTAATTAGACGGCTCAGAGCCTGGAGCCTGCTTCAGATTCTGTGTCTCCCTCTCTCTCTCTGCCTCTTCCCAGCTCGTGCCCTGTCTTACTCTCAGAAATATATAAACATTATAAAATAAAAATAAATATGTTTAACTATATGCTGTGCGTATGTGTATAAATTAAAAAATAAATATGTGGTCTTTGTGCCCAGTTCCTGACACACAGCTGTGAAACCCTTGGAATCCCTGGAAAAAGAGAGTCTCTTGCATGCTAATGAGATAGCAGGTGTCTGGGGATCTCTGGGTGGCTTCAGCATGGGAGCCGGTCCCCGGAAAAATCAAGCATGATTAGAGAGGGCTGGAACTTTCAGCCCCAACCCCTAAACCTCCATAGAGCGAAGAGGGTTGGAGGTGAGAGTTCAATCACCGACGGCCAATGATTTAATCAACCACATTATGTAATGCAGCTTCCATAAACCCCCTAAAGGGTCGGTGGGTGAGTGTGCGGAGGCACTGAACAGTGGCACGACTGGAGAGGGCCCGGCAGCTGCATATCACCCCCACCTTAGCCTATGCCTCTCTTCCATCTGGTTGCTTCAGCTGGCATCCTTCGTAGTAAACTGCTAACAGTAAACTGTCTCCCTGACTTCCAGGAGCCTGAAAGGGGAAGGTGGGTGTGTTTGAGAGTATTCAGACTTTGAAGCCAAGTCAGGCAGAAGTGAGTAGGTAACCTGGGAACCCAATAATTGCAAATGGCTTTGAGGTGGGGTTAGTCTCATGGGACTGAGCCCTTAACCTACGGAGGTCCAACACCAAGTCCAGGTAGTTACTCTCAATAGATGAATAGTAAAAGGGACAGGAAAAAGTACGCCACACAAACAAAATTCAAATGAAGGCTGGGATGACTATACTGATGAAAGAGAAAGTAGACTGCAATACAAACAATGCTACAAAGAATAATACAGAGAACAGAGAAAAACAGACACTTCATTAGGATAAAAAGGTAACTTTTTCAGGAAAACAGAAAAATCACAAATGTGAATGTGTGTAGTAACAGGCCTTTAAATACTTAAAGATTGGCAAAATTAAAGGGGAAAATAGACAATTCTACACCCCTCTCTCAGTAATGGATGTAAGTAGGTAAAATGGTGGTCCAGGAAACATACAAACAACCTAAACATCGGAAGCCATTGAGGGAAGCCCACACAACTTTCCATAAAACTCTATCTTTAGTTCTGTTTTGAGGCAAGTCTTCACCATTGCTTTAGAGAAGAACATATGATCAAATGTGCAGGTAATAACATCGTATGAAATTCAGTTTTGATGGAGAACGAAAATCCAAAAAGACCTCTGCGGGAAAGAACACAGGGGAGAGCATCAGGCCACAAGCGTGAAGTGGAGGGAATACGGCTGTCAGCACACTGTGGAAAAGGCTTAAAAAAGCTCTGATCGCACGGATTCTATTATTCCAATGCAGGGATGAGCCACACCCTGAGCAGCACACACAGCCAAGCCTACTAGGAATCTGGCTGAGGCCGCGCTGGACCGTCTGCCAGCGTGAGCAATGCACGGGGGTCTCCTCACTCACACGGCACACTCTCTGGCTGCACGACCGACAGCAGGAAGAGCGCAGGGGCTCAACAGCACTGGAGACACCAGGGTGCACAGAGCCCGCAGATGGCCATGCCAACCAGCCTGCACCCCACCGCGCCCCGGGTCTCAGGATGCCCAGACAGTCCCTTAACCCCAGAAGCAGGGGGAAGGAGGAACGAGGAGTCAACCCTGGCCTGGCTCCGGGTGGAACCCCATCCTGACAGTGAGGAGGCGCTGAGCAAACACGGCTGCAGGCAGCAGGAGGGACAGAGCCGCGGGACTCATGGGGGCCTCCACACAAGTGTGCCACTGCGGAGGCGGGCTGGATCCACACTTACCCTCTCCAAGTCCTCCTTCAGGCGGATTTCATGCCGCAACCTCTCGTGTAAATTTCTATTTTCTAGTTTTAAGACATCAATTTCTTCCTTGAGCTCCGACTGAAGAAATGAGAGTTTAAGCTTGTGCTCAGCTTCTAAACTCAAGACTCTGGCTGCCACCTCTGTCTCTACCTCCGAGGCTTGTGTCCCTGCGCACACAGGAGAGGCACTCGAGCAAGTTCTGTGAGGGACGGGAAGGCAGGGAGGACAGTCAGGCACGACCCTCGAGGACATCACACGCAGCAAACAAGAAGAACACTCATCTTCCAACACTTCAGACAACACGGACACTCAGACTGTGGCCACCCCCGGGTGAGCCCAGTCGGGAGCTCATGGGCTGTCACAGCACAGCACCCCTGTGCCCCCAGCCCCAGAAAACGAGCCTGCAGCTGCCACCCTGTCCTGAGCACCCACACCCACTCAACATCCACTCCATCCCCTTTAGTTGGGTATCAGGTGATGTTACCCCACAGTGGCGGGGGGGACGTGTAATTCGGGCCATTGGTAGCCCAGGCCCTTTCTGGGCTGTTCAGGTTGGGGACTGTTACCTTCCCGGGTTCAACAATGATCGTGAACAGCGGACACGAAGACACCAGTGTGTGCCCATCATGCCCAGTGACCGTAAGGCACTGTGTGGTGGCCGTGAAGGACGTCTCACACAGGAAGGAGAAACGGTGAGGGGCAGATGCCAAGCACAAGCATAACCCTGTTTTGCTCCCGGGGACATGCTCCTCCTCTCAGCCTGCCTCACCAGCGCCAAGGGAGCCCTTGGCTAAAACAGGTGGTCACGTCAGAGACCCCACACAGGGACCTGACCCCATACCCTCGCATGGGACCCTCTGTCTCGCCTCCTCAGGGCGACAGGGCAGGGTGGCAACAGCGCCCACCCGCAGGGCTGGCACAGCTACAGCAGTGAGCCGGCTGTGCCGCCCGAACTCCTGGAAACCAGGTGTCCGGAGGCCTTACACTAGATCCCACTAAGCAGCCAGGCCCACTAACCGTCCCTCTGCTGCAACCACTGGGAGGATCACAGCTCTCAGTCTACCACTCCTGTCGTGCCACTGTCTGCTGTGACCCTGTGCTGCACCCAGTCAGGTCCTCCTGACACGCCCCAAGCCCGGCCCCTTAACTCTGAGGACACTACCAGGGGAGGACCTGCAGAGTACAGGGTGGGCGTGTCCAGAGAACCCAAACCTTCCCCAGACCGTTCCCTGGGGCCAGACAGCCGCCAGCACAGGCAGCAGGGAAGTACACGCACCTTCATCAGGGCCTTCTGAGAACCCTGTGTGCTGCTCCCCTTCATCACCTGCGGCCCTGCGAGGTCCACCTCCTGCCGGCCTTCCAGGGAAGACTTCAATGCTGCTAGTTGGGCCAGTGGGCTGCTTAACTGTGTGTGCAAATCAGGAAAAAAAATATCACAAAGGAAATGTTACAAGGGACCTCTCTGCTCGTCACCTAATCTCACTGCCTCCCAGGGAACTCGCTGGGATGTGCACGTTCACACCATCCCCCCCATCCCTAGCATCTCACCTCCAGGGGGGCCAGGTGACTCAGGGAGATGGGACCTGAGGACACGGGCACTGTACCACTGACTGGCGAGCCCCTCCTCCCTCCCGGGCTGTGCTCACCGAAGCCAATGCAGAGCCCCAGCTGCAGGGACGCCAAGCAGGCCATTCCTGGGAGCCTGACCAGAACTTTCTGGAGCTGCAGGCAGGACCCTGATGGACCAGACCCCCTCCCAAAGCCAGGGCCTCAGCCTTAACCAAAGGCACCCTGTTCCTCTGTGGGGGCTCCGGGATTTCCCCAGCCTATTTACTCCCGCACCTCTTCCCTCCCAGTCCGTGTCTCCCCCATGTCCCCTTCTGAAGCCAGACACATGCTGCCTGCTTGGGACATTGGACCTGCCCCAAGGGAAGGGTCTCTGGTCGCTGCTGTGAGCACCCTGACAAGAGGCCAACCCAAGCATCCTCTAGAAGGGAGGAGAGAAGGGCTCAGTGCAGGTACTGTTGTTTCCTGTTCCTCCTAAAAATAGTAAATCCATCTTCCTAAGATATCACAGGGGAGTCACATCAATCTACACTTCAAGTTCACAGTAAACTCAAGTTATCTTTAAAACCAAGACTTAAATTCCTACATTGTTATAGGAATGAACCACTGACTGACAGCAAAGAATCCAGTCCAGAAACAGACTTGTGCCCCTGGGACCAACTGTAGGCACACAAAAGGTTGTGTTTTAACAAGTCTGGCCTGAAGGAGTGACTAGCCATTTGGAAAAAGGAAACAAACCCAGAGCCTATTCCTCCTGCTGGCCAACAGCTAAATACCAGGTGGATAAAACTAAAACTAAAAAAGGCTTTAAAAGAATCAGAAGGTGGTGACGGAAATAGTGCGACCCTCTGGGAACTGGAACAAAGAGCCAGAGGCCGAGGAGGATGCACAAGTGCAGACCAGGCCCATGAGCCCCAGTGCGAGAGGGAAGCAGGCAGGGACTCCAAACCACAGGGGAGGGGACAAATGCCTCGAGGGCAAAGGTGTGAACTGAGCATCAGGGAGAGAGAATGGTCAGCTCAACCTTATTAAAAACCAAAGAAACACAAACTAAAAAAGACACCAGCTGTCAATAAGTGAGGAACACACTTGGCAAGGCCCAGGGCAGCAGGAGGGAAGTGGGGCTCCCACACGCTTGACGTGAGTTCAGCCAGGTGCCCTGAGGAGTAGCCTGTCGAAATTTTAAACACACAAACAAGCGAGCGTGCACACACACACTCACACACCACACACATACCTCCCATTCATTTTTATCTTCTCTCCTTCCTGCAACATGGCCACGATGGCAGGAAAAGTTTAACTTACAAGCCTACGAGGAGAAGAAACAGGAAGCGGTAATGAACCAAAGCTGACCAACCTTGAAAGACAGAAATCAGTGCCCGCGACAAGTCTAGGGCCCAGGAGGCAAAGGGGCTGCACGCCCCAGGGTGCAACACCGGGCCAGGAGGCAGGGCATAGGTGACAGGGGACCTGGCCACCTAAGGCAGGACCCCAGGAGCAGCTGTGCCGCCCGTCAGAGCTCCTCGAGACCAATGATGCCCACGCTTCCCATGAAGACACGGCTATGGGTCCCGAACCAACACAGGGAGAAACTAGGTCCTCACAGAAAACCGGATGGACGGAGACAAAGCAGGGACACACGGGAGACACAAGAAACCCTTTAATGCCAATGGTCTTCAGACAGGTGAGAGAGACTCTGGCCCCGTGGCACGGGACACAACAGAGAAAGGAAGCAGAAACCCAGAAATTGAAAATGTAATGCAAATAGGAAATTAACGGAAAAATTTAACAAATATAAGAAAACGGGTGGCTTCATCCACAGGAGCTGCCAAGAGAGCACAGGACACTGAAGAGTGGTGACGAAGAGAACAGCAGCAGACTTCCCGGAGTGCAGGGGACGGGTCTCGGACACAGAGCCCTCCCCGTTCCCAGCACGAAGTGGGGGGACATGCATGAACTACCGTCTCAGAACTCCAGGGAACATATAGGGACCCCGGAGCTGCTGGAGGCACGGGCAGCAACCAAAGGGGGAATCAGCAGGTCGGGCAGTTCTCCACAGCGCTGGGGCCAGAGGACGGAGAACGTTCCAGATGTCACACCAACCAATCACACAGCAGAAGGAAACAAGTTCCAGGGGTTGTCCTCATGTTCCCTCGAGTCTCCACTGAGGGCCCAGGTACTACCAGACACACAGCCACCCCCCACGCAGCATGGACCACCCAACTAGTCCCATGATGGAAGTGCACAGGGGGCCCAGAGGGTGGGACCAGCGCAGTGGACAAGGACAACGGGCCGCAATCCGGCCAGGAGGTGCTGTTGTGCTGGGCACGAGGGGTCTGCTGCAGCAGCCACACCACACCCCGCAGGACACGCGAGGAAGTGGGAGGGAGCCCCCAGGACACGGCGCTCCCGTCCCAGGAATCATCACACGGACACAGAGTTCTAGAAAAGAACACGAGCAATGGGAGACTAGGAGCATCCTGTTACAATAGGCCCAGCACCTCAGAAGGGGACTGCTTGGAAACAGAGACACAGGGGGCGCGTGTGCACAGAGAAAGCACGTGAAGAGGCTGCTGCCCGCAAGCCAAGAAGACAGGCCTCAGAAGAAGAAACCAGCCCTGACCTCCAACTTCCAGCCTCCAGACTGAGATGATCCATTTTCTGCTGTGTGACCACCCGGTCGACGGTATTTGTTCCAGCTGCCTGAGGTGAGCAAGACACACCCTGAATGAGAACAACAAGACCTCACACTGAAGCCACTGCTCACTGGGGCAGAGTGCACCTGCACAAGGCCACCGTGCTCTGGGACGGTGTGCCATCTGCCCAGGTAACAGCCACAAGACCCAGGACTACCGACACCTCAAGGCATCACCATCAAATAAAAAGGAACCTCAGGTGACAGGAAGGCCACACTGGCCACATCTCAAGTGCTCACAACTCAATTGTCCACGGACTGATGAATGGATACAGAAGACACGGTGTGTATATATACACACAACGAAACACCGGTCGGCTATAAAAAAGGAGATCTTGCCATTTGGGACAACATGGATGGACCTTGAGGTCTAATGCTAAGCCAAAATAAGTCAGTCAGAGAAGGACAAATATCGCTTAAAACGGAGCTCACAGACACAGAGAACAGACTGATGGTAGCCAGGGCTGGGAGTGGGGAGATGGGTGAAAGATCAGAACATACGAACTTCCAGTTACAAAATGAACAAGTCCTGGGGAGGTCACGCACGCTTGGGGACTACAGTTACAAATGCGATATTGTGCATTTGAAAGCTGCTAAGAGTGATCTTAAAAGTTCTCATCACAAGAGGAAAGAGACTTTGCAGGCCTGTGTGCTGACAGATGTTAAGTGGGCTCACTGCAGTGATCACTTTCAATCACACAATGTCAACATCTCTACCTTGTGCACCTGAAACTAATGTTACGTGTCCACTTCCCCTCAATTAAGGAAAGAACAGAGATCACCTCAGATTGAAGGCTGGGTCCATCAACGTGCTCTCTCCTTCGTTTTTTCAGACCTCTCTTCTAAAAACGCACTGGATGAATGAGAGAAAAGGTGTTTTGAAATCGCCCGCATGTGCCCTTTCTCCTCCGGAGCTCTGCTCCCTCCCTCACTGCTCCCTCATCAGGAGCCTACTTCCACCTACTTCCCATCAACGACAGGAGCCATGGCTGAGTGAGGCATTTCTGCGTGACTGCACAACCATATGACGGGAGCCACGTGTTGGAGCAGAAGGGACCCGGGGTGCTCAGGCCACACGCTCTGCTCCTAGCCTTAATGCTCCCCTGTTCTGAGGCCCAAACATAAATGCGTTCTAAAATACAAGTCTCCACTGACCTAAATCACAAATAAAACTAGATTTCATTCAGCTCAAGGCTCCCATGTTTCAAAAACACCTTTAAGTGTCGTCCGGGTGGCTCAGTCAGTTAAGCGTCCAACTCTTGATTTCAGCTCAGGTCATGATGTCATGGCTCCTGGGATCTAGCCCACGTAGGGCTCTGCACTGATGGCACGGAGCCTGCTTGGGATTCTTCTCCTTCTGCCCCTCCCCTGCTCGCGTGTGTGCATGCATGCTTGCTCTGGCTCTCTAAACGTTTTTTTAAAAAAGCTTTTAAAAAACAAAACAAACAAAAAAACACCTTTAGGATGAAAATCACTTGTTTTACCTAATGTCCACAGATTCCATAAAAGACTCTTCATTCGCCTCCTGCAGCCGCTGCTGTAACAGAATCAGGTCTTCTTGGTAACTCTTCTCAGCATCCTTTAATTTCTGCTCAAATAAATCCTCAACTGCTCCAGCTCAGACTCGTGCTCAGTTTTCCTCTAGCTGCTGCTGCTGCTGGAAGTCTTGCTTTAGGTGCCCCCAGTCCTTCCACGTGAGGCACGTGGGCCAGGAGCTGGTCGGGTAACTCTTTAATGGGAAGGAATGATGAGATCACCTTCGGATCAAACACGAAGGAAACGTCAGGAGACACTGCAGACCTCAACTCCAGAAAGGGCCCTGGTCCTGGCACCATGAAGGTGAAGCGGAACCCTCCATGGCTTACGCCTTGGGAGGGTTGCCTCATGCAGGAAGGATCCCATTCCCCCACCCCCCCCAAAGCAAAGTGCTTTCTAAGGCTGGTGCTGAAGGCCTCAGAGAGACTGGAAGTGCGAGAGAGGCACTCCGTGTGCGGCTGGGGTCTCTGAGTGTGAAGGGGCCGCACTGTGGGCAGCCTCGAGGAGCTGAGAGCTCCAGCCAACAGCCAGCAAGGAAACAAGACCTCAGCCCTACAACCACAGGGACTCAATTCTGCCAGCCTCAGTGAGCCAGATCAAGGCCCAGCCAACACCTTGATTCCGGCTACAGGTGATCCTGGGCAGAAAACCCAGCCACACCATCTCAGACTTCCAATCTACAGAACATCTGCCGGCTAATAAACGTGTGTGGCTTTAAGCCACTAAGTCTGCCAGAATCTATTAAAAGCAACAGTACAGTGACACACACTGACCTCAAGAGAACTTACCACCACCACTATTTTCAGCAAGAGAATACTGTCAGGTGGCTGGTTACCAAGTAATGATTAATTAGCCTTGAAGTAACGTGGACGTAAACCGATCACTATCTAGAAGTTTCAAAGCAAACATCCCCATAAGGACCCTTGGAGGCCAGGGCGAGGCTCCCCCACAGATCACGTGAGAGCTGAACCGTGCAGGAACTCACACCCGCAGTCCACCTGCAGGAGAGCCGTGAGCCCCACCTGCCGCCACCATCGACAAACAGGATGGTGGGAAAGACAAGGTGCTGGCGGACAGCAGAGGGCAGGGGGCTGCGGGGTGCCAGCAAGGCCTCATCCACCGCACACGTTTCTGGGCCTTCCTTACAACCCTGCAAGGGTGACCACCGGACTGAAAAGGCTTTGTCTAGAGACCAGCAGAAACGCCCGTGTGTCCAGACCTCCCCCTGCCGAAGGTAACGCCAGCCAGCAGGGACTCCTCTTACAGCAGGTCTCACAGTGGGTCTGCTAGGCCCTCAGACCGGGGCGTCACCCTCAGGGCCACAGAAGTCTGACAGCAGTTGCCCCAAGCGAGCTCCCAGGGTTGAGGCGGTGCGCGGCAAGGCACACCTGTACCCCCAAGGGCCCGCCGACAACGCCATTTCTTCGGCACCCAAACACGGATAACAGGCAAATGCCAGCCCCACCATAAGCTTTATGTATCTTACACCTGAGAGGTGCCTCACGTTAACGTGAGGAAAGACGCACGGTTCCGTAGCCGCTACTCAATCAACTTGTTTAAGGATGAAACCAAGCCCCTCAAGTTTTCACCTTAAAACCACACAGATCAATCTTCAAGGAAGTTTACAAGATTGTTCCTTTTGCGCTCGCTATTATTAGGTCCCAGTTTGGAGCTTGAACAACTAAAAACACATAGCTGTAGTGTCTGAGGATCTCAGCTTCCAACATGAAAGTCCTCACCAGTCAGGTCCTGTCTGTCGGGCCTCACGGACTCCAGCTGGGACCACAGGCGCCGAATTTCCTCTTGTGACTGAGCCTTCAGCTCTTCGTAGGATGCTCGGAGGCTCTCTACCTGGAAAAGGAAGCGACAGTGTGAGGCACCGTCCAATGCCAATCCCCAGGAGGTCTGTGCCCAGCACCGGGGGCAACAAAGTGAACTCCTAAAGCTACAGCCAAGCGAAAACCGGCGACAGTGGCACCAGAGAAAAACTACAGCTCATTTTATAACACGACTGTACCTGACTATAGTCTTGCTAGGACGGGAACTTTCTCTGTCGTCCCAACACGCATCCTCTAACTTGTCAGGGAGACCGCCAGTCAGCACCAGCCAGCACTGCCGGCCTCCCAGGGTCCCCCTGCTGTCCGCCCCAGGGGCCCTCCCTCAGCCCTCCTGCGGTACGTTGGGAATTTCTCTGCATTTTTCAGTCAACCTTCCCAGAAAGGGTCTCTGCAGGGGTGAACGGAGCCAGCCCACCCTGCATCCACAGAGCTGAGAGCAGCAACTACCATCTCCGTAAGGGGTTCGTGGTCAGGCCGAAGTGGGGACCAAGTGGGGAGCACGACTGCAGGGCTGAGGGACATGGGACATGGAAGCGCCGGCCTGCGGTGGCCCTGAGGCCCCGCCAGCTGTTTCTCATGTGGGGACAGGACAGAAGGCACCCTTCAGCAAAGGAGAATAACCAGCAGGGAGGTGATGGGGAAAGGCTGCTGGGGCAGGTGTGAAAGCCATTCTCACAACTTCCTTTCTCATCTGAAACACAGGCACAGGCAGAAACAGACTCCACCTCCTGACTTCTTGGACAGAAGCCCTCGGGTACCTGAGGAGGATCTGGCCACGCCTCCCACCGTGGGTATGTGGTGTTCCACAGGGAAAGAGCTCTGAATACAGAAGCAGCAGAGAAGTTCCTCGTTAAGTCTTCTAAGGACTTCCTTGTCTATCTAGAGTTATGGTCGGAGAATGTGGCCTGAGACCCCTAGTGCCTGGAGTGGGGGCCCCAGAGCCCCTGGTACAGAACATGGATTCTACGTGCGTGACACTGGGCAAAACCGTCAAATCAGCCTCACAAACCGTTACCATTACTTTTGTATCTGCTAAGTACTGCGCATCTCTTTACATTCAGTACTTAAGTTTTAGCAAATGACAGAAACGGAAACAAGCCCACCCAAAATCTCCTAAAACCCCCTCCCTTGCTAAGTAGTAGAAACAAGGGCGCCCCTGCCCACCTCCCGCTGCTTTTCCATCTCCTGGTCACGGAGTCTCAGCTCCAGGTCCTCTAAGTGCCGGCAGCGCTCAGACTGCAGGTCTTCGCGCAGCTTCCTCATGTCTGTGTCATGCTGAGCCTCCAGAGTCCTCAGCGCAACTGGGGAGAGGACACCGCACTCAGGGTGTGGCGTTCTCAACAGCACAGGAGCACAGCCACCCCAGCCCTCCGTCCCTCCAGACCCCACTGTCCGCAGGGGTGCAGGAGGGTCAGGGAGGATGAGGGAGGGTCAGAGAGGATGAGGGAGGGTCAGAGAGGATGAGGGAGGGCCAGGGAGGATGAGGGAGGGTCAGGGAGGGTCAAGGAGGATGAGGGAGGGTCAGAGAGGATGAGGGAGGGCCAGGGAGGATGAGGGAGGGTCAGGGAGGGTCAAGGAGGATGAGGGAGGGTCAGAGATGAGAGGGTCAGGGAGGATGAGGGAGGGTCAGGGAGCATCAGGGGGGTGCGTGGCAGCCCAGGCAGGCACCAGCTCCTCTCCAGCAGCAGCACCAGGTGACCGGGATAAAAGGTAAACAATCACAGTATTAGTTTTCTCAGGGCAATTTAACAATGGAACAAGGACAAACATCTCCGAAATAAAGTTTCAGGAGAGGTTAGGGAGAAGTCTGGAGAAGTCTGTGGTCAATGAAGAGAGCCTCCAAGGCTGAGCCCAAGCAGCCCAGCTGGCCCCACCTGTCACGCCTGTCACCACCACCGCGGGTGACTCTGGCGCCAGCAGGCAGGGCGCTCTGCCCTGTTCAAGGCTGTCACAGCGCGTGACTTCTGTTCTACATTCCATGGGAGCATTCAGTCCCCTCTTCAAACTTGCTCGTTTTAAGTAGAAACTCACTTTCAGCCTGATTTTTGGCTTGAAAAATCTTCTCCAATTCAGCTTTCTGTTCCGCCAATTCTTTCTTAAACTGGTCTTGTAAATTCTCCAACTCCAATCGATGCTTTGCAGACAATTCTCTGCGTAGGTTTTCCAGGCATAAACCTCTCGGATTCCCAGTCTTGCTTCAGGGTCTAACCCAAATAAGGAAAGAAGATGACTATGGGCCAACAGTTGATGATCTGTGGCAAAAAATTCAAATTACATTCGAAAACCAGGTGTGGGCAGTCGCCGCGCCCAGATAGAACTATCAGCACAGGAACCTGGATGGTCCCCCCTTAAAGGGACAGGCACAGAGACAGCAAGGATCGCCTGCCTAGAAACAAAGCAGGGGCGGAGGTTACACTCGACGATTCACGCACTGTCCCCCACGAAAGACCCAGGGTGCTACATCACCTGACCTCTTCTGGGGGCTGGCTCTGTCCCAAATGCCCCAAGAAATGAGTCCTCACTGTCCAGCTTAGACAGGTGGGGAGCTGGGGCACAAACCTTCAACCTGGGACAAGCCTCCACCAACAGCCTGAGCAGAACAGACAGGACATAAACACCCACATGCCCCATGTCACACATGTCCCCTACCGTCACCAACGTCCCTCACATCCTCCAACCTCACCAGCCACTTCCTCTGCCGTCACCGACATCGAAGGCCCTTCTACACATGTAGCCTTGAAAAAGGCCCCATCATCAGAATCAAAAGCTCCAGTGAGAGACTCCCGTGACACCCTAAAACAGAACTCTTTCCCCCGGGGAGGACAACCGCAGGACAAGCTGGTATAGTCAGCACGGCACTCAGGGCCCACTGCTGCCCAGCCTCGCTGCACTCCGTGCACCCCACCTCCGCCCCTTCCGCCTGCACCCTGCCCCCCAACAGAGCACCCAGAACCTGCATGCTTCACACACACGTTAGACTCAGTTGTCACAGTGTGCCTCCCTGCAGGGAACATCTGTCAGTCCTAAAGCAGAGCGAAGGCCAGGCCATAGGGGCCGCTTGGGAACCAGACTTGGGGGTGCAAGAGCTTCATACTACAGAACAAGTACACACAAAACTCCCAATAAGCTGTGCCGACAAACTCAAACTGTACAAGTAGAAGAATGCTTTGGCTCTAACTCAAAAAGCAATGCATTCTCAACCAGCACATTCAATTAAAGCTCTGACTGGATTTTGTCTGAATCAGGTGAGGGGCTTTCCTGGGGGGAGCCCGGAGGTGAGGTGGGGGCAAGCCACCGGGATAGAGGACAAAAGGGAAACTCTGCAGACACAGAGTGACATTTCTAACGACGTCTACCTCGATCATCCGCACGTTTTTCTCCATTTCTGACTGTAACTTCTCCTTCAGCTCAGCTGCAAGAAAAACAGAAAAGCAGATCAGATCGAAGATCCCCCCAGTCTGCTCACTCAGGAGGTGAGAGGGCTGCTCCCCAGGAAGGCTCACCGACACTAACAGGACAACAGGGTACATGTCTGTGGGGGAGTAAGAACTCGATGTATGGTTTAATTAACAAATGATACTCATGCCTACATCCGGACAGAGCCTTCCAGCCAGACCGCCAGCCCGACACAAGCTGGCTCTGGGGCCGCAGGGGCTCACCCTCTGGTCTGTCTGCCCACCCCGGGCCCCCACACACCTAGGCCTGTCATTCAGGCTCCCCCGTGCCAGACTCCAGGCAAGGTACTGGCAGACAGACAGGTAAAGACCTTCTGGGACCCAGCAGGTCCCAAGCCGAGAGGGAAGAAGCACAAGAAAAGGTACCAGTGCTGAGGGTGCGGGGGAGGGAAAAGGCGGGACCTGCGGGCATGGCACGGCATAGACTGGGAGGTGCACACACACCTGGATGTGTGGGCCCTGGAAAGAGACGCAGGAACGAGCCAAGGTGGAGCCGGTGCCAGTCAACGGTGCACGAGCAAGGTGAGGGTGGTCTGAGCAAGCCCAGAACTCAAGCGAAGAGCCAGACACTGCCTCTGAGGGAAGGTCACGGGGGCCCGGCCCATGGCAGAGCCTCACGGAGCAGAGGATAAGTGTGGGCCCTCTGTGGTCTTGTTACCAGAGGTGAGCACAGAGTAAATGGCTCAGAAAGAGACCTAAGCCAAAGCGTGTTTTGTGCTTTTAAAAAATGAGGAAATTGGGTGCCTGGGGGCTGGCAGTTAAGCGTCTGACTCTTGGTTTCATGATCCCATGGTTCATGGGTTAAAACCCCGAGTCAGGCTCTGCACTGGCATGGAGCCTGCCTGGGATTCTCTCTCCCTCTCTCTCTGCACCCACCCCACTCATGTGTGCCCGTTCTCTCAAAATAAATAAACTTAAATTAAAAATGAGCAAAAACAGGAAGACATCAAACTACTTATTTATGTTTCCTTGAACCCACATGAGGAAACAGGACAGTAACCCTGGAACCTGAGAAGACGGGCTCCCTCTTGGAGGTGGGGGTTGGGGCGCAGAGAAGAGGAAGACTTTCAACACATCCAGGGCCACGCACACCGCTTTCGTTTTTCAAATGAAAAACTCAACAAATAGGCAGATAAGCAGGGAAACGGGGTGACTGCTCATGGGCAAGAGTTTATTTCTGGGGGATCAATTTGTAACCTTAGATTGTGGGGATGTGTGCGCGACTCTGAGATGCACACCCTGAATGGTAGAATTGTATGGTGTGTGAATTATAGCACGATCAAGCTGTTAAAAAACTGATGCTTATATTTATTTAATCATTATTAAAAGCACCAACGTGTTATAGTCAGATTTAAACAATTAAAACTACGTATCCTGCTAAAACTTATCAGTTATTTACATCTACTGACCGAATTTTAAAAAAACTTGAAATTTGTAAAAAACGTCCTCTTATCATATACCAATTGGAAATAAGGCGGTATTTATATATAAGTGGCATATCTATATACGTGAGTAAAAGTTTTTTATCTTTAAAAAATGAAAACAAAACTGATGTTTACAAAAAGTAGTGATTGACAAAAAGTGTACAAAGAAACATTAAAACGTACAAGTATGCCTCAGACGTAAACAAAGAGATCAGACTAGGCCAGAGAATCACCAAATGAAAAGGTGCCTAAGCTGTCCACCAGGAGCGACATGGCCCCGCTGGGCACAGAGTGCGCAGCCTGGGGGACACGTCCAGAAGCCCCCGAGTCAGTCGACAAAGCTCAGCCACAGACACAGTCCCATGAGAGGTGGACACGGACACTTCCGGCACACGAGCAGGTCACCTCCAACAGCGTGGCTTCCAAACCTGCCACAGCCCACGGGAGAAGCGGATGCAAGGTGAGGGGACAACAGGGTCCCCGCAGAGCAGGATGCACGCGGCCCCACCCAGGAGTGGACGGCGGCCAGCGCGCCCCGTACTCCGCACGTCAACACTACTCCCGGGAGACACTCTTACGGGGTCACCCACATCCCCCCCACCCGAAGCAGACGCGTGGCGGTGAAGCCCCCCACACCTGCCCACCCGTACCGGTCTCGCGGCTGTACCGCAGCGCCGCCGCCTCCTGCTCCCTCGCGTGCTGCTCCCGCACAAGCCCCAGCTCCTGCTGCTGTCTGCTCCGCAGCAGGGCCAGCTCCTGGGCGTGCCGGCCGTTGAGCATGGCCCGCAGCTCCGTCAGCGCCGTCTCCTTCTCCTTCTGGAGGTTGGCCTGCGTCAGCTCCAGCTGCGCCGTGTGCATGTTGCTGAGACTCAGGCGCAACGCCTCCAGCTCCAGGGAGGGCACCGGCTGCAGAGAGAGAGGGGTTTCTGGGCTGCAGGTGGAATCTGGTACACGGCTCACGCGCGCCCGCGAGGACGCCGCAGCGGCACCCCACCGCCACGTGCTGCTTGCACCTGCTCCCCGAGAGCTCACACTCAAGGGACGGCACACCAGCTCGGCCCCCACGGGACCTCAGTTGTCCCGGCCGCCCTCAGGCAGCCCTGGCACCGCCCAGCAGCTCCCCAACCGCCTAAAACCACCCACCCGATACTATCCGGAAGCCCCTCCGGCCCACGTGTCCTCTCCCTCCACCTAACCCACAGCCCTGCGGTGGTGTCCTCCTTGAGCTCCCAGGCCACAAAGGGTGGCCCCCAAGCTCCTTCCAGGCAGACTCCCCAGCCCACAGGCCTGTCCTGCTGGCCGGAGACAGGTGAGCAGCCGTTCCAGAGACTGCAAGCCCCTCGTCAGAAACATGGGAATGACAACCAGAATATGGACAGTGGGAAGCTCTGGACAGTCACTGACAATGAGGGCAAAACGTGAGGCCAAAGAGTGCCCAGAAGCGGCCAAGTTAACGACACCAACAGGAACCCCAGGTCCAGACCAGAGACAGAGTGAGCTCTGTACTTCGCTGCTCTGGAAGGTGGGCACACTTCTGTGCCTGGCTAAGATGTGCAGAATCTGTTTCTCCTTCCGCTGCCTTGGGGGAAAGTGGAGGAAGGCCAGGGTTCCAGGTTATTCCCAATTAACACAAACAACAGAAAAACACTTAGAACGAGGCACTTAAGGACACCCAGAAGCACATAGAAAGAAAATGAATAAAGGAGAGCAACAACAGAAATCATGGCAAGAGAACACATCTCCAAGAGACCGGCAGGGACGTCCCGCAGGACAGCAAGGCCACAGTGAGCGACAGGGATGCACACGGCCCTCCCTCCCCACGAGCATGTCCACAGCACCCCGTGCTCCCTGTAGGTGGCAGGCACCAGGGGAGTCAGATGTGCCTTCAGGATGGCCTTGCTCATGGCGGTGGCACTGCCTGAGTTTAATGAGTGGGAGCACGGCTGATGGGGAAACATCCGGCTGTGCGGTGAGCAGCGCCTGGCCAGACACACTGCCACCTGCGTGTCCACCTGTCCTTCCGATGGCCCACACAAAACGAGGCTGCCACACACATCTGTCCACTTTGTGACAAACCTCTCCTTCCTGCAACCCTCCCAGATCCCAAAACCCACGAGTGTAAGACACAGGGTGCGTGTGCAGGGACCAGCCATGCCCGAGCACCTGGATGGGGGCCCAAGCATCCCGGGTCACCTGGGTCTGCAGCTGGACCTGCCACATCTCCACCGGTTGCTGTGTGCCAACCTCATCCTCCGGTCTTCTCATCCGTTCTGCAATTTCTAGTATACATTCTTGTTCACGTTCCTGAAGAAGGAAAGCGAAGGATGTGACCCAGAGAACTCACACAAGAAAACAGTCACTAGGAACAATTACGACATCCCAGAGAGAACAGAGAACATGTGTGCACAAAAACTGGCCCAGGAGTGTTCACTGGTCACAATCACCAGAAGGAGGAAGCAACCCACGTGTCCCCTGACAGGTGAATACAGAAACGAGGTGTGGCAAAGCCATTCAAAGGGGTTCCAGTCAGCCATAAAATATGACCTACAGCACGTGCTATGACACTGATAACCTCAAGCTACACTCGTGCAAGATGCCAGACACGTACTGTGTGGTTCTGTGAATATGCAATGTCCAGAACAGGCAAATCCACAGGGACGGAATGCTGACTGGTGGGTGCCAGGGCCTGGAAGGAGAGAGGAAAGGGGAATGACTGCCAGTGGGTATGGCAGGTTCCTTTTAGGGTAACGAAAATGTTTTGGAATTAGACAGTTGTAGTTATACAACAAAGTGACTATACTAAAAGCCACTGAAATACGTACTTTAGTGAATTTTATACATGTGAATTATATCTGAATAAAAGTAACTACGAAGGGACATTCAGCCTGTTTAAGTGGCCTGGGGTAAAGCGGAAACCCACAGAAAGAGAGGCTGCAGGTGTATATGGGACAGCAATGTGACCTCCCTGGGCCATCTGCCCCTCCTCAGTCAAAGGAGGAAGTGATACTTACAGGAGGGAAAATGCACACAAAAAGCCTGGAAGAGGTGGGTGCCAATAAAGCTGAACCTGAAGATGTAAACTGAAACATCATTTTATAGCAACTAAATTGGCAAAAGTTGTTGATAATGTTGATCCTCAATGTCACCAAGGACATGGAAAAATAACCGAATACTGTCACCGACAGAATAAGTTGCTATAACTTTTTCGTAAGAGATATCTTGACACCGTATGTCAAGAACCATAGAAAACATTTCTGTCTAGGGGTGCCTGGATGGCTCGATCGGTTGAGCGTACGACTTGGCTCGGGTCATGATCTCACGGTTCACGGGTTTGAGCACTGCGTTGGGACTCTGTGCTGACAGCTCAGAGCTTGGAGCCTGCTTCGAGTTCTGTGTCTCCCTCTGTTTCTGCCCCCTCCCCATTCGCACCCTGTCTCTCTCTCTCTCTCTCTCTCTTAAAAATAAACATTAAAAAATTAAAAAGAAAGAAAGTGTTTCTGTCTTAATATTCCCAACTCTAGAAAATTTTCAGCATCAATACTCCGAAGGGAAAAGAAAAGCTACAGGCCCTCTATGAGCAGTCCAGTCTCCTCTCCCCTAGCCAGCCCCCCCCCCCCCCCCCCCCCCCCCCGCCTAGAGCCTGCGCTGGAGCACACCCACCCGGCAGCCACTACAGCCACAGGCCTCCCAGCTTCCCTTACATGACAGCCCAGACCTTCTCTGAGGCTTGTCTACGAAGCACCTCGGACTCAAACCAATCTGAAATTCTCCTGCCCCAACTAGGGCTCCTCCAACATTAGCTACCTCAGTCAACAGCACCCCCAAACCCTCACAGTCCTATTCCTGCCTCCCCTCCCATCAACCCCACAAGCTCAAGGCCAGTCCTGGCATTCCGCCATTCCCATGAGCATGGCTGACTGGCCCCCGTGGTCACGTGGCCTAATGTGCGGTCACTGGCTTGGAGACTGGGTAATACATTCAGAAAACAAATCTGACCTCGTCATACTCCCTTGAAAGACTCCATGAGTCTGCTGCCCTTGCCATAAAATCCCTGCAGGGTGCAGAGCCGCCCTCTGTCCCACTGGGCACCTGCCTCATGCCCCAGAACAAATCCTGGAACAGCTATGCCTCCCTCCTCTAGCTCCTCTGGGCCCTTCCCAGCCTCTGTGACCATTTTAAGCCTTGACTTAAAAACCCTTGACTGTAAGCCTTGGCTCCCGCTGCTCCTGAAACACACGTCTGATGCCAGGAAGCGGTCAGTACTGTTGGTGAAGACGCACATGCAAGCGGCCTCTATCTGCGAGGCCAGCAACGTGGAATCACAGTGCTCAAAGGGGAGCGCTAGAGCCAGTTAAGATATCACCATGGATCCTTTTTCAAATTAAGGATTTTTCCCCAATGGGAAACAGTAACATAGGAGTGTCCAGTTCTAAACATAAAATAGGCATGGGGCGCTGGGGTGGCTCAGTCAGTTAAGCATCCATCCCACTCTTGATTTTGGCTCCGGTCACGAGCTCATGGTTCATGGGTTCAAGCCCTGCATTGGGCTTGTGCTGACAGTGCGGAGCCTGCTTGGGATTCTCTCTCCTCTTTTTCTGCCCCCCCCCCACCCGATCTCCCCGCTCTCTCTCTCTCTCTCAGAAATAAACTTAAAAAAAAAAAAAACATTTAAACATAAAAGGCACAATCTTAAAACATTTTTGCTATAAACATCAGGATTGTTGGATAAAACATATCAAAAGTGACTTCTGAAGGGGCGCCTGGGTGGCTCAGTCGGTTAAGTGCCCGACTTCAGCTCAGGTCATGATCTCACGTTCATGAGTTCCAGCCCCATACAGGGCTCTGTGCTGACAGCTCAGAGCCTGGAGCCTGCTTCCGTATGTGTCTCTCTCTCTGTCCCCTGCCCCCCCACTTGCGCGCTCTCTCTCAAAAATAAACACTAGAAAAAAGTGACTTTTGAGGGAACACCTCCCCCCTGTGCCAGAAAGAAGGGATGTGGAATCTAAAATGATCTAGGGAGACAGGGACACTTAAGAGCAGCACGTGGTCCCAGAATCAGAGGCTCTGCCAGGCCGGTGGTTGGTAACGTGATGTCTGACATTGCCAGGTTTCCTGAAGGGCTGTGCAGCAGGACAGACATCCTCACTGCCCGTGGGGAGGAAGGCCAGGTACAGGGAGGTCAGGAAGCTTCTCTATCTCCAAATGGGAAGGCAGAGGGGATGAGCTGGGGCAGCTCTCCTGAGAAATTAAAACCCAGGCCTATTCCTCATATTGTTTACAAATTTACATATGCCACGGGGTGCAGAAATCCCCAAGCAAAGAAACTGACCTGAAAACAAGTCTTAGTGAAGAGCTACTTCTGGGACACTGATCAAATACAAATCCAGCACCCATCTGGAAGGACTCCCACAAGCCAAGACAGATATTCTCACGGAACTCATACAAACACCTCACTAAAGATGAGAACACAACAGGCTACTCCAAAAACGATGACAAGTACACGGAAAACAACATATTAGAAAGAGAAAAGGTCTCAAGCAGTAGCACCCACGGTGGCCCCATCACACAGGTGTGCAGGCCAAAATACTCAAAGTGATCCAAATAATCCCAAGCCTCACATTAAAAAAATTTTTTTTTACATTTATTTTTGATAGAGAGAGACAGAACACAAGTGGGGAAGGGGCAGAGAGAGAAAGAGACACAGAATCTGAAGGAGGCTCCAGGCTCCGAGCTGTCAGCACAGAGCCTGACATGGGGCTCGAACTCACAAACCGCGAGATCATGACCTGAGCCGAAGTGGGGCGCTTAATCGACTGAGCCACCCAGGCGCCCCCAAGCCACACATTTAATTTAAAGTGAATAACTAATCATACCTTTAAATACTAGGCAACATTTAGATCTGCTCATTAAAAAGGATAGTTATGCTTAATTAAAAAAACAGCTTGAGAGGCACCTGGGTGGCTCAGTCGGTTAAGTGTCCAACTTCGGCTCAAGTCATGATCTCATGGTTCGTGAGTTCGAGCCTCGTGTCAGGCTCTGTGCTGACAGCTCAGAGCCTGGAGCCTGCTGCAGATTCTCTGTCTAAACTCTCTCTCTGCCCCTCCCCACTTGCTTATGCTCTCTCTTTCTCTCTCAAAAATAAACATTAAAAAATTTTTTTAATGGTTAAGATGGTTTTATGTTAAGTGTATTTACGATTAAAAAATGACAAAAATACACTGAGGGAATTATAAATGAAGCTTAACTATTCTAACATCCTTGTACTATCAAAGAGTGAAGGTGTTAATTAGATTTAGATATAAAGAAGTATAAATGTTGTATGTAATAAGCTCACCGTTGAAAGAATAGAAACTGAGTATATTATTACTCCAAAATGAGTAAAGGGAGAATTAAAAAAAGAAATCTCCTGATAAAAAATAATCCAATGAAATGTAAGCTCAAACATCGAAGTTTACATTAAATATAAATGAATTAAACTACACACAGGGGCTCCTGGGTGGCTCAGTCAGTTGAGTGTCCAACTTCGACTCAGATCGTGATCTCACAGTTCAAGAGCTGGAGCCCCACGTTGGACTTGCTGCTGTCAGCACGGAGCCTGCTTGGGATCCTCTGTTCCCCTCTCTCTTGCCCCCCCTGCTCGTTCTTTCTCTCTCTCTCAAAAATGAATAAACAGGGGCGCCTGGGTGGCTCAGTCGGTTAAGCGACTGACTTCGGCTCAGGTCATGATCTCCCGCTCTGTGAGTTCCAGCCCTGCGTCGGGCTCTGTGCTGACAGCTCAGAGCCTGGAGCCTGCTTCGGATTCTGTGTCTCCCTCTCTCTTGGCCCTCCCCCATTCATGTTCTGTCTCTCTCTGTCTCAAAAATAAATAAATATTAAAAAAAAATTTTATAAAAAAATGAATAAACATTTATTTAAAAAAAACTATCCAATAAAAAAACAGACACTGTCAGAATAATTTTTAAAAATCAACGCCATGCTGTTTCCCACAACATACATCTAAAACACAAAGACACAAAGATTTCGGAAGGGAAAGGATAAAAAAGACCAGAATCACGTCTGATCCAATGACACAAAGTTCTAAAGCATAACTGCCACGGAAAATCAGGACGGTGTTGACTCTGGGGTGTGGGGAGGAGGGCAGCAGGGCACGAGGAAGATTCCAGGTCCAGCACTGTGCTATTTCTTACTGCAGAAGGAACATGTAGTATTTACTGTGTATTCATTTGTTAAGCTGCGTGTACACTTTATGTACTTTCTACTTCTCTGCGCACATGCTATATGTCACAGTTTAAAACAAGTATGAAAATGGGTATTTAAGGGTGAGTTTTACGGACCCCACCAGAGACCATTTTTCCAGGCCCTGCCTATGATCTAGATTTCTCCTGCAATAACACAGATTAAAAACCAAACTTGCTCACTGCCTAAAGTAATGTGGACTGAGTCCCACTAGAATCAAACGTCTAAAATACAGGCTTTAGGGGTGCCTCACCAGCTCGGCTGGCAAAGCATGTGACTCTTGATCTCCGGGTTCTGAGTTCAAGCCCCACATTGGGCGTGGAGCCTGTCTAAAAAAAACTGTTTATAATACAGACTTTTAACACAACACTTTAAAACTAATCAGTTCAGTATCTAATAAATTTCCTCCCAAATACCAAAACAAAACAAACGTAAGGAATTAATTCAACACATGTGGAATTCACGTCAGGCCCTGTGGCAGAAAACGGGACCACGGGAGAGATGAGGGCCAGACCCAGGAAACACACCTCGACAACAAGGCGGCAGGTGAGCGAGGGAGGTCACACGTGACAGCTATCCTCAACGCACAACAGGCAACTTTCTCTCTTCAACATGGGGCAAAAAAAGATCAGAGGTCCCAAGGAAGGGAGAGGTGGGCTCGGTCAGAAGGGTCCCCAGAGAGACTTCCACACCGGGGCAGCGCCAAGGGAGCAGGGCCTGCAGGGGAAGCTCTGAAGCCCGCTTTCTTTGCTTCGAGTTTCTACACTTCACGAGACAGGACCCTTCAGAGCCCGAGTCCTCTCTCTGGTCTGGATTTCTACAACAGGGTGAAACCCCCTCAGGAGCAACACGCTTTAACAGAGAAGCCTGAAGAATACCTCTGTGATGACCTGAGGCTGTTCCAGATGGTCGCCGTCTGTGTTCCGCTGTGGCCGCGCGGAAGCCCCGTCCTCTCTCCATCGGAGTCTCCGGCTGAGAGGGGAAGGGCCAGAGAAGAGCATTTATAGCAACGTCCAGAGCTGCGACCTCAGCCTTCTGGCCAGTGCCCACACCAGCTCCAGCCCCACTCGTTCACGGCATGCTTTCCTCCAGAAACAATTCTCAATCCCTAAACATTTTTTATGCGACTCATTTCCCTAATGATGCTGCTGTCCTTCCTAATGAATTTTGCTTCAAGTTATTTCACTGTGCGAGTGATGTCTAAATTATTAAATTTTTAGTTTCTCAATAAATTCTACTCTTTCAGACACATGCACATTTTCTATGCTCTTATTTTTATGTAAGTTCAAATATTTCATCCTCATGATTTTCCATTTCTAGATAAATTTTTCCTTAATAATTTGTAATAAATTCCTCAATATTTTTAAAAAGAGTATTTTATCATCTCAAACCTGAGTTTAAAGTTTCCCAATGAATTATCCCTGATGTTTTTTTGGCCCATAAATTCACAGTAATTCTGGGCTTTTAATCTGCTGTGCAAAATGAATTGATAATGACCGTCTGCAAAAAAGTTAGGTGATGTCCAAAGAAAATCTATGTTTGAAATATGAAATCAAAATACCTGTAAGTCTCTCTCATGCCTTTGTCATTAACCACAGCATCACCTTAACTCTGGGTACATTACGGGGGTCTGCTGGACCCAACATGACTGTCATTTCTTCTTTAAGCAGTTATAACTATTTGAAGGGGCTGATATTTCATAAATTTTCTCTTTTGGGTCTTCAAAACACACACACAAAAGTTACTTACTTCTTTAAGAAATAGAGTAAAACATTTTATTTTGCCATTACTACGTGGGCCCACTAGATCCCGTGTAGTGTCTAAGATACAAGACGGACCTGAGCAGTCTTGTTTTCATCTATCATGGCACCATGTCATCATCCTAGGAATTATTTCATCAGACTCAGCAGTTTTTCCAACTGTGCCAAGAACCACCAAAACAATGAGAAAACAGGAGAAAGGGAGCCGGGAGGATGAGGAAACAGTGCGGTGAAATCACCATCTTGCAGTATTTTTACTCACTGCAGAGACTCGCTGCAACCTGTCTTCAACATGATAGCCAAGAACTTTTTGTTTTCCTCCCAAAATGGCAACGAGAAGAAAGCCAACAGGACAGACTTTCATAATCATTAGATGAATTAAAAGATGAATGCTGAGAGAGAACAGCACTTGAGGCCAAGGATGATGGCAAAATTGACAGTAAAAATGAAGTCTCAGATTACAAGTCTTCACATACAATATTCAGTCAAGTTTTCAAAATCAGGAATCAGTGAACAGAACGTTTTTTTAAATTTATTTATTTATTTTTTTTTTTTTTTTTTTTCAATGTTTATTTATTTTGGGACAGAGAGAGACAGAGCATGAACGGGGAGGGGCAGAGAGAGAGGGAGACACAGAATCGGAAACAGGCTCCAGACTCTGAGCCATCAGCCCAGAGCCCGACGCGGGGCTCGAACTCACGGACTGCGAGATCGTGACCTGGCTGAAGTCGGACGCTTAACCGACTGCGCCACCCAGGCGCCCCAAATTATTTATTTTTGGGACAGAGAGAGAGCATGAATACGAGCCGGGGAAGGGCAGAGGGGGAGGGGCAGAGGGAGAGGGAGAGAAAGAATCCCAAGCAAGCTCTGCACTCAGTACGGAGCTCGTGCGGGGCTCGAACTCATGAACAGTGAGATCATGACCTGAGTTGAAATCAAGAGTCTACACCCAACCCAATGAGAGCCACCAAGGCACCTCTAATGTGTAGAACAACATTTCTAAGAAAGAGGAAGCATGATAGTCTCATCCAGCCAAGAAGGCTCCAACTCACAATATTTTGCATCAAGAACCTCCATCATCCCACTTGCTAAGAGCATATCAATATCTTTAATTTTTATTTCTACGTGACAAAATTTACTTGATATAAAGAGGTATGGGGCACCTGGGTGGCTCAGTCAGTTGAGCGTCCAACTGTGGCTCAGGTCATGATCTCAAGGCTCAGGAGTTCAAGCCCCACATAGGGCTCTGCGCTGACAGCTCAGAGCCTGGAGCCGCTTCGGATTCTGTGTCTCCCCCTCTCTGTCCCTCCCTGCTCGCACTCTGTTCTCTCTCTCAAATAAAAAATAAAAAACATTTTAAAAAATTTAAAAAGAGGTATCAAAATTTTTAATATCATTTTAACTTACTGCTTTATTCTTACTCCGGTAAGTTATTTATAAAACGACTTACTTTACAAAAAGTAAAGCATGGGACCCAGACGATAAGTGATGATGACTATTTTTCCTGGTAGTGCCCAAACAGGAGTTGGAAGAGCTATAGAGCCATACTTGCTAACCTTTCTACAGCCCTGCTTAAAATGGGGCACCTGGAGGCTCAGCTGGTTAAGCGTCCGACTCTCAGTTTTGGCTCGGGTCATGATCTCACGGTTGTGGGCTCGAGCCCCTCGTTGGGCTCTGCGCTCACAGCCACAGAGCCTGCTTGGGATTCTCGGTCTCCCTCTCTCTGACCCTCCCCCGCTGTCTCTCGCTCTCAAAAATAAACATTAAAAAAAAATCTTCAGTACAAGTTTTTGTAAAGGTAATTTTCCTCTGACATGTTTGACCTCCAAGCAATCTCTGGATGGTTCTTTTACAAGAAATGGCCTGTACTTAACTTTGTTCCTGACGCATAGCTGAGGTCAAATACCGCTTTCTGCCACTTCTCAGCTAACTGCCAGAACGGAGATGACCGTTGCACTGATTAAAGTAAAATGTCTTTTCACGGCGCACGTCACTTAACTGTGAGGGAAGATGGCTAGATCCTGAACACCAACCATAAAGTCTTTTTGCAATTCTATCGTTGCTTCTAACCCCCTGAAAAACTCAAATCTTTAAGTTGCTTACAAACATGCTTTATTGACATACTCTTAGAATTTAATACGTGCCTGTGTTTTCTGCTCAGTTCAGCAATTTACTTTCTTTACCCTAAGACTGCAGAATCTTCACCTGAAAGAGTATAGCAAAATTATGATATAGGAACTTTACAAATTAATTTTCTTACAGAATTTTCATGGTATATTGTTTTTTCAATTGTCTATCTCCAATTTCTTTAGTCTTTTGGTCTTAAAACTAAAACACTGAACATAAAAAACAGCTTCCATTGGGCTCTGGGCTGATGGCTCAGAGCCTGGAGCCTGTTTCCGATTCTGTGTCTCCCTCTCTCTCTGCCCCTCCCCCGTTCATCCTCTCTCTCTCCTGTCCCAAAAATAAATAAACGTTGAAAAAAAAAAAATTAAAAAAAAAAAAAAAAAAAAAACAGCTTCCACACTAAGTTGCAGAATACTGCACTAAGCTGCTTCTACACTAACCTGCAGAATACGATTTCACCCAGCTTGGCAGGTTTCATTACACAACAAACCACCCACACCCCATGCTGGAGGGTGGCCCTAACTCAGCAGTGGACACCACAAGAAAAACCACCAAGTGACAACTGGGCATTTTCCACCTCCAGGATTGCTTTACCTGGTTTTCAGTTCTTTTCTATGTCTAAAGACCATTAAAGTAACAAATGTATCAATTACACTTTTAAACCAAATTAAGTGGGGGGGGAGGGGGGGGACCTGGGTGGCTCAGTCCATCAAGAGTCCGTCTCTTGATTCAGCTCAGGTCATGATCTCAGGTTTGTGAGTTCAAGCCCTGTATCAGGCTCCACGCTGACAGCACAGAGCCTGCTTGGGATTCTCTCTCTCTCTCTCTCTCTCTCTCTCTCTCTCTCTCTGCTCCTCCCTGCTCATGCTCTCTCTCTAAATAAATAAAACTTAAAAAAAAAAAAAACTAAGCAACTTATTGTAGTTTAAAAGCATTACTATTTCTCACACACACATTTCATCTCACCGTATGGTATTCAATAAGCTCATTAAAAACCCATAAAAGTGAAACTTCTAAAAATTTCCAAATGGGCAAAATAAAACAAAAACACTTAATCATGTTCAAAGAACAACTATGACATAAAGGCTCTACAAGGACTCATACTCTGCTGACACAGACACAGCTGCAAGGAAGGCCTTGTGCCTATAAGGTGTTCTGCTAGGTCGGAGGAACATGTGACTGTTGATCTCAGGGTTGTGAGTTCAAGCCCCACACTGGGTGTAGAGATTACTTAAAAATAAAATCTTAAAAAAAAGAAAAGAAATCTAATTAATTCCTCAGCAGATAGGAAGAAAATAATGATGGCTTCATCCTATACATGCTACTTTTTTTTTTTTAAGATTTTAAATAATCTCTATACCCAACATGGGGCTCAAACTCATAACTCTTGAGATCAAGAGTCACATGCCCTACTGACTGAGCTAGCCAGATGCCCCTAACATGCCACTTTTTTTTTTAACCTATGCACATGAAAATTTTTAAGAATGTAATTAAAAAGTAATTTGTCCTGAAAAATAATAAAAAATTGAAAAGTTGTGAGTGAAGGTAAAGTCACACCACAGAAAAATGAATAGGCTTGACTATATATACATTTTAAAGCCTGGGAATCAATGGTCTACATATCTTTCTCAAGAAGTTAGAAAACCAAGAAAATCAAAACCAAACATACTTTAAAATAAGAAACTACAGGGGCGCCTGGGTGGCTCAGTCGGTTGAGCCGCAGACTTCGGCTCAGGTCATGATCTCACGGTCTGTGAGTTCGAGCCCCACGTTGGGCTCTGTGCTGACAGCTCAGAGCCTGGAGCCTGCTTTGGATTCTGTGCCCTCTCTCTTGACCCTCCCCGTTCATGCTCTGTCTCTCTCTGTCTCAAAAATAAATAAACGTTAAAAAAAAAAATTTTTTTTAAATAAGAAACTACACATAATAAGAGCAGAAATCAAAGAAACATAAATATGTTACATAAAAGAACAAAGACTATAGTTAACTTTCTATAAAAATAGTAAGCATTAACTTGTGGCAAGGCCAACAAAGGCACAAATACTCACCTTTAAAAAATGAAAGGGGTGCCTGGGTGGCTCAGTCAGTTAAGCATCTGACTTCGGCTCAGGTCATGATTTCGCGGTTTGTGAGTTCGAGCCCACGTTGGGCTTTGTGCTGTCATGACAGTTCAGAGCCTGGAGCCTGCTTCAGATTCTATGTCTCCCTCTCTCTCTGCCCTCCCCCGCTCACGCTCTGTCTCTGTCTCTCTCTCTCTCTCTCTCTGTCTCTAAAAAAATAAACATCAACAAAAAATTTTTAGTAAAAAAATAAACAAAAATGAAAAGGGTCATCAATACTGATGCCACAGACACTGAAAACATTCCTATGAAAAACTTAATGCCAAAAATTGGAAGATTAGATGAAAGAACAAATTCTGGGAAAAAGCATTAGTGAATAGTTTGATAACTATCAAATAAATGGACTCTAATTCAAAGCTTTCCCACAAACAAAACCTCAGTTCCCAAAGTCTTCACCATCTTACACAAACTCATTCACAGAGCAAAGGAGACCTCTCGGCTCCTTGGATAAGGCCAGCACAACCTCAAGACTACAAGTACAGGTCACTCTGTCACAAAAATATACGCTTTCTTTGTATCAACTGAGATTCATATGACTTTTCTCGGAGTCTGTTAATGAACTGCACTAATTTCTTTGAACGTTTGACCAATCTTGCACAACACTAAAATACACTCCACTCCACACCCACCCAAACTGTTAAAATAGAGAGGAAAAAAAAGACAGTCAAAACAAATCACAGATGCTATGGAACAAGTAAAACTTACACATGTCACTACCGAAAATATAAACTGAGCAACTGTTTTAAACACAGTTCAACATATGCATGTTGAACAATACATGTATAATGACCCAACAATTAAGTAACTAATTATAGCCTCAATAGAAACATCTGCACATGTACACCAAGAGACTTGTCTAAGAATGGGTGTAGTAAATGCCAAGTAACTGTAGAATAGACAAACAGATGGAAGCACATTCATATAATGAAATACCACACAATAACGAAGATGAATAAACGATAGTGTTTAACATGAATAAACCTCATAAACAAGACACCGGATAAAAAAGATCCAGACTCAAGATATGCATACTAGAGTATTCCATTAAAAGTTCAAAAACCTGGGGCGCCTGGGTGGCTCAGTTGGTTAAGCATCCGACTTTGGCTCAGGTCATGATCTCCTGGTTCATGGGTTTGAGCCCTGTGTCGGGCTCTGTGCTGACAGCTCGGAGCCTGGAGCCTGCTTCGGATTCTGTGTCTCCCTCTCTCTCTTGCTCTCCCCCCACTCATGCTCTGTCTCTCTCTCTCAAAAATAAATAAACATTTAAAAAAAAAAAAAAGTTCAAAAACCTGGTGCACCTGGCTGGCTCGGTTGTTTAAGCATCCAACTTCGGCTCAGGTCATGATCTCACGGTTCGCGGGTTCGAGTCCCGCATTGGGCTCTGTGCTGTTAGCTCGGAGCCTGGAGCCTGCTTCTGATTCTGTGTCTCTCTCCCTCTCCTCTTTGCCCCTCCCCGCATGCACTCTGTCTCTCAAAAATAAATAAACATTAAAAAAAAAAAAAAACCAGCAGTCCCATTGGATGAGGACCCATTCTAATGATCTCATTTTAAAAAATAATAATTAATTAGTTAATTAATTCAAAAATCAGCAAAATTAAACTATAGTTCTAAAAGTCAAAGTACTCAATACACAAAAAGTAACTTGAGATGAATCATAAACCCAGAAAGCAAACCATAAGGCTTCAGGAAGACATAGGAAAGTACATGATCTCAGAGCTAGAAGAAATTTTTTGGATAGGACACAAAAAGCACTAACCATAGGAAAAACTGATAAATTCAACTTCAACAAAGCAAGCAAAACTGAGGAAAAACATTCACAGTACATATACCTAACATATGACAGACATGAAGAATATTAAGAATTCCTACAAATCAACAATGAAAACATTTTTTTTAAGTCAAATGCTTACCAAAACCAAAACAGCAAAGTCCAGACATGTAACAACATAACACTGACAATGCCTGGCATCCAATCAAAAATTATGAAACATACCAAAAGGTGAGAAATGTGACCCATAACCAAGAGAAAATCAGTCCAATGGAAATATACCCGAAAAGGACAGAGTGGACAGAATTAGCAGACAGGGACATTAAAATAGCTGTTATATTAATACCTAGTATTTAAAGGAAAATACAAACGCAATGAAGAATGATATAAAAAATACAAAATACCCGAAACAAAAAGAAATTCACTTAATTCTAGACTAATAGAATAGACATTGCAAAGAAAAGATCAGCGAACTTGATCTAGCAATAGAAGTGATCTAAAATGAAGAACACGGGGTGCCCGGGAGGCTCAGTTGGTTAAGCGTCTGACTTCAGCTCAGATCATGATCTTGCAGTTCATGGGTTCAGGCCCCGTGTCAGGCTCTGTGCTGACAACTCAGAGCCTGGAGCTGCTTCAGATTCTGTGTCTCCTCTCTCTCTGCCCCCCCCGCTCGAGCTCTCTGTCTCCCAAAAATGAGTAAACATTAAAAAAATATTAAAAAAATAAAATGAAGAACAAAAAGGCAGAGACTGGAAAAAAATGTTTTAATAAGTAATAAAGCAAAGTCTAAATGATCCATAGGATAACCTTAAACAATTTGCAATATATAGATTTGAAATCACAAAGGGGGAGGGACGGGAAGCAACAAAAGTATTTGAAAAATTGAACAAAAATTTTCTGAATTTGGTGAAAACTAAACCAAAGTTTCATAAAGATCAACATATCCCAGGCAGTAGAAACACAAAGGAAACCACCCTAGGCACATCAGAATGAAAGAATTTGAAACCAGAGATAAAAACAAAAGTTTTAAAAGTACCCCCAAAAAATTAAAAGGAAAAAAAGACTCTACAGAGGGGCGCATGGATAGCTTGGTTGGTTACGAGTCTGACTCCTGATTTTGGCTCAGGTCACGATCTCACGGTTCCTGGGATCGAGCCCCAAGTGAGGCTGTGTGCTGACAGCATGGAGCCTGCTTGGGATCTCTCTCTCTCCTTCTCTCTCTCTCTCTGTCCCTCCCCTCCCTCATGCGCTCCTGCTCTCGCTCTTTCTCCCAAAATAAATAAACATAAAAGAAAAAAGTTCTACAGAAAGAGGAATGAAGAATGACAGCAGATACCTTCAGAAACTATATGGGCCCAACGACCACGGTGCTGCAAAAAGAAAACTGTCAACTGCAAATTCTATATCCAGTAAAGATTTCTTTCAAATATGAAGGCAAAACAAAGTCAGTTTCAGACAAACAAAAAAGCCAAGAGAATTCATCGTCAGACCTGCACTACAAAAAATTTGTTGAAAGGAAGCTCTTCAGACTGAAGGAAAAATGATACATGATGCAAAACTGGGTCTATACCAACAAACCAAAGCCCTGGGATTGGCAAGTATGTTGGTAAACATAAAAAAGTACCACTTCTTTTTTTTAAAAATTTTTTTTTCAACGTTTATTTATTTTTGGGACAGAGAGAGACAGAGCATGAACGGGGGAGGGGCAGAGAGAGAGGGAGACACAGAATCAGAAACAGGCTCCAGGCTCCGAGCCATCAGCCCAGAGCCCGACGCGGGGCTCGAACTCACGGACCGCGAGATCGTGACCTGGCTGAAGTCGGACGCTTAACCGACTGCGCCACCCAGGCGCCCCAAAAAAGTACCACTTCTTGCTTCTAAAAAGATAATAGACTTAATGTTTATTCATTTTTGAGAAGAGAGCACGAGCAGGGGTAGAAAGAGAGGGAGACATGGAATCAGAAGCAGCCTCCAGGCCCCGAGCTGTCAGTGCAGCTGTCAGACAGATCCCACAATGCAGGATTGAACCCACGAACTGTGAAATCATGACCTGAGCCAAAGGTGGATGCTTAACTGACTGAGCCACCCAGGCGCCCCAACAACAGACTTTTTTAAAAAAGAACGAGAAACATCACTACATACTGCTACGGCGTGACTGCCAAGATATGATAAGTGAAAAAAACAAGATACAGAAATGTAAAGTATCCTGCTACTAAAGAAGCAGATAGTGAGAAATATATGCACATATTTGCTTCTATTTTTAAAGATGTAATAACAGGGGCACCTAAGTGGCTCAGTCAGTTAAGCATCTGACTTCACTTCAACTCAGGTCATGATCTAACGTTCGTAAGATCAAGCCCCACGTTGGGCTCCGCACTGACAGCATGGAGCCTGCTTGAGGTTCTCTCTTCTTTGTCCCTCCTCCACTTTGTCTCAAAATAAACAAACTAAACAAACAAACAAACAACCACACACAGACACAAATGAAAAAAGGGGAGCCTGGGTGGCTCAGTCAGTTGAGCATCTGACTCTTGATTTTGGCCCAGGTCATGATCTCAGGGTCACGGGATCGAGCCCTGTGTCGAAATCCCTCTCAACATGGATGCGTAAGACTCACTCTCCCTCTCCTCTGCCCCCCTCCGTGCACTAGCTCGCATTCTCTGTCTCTAACGATAACAACAAATTGAAAACAAAAAATCCCTAAAACATGAAGAGAAAATAAAACAAACAAATACAAATATATTTAAGTTTCTGGCTTAAACTATTTCAAGTGATTTTAAAACAAAGTAATTTGACTGCACATCACTGTGGAAAATACCTAAAGGACAAAAATGAGTGCAAAGAAATCATAATTAGTAATAATGTATAAAACTAGAAAGAGAAAGAAAGCCAAGAGAGTAATGATGTTAATGTCAGGAACATACATTTTTAATGTTAAAGAGAAATTTCAAACTTAAGTAGAAACTCTGTAATCATAAACTACGAACTCTGTAATCATACACTACTCTGTAACTGATAAACTATAAAACAAAACCTAACTATTCACTGACGTGACCTTGAAACGATAAAACCCCTAACGTCTAGATCATGTTTCTGAACACTACTTCCCACTACAGGAGCCAGGAGTCATGGGAAACGCCTGGCTCCAGGCCTGGGGCAAGAAATGCACCAGCTGACCGGCAACACTTTTTCCAAAAGAAAGAAGCCATCATAGTGACTGTGGAGGGTCAAACTAAAGATGCTCTCCCTTGTCAAAGATGGGAAAATCTGAGCAGCACGCTAACAGACACAAGATTTGCTCTTGACAAATTGTTAAACATAAGTGAATTTACAGTGAGGCTAAAGAAAGCCAGTCCAATGGTCATATGTGGAAAAGTGTAGCACAGCAACATGAGTAACTTAAAAGGAAAGAGTGATGCCTTTACCCTGCTTTCCAATCCAAGCCGGGCACCAGGGTAACCAGATAACTGATAAAGGGAAGTTCTCATGCAATGTTACATACAATTAATAAGGAAGGAGGGGCAGAATTGAAATAGCAGTATTTTGTGCTCACTGGTGAAATAACAGTTCTCGCCAACAATCCACGTGGGCTACTGAAACCTGAGATAAAAAGCCCACGAGGACCTCTGAAGTAGACAAGCATGCAGATTGGGCCTCAAGCCACTGGTGACCACAACACAAGAGACTACCAGCTCTAATTCCTATTACAAAAATTTATGCAAAAAATGCATTTTTTCTTAACTATTACATGCAATCAAATAAGCATAATGAAGAATGAAGTCATGGATGTAAGAACTAAGGCAGAAGCCAGGGAGCCCACATACCCTTGAGAGCAGCAGAGAGCTCTGATGCCCACCCAGCAAGGGGCTCATCCCGCAGCGCCCACTTCCTTGTGAGGGGATAACCAGAGTCCCTACCTCACAGCCTGGCTTACAACACGTACAACCATTTCTGGCACAAATTTTAAAAACAAATAAACATTAGTCATTATAATTCTAAGTAAAAATGTAATTGCTTCCATCTCTTATTAAAAAAAAAAAACCCACACAACACAAAAAATAAAAAACTAACGCCTAATCATACAGGTCACTGCCAGGTATCCTAGGAAGTAAAAAACAGAAAATAACATGAACCTTGTGCAAAATAATGCATAAATCTCTCGGTTTCCTTTTACAGATATCTGGCATTCTGAAATGCCCTATCAATTGTGTAACTCGATCCATCACTGACCAGGCATGCGTAAATAAAGCACCCAGCACCTTCTTTTTTTTTTTCTTTTTTTTTAATGTTTTATTTTTGAGACAAAGAGAGACAGAGCATGAGCAGGAGAGGGGCAGAGAGAGAGGGAGACACAGAATCCGAAGCAGGCTCCAGACTCTGCGCTGTAGCACAGAGCCCGCCGTGGGGCTCGAACTCACGGACCGTGAGATTGTGACCTGAGCTAGTTGGACGCTTAACCGACTGAGCCACCCAGGCGCCCCTGGCACTTTCTAACCCAGGCCCATAGTCAGATGGTCACAAAATGCAACTCTGTTTCTCTATTAGACTGAGCTGAGCACAACGAGGAAAGCCAATCTCTGGAAGTCTGACTTCAAACTCCAGGCGGAAAGACTTGAGCCCCACTGCTCCCCCAAGCACCCCAAACGGTTGAGGTAACTCAGAATAAACTGAACTGCCCTACATTAAGAAAACTAGGTCACAGCAATCAGTGCCTCCACTAAAAATGGAATGAAGCTACAGACAGAGGGCTTCGGGACCCTGACCAGGAGGACCCGGCAGGGCTGGCCAGAGAACCACAACCCCGCCCTCGGCCACTGCACGGGAGCCCAAGAAGCCAACGGCCAGCGCAGCTCGCCTCCTGCTTTTCTGACCCAGCGCTCTGCAGACTCAACCCCACCCCTGGCTCCCCGGCGAGAGGAGGGGAAGGCATCCGCTCAGACACATCAAAATGAACCCTCGATGCAAGAGGTAACGCCTAGCCTTGGAACTTGACATTAACCAGGACATTTCCCTTGAAGCAGACAAGAGGTTGGCAAACTAACAGTGACCCCGCTGGCAGGGAATGCCAGGACACAGAGCTGGCCGAGCCTGAAGCTTCCCCACCTCCAGGCCATGTCCATCCACGACGTCTTGCTCGTTCAGAAGCTCTTCCTCCAACTTGAGCCTGAGCCTCTGAATTTCAACCTGACCCTGATCCACAGGCAAATATATTCTGTCCTTTAAAAGAAAAGGTAATTCTTTTTTTTATACTCTAAGAACACAAAGGTCCACGCACTCCATTCCTGCCACCGCACCAATCAGACTTCAACAGCCTTTCCCTAAATATGACCTTCAGATTTATCACGCTGTCCCTCCTATTACAGTTGCCTATTATGGACTGACGGTGTCCCGCAAATTCCCGTGTTGAAGCTCAACACCCCTTGTGACAGCAGGGCCTCGAAAGAGGTGATTAAGGTTAAATGAGGTCACAGGGTGGGCCTGGTCCAGCAGGACTGGGGTCCTTCTAAGAAGAGGAAGGGACACCAGTGTTCTCTGTCAGGTGAGGATGCGTGGAGAAGGCAGCAGGCTCCAGGCTCCAAGCTGTCAGCACAGAGCCCAATGCGAGGCTTGAACTCACGAACCATGAGATCATGACCTGAGCTGAAATCAAGAGTCAGATGCTTCACATTAAATCAGACTCATTATTTTTTAGCCTTAAGAGCCAAGGGAATTTGCCTACTCGGATTTGGACTTGCTGGGGATCCATCACCCTTCGTTGTTTCCTATTTCTCCCTTCTGGAGTGGGGCTGTCTATCCCATCCCTGTTCCACCACTGTGGTTGGGAAGCATGTAACTTTGGTTTCACAACCTCACGGTGGGAGAGAAATTTGGCCCCGGGAGGAACCCTACCTCAAGTCTTACCCATATCTGATTTAGATGATATCTAGATGAGAAAGAATGCTGGAATGAGTAACGATCTCTGGGGCTGTAGGGATGGGGTGAATGTATTTTCAATGCAAGAAAGATGAATTGGGGAACCAAAGGAGAGAATGTTATGGACTGAAGTATATCCCCTAAAACTCTCATGTGGAAGCCCTAATGCCTATTGTCACTGTATCTGAAGACAGGGCTTTTAAAGAGATAACAGGGTGGGACTAAAATCCAATAGGACTACTGTCCTTTGAGAAGGAGACCAGAGAATACTGCTTTCCTGCCCTCTCCCCACACAGGAGACCATGTGAGGACACAGCAAGAAGGCAGTCAGTCACAAGTCAAGCAGAGAGGCTTCGCCAGAACCGAACCCTGACAGCACTTGATCTCAGACGTCCTGCTTCCAGAACTGAGAGTCTGTTGTTTAAGCCACTCAGTCTGCAGTGTTCTGACAGCTTGAGTGACTCACACCCTGCCTTTCAATTTCCCCTACCTTTTCCCTCCACTTCTTCCAGCTGACCTTCTCTCTCCTGCCCCCCATCCAGTCCCAGACCCCAGGGGCTCTCACCTTCATTCCAACTCACACGCCAACCGCGGCAGAGCTGCGTGAGCTCACCAGGAGAGAGTGAGACACCTAGCTCCAGCCACCTGCCATCCTCGGCGGTTCAATCCCAGCACGTAAGTACACAGCCCCAGAATCCTTAATCACTCCCGTGGGAAACCCCTTTACCAACAGGAGTACTGTTTATACACAGTGCCTTCTGCCTTCAGTCCTCCAAACTCCACTCACCCCCAAAGCTACTCAGGTCAGCACCTTTCCCTCACCCCCTTCCCTGAGGTTGTTCCGTCCATGGGTAATACAAGTTAGGGCCTTGTTCAAGTCTGCATTCCATCCTGGGATCCCTCATTCTCCAGATGACTTTTTTTTTAATTTACATACAAATAATTTTGATGTTTTAAAATTTACATGATGAAGGTGTCTGAGTGGTTCAGTGAGTTGAGAACCTGACTCTTGATTTCAGCTCAAGTCATGATCCCAGGGTCGTGGGATCAAGCCCTGCGTCAGGCTCCACGCTGATTGTGGAGCCTGCTTAAGATTCTCTCTCTCCCCTCTGCCCCTCTTCCCACTTGCGCACTCTCTCCCTAATAACATAACACAAAATTTACACGATCACACAGGGCAGTTTCACTGCCCTAAAAGATCCCTGCTTCACCAACTCTCCTCCACCAACTTCTGGCATCCACTCATCTGTTTACAATCTGCACAGTTTTACCTTTTCCAGAATGCTACACAAACAAAACCACACAATGTGCAGCCTGTCAGACTGGCTTCTTTTAACTCAATAATAGACATTTAAGGTCCCTCCATGTCTCTGTAGGTCCTGAATGCTCATTCCTTTGTATTTCTGAATTTGAGCTGCTGATAGGAATGCAAAATGGCAGGACCACTCTCTGGAAGACAATTTTTGGCAGATTTTTAAAAGGTTAAATTGAGGTGCCCGGGTGGCTCAGTCAGTTGAGTGTCTGACTCTTGGTTTCAGCTCAGGTCATGATCTCAAGTTTGTGAGATTGAGCCCCATGTCAGGCTCTGTGCTGACAACCCAGAGCCTGCTTGGTATTCTCTCTCCCCTCCACTCCCCAACCCCACCTCCACTTGCATGCATGCACACACTCTCTCAAAATAAATAAAATTCAGAAAAAAAAAAAAAAGGCAAATACTTGCCTACCACAGGGTCCAACCATACCACTCCTAGATAGGAATGAGGTGGTAGGGAAGAGGAAGTAATGAACTTGAATATGGCTCTGATTTTTAGAATCTTAGTAATGCTTCCCTTACTCAAAAAAAAAAAAAAAATTAAATTAAATCAACCTGGACGTAAGAAGAACCAAAATAGAAGACAAACAATAAAACAAAACCATGTTATAAGTGAATAACTATAATGAAAAAATTTTTAAAAATATATTTAAAAAATTAACTTATATAACTTTGGAATGCTAAACAACAAACTTTGGGATAATAAAGACAAAAGCATTAGCACTGAACAACAAGGGTTTGTTTAAACTGCACAGGTCCATGTACCCACAGACTTTTTTCAATAAACACAGGGTGGGCGGCACTGTAAATGTGTCTTCTCTTCCTTGTGACTTTAACATTTTTTTCCCAAGCTGACTTTATTATAAGAATACTATATGATACAGAAAATACACAAAATATTTGTTGACTGTTTTATTATGTCATCATTAAGGCTTCCAGTCCACACTAGGCTATTAGTAGTCACGTTTTGGGAAGTCAAAAGTTATAGGCCGATTTTCATCTGTGTGAGGGGTCAGTGCCCCTAACCCCCATGTTGCTAAAGGGTCAACTATATATTCAAATATCCCACTCTAGTTAGTAAATCTGTTTTCACAGTAGTGAGGATTAGCAATCCTCAAACTAATGTGCATATATTTAAAGACTGAGGAAGTAAGTAAATATATTGTAGCTAAGATACTTTCACTATTGGTAAAAGAAATCAAGATTAAGAAGAGGGAAAAAGCTAGAATGAACCCTGTGACGTTGGTTAGGAATTGAAAATACTAAAGTAAATTCATGATTTTTATTATACATACAGATTGACAAAGAAATAAATATAGAAGTGTACATACAGGTATTTATCACCTAGCTCTGTTGAAATAGCCCAGAAGCCAAAGACACCCCAACAGCAATAAGCACAACTATCACCCAGATGTTGGTTTCTAAACATCATTCTCCACTAAAAGAAACCAGAGCTCCTTGAAGAAATATCTGATTACAGGACTGCTGACAGGGAAAGGATAAAAAACCCTGGAAAATCTTGGTGCCAGAATGTAAGGAATTAAGGTGCCAGAAACAATGAGGACATGGTAGAAGGACAGGTACCAATTCAAAGGCACTCCCAATGGCCAATCTATGTATTTCAGCAACAAAATAAACGCTGACATGGTTGATATGATAGATTAAAACCCGAAGAATAAAAATCCCTGGGCACCTGGCTCAGTCAGTAGAGCATGCAACTCTTGATCTTGGGGTCATGAGTTCGAGCCCTATGTTGGATGTAGAGTTACTTAAAAAAGAAAAAAAGAAAAAGAAAAATCCCTATGTCCATACTGATATAGCGAATAAATAAATACACACTGGAGGGAAGTGACAGTTCCTCCTTGCAGCAGAATGTCAATTAATACATAGAGATAGAACGATGGAAACAAAGTCATCATGTGGCCCAACACCACTACAATAAGTGCTGCAAGCAAGAATCACCTATGGGAGCTAAAATTAGTGGAGCAAAGCATGATGAGAAAAGGGGGTTTGCGGGGTCTCTAAGTATCTCACACAATATACTTACGAACTCCAAAGTTAAAAACAGTATTTTTCTATCAAGAGAAACCTGGCAGGTCTCACCTTAACTAAGTGATCAAAATTGGCATTACCTGTAGGGAGACACGTCAAATACCAATACCAAGTACACTGAGCAGGGAATATCACCACTTCTACAATGTTCTGGCCAAAATTCACAACATGATTTTAATCAAGAGGAAACATCAAACAAACCCAAACTGACAGGCATTCTACCAAACGACTAGCTAGGACTCTTCAAAGACGTCCAACTTATAAAAGACTGGACCACACTAAAGCAGCATGGGCAGTGAGATGCAACACAGAATCCTGGACCAGAGAAAGGGCATTAGTGGGACAGTGGGGGAGATCTGAATGAGCTTTATTAATTAGCTCATAGCATTGTTCCAGTGTTAATAGGAACTAATTGTAATAATCATCTTGAAAATACCAGATGTTGACATTCATTTCAAGAAGCTAGGTGAAGGGTATCTACAAACTCTAGGCTAATCTTTGCAAAGTTTTTTGTAAGTTGGAGATTATTTCAAAATGAAAAGCTAAAATACATAAAACATTTAATATAAGATAAAAAGACTTCCTGGCGCCTGGGTGCTCAGCCAGTTGAGCGTCTCTTGATTTCAGCTCAGGTCATGATCTCACGACCATGGGATCGAACCCCAAATCGGGCTCCACGCTGAGGATGGAGACTGCTTAGGATTCTCTCTCTCTGCTTCTGTCCCTCTCCCCTGCTTGCATGGATAAAAAAGTGTATTTAAAAAGTTTTTTTAAATGTGTATTTACTCAGCGACAGAGAGAGCACCCATGTTCATGGGGGTGGGGGCAGAGAGAGAATCCCAAGCAGGCTCCTCACTCAGCGCACAGCCCAACATGGAGCCCCATCTCACAACCATGAGATCATGACCTGAGCCAAAATCAAGAGTTGGACGCTCAACCGACTGAGCCACCAAGGTGTGCCCCCTGCCAAAAAAATGTTTACTATAAAAAGACTCCTCTGACTTGCAAGTAAGAATAAAATTAATAGCTGTTAACTATAAATTACAAGCTTTTCTCCTGAAGGAGCCTAGGAGAAAACACACAGAGAAAAGCACTGGGAGTCAACTCTCAGTCCTCCCAATGTGGCTTTTACTCACGCAGCTGTGATGGAGACAGGGCTGCTGAGAGCTGCCGCCCAGTCCTGAGACCACCACAGAGGATGGCGGTGAACTTCAGGCCCACACTGGCGGAGGCATGAGCTGGGCTCAGGCTGGCCCAAAGGCTGGGCTCCCAGAGTGCTGGCCTGCTGCTCCCCAGACGAGGGAGTACAATAGCTACGTCTTTCAAATTCTCAAAAGAAGAGTTCCAGATGTGTCGGTAGAATATCAGAGACTTTACAGGCTGGAATTCCACTTTTCCAACAAAGCAGGCGAGACACGCTGTGAGTTTTCGTCAGATGCTGCCCTCAGCCACCAGTATGCCAGCTCATTCTAGCAAACACCCAAACCTACACCTGCTCTGTTGCACACAAAATCACAATTCAAAGCCCCTCAATGATAATGCACACAAAAAGTCGCAAGAAGAGCCCAACTACAGGTGATCAGGGGGCCACACGGGCCCAGCATTCTCAGCGTGCACATCCACTAGTGGGCCACACGCACCCCTGTAGTTCACAGGGCCTCAAGCAGAGGACGGTGGTGCCTCCTCCAGCAAGATGCCCTTTCTGCACCACCTTCACCCATTCCCTCTTCATCCCAAGTTCGGAAAGGAAACGAAAAAAAGCAATAAGTAGATGAAGGAATATTATGGTTTAAGTGTGCAAAGAAATCCCTGTCAAAAAGGCTGATACATAGAGCCACACCAGAGGAACTCACACTTCTAAGACTTCCATTACCAAAGCAAGAACCTATACTGACCCATGCCTTCAAACAATCCCTAATCATAAAACATAAAACATTTACTAGGAGTAAAAACACAAAAATATATTCCCCTTGTGTAAAAGGGAAACTCTCTTTCCCCACTTTTGATAGGCAAAAACAGACCAAAGTCATGCCGAACAACTAGAAGCTAAGCAAGATGTTAATGCACAGTGCTGAGTAAACCTACCTGAGCTGCTCCTGCCCCATCAGGGGTGTCGCTGCACGATGTGTTTTGCAAACGTCCCCTCTTCCCAGGAGTCCACCATCTTCGGTGGCTACCGGGCTCTCCTCCTGGACAGGCGCATCGACAGCCGGGCCCTTCCTCTTCGCCGTCTTTTTCTTCGGATGCGCACAGTCACCTTTTGTTTTTCTCTGTCGGAAGTGAGCAAGCTGCGCAAAAACGTAGAAAAGTAGTAAAGACAAAGGTAACCAAGAAAAAAGTAACAGAACCACAAAGCCAATGAGCTGGTGGGGAACATGAGGCTCTGGGGCTGGCTCAGTGTGCTCAGCCAAACCTGGCCAGACCCACGTCAACCAACAGATCCCTGTCCCACAAACTCTGCCTTCATTAATATCTGCGATGCTAGCATTTAAGTTCAGAATTCTTTTCAGAGTCTAATAATGAGGACTGTTAATTATGCCTATATACAGACAGAAAAAAGCAATACAGCCAACTGGCAGAATAGCTTTCCTAGCCCCTGGAAGTTTACAGAGAAATAGGATTCAAAAAAACAACACATCTATTTAAAAGACTGATAGCTTAATCAAGGCATGCTTAAGGTTTAAAACTACACAAACGCTAAATCTCTTTTTGCCCCCATTTTCCCCCAATCGAGAAAATATATAGCCTGGCCAAAACTTCCTAGCCACAGATTCTGAGACAAGGTACAGAAATAGCAAAAAATTAATTAAGCCAGGTCAATCTAAGATCCTCCTTTATGGAATCAGATGTTCTATTTTTCACGACACAGCTCACCAATGCACCAGGGACCTCCACAGAATGTCACCCATCAGAAGGCACAACCTAGCTGTTCAGTCCCTCAAACTGAAGGGTTTCAGACTCTGTTCACACGTCTCCCACTAACACCTTATTCAAAGGTATGAGACCTAACATCACTCTTTCATATGGGGGCATCGGCTCCTTCAAATGACAACTGTGCTCATAAAAGCAAATGCATTTAACAAACATTTGCATAAGTGTAACAGAAAAGCACACTTTCACAGACGCAGAAAAATTACATAAGGTCCCTTATGTGAGAAAAACCTTGTCTCCAGGACAGTCAGCCTTCCAAACCAGCCCCATGTTCATCATTTTATGCCTTGCTCCATCAACTCTGACTGTCCTCAGGTTCCCTCCTGCATCACCATCCTTGACTCTAGCCTGGGGTCTCCCAACAAGAGGTGCCCATTTCCTCCTGCAACGAGGTGATCCTTCCTCATCACCCTCAACACTCCTTCAAACACATTTATGCATGCTTACAAACCATGACTAGCACCGGGAAAACGCACATCAAATATTAAACTCTGCCTCATTTTCATCTCCTGGCTCACGTACATGCCTGGGCGCCAGCACATCCCTCTTCAAACACCACTCACAAGTTCCTCTCCCAAGAAGCCTGAATGAGGCCACTCTGTCCTCTGCCTGTCACCTTGCCATTAGGTGCTGCTACCCCATCACTGTCTCACATCAGTCACTATGTGTTCTGAATGGCCTCTTTAATGCAGCGGCCCTGTGGTTTCCTCAAAAGAAGAAACTAACACTAAATATTTCCTACTAGCTGGTCCATATGAAATTCCCAATGTCTGGCCACATCTGGCCCCAAACACAACAACTTACCATGGCTCCACCTACGGATCAGGTAACAGTGCACAGACTCTCATTCATCCCTTGACAGAGTGGGTAGGTAACCTCCTCCACAGCTGGGGAAGGGCAGGGAGTCACAGCCAGTGTCTGCGTGCTTCACTCTGCCTCTACAGCCAGGGTCTTTTCAGCTTACAGTTTAATCCCCACAATATACCCCCCAAAACAGCGAGTACCAGTTTTATGTGAAAACTGGGGCAGAAACAAGGCGATAAAAAGCATCCCTGGAGACAAGTGACTCTAGGACCAGAGTGAGCTCCCCAGGGCATCCACAACCTAGGAATGCAATACATCCCAGGATATTCTGTCCAGGTGTCTGGAGATTACCTAGGAAGCCCAGCATGAGGGACTGGCTCCAGCAGAGCCCCTCAACCCTCACCTGCTCAAAACGTCCACTTGGGCCCCAAACAGCAACTGGGCCAGAACAAGCATTTCTGGACCCCCAGGGAATATTAGACAGGTCGGCAAAAGATAATTCTGCAATATAAACATGTGTTCCTAGACTGCCACTCGAAGACTTTTCTTTTGAAGATTAAAAAAAAAAGGTGCATAATTCCCAGTAAAACGAAAATCTGCAAGTAGTTTTAAACAGATGGAGGTGAATGAGCCCTAGGGAGAGCGTCTATGACGCCCACGAATGCAGGTGAGTCACAGGCCCTCTTAGTCCTCCAAGAACCCTGAGCTCTGGTGAGGTGGAGCCGCGGCAGGTGCAGGTGTGCACAGGTGAGCGGATGTACAGGTGAGCGGATGTACAGGTGCGCGACGTGCTGGCTGTCCATGACAACGAGGACGCGCGGTGCGGGGGCACTGCCGCCCCCCTCATTACCAGCCCGTCCTTCACGTTCTACTGGGATCGGAATGTTGGCGGGCGGTCAGGGACCGCGCGTTCCTAGGCCACCAGCATCCACCGGGGTGCCACGGACACTGGCCGAGACTCCACGGCGACTCGAAGGGCTGCAGCGCCAGCTCCTCCGGAAAGGCGGGAGGGCGCGGCCAGGCCCCCCCTAGCTCGCGGACGCAGCCCCGCGATTCCCGGCATGCCCCGCGCCCGGACCCCGCGCACGCCCCCGTCCACCCCGCAAGTCCCCAGCCGGTGATTGGCTGCGACCTCGACAGGGGCGGGGCCGGGCAGAGGGCGGCGGATTCAATATGGCGGCGGCCAGGAGGCGACTTCTAGTCGAGCCCGCGGGAAGGGCAAGACTTTGGCGGTGTTCCCCCGCCTGACCGCAACCGCTCCTAGTAGGAAACAACAGCGGTCATCGGAACCTTCCCCGAGAAACCCGAGCTGGGACAGCGGGAGGAGGAAGAGGCGCTACCGTTTACCTTCGCTCTCCCGGCCTCCACCTTTCTTCGCCGCTGCTCTTGCTCATCTTCATCCATCTCCCTCCCGGGGGCTCCTCGCGGAGCCCAAGAGGTGACGGGGTCAACACGCCGCCGCCTTCACTCTATTTACACTCCCTCCCCCTTGTCTGGGCTGCCCTCCCCCCGCAGCAACTGTCACGCAGACGTGGGTCTGGCGCCGCCCCCGAGTGTGCGCCGTCTGCCCCGCTGCCAATCCGAGGGCTGCTTTCTTGCCCTCGCGCACGCGCAATCAGAGCCTTGCGGCCCGGACGGAGCTCCGCCCATGTCGACCTCTGGCCTCCCACTGGCGCGTTGTCAATAGCACCTCCCAGCAGGACCAATGGCGGAGCGTAGAGGCCTCGGAACGCTCTGTGGTTGGTCGGTTTTAAAGGGGTCTAGCTGTCCAATGGGTGGGCGGCGAGCGCAGGCGCGGGGACCAGTTGGGGCGCGCGCACCTGTAGTACACGCGGCTGCACTAGCGTCTCGAAAGGCCTCTAGGCGAGTGTGGCTGTCAGCCTTTGTCCTTGGTCGTGTTAGTGGGGCGTTAGACTTGGCCGTTAGGAAGTTTAGGCCGGCCCCACAGTCCCTTCTTTGAGGGGGCTGAGAGGCCGCCCACAGGCGTGTCCCCCGGGAGCTACTCGGTGAGCGCCAGGGAGTCCGGGAGGCCGCGACCTCGCGGGCTGAACGGCTGGTCTCGGGGCTGCGGTTGGCGTCACACGTCTCGTCCGCACTGCCCGTCCTAGAGCCCCCTCACTTTCAGCCAGGTCCTCGGTCCTCAGTGGTGGGAGCCCGGGTCACCTTGCCCTTCGCCTCCCGGGACGCTGTTTCTGTTCGTTTCTCAGTCGCAGACCGCCAGCCAGACCACTTGGATTTCATTGCTCTGCGTCCCTCCCGCGTCGTATGACTTCACTTCTCTCTGTTGCCTGTTGGTGCCTGGGAATCCGGGCCACGGCGTCCAGCGTTGCAGGGACAGAAGGCACTGGGAGTGGTGCCACTTCCGGACCTGTATTTTTCTCACTGGGGACACAGTACCGTATCGAGGGCTCTGATTTAATGCGTCTACCGCCAGCTTGCAGCTTCTGGGTAGTGCAGCATAGGATTTGACCAGTGGGACAAATCTGGCACCTCTGCCACGAAGCAGCCCCCTGGATCAGAGTATTAGGAGGGACCCTGTGCTGGAGAGAGGGACAGGCTGAGATCCTGAAGCGCAGGAAAGGCTAACTTATACATGTTTATTCCTGTTAGGACAGTCTCTGGAACCCCAGCATAGAAGGGGCTCCCTAGGGCCAACTTGCCAAGTGGTCTTTAGTCACCTTGAGAAAATTTTGGTGAAGATGTGATTTTAAGTGATACTGTAATTGTACCCAGTTCCAGATCACCAGAAAAAGAGCTGGTTCAGTGAAAATCAAAAACAGTCAAGTGGAAAATGATTAAGGCTTGGAAGCGTGTGGGTAAATCATTTCAAGTGTATTGTAAACAGTCATTAAAAAGGAATCTTGTACTTCCTGCTCAATTTTGCTGTGAACCTAAAACTGCTCTAAAAAATAAAGTCTGAAAAATAAGTAAAAATAAATAAAAAATAAAGTCTGTTAAAAATTTAAAAGAAAAAAAGGAGTATAACTTTGGTTATGAATTCATGGTCTGTGGGAATCCAAAGTCTCATGAGATCATTGTTCCTTAGCTTCAAACTTCACTTGAACCTGTTTGTCCAGTTAAGGAAACAATGCAAGGTTTTTGTTCCCAGCCCACAATTTAACAATCAAATGCTGTTGGTGTAATCAAGCTCACTGGAAGCTGATAAACTAGTTGACGATAATCCAAAGCATCTCCCTGCACCCTGTAGCATAACTGCACCAAGCGGTGATCCTGTTTGCCTAAAGGGGCTTGACATCCCCGGTCTCACTTTAACCTTTTCTTATCACTGTTGGAATATCCCATTTACAGTTAAAAGGAAGATGAAAGCATAATGCCCCCCTCTCCCACCGCTTTGAGTCTGTAAATAGAACAGCAGCACCACGTTTCGGTGGCAGGATTAGGAAACTGTAGAACTCAGGCAGATGACAAGGACAAGATGGGAGTCCCAAATGCCTCTGCTACAGATGTGAGCCGTTGGGGAGTCAGGTAGGATGACACTACTTCAAGTGACCTGCCACTAGAGAGAGAGTGGCACAAAAAGCAAGATTGGGGTGGATGGCCTTGTTGTGGGCGATGTTGCAGTAGACCTGTAGATTTCTGGGTTCCTTCTGTTCCGCTCACCTGTTCCCACACCTTTACTTGGACGGGGTTTGTGTGCCGGCTGTGCGCTCCCTGCTTGCTGTCTTCTCTGACTGAATCAGGGTAGCAGTAATGCCCTTCATCAAGACGCGGTAATGACAATCTTGCTGACAAACTCATCTTTCACCCTCAGTGAGAATGTGTGATTATAAGCAACCACAACTTAGACAAATCTCCCTCAGAGAGTGCTGAAAGCTCAACCACCAAAAAGCATTTCTCCTCCTGAGTCACACCACAGCCCTTCAGTAAGTGGAGCTTCCATTCTTAGCTTGTAGAATTAGGTGGTGTGAGCAAAAATGAGTGGGAGTGAGTGGGCTCATGAGACCAGGGGTCAAGCAGGCAACACCAGCCAAACACAGGGTCAGACTTTCCTAGAGCAATTACAACCCCAGATCTACGCCTGGATCTCTCAACCTTTACATGTTGCAATGGATTTAAAACTCAATGGGGCACTTGTCCACAGTTTTCCCACACTGGTTTGGTCATTGGTTTTCAATCTATGTTCCCTAGAACCCCAGGATCATTTCCATGGTCATTCTACACTATATTAATGCTGGACCTGAGTCTCAATTTATTTTTGACAATTAAAAAGCTGTGCATATAAATTATGTAGATACTCACCCCCAAGGAGGGAAACAACCCTCACTCCTTAAGTGTGAACTGTGCATGTGACTTCCTCCCACAGAGGACAGTGTGGGAAGGTAGAGAAAAATAGTAACTGGGGAGTGGAGAAACCTAACAAACATACCTCTGCCAGGTGATCAAGGTCAAAATCAACAGTGATAAGTCAAGGTGACCACAGGCACCCTGGATGTGACGTGATGATGGCACTTTATCTCTGTGGTCTTCCTCCCATCAACCCAAACCCCAGTCCAATCATGAGAAAACATACAAACCCCACGAGTACAGGACACCCTACAAAATGCCTTGACAAGTGCTCCTCAAAACTGTCAAGGTCATCAAAAGCAAGAGGAGTCTAAGGGGACATGCTGACAAATGTCATATGCTGTCTTGAAATAGAGAAGGGATGTCAGGCAGCAAAAAAAAAAAAAAAAAAAAAAAACGGAAATCAAAGGAAGTATGGACCATAGTTAATGTATCGGTCTAGGTTCATTGATTGTAGTAAAGGGTAACAAACCAATATAAATAAAGTAACCTTTGTCATAAAGGGTAACAAACCAATATAAGATGTGAATAATAGGGGAAGCCATATGTGAGAATGCTATTTACCATCTTCTTGATTTTTCTGTAAATCTAAATTTTAAATGACTTTAAATAAGTAACTTTAGTTTTTTAAAAACAATTTAAGGGACTTTCAGCCAGATCTTTGCCATCTGATACAAGCTGCATTGAGGAGGGGGGCTGTAAGTGTGCCGATACTCCACTCTCACCCCAGCCCCAGATCGCCGTCACGGGCTCCAATAGCAAATCTGTTATGTCCACTTCATTAGCCGGGTGGATTAATTTGCAAATCTGAGATGTAAAGCCCATACAAATGAAGGGCCGCTCGTATCAGTTTTGTGCCCTGCCTTCTGTGTGAAGGATCATTTATAAAAGGCTTCCCTTATTGGATGCAATCCCGCCCCACCCTCAGCCCTCCAGACATGCACTCCAGCCACCAACTCCTGACCTGACCAGGGGTCTTGTCCCTAGGTGTTCCCACCCCTCTCTGGGCTGGGGTCCCCACAGAGCAGCCCCAATGCTGGAATCACACCCCCGCCTGGAGCAGTGGTAGCGCCGCGTGACCCTGTGTCCTCCCAGGTGGTGGCTAGGTGTCTGTGGGGTGGACCCACCGAGAACCCCCACCAGGGAAGCCCCCTAGGCATGTCATTGGCCAGCTCCCTTGTGCCCCTTCTGCCCCTTCTGCCCCTCAGAATTTCCTAAAATCTGCAGGGAGGTGGTGCCCCCACCTGGTCCAGGCTTTACTCCCATCTGGCTCTGAGGGTCCCTAGAAGGGGTTGGGGGCTCGCCAGCCTCCAGGAGGCTGCAACGGATGAGGGGTTGGTAGGCCCCTGTGGCGCATGGGGAAGGATGCAGCTGTCCCCTACCCTATACTCTTCTGGGCTCAGTTCTGGGGTGGGGGCAGTGCATGGGGGGGTGTGGATCAGGACTGTCCTCCCCCCAGAACTTCACTCTGTCCTCTGGCCTTAGCCACTGCTCGTTGCCTTCCCAATAAGCCCTACCTGGCTACACCTGGAGATTAGCAGTGTTTATAGGTAACCGCTGCGTGGGGCCTCCGTGGGGCTTGGGAAGGACTCTCAGTGGAAACCCAGCAACCTGGGGCCTTCCTGTGTCTACACTGCCTAGCAACTGCCAAGGCAATGCCGGTGTTGGCTCCCGACGCTGTAGTCCAGGGGAATGGGGCCACCCTCTCACATGCTCCAGCAGAGGCCAGTCTCCAGGAGGTAAACCGAGCCCAGCTCAGGAATCCTTCAAAGACACCAGGGTTGGGGCTGCTTCTGTCCAGTTGAGCAGTTCTTTCTTCTAGATACCCTGAAAACCAGGGAGGGAGGTGGGCCTGGTGGCGTCCCTCCTCTTACAGTCCAAGAATGCTGGACTCCTCAGTGGCAGATGCAATGACCCGACTGACCCTAAAACTCTTAGAGAAGGTAAGACGGGGGAGGGGGGTAATTGTGTTTTAACAACTTGTCAAAGAAGCACAGGTACACAAGGTAAGTTATACCTGTGAGTATACTCCTTCCAAAGCAAAATGCTTTGCAATGGTTTTCAGCCTCATGATGAAGGACTATGGTTTCTTGGGTATTTTTCTCTGCATTTATGCAGAATCAACTATGTTCTTCTGGCACTTTCTCAGCCAGGAGGTTGTTTGCACCCCCAGGCCAGAACATTTCCAGGGACCCACAGAACTCCCCTGCAGAGCCTCCCAGCTTTAGTGTTTGAGAGAAGCCAAGCCCTGACCGGTGCAGGATCCGAAGCCTCATAGGCTGGCCCTGGGACCCATCCTGAGCCCCTATCCTCCCCTGCAGGTTCTGTTGGTCCCTGGCCAGCCTGCCCTCACAGGCACCCAGCTCAGTGCCCTTCCTTCCATGGGACCCATGGGCCAACTTGGAGGGGCTGACAGGAGTCACCCCAACATGGGCCCAGACTGTGCTGCTCAGCCCAGGGCTCGGGTGATCAGAGGTGGTCAGGGACACGGAGCTGGCCTAGGTCAAGCTCTTCAGAAAGCTGCTGGAAAGGGACCATACAGGGGTGCCTGGGCGGCTCAGTCGGTTAAGCACCCGACTCTTTTTTTTTTTTTTTTTTTAATTTTTTTTTCAACGTTTATTTATTTTTGGGACAGAGAGAGACAGAGCATGAACGGGGGAGGGGCAGAGAGAGAGGGAGACACAGAATCGGAAACAGGCTCCAGGCTCTGAGCCATCAGCCCAGAGCCCGACGCAGGGCTCGAACTCCCGGACCGCGAGATCGTGACCTGGGTGAAGTCGGACGCTTAACCGACTGCGCCACCCAGGCGCCCCAGCACCCGACTCTTGATGTTGGCTCAGGTCGTGATCTCATGATTTGAGATCGAGCCCCGCATCAGGCTCTGCTCTGACAGCATGAAGCCTGTTTGGGATTCTCTCTCGTCCACTCTCTCTCTGACCCACCCCCCCCCTAAAAAAATAAACAAACTTTAAAGAGGAGGGGGCCTATATATCAGAGCACCTGCCCTTAGATTTCAAGGTGGAACGTGTGTGTGCTGGACAGAAAGCGTAGCCTGCACAGTCCCTGCGACAGTAAAGGTGACCCTTGCCACCTGCCCTGCACCTCTGTCGCTCAGCATGTCTTGTCCCCAGTCACCTCCATGTGGGACACTGGGCCCTTTGGACCCTCGGGGGGAGGTCATTCCGGGAGCATAGGGGCAGGTGCCCCTCATGCAGCGCAGACCCTGTCCACTCACACACTTTCCGTCCTGATCTTTTCGGCACAGAAACTGGAGCAAGAGCGTGAGAATGTGGAAGGGGATTCTGAGGACCCTCACTTGTGCAGGTAAGAGCCCCGGGCTGCTTGGAGCCCACACGGGCAGGCACGAGACCTCCCCCCCAGGTCCTTCCCTCCTCCTGACAACAGCAAGCACTGTCCTTACACTTTTCCCTCATACTCAGAATTGAAAGGCTTTCATTTTTCATCTTTAACACACACACACACACACACCACACACACACACACACCCCCCACCCAGGTGCTCTGCTGAGCACACCCCTCATTAGCTTATCACACCCTCACACAACCCCAAGAGGGAATACATTCATTCATTCCCATTTTGCAGATAAGGAAATAGAGGCCCAGAGAGGATCTGATAATCTGCCCCAGGTTGCCCTGCTCAGAAGTGGCCCACATGTGGATCAGACCAATGTTGCTCTGAGCTCGTTCTAGGCTGGGTGGTTTGCAGGGCTCAGCCTGTCCGTCAAGTCATCACACCTTCAAATGCCCAGACCAGACACCCCTGTGTATCTGCCACACTGGCCTATAGTCAGACGGTGAGGCCACAGGAACCAGGGAGGGGACCACTCTGCCTGGTGCCGGTGTCCAGGTTCAGGAACATCTGGGTGAGGTGCTAGGGAGCCCCTACAAAAACATCGTCTACTCTTCATCATGTGGATGTGTCCCTCTGGTGGTGGGGCTCTAGGCAACTTCCAAGGGCAGCAGGCAGAGCCCAGGACTCAAATTCCAGACAGGAATTTCCAAACCAGGTCACTGACCAACGAACCCTGGAATGGGCCAGGGCAGTGGGGACTCCCGGGGGAACCCCCATCCCTCAGAGGACACACTGCTATAGGCATCCTCTGCACTGGGGGTTAGTGTGGGGGTGGAGAATAGGTCTGCTGTGCCAGAGGAAGGATGGCCAGAGCCAGCCTGGGATCCACCAGACCTCGTTCAGAATGCCCTCTTGAGGGGGGACCCCTCCCTCAGGATGCTGCAGATGGACATTACTGAGGCTTGGTGGACCACACCAGCCTCCAGGCTGCTTGGGGCCCCCAGGGGGTTCCGGGTGGCAGGAGGCCAGGCTCATGGCCCAATTGCGCTCACTACCAGGACCAGTGAGGCCTCCCCCCTCTCCCCGGTGTCCAGCAGAGCCTCTGTGACAGGGGCAACGCAGTGCTCGGGCCCCCGAGTGGAAACCTGCACGAGAGGACTTGTAGCTCATTTCCAGAAATAAGATGATCATTCCCTGCAGGAAATGAGGACAGGCCGGATGCAGCTGTACTGAGTGCTCTGAGGAGGAGGAAAGACCTTCTGCAGAGACTCTGGGTAGGCCGGTTGTCCTGTGCCGCGTGGAGCTCTGGGGCTGAAGCTGGGGGCTACCGGGCCCAGGCCAGAGGCACAGGGAGGGCTTCCTGGAGGAAATGCTGGTTCCCTGAGGTCTGTTGACTTGTGGGTGGGTGACTGACGGATCCTGAGGCGGCCAGAAGACTGCGCACCTAATCACAGAAGAGAAAGCAAGATATGCACACGCCGTGTTCTCTAGTCGGGAGTGTTAGCTGAAAAACCCTGCTTTGGTTGCACGTATCCACGGTGGAAGTGCTGTGCCAAGGACCAGTTCCTACAGGAGGTGGGATTTTAGGACGGCCAAGGGCCCCTCCAGACTAAATGCACCAGCAATAGGGAATGACCGTGGGAAGTGGCAAATGGCATCCACACTGACGGTTATGATGAATACTGCTTGTGGTGACGCTGGAAAGAGAGAACATACTCCGTGACTGGGAGAAAAGCACAGCCGGACACTAGTTCATGTTTTTTCATAAAACATGGACGGACATGCCTGAGCTAAAAAGAAGCCTTATCCCCTCCCCACCCCGTGCAAAAAGGTTTGTTGTCATGTGTCCCCCACACGCAGAGCCCGGCTCCTGTCCCAGAGAGGCCGCGCTCTTCGTGGGCAGGTCAGCAGTGCCGGGCAGCCTTGAGGCCCGCCCCGCACGGAGGACCACACTTCTGTGCCTGGGCTCTGCTGTGCCAGGCGGGGTGGGGACGCCCCCTCCCCCGTCTCCCCCTTCCGTGTCCGCGTGTCTGCGGCACTCCCTCCCTGGGTGCAGCGGGCCCTGCGTTGGTTGTTGCAGGAAACAGCACCTCCTGGAGGGAGGTGTCCCAGCCCGAGCCCGGAGCGGGGTGAACAGAGGAGGAGCCTGGGGATCAGCACTGCCCCAGAGGTGGCCCAAGCGGGCATCCGCCCTGCTGTCTCCCCACCCCCGCCAGCCCTGGAGCCACCACACGTTTATCAAACACTCAGTAAGTCTTCGTGATGAACGGGGGGCGGAACCAACGTGGGGAGGATGCGGGGCCCACAGAGCCCAGCTCCTTCCTCGAGGCCCACCTTGGCGGCATTATGAACGGGCTCTGAAGAGGGTGGGTCAGCTAGGAGCCAAGACGTGGCTGCGTTTGTCCATGTCCAGGCACTGCACAGGACCTCCGTGCTCTCTGTGCAACCCTCACAGTCGCCCTGACAACTGGCTTTGGGGAAGGGGTGGTCTCATCCCCCTCATACAGATGAGAGGCTGGGGTCTCCATTCAGCTTCCTGACTGCCAGGTCCTAACCTGTGCACCAAGAACAGAAGTATTCCAGCATCAGGAGGGCCCTGAATTTGGGGAAGAAGCGTGTCCACGCTTCTCAAAATTTTCATAATGACCAGAGGAGCCTAAGACCCTAATTTCAAGGCAGAATTTTACTTTTTTATACATACATATTTAATTTTTTTAATATTTATTTTGAGAAAGAGAGACACAGAATGTGAGACAGAGGGAGACAGAGACAGAGAGGGAGACACAGATCCAAAGCAGGCTCCAGGCTCTGAGCTGTCAGCACAGAAACCGACATGGGGCTCAAACTCACGCACCGTCAGATCATGGCCTGAGCCAAGTCAGAAACTCAACCAACTGAGCACCCCAGGTGCCCCAATATATACATACATATTTTAAAGTTTATTTATTTTGAGAGAAAGTGCACACACAAGCGGGGGGAGGGGCAGCCAGCGAGGGAGAGAGAGAATCCCAAGCAGGATCCATGCTGTCGGCGCAGCGCAGAGCCTTAGGCAGGGCTCGAACCCAAGAACCATGAGATCATGAACTGAGCAGAGATCAAGAGTCACCCAGTGAGCCACCCAGACGCTCCAAGGGCAGAATTTAAAAAGGTTAAAGAGTGGTCCAATTTTGAGAACCTCATACCTTTTATTCGGCCTCTGGGTTGTAAGCTAAGGAAAGGAACTGACTTTTCTTCAGCAAAAGGGAATGTGTTGGAGGGCAGGTGAGTGCAGGGGAAGGACAGAAATCTGGGACATGACACATAAAAGCCTCAGGGAGAAGAGAATGCCGAGGAGGTGTGCAGGACCAAGTTGAGAAGGTTCTGGACCTGCTGACCAGGGAGACTATTGGTGCCAGCAGGCTGGGTCCATGACCTGGAGGGCATTTGTTCTTTGGAAGAAGACACTGGCAGCACATGGCTGAGGGAAGAAGAGAATGGGAAGGGGCAATTCAGATCAGGGAGAGACCTGTGCTAATGGAGGCCCTAGAGGCCCCTTCGCCCCTGGGCTGTCTGTGTCCAGGTTCCAGATATCCTAAGCCTGCGCCTTCAGGTCTCCCAGCAGCTAGAGCCTCCTTTTGGGAGTGGTGGGGTGGTAGGGGTGTAGGGGCAAGAGCCTCCCCCTACTCAAACCCACTTATACTTACTGCCTTTTCACCAGGGCCTGGTCCTGCTTGCATGTTTCAGTCTCAGCCCCAGGGACAAGCAGATGATGGGAGGGGCCTTTGGTTGTTACAGTGAATTTCCTTGAGGCTGGATTCAGAGACTCTGAGGTAGGATGTCCTCCAAGCCATGAAGGCGTAGTCCCATCAGACTATGCGGTGGATAGCAAAGCGTGGCTATGGGCCAAAGTTGGCTTGCCATCTGCTTTTGTACAACCTGTAAGCTAAGAATTGTCTTATGTTTTTAGATGTTTGGGGGGAAAATCAAAGAAGAATAATAGTTTGTAACACATGAAAATGATACGAAATGCAAATCTCAGTGCCCATATTGAAGTTTCATTGGTCCAGTCTTGCCTGTCTATGGCTGCCTCCAGGATACAATGGCAGAGTTGAGTGGTTTGCAACTGAGGCCATATGGCCCATAGAGTCAAAACTATTTAATTGTCTGGCCCTCCACAGAAAATGTTTGTCAGCCCCTGCTGTATCCATCATTTCTATGAACTGGGAAAGAAAGGACAAGGTCAGGGCCTTGTTCGTGCAGGAAAAGAGTAAAATAGAAAATAGAAGTCTTTGGTGCGTGATCAACACCTAGTGTGTGCTTGAAATTGTACATTTATTTTAACTCAAGAGATAAGCCAGGACTTATTTTATGACCTGTTCCGTGGCTGCCTCTATGAGGCAGGATTAATGAAACCAGACAGTCATTAGCTTAGCCTACTGAAGACAGGAAATGTGGGGAACATTAAAAACCATGTCATTGCTGAATAGATATTGAGTCCAGGTATCACATAGGACATGGCGTGTTATAAATATTTGTATCTAGCCCCAAATTCATATGTTGAAGTTCTAACTTCCAATGTGACCATATTGGAGATAGCGCCTGTGAAGAGGTATACAAGGTTAAATGAGGTAATAAATGTGAGATCCTAGTCCAATGGGGTGGTATCCCCAAAAAAGGAGGAAGGGATGGGGCGCCCGGGTGGCTCAGTCGGTTAAGTGGCCAGCTTTGGCTCAGGTCATGATCTCATGGCTCGTGAGACCATGTCTTAGTCTGCTAGGGCTGCCATAACAAAGTGCCACAACCAGGCAGCTGAAACAGCAGAAATTTATTTTCTCACGGTTTTGGAGTCTGGATGTCCAAGATCAAGGTGCCAGCCAATCAGGTTCCTGGAGAGAGTTCTCTTCCAGCTTGCAGACAGCTGCCATTTCATTGTTGTCACATGGCAGACAGAGAGTTCGCTAGCATTTCTTCCTCTTTAAAAAAAAAAAAGTTTAATGTTTATTTTTGAGAAAGGGTGAGCACAAGCCAGGCAGGGGCAGAGAGAGGGGGTGACAGAGGATCTGAAGCGGGCGGGCTCTGTGCTGACAGATGAGGAGCCGATGCGAGGCTCAAACTCATGAGCCATGAGATCATGACCTGAGCCAAAGCTGGCCACTTAACCGACTGAGCCACCCAGGCGCCCCATCCCTTCCTCCTTTTTTGGGGATACCAGCCCCATTGGACTAGGATCTCACATTTATTACTCATTTAACCTTGTATACCTCTTCACAGGCGCTATCTCCAAATATGGTCACATTGGAAGTTAGAACTTCAACATATGAATTTGGGGCTAGATACAAATATTTATAACACGCCATGTCCTATGTGATACCTGGACTCAAATATCTATTCAGCAATCTATTCAATGTGTTGGGTTAACCCGTGAAGTTCTCTTGGGGGTGCCTGGGTGGCTCAGTTGGTTGAGCATCCAACTCTTGATCTCAGCTCAGGTCTTGATCTCAGGGCTGTGAATTCAAGCGCCATGTTGGACTCCATGCTGTGTGTGAAGCCTACTTAAAAAGATAATAAAGTTCCTTTTGGATGGATGGATAAATGAATGGATGGGTGGGTGGGCAGATGGGTGGGTGATGGATGGGAGAGTAGAGAGACGGGTGGGTGGGGCAGGTGGATGGTAGGTAACTAGGTGGGTGGACTTGTGGGTGAATGGATGGGTGGGCAGGTGGATGGGTAGGTGATGGATAGGTAGAGATGGATGGTTAGGTGGGTGGGTGGATGCTGTAGAACTCTCTCCTAGGGCATGTTTAAGAAACTAATCATCTGGCTCTTTTTAGGTCCCCCAGCCTCCTGCCACCATTATTCAACAACTACCTCAGCAGCCACTCATCGCACAGATTCCCCCTCTCCAGGCCTTCCCCCACTCAAAGGTCAGGAAGTATTAAGGAAGGTAAGTGTTCCAGGAATGCAAACTGGTACAGCTTCTCTGGAAAACAGTATGGAGGTTTCTCAAAAAATTAAAAATAGAACAACCCTTATGACCCAGCAATTTCACTGTCAGGTATTATCCAAAGGATTCAAAATGCTGACTCAAAGGGGTACATTCACCCCAATGTTTTTAGCAGTATTATTGACAATAGCCAAATTATGGAAAGAGCCCAAATGTCCATTGATGGATGAATGGATAAAGAAGATGTGGTGGATAAAGAAGATGTGGTACACACACACACACACACACACACACACACACACACACACACACACGATGGAGTATTACTCGGTTATCAACAAGAATGAAATCATGCCACCTGCAATAACGTGCATGGAACTAGAGGGTATTATGCTAAGTGAAGTAAGTCAGTCAGAGAAAAACAAATATCATATGATTTCACTCATATGGAATTTAAGAAACAAAACAGATGATGTATGGGAAGGGAAGGAAAAATAAGATAAAAAGAGAGAGGGAGGCAAACCCTAAGAGACTCTTAATACAGAGAACAAACTGAGGGTTGCTGGAGGGGAAGTCGGGGGGATGGGCTAAATAGGTACAAGGGCATTAAGGAGGGCACTTGTTGGAATGAGGCACTGGTGTTACATGTAGGGGATGAATCACTGGATTCTACTCCTGAAATCGTACTACACTGTACTGCTGACTAACTTGAATGTAAACAAAATTAAAAACTTTTTGAAAAAGGAAGGTAAGTGTTCCTATCAATACTGTTATGGGTTTACAAAATTCTCTATCGAAACAAAAAATATTTTTGTAAACGGGATAGTCATTTAGGGTCAGCTTTTGGCTATTCAACTGAAGTTATATATTAGCAACATGAAAATAATTTTAACTTTAAGAAAGTTATCTCATATGATGGATATTGCCAATGGAAGAAAACAAGAACCAGGAACTGAGTGGAAGGGGCTCCAATCCAGCTCATCTGATTATTAGCTATATGAACACCTTGGCTAAATTGTTTCTCCTTTTAAATGAGTTTTAAATATTTGAGATTAAAACCACTTTATCGAGCTGACAAATTGCACACATTTAAAGTGTCCAGTCTGATGAGTGCGGACAGACGTGTATTTCCATGAACCCATCACTAATGGAGCAGTGAGCACACTTACCCCCCAGAAGCGTCCTCCCTGACAACTAATGGTATGAGGGTCTAGGAGCAGACCTGCACGTGGAATCCTCTGTCAGTGTCTCCATTCTGTCCCAGTGACTAAGAGAACTGGTTTCGTTACCGTAGCTCCATCCAAGGTGGTAATGTGTGCTGGGCCTGGCGCATAGGCTGCCCCGTGACTCAGCCCAGGGTGCTGTCCACACTGCGGCCCCTAGAAGGTGCCCAGGAGCTGCTGAGCACGGCCCGGCCTGTGCGCTCAGAGGCGGTCCTGCTAGGCTCTCCATCCCTCTTCGCTGGTTTTTCCAGATGAACCTTAGTGGTAGTGTGTCAGTTTCCAAAGGCAAACTGAGCAAAACCACGTGTGTGCGAATGCCTGTATGCCTTCCGAGAGAAAAGGTGTCATAAAAATCAGTGGTAGGGGCGCCTGGGTGGCTCAGTCGGTTTAAGCGGCCGACTTCGGCTCAGGTCATGATCTCAGTGGTCTGTGAGTTTGAGCCCCGTGTCGGGCTCTGTGCTGACAGCTCAGAGCCTGGAGCCATGTTTCAGATTCTGTGTCTCCCTCTCTCTGACCCCTCCCCCCATTCATGCCTCTGTCTCTCTCTCTGTCTCAAAAATAAATAAATGTTAAAAAATTTTTTTTAAAAAATCAGTGGTAAAAAATGGAATGTGTGATACGTGCCTAGCTATTTAGACAAATAATGTCAGGCCTCCAACTCCTTATACCAAAACAAATTTCAACCAGATCAAGTATTTGAATGTAAAAATATGAACTCTCAAAAGTACTCTAACAACCACTTTGGAGAACTGGTGGCCTTTTTAAAAATTGCAATATCATAGACCATATTCCTTGTACTGTGCCTTTATTCCCATGACTTACTCACCCCATAACTGGAGGCCTATATCTCTTGCCTTCACCCATTTTCCCCAACTCCCCCTCCCCTCCAGCAACCATCAGACTGTTCTCTGCATTTATGGGTCTGATTCTGCTGTTTTTCCTTTCTTTTGGTTCCCTTTATTGGGCCTTAGTACAAAGTTGAGCAAGTGGCATCTTGAGCTCCTTCTCCCCCAGCGACAGGAACCGGCAACAGCGTCGCTCCCCTCCTCTGGCTCGGCTGTTACTGCTCTCTATTTGTCCTCTGGGAAAACTCCCTAGCATGATTTCATACAGAAATACTGTTTGAACTTACCTGGTCTTTCCCACTTACCTTTGTTGAATCTTCTGTCATGTTGAAATCCTTTCCAAGTTCATTTAGAACAGACTCTGGAAGCTCCCTCCGTGTTTGCTTTCTGGCAAATGTTTTTATCCTCTCCCCACCCCCCCCCCCCTTTTTTTTTAACATTTATTTATTTATTTATTTATTTATTATTTTTTTTATATTTTTTTTTTCAACATTATTTATTTTTGAGACAGAGGGAGACAGAGCATGAACGGGGGAGGAGCAGAGAGAGAGGGAGACACAGAATCAGAAACAGGCTCCAGGCTCTGAGCCATCAGCCCAGAGCCTGACGCGGGCTCGAACTCCCAGACCGCGAGAACGTGACCTGGCTGAAGTCGGACGCTTAACCGACTGCGCCACACAGGCGCCCCTATTTATTTATTTTTGAGAAAGAGCACAAGCCCGGAGGGGCAGAGGGGGAGAGACAGATCCCAAGCAGGCTCTACACTCAGTGTGGAGCCCGTCACAGGGCCTCATCCCATGACTGACTGTCAGATCACAACCTGAGCCGAAATCGAGAGTCGGATGGATGCTTAACTGCCTGAGCCACCCCAGGCGCCCGAATTTCCCCTTGTTCTTAAATACCAGTTTAACTGGATATTCAGATCTAGATTGTTATCTTCTCTCAACACTTTCTGAGGACCCTTGTGATTACATTGGGCTAACACAGATAATACAGGATAATCTCTTCATCTCAAGATTCTTTCATAAAAATTAATCAATTTAAAAAATTGTAGGGGCGACTGGGTGGCTCAGTCGGTTGGGTGTCCGACTTCGGCTCAGGTCATGATCTCACAGTCCGTGAGTTCAAGCCCCGCGTTGGGCTCTGTGCTGACCGCTCAGAGCCTGGAGCCTGCTTAATAGATTCTGTGTCTCCCTCTCTCTCTGACCCTCCCCCGTTCATGTTCTGTCTCTCTCTGTCTCAAAATAAAAAACGTTTAAAAAAATTAAAAATAAATAATTGTAAAAAAACCCCATAAAACTTAGCATCTTACACGTGTAAGTAGTGTTAACTAGATTCACATTGTTGTGCAGCAGATCTGTAGGACTTTCCACCTTGCAAAACTGAAACTGTATCCATTGAACAACTCCCCACTTCCCCTTCCTACCAGCCCCTAGCCCCCACCATCCTACTCTCTTTGAATTGGATTACTCATATGAGAGGAATCATAGAGCGTTTGTCCTTCTGTGACTGGCTTATTTCACCTGGAATAACATGTCTGAGGTTTATCCTGTTGTGGCAGATGTCAGAATTTCCTTCCTTTTTAAGGCTGAATAATACTCCATCATATAATACTCCATCATATGGATGGACCGCCTTCGCCTGCCAATGGATGCTTGGATTGCTTCCGTCCTGAGACTCTTAAAAACATCCCTTTTACCATGTAATGGAACACAACTCCCAGGATCCAGGCATTAGGATATGTACCTGTTGGGGGTCTATCATTCAGCTGACCACACTATCCAATCATGTTATTATCCCACAAATCATGGACCCATTCTTTTGGGGTTGGGTGTTCCAGTGTTTTCTGGCTGGTGCCACCACACGGTCTTATCTTGCGGTTGAATGGGCATGTACATTTCTGGGGGCACATGCCTAGGGATGAGATGTCTGGGTTAGGAGATACTGCCAGACAGTTTTCCAAAGTGGTAGTATCTGTTTACACTTCATAGGAGGGAATGTCATGGTGGGCATGTCATGGTAGCTCATTTGATTTTAATTTGCACGTTATCTTGTCATATATTTATTGGCTGTAAACATCCTTTTTATGAAGTGCCCATTCAAGTATTTTGCCCATTTTTTCTTTCAGGTCATCTGCCTCTCTCATTGGCTCATGTATTCTAACATGGATCCTTTTTGATACATGTAAAGCAGACGTTAAGTCTTTTTTGTGGCCTGCCTTTCCCTTTCTTCGTCGTGTCTTTGGATATGAACATGTTTTTAAGGCTTTTTCCTTTATGAATTAGTGCCTTTTCTGTCCTGTTTAAGAAATCTTTACCCACTAAAGGTCATGGAGATGTTCTTCTACAGTTTTGTTTACTTTTCTCATTTAGATTTATGACCCCCCTGGAATAGATTTTGTGTACTATGGGTTAGGGATTGGTGTTATCTCTTGTCATGGGTATCGATTTGGCCCTGTGCCATTGGCGAAGACCCTAGCTCCCTGCAACACTGATGTGTGTCCCTTATCCTCAGGCAATAACATGGTGTGAGGCCCTTTCTGGACTCTTCTCCTCCAATCTCTCCTCAGTGGGAGGGAATCCCAGGGCCGGTTGGGGAAGCTTCCCTGAAGGTGGTGGGAAACCTGTTGCCTCAGAATGGGGCTGCCCAGGCCCACGCTCGCGTGGGTCCCCTCAAGGGTCTTTGCCCAGAATGGAGCGGCCAGACTCAGCCTCTCCACTTTCTTATCTTGCAGGCACGAGAGTTCCCACAGCTTTGTTGCCATGGGAATCTGGGTCTCTGCCCACCCCCATTGCTCCCAGGCCTGGGGCAAAATCTGTCAGTCAAGGGTCTCCAGAGCAGCAGAACCAACAGGATGTGTCTAGAGAGAGAGAGCTGTATTTTGAGGAATTGGCTCATGTGATTACTGAGGCCTGGCTAGCCCAAAAGGACTGCTGCCCTCTGCCCACCCGAGTCCTGCCACGCCTGCAGGAGCCCCCGCCCCAGGCCGCCAGGCCCCTCTGCTTTGACTGGGAATGTGAGCGGTTTCTGGGACTGTCTGGAGGGAGGCCGGCAGAGCCCGGGGCTCCTCATTTCTAGGGCCTGGCTGCTGTGAAAGAACTCATGTTTACCTCTCCCACTGACAAAACGCACCTGTTTCATAGCATCCAGAGATGGTGAATGTGTTCGTTTCTTGGGGTGGCTGTAAGAAGAACCACAGGCCTGGGGGCTTAAAACAATAGAAGTGTACTTTCTCTCACTCTGGGGGCCCAGAATTCTGAAATCCAGGTGGCCACGCGGCCAGGCTCCCTCCAGAGGTTCCAGGGGAGGGGCCATCCAGCAGTGGCGCCTGGCAGGTCCTGGCCCGGCCGCGTGGCTCCCTTCTCTGCCTCATCTCCACGTGGCCTCTCTGCTGTCTCAAACCTCCTCTGCCTCTCTTTGTGAAAACACTTGTCCTTGAGTTTAGTGCCTACCTGGATAATTCAGGATGATCTCAAGATTCTTATTACACCTGCAAAGATCCTTTTTTTTTTTTTAAGACCCTTTTCTAAATAAGGTCACATTCAGAGGTCTTGGGGATTAGAACGTGGACACACCTTTTGGAGGCCACCGTGCAGCACAGGTGGACGTGAAGAAGCCGGTAGGAGGGGTGCAAAGTGGAGCAGCCTCTCGGGAGCCAATTGGACACGTGGGACAACATTTTATCTTATTTTTAATTTTTCTAATGTTTATTTTTGAGACACACACACACACACACACACACACACACAGCATGAGTGGGGGAAGGGCAGAGAGAGGGGGAGACACAGGATCCGAAGCAGGCTCCAGGCTCGAGCTGTCAGCACAGAGCCTGACGTGGGGCTTGAACTCATGGACCGTTGAGATCATGACCTGAGCTGAAGTCGGACGCTTAAAGGACTGAGCCACCCAGGCGCCCCGTACATGTTAAGCACATACATCATCCAACCTAGAATCTTCACACCTCAGAACACGCCCCCCCCCCCCCCCCGGAGCCCTGCACAAAGACACCTGTGCTGAAAGGGCTTCTTGCTGATAGAGAGCTGCATCTGTCTCAACAAACGGGATGCTCTAAGGCTTTGTTCTCAGGAGTGGCCTGAGAATCTGCATTCAGTATGTGAATGACAGAGCCTCTCCCGCCTCTCCTTCAGACATGGTGGAGATGATGCTGATGCAGAATGCACAGATGCACCAGATCATTATGCAAAACCTGATGCTCAAAGCCCTGCCCTCTGGGGGATCACAGGCCGCCCCTCTGCATTCCACCCCACAGGTAGGCTCGGCTGGGGACGGGCACCAGGGCAAAGGAGACAGGCCAAATCAAAGCCAGAGGACCTGGGTGGCTTTTCTTCTGGAAGTCTGTGTATCTGTGCAACTCTGAGAAGCACATTTCTGACTCCTGGGTCCATGACCCGCTGTGAATACCCCCTGCTCCCAGTCCCACCCAGATGCGGGATGAGTTCTGCATTTTGGGGCCCAGAAAGCTGTCTCGTAGAGCCGGGTGAGCTCTGCTGGAGCCTGGGCTTCTCCCCTCCCTTCCCTTCTTTCTTCCTATCTTCCCCTTGCCTCCCCTCCTTCTCTTCCTCCATCCCCCTCCTTAACCCCTCCACCCCAACTCCCTCTACGCTTCTTCTCTTTGATGCCAATCCTGGGCTCTGACCGCCCCCCCCTCCCCTTAGTTAGAAAGCAGGCGAAGGGAAAAAAGGTGGACCCAGGGAGCAGCCTTTGTCCCTGTAGAAACGGGCCAGTGTGTGTACTGTGCTGAGTACCCCACAGCGGGTTACCCCTGTCCTCCTGTGAGCCCAGAGGCAGAAGCCGCCCTCCGTGCATCACCACCACCACTATGCACCCCCAGCCCGGCTGCAGGCCCTCCCCGGCGGGTTACTCCATGTGGCCCCCAGTGGTCTCAGCCGCCATCCCCCCACCTGCTTCCGGCTTCCTGCACCACGTGGCCGGCCCCTCCTTGGCAGCCCTTAGTGGGTAAGTCAAGGCCAGCTTCTTGGGTCTGTGGAGCGGGAGTACCCTAGGGCCTGGGTGGTACCTCCCCACCCCTGCTGACAAGCCAGGGGACCCCCGTCTTTGTCAGGCCCGTAGGCTGTAGCAGGGAATTTGGAAAGGCCCTGCTGTCTTCCAGAGGGAGGCAGGTGGGTCTTTGGCAGGATCAGCCCGTGGTGGTCGAGGGTTGGAAATGGACCCCATGCCCACCTCCAGGGAAGCTGCTTGTGGCCTGGGTCATTGTCCAGCCCAGCAGGAGGGGTGCTGGGAGTATGAGCAGGGCTGTGGGGACCCCCACCTGAGCTCTGGCAGCACGACTCACCTGTAGCATGGTGTCTGTAAGCCAGGCCAGGGCAGTAACTGCACCCCGATATCTCGGCTTTCCTAGGGTGGCATCTGATGGCATCCTGCCCACACAGGCTCCGGGCCTGTGAAACTCCACGTGTGGGCTCGGTAAGCAGCAGGGTCCCAGTTCCCCAGCAGGTGTGGTCGGGGAGGCCCGGCAGAGGCCTGAAGCCTCGGCCCTGGATGCTGGACTGCCAGGCACGAGGAAATACAGGGATTTCACCAGGAGGGATGGCCCAGTAGCCGCATAAACCGTTGAACCTTCCTGTGGAAGAAATACCAGAAACAAGTCAAATATGATGACTGGGAGGTCTGCCTGCCGCGAGCGGCCGAGGTGAGGGCTCCTGCCAGTCTCAAGAAGTGAAGGGACGGCAGTCGGGGATCTCTCGTGGGAGAGTATCTTTCCATGCGGGTCTGCGTGGCTCCTTCTACAAGTCAAAACACAAGTTGAATGTGGTTCCTCTCGAAGATGGCTGAGGAAAGGGAGCTTTCTCTGCATTTGTTCCTTTTGGTTCTGTCAGGGCTTCCGGTGTGAACGTCACCTTTAGTCTTTCTTCATTTTCTGTGACTTTTTTTTCTTGGGGGAATGATGTTCCCTTGACATGTTAATATAATTTTCACATGAATGTCACATTTAAATGTTACAGCTGTTTTCATCTACCCCTTTTGGGAAAACCTATTTTCCCCAAGTTCTGCACCAGCGAGAGCCCTGCCTCCTTGGACCCTGCAGGCTCGTGGGATGTTGGCCCGGGGAAGGGGATCACCACGTGGCGGTCAGGATGCCTCCAGGGCGGGAGGGCGGCAGGGGCCCCCACCACGTGCCTGGCACACGCATCTCTTGTGAAAGGCAATTAAAGGTCTGACTCCATTGCTGATTTTCACGTTGACTTTTTTTTATTAATTTTTTTAATGTTTATTTTTAAGAGACAGAGCATGAGTGGGGGAGGGGCAGAGAGGGAGGGAGACACAGAATCCCAAGCAGGCTCCAGGCTCCGAGCTGTCAGCACAGAGCCTGACGTGGGGCTCGAACCCACGAACCGCGAGATCAAGACCTGAGCTGAAGTTGGCCACTTAACCGACTGAGCCACCCAGGCGTCCCAACGTTGATGTTTTCTAACATGGCTTTTCTCAACACAATTGGATTTTATTTCTCAACACAACTATTAAATACAGGGAGGAAGTTTAACAGAAGTTGGATGTCTTTGGATGGCCTGATAAATTGGAAAAACTCAGTTTTGTCCGTGTCTTGAGTGAGGAAAACCCAGTCCTTCCTCGTGAATGTCCTTTACTCACACATAGAACAGGCACTTCTGTCACTTCTAGTTACCAGTCCTCTCCGGCATCACCAGGATGTCCTGCCATCCAACTCGGTTCTGACACTGTCCACCTGCATGAGGATGAAGTCCCACGAGACTGCCCCCCACCTCCCTCGCCAGCTGCAAGTGCAGTTGTCCCTGCTCCTGACCTGCCGGGTCAGGGAGCAGAGGTTCCCATGACCCCCTCTTCAGGTTCGATTACTTTGTTAGAGCTGTTCACAGAACTCAGGAAACACATTTGCCAGTTGAAGGATGTGATAAGGGGTGGGGCAGGTCCGGGAGGGTCCCCTGCACAGGAGCCTCCACCACGTGGCGTTGGGGTGCGTCACCCTTTCAGTGTGGATGTGTTTACTCACTTGGAGGCTCTTGGGACCCTGCGCTACTGGGATTTATGGGGGCTTCCTCTCGTAGGCATGCCTGCGAGATAGACTAACTGCATTTCCAGCCCTTCTCCCTCTCTGGAGAAAGGGATGGGAGGAAGGGGCTAACAGTTAACAAGCTTCCAATCATGGCAGGTCTTTCTGGGGGCCCGGGGCCCCCCCAGGAGCCCCTAAGAGTTGCCTCAGAACAAAGACATGCCTATCGCCCAAGAAATTACAAGGGTTTCAGGAGCCTTCGGTCCACAGGGATAAAGGAAACATCTTCCTGCATCGAGGAGCGTCCAGGTGCTGTGACAGGACAGAGCAAGGCACCACTGGGCATCAAGTGGGGTCACAGTTGATGTGGGGCACAGGGGTGAAGGCAGTCCTCACGGGAGGGGGGGTCCCCTTGGTTCTGCGCAGGCCGACCTGGGGACGCTAAAGAGGTCAGAGCGGGCCCTGGAAGAGAGCCGTGAACATGGAAGCAGTCACAACTTCTGACACTGCTACAAACCTGCCTGGGAGGGGGGTCTGAGCTCCAAGTGCCTGGAGCACGGGGTGGAGGCTGGCTGTGCAGAACTTGACTGTGTGCTATAAGAGCTACAGGTTTGGTCTTCACCCCCACTTCTGTCCAGAGCCCCAAACCCCTGCAGTCCCCTGATCTGTGGTAGAGGCGGACAGAGGCATGTATACCCTGCTCCGAAGTGGGGGCAGTGCTGTGGGACTGAACCCTTAACCTGTGGGGTCTGCACAGACTCCTAGCACTTCATGTCAGAAGACGTATGAGTGAAGAAACCATTTTGTTCTCATGGCCGTGCCCTCCTGCCCCTTGGTGTGGGGTGCTGAGAAGTCGAAGACCTGTGAAACGAGATACCATGTAGGCCTGGCCTGGAGCCCGAATGTCCCAGCTGCTCTGCAGACTTACTGTGCCTCTAATCGAGACTCCAGTGTTTCCTGGCACTCAGGAGCTGAATCTGGAGACCACACGGGAGAGTAAAGGGCTGAAGAACCCAAGGGACCCCTGGAGCAGGAAGAAGGGCCTGTCCCGGCAGAGGCTGGGTTTGCAGAAGCTCTGGAATCAGGGCACTGTGGCCAGCTCAGGGGCGGGCAGAAGTGTCCAGGGGAATGAGGACAGCCGAGACAGAGCTCCATGGCTGGATGGGGCAGCCTTTTCTCAGATTTAGATCAGAAGGACACTGGCTTACATTCCCTATTGTTTTCAGTGATATATAAAAACCCCTCTGAATCAATAAAAAAGAAAGACCAATACTTCACAGTGGAGGGGACGCCAATGAAAAGCCGGTCACTGCTGACAGGACAGATGCAGGCCAGCCTCAGTGCACACGTGACGGGGGTGGGGAGTCTGGGTGCATGGGGGCTGGGGTCTGGACGCCAAGGTCATTGCTATGGGCTGCAGGGGGGACGAGTGACCAGGCCCCTGGGAAGCACTAGGCATTGCCTGATAAAGCTGGATCCCTCACCCCTAGCCCCCAGCAGTTCTGTTCTGAGGCCCAATCCCTGGCAGATCTCCCGAGCCCCACGTGACCAGAGATGCATGGGGGTTGGCTGTAATGGAAGACGGGGGAGCATCCGAAATGCCTGCTGACAGGACAGGCAGGTCTCAGGACCCTTTCCTTCTCTTAAAAAGAACCGTAACGCCAAGAGCTTTGTGGGGTCATCTTTGGTCTTTGCTGTTCGACTTTCCAATGAGAACCAGCTTCCCTGACTACAGGCAGGCTGCACAGAGCCCATGAGCACTCAGGAACACCATGAGCCCACCTCTGTGTCCCTGAGCGCCTGGGGAAAGTCCAAGTGGAGACATGGCAGATCCAGTGGGAAAGGCATTTTCACCTTTTGAGATGGATTCATGGGAGAAACCAAATTCTCAGAATTGTAGTATCCCTGGTTTTGGGGCCAGAGTCCCCGAGAGGCTGTTTTATTGCCACGGCCTCTGCAGAGGTCACGGTGCCGCTGCCAACACCGGTACCTGGGAGGTCCGAGTGATGGAGGCCCGGGCTGGCTCAGCCAGCAGCCCACGGTCTGCTCCCATGATGCCCTGGGCCCATGAGCAGCTTGGGTGAAGGTCTGTGCTGTCTCCTGGGTTTAATATTCAGAGGACAAGCAAGAAACACAGGAAAGAGGATGGGATGTGGCAGTTGGAGCTCAGGGCTCCCCCGGAGCCAGGAGACACTTAACTTCGCTCAGCGGCGTGAACGGGGGCCAACAGGGCTCGAGAGCTCCTGTCATGTCAGGAAAGAGGCCTTAGGTAGAGTCCACAGGCAAAGCTCCGAGCCGGGGCTGCAACCACCTCACGAGATGGGACGGGTGGGAGATGGCTGCTGCGGGTCACGTGACTGAGGTGGTCCTGGGCCTTGCGGCCACCCTAAGGGTCAGCCTTGTGTCTCCCCTCATGAAGGTACCAGGTCACAGCACTCTCGAGGGCTAAGTGGGGACCGAATTCAACAGGGTTCCCGTAGGAAGGAGGGTGAGGGGCATGCCCGCCCTGGGCCGCCTGGTTGATTTTCCCGCGCAGGCTGCACAGGCAGGAGAGAGGAATGCCTCTCGCCTAAGGCTGAACCCCAGGCGGATGAAGTTCCTGTGCTCCACCTCTCCATTCCAAGGGTTTAGAACTATCTTATCTGCAATACTGAAAATAACATGTCTGCTGGCTTCCAAATGAAGACATGAATGGACATTACTTTTTATACTTAGTCACTTCTGCAGCCCCACGGGGCCAGTAGCAACCAGCAGAGCCCTCAGTTTGGTGGCGTGCCTGGTCCTCAGGGCCCGAAGGTGAGGGTCCATCTGCCCTCCACATGGTGTCCCTGTGTGCTGGAGAGTCCCTCAGGTGCCACTCACATCTTGGGCCTCCAGCAGTCAGAAGAGGCCCCTGCTTAGGGGCTGGAGACTGGTCCCGGTGCGCCGGTTCAGCTCCTCGAGAACCTGCTTTTCCTTCTGGTACATCTGAAAGAAGGGAATGGAAAGTGACCGTGGACTGCCTCATGGCCTGGCCCCAGGGGTGCCCTCTGGGGGAAGCCCATCCCCATGGCTGTGGCATGAGGAGCCTCTGCTGTGTGGACTCTCCCAGATTCAAAGTGCAGGACCTGGTTCCACTCACCTTCACCCAGCGCTGCACAGGGAGTATGGACGTGCTGCCTGTGGGGTGACGGGTGGGGACAGCAGGAGGGACTGGGGGCCAGGGGCTGAAGTAGTAGCCCTGGGTAAAGAAGATGAGTCCCTATTTGGAATTGCAGAACAGGCCAGACAAGTCAGTTGGGCCCCAGGAAATGTGGGAGGGGGACACGTGAGGACAGCCCCTCCTGGGGGAAAGGGTGGTCAGTGCTTGCGGGGGGGGGGGGTGGGGTGGGGTGGTGGTAGGGGTGGGTGGGTGAGGAAGTCCCAGGAGGGCTGGGGTCCCTGCTGGCGGGTGACAACATGGACTTTCCAAGATGCTGCCAGAGGGGGGCGAAGGGGCCTCATCAGGGTCAGTCTATGACTTGGAGGGGTGTGGCCACAGGCGACCCAGCCTGAGATAGACTGGATGTGAGGACAACTGTATCAAGGACTCTTGTTAATTGAAAAAGTTTTTTGATGCCTTCCAGAGAACCCAATTATTTGACTACAAATATAATGTGAGCTTATTAAAAACAACATGTACATATACCAGCACACAACCTTATACATGGGGTAGATACACTGGCACTTCTGAAGGATACGAATGGCTAAGTAACTTCACCCGATAGGTCCCTATCAGACGCCTGCATGATTTGAGTTCCCAACTGATCAATAACATCACAATTTCTCTTGTAAAGATTTTTTAACTTTAAGCCATTAGAGTTTTATAGAACTTACAGAATTTGGTCTCTCTATTCAGTCATTCCTTTCAACAGTGAATAAGTAATACAGTTAGTAGCATTGGGGGAGCCCGATATTTTAAACACTGCTAGTCTTTTTTTGTGAAATAGGCCTTTATAAAATTCCTTAATTTACTGCCTTTGTGTTTTGTTTTGTTTTCCAAATCTGGTCTTCATACTTGACTGCAGGAGATAGCTAGGCAGCCCCGGTTCTTGGTGTGCCCTCTTGTGCATATGGTGGAGGACTGGAGGACAGCTCCTACCTTCTGCCATTCAGCCTCCGTGCTGTGTGTGAAGCCCAGCAGGTGACAGAGCCCATGGGTGGCAGTCACCTGTCAGAAAAATTAAAAAGCTGTTTCACGGACTGATCACGAGCAGGCCATGTGCCAGAGGAGGAGGAGCAGGGAAGGCAGGGAGAACTCAGCCCATGCGTGGTGGGAGGTTAGGAACCCAGGGGTGGAGGGTACCTGGGGCTGTGAGGGGTGCCTACGCGCAGTGGAGTGCCGGCCAGGAGAAGAGTGGCCGGCCTAGCCCTGTCGTGGGGGGATGAGGGTGGTGGGAGCGGCGGGCCGGCCCTCCCCTGCAGACACTGGATCTCTGGGGTGTGGCAGGGGGTGCCGGAAGTGGATGCCCACCGCGGCCTGTGGGGTGCATGGCTGCCGGCCGCAGAGGCCCTGGAGCCGAACCCCATGCTGAGCAGTCCTGTCTGTGCCAGGGCTCCTGCTCCCAGAGAGTCCACCCCCACCCCAGAAAGCAGGCCCCCAACACCTGTCACAATGGCTCTTGCTGGGAAGCTCTGCTTCAAGTCACACAGAAGCTCCAGGATCCCCTAGAGATAATTCAGGGGCTGTCTGGTCAAAGAAAAACACCTCAATCGAATCCATGAGGAAGTTAAAATACGATCGCTCTGCAGAACCACCCCTCCTTTCTTTTGCGTCCAGCTGAGGAGAGTGGGATCCGGAAGGTCCTAGAGGCTACAATCCCATCTACTTTGACAGTTCTGTAAGGAGCTTATTCAGTAGGTCTGAGTTAGCTACACAGCCTGCTGAGCTCCAGAGGTAAAAGGGAAAAACAAGGCTGTTTCCGGGAGCTTCCGACATGTTTCCTGTCCTCTCCTCTCACCCAACACTGCTCGGCCTTAGGCTCTTCCCTCTCTCTGCCAGATGACGAGAGAGGGTACAGCCCCTACTCGTAGGTCTCCCTCCCCCAGTAATCCTTGTCCCACACGGGAGGCAGTGCGGGTGCCGGCGTCCCACCCATGACCTCTTCCCAGGCCCGGGCAAAGGACACGGCTGTGGCATCAGGGGCCAGCACTCATTCCCACTTACGGTAAGGACGTCATAGTAATCCTCATTCCCTTTGCATTGCTGGAAGATATACTCCACTCCTAGGAAAATGTCACCCAAATTGTAGTCATCTGGAAAATCAGGCTGGGGAAGTTCACCTGCTTTTACATTCTATAAATGAGGGAAGACAGATTCGGAGAGCACGACCTCAGGAACACTAACCCGACAACAGGCCTACACATTTCATTCTGGAAGACCCCTCCTCATCCGTCCCAAGGCAGGTGAGGAGTGGGGGAACCCACAGTAGAGCCACTGTTTACGAGTGACTTCAGATGTTTCTGATGTGGAGAACAAAGGCAAAAAAAAATTTCCTTATAACTTACAGCCCATTGACAGTCCCTTGAAACAGGCAGAGTGACTTTCCTCTATGAGCTCAGCTGCCTCCATGATGACACTTCGCTAGGGGCAAACGGCAACCTTAGCCTGACCCCCCAGGATCCTGTAAGCCTTCTTTAAACATATAGAAATTCCTTTAGAGGGGGGCCCGGATGCCTCAGTTTGTTAAGCGTCTGACTTAGCTCAGATCATGATCTCGCGGCTCGTGAGTTTGAGCCCTGCATCGGGCTCTGTGCTGACAGCCCAGAGCCTGGAGCCTGCTTTGGATTCTGTGTCTTCCTCTTTCTCTGTCCTTCTCCAGCTTGTACTCTGTCTCTCAAAAATAAATAAACGTTAAAAAAAAAAAGGAAATTCCTTTGGAAACTTCCTTCATCTCTAGTCCCCAAGATATAGGTTAGCCATCATCCTCCAAGCATATGGTCCCCTGATATATATTTGAAGGGTCTCGTAAGTAAGGTTTTACAAGACAGAAGTAAGTTAACTTCTTCTTACAATAGCTAACCCCCTCAGGGCTCTGGAAACCTTGTTTCCAAATTTCCTTGGAGGTTTCCCCTGTCCCTGACCCTCTCCTGACTTGAAAGTGTAAAATCGGTGACTCCTCACAACCCCAGTGCAGCTCTTCTTGCCCACGGGTCCTGTCCCTGTGCTTTAATAAAACTACCTTTTTTGCACCAAAGATGCCTCAAGAATTCTTTCTTGGCCGTCAGCTCTGAACCCCAACATTCCCACATCTTTTCCACCTTGTTTAAAGGAGTTACTTTCCTTCTTTCATCCTTTCCAGTGCACAATCACACAAATCCACATCAGTCCAATTTTGTATTTCTGTTCTGTTTGTTATCTTGTCCTAAACAATCTTCCACATCTTCCTACATAAAACCAAAAAACCCCCAGTCTATTAATCTGAGGCCTGTTCACACTAAGCTAGTCACGTGTGGATGGGTATTTAGGGTGTTTCCTCCCCATCAGGAAAAAAAATCAATCTGAACATTTAAAATTTTTATAACATTTTGTCCTCTTCCTTTTCTTGCTTTACCATCCTTAAATGTGACACTAGTGGATTAAAGAGTACACATATGTTTCAAATGCTCTGGGAGTATATTGCCAAATTGCTTTCCAAAAAGGTCTGGATGCTGCTACTGATAATGGCTTTGAATGAGTCATTTCATGATGCAGCTCATAACCTAATCACTATCTTTTATTGTTGAAAATATTTTTTCAGGGGCACCTGGGTGGCTCAGTTGGTTAAGCGTTCCAACTTTGGCTCAGGTCATGATCTCACGGTTCGTGGGTTTGAGCCCCTCATCTGGCTCGGTGCTGACAGGCTCGGGGCCTGGGGCCTCTTTGAATTCTGTGTCTCCCTCTCTCTCTGCCCCTCCCATACTCGTATTCTCTCTCTCAAAAATAAGCACTTAAAAAAGAAGAAAATATTTCTTCAGTGTTATTTTACATTTTCAGTGAAAATTTCAGTGTTATTAAAATTTTTCAACCCTACCATACTTGTTACTGAATCACACAGTTGCAGAAGCACTCACTCCCCTTCAAACTCACTGACGGTCTTCTGAAGGATGGCACCAATCGCTTTTTCTCCCTGGGTGATGGGTATTGGTCAATAGGGGCTGGTCATGCTGCACTCTACTCATGTGTACACTTTTTTTTTTTTTTAAATGGTTATGATTTTGAGAGAGAGTGCAAGCAGGGGAGGGGCCAGAGAGAGAGGGAGACAGAGAGAGAGGAGAATCCCAAGCAGACTCATGCTGTCAGCACAGTGCCCAAAGAGGGACCCTAACTCCAGACCCATGAGATCATGACTTGAGCCAAAACAAAGAGCCAGACACTTAATTGACTGAGCCGCCCAGGCTCCCCTCATGTGTATATTTTAAAGTTCTCTTTTTTTTTTTTTCAAGTTTATTTATTTATTTACTTAGAGATAGAATGAGAGCAGGGGAGGGGCAGAGAGGAGAGAATCCCAAGCAGTCTCCACATGGCGAGATCTTGACCTGAGCCAAAATCAAGAGTTGGACTCTTAACGGACCTAAGCCACCCAGGTGCCCTTATTTTAAAGTTTCCAAAATAAAACTTAAAAATCAGAGTATTTACACCAGAAGGCGGGCCAGACAAGAGGAGAATACTTTGTACCTCATGAAATGGAAAGGAAAGCACATCTGTTGGCAGATTTTTCTCTCTGTAGATTTTATTAATGTGCTGAATACTCTTGTTGTCAACACAGACGATCGCCAGGTCAAATTTCTGCACCCCTAATATACTCCTCACAATCTCCAACTTCTTGCGAAGAGGCGCTCTCCTGATGGGGACAGCTCGTTGCAGATTTCTAAGCACCAAACTCATTTTCAGAACAACATGCCCTTTAAAAATGTTTAAAAAGGAACCTGTGGTCAAAGTTTAAAACAACACAAATCAGTAATTGAAAGTGGCAATAAATTCTATAAAAATACATACAGACCTCACCATCATTTTCTTTTGTGAAACTCACTGAAAAATTAAGGGGATTTACATTTTACCATAAGAAAGATACAAAAATGAAGGAATATAATAGGAAGTCCTAGAGTCAGGCCTGCCAGAATGGAACAGCAGGTAGGAAATTAAGACCTGTAGTCAGGAAGGGCCATTAATAATGAAACCGGGTTGGGGCGCGGGTGAGGAGGTGGAGGAAGAATACGGTGAGTTGCGAAGTGGTGTGGGGTTGTACAGGATGGGGGGAGAGGGAGGTGTAGGGTGCTATAGGGTGAGGGGGAGTGGGGAGGTGTGGGGTGAGGGGAGGGGAGGTGTGGGGTGATGGGGAGGGGAGGGGAGGTGTGGGATGATATGGGGGGAGCGTGGGAGGGTGCTATGGAGAGGTGTGTGTGAGCGGAGGGGGGGGGAGGGGTAGGGCCGAAGGGCGTTGAGTCCTAGGGGACGTGGTATAGGTTGAGTATCGGGGTGGGGTGGTGTGGGGGTGGTGGTGGGGGGGGTGGGGTGGGGGTGGGTGGGGGGGTGGGGGGGGTGGGTCGGGGGCTTCCCAAGGGACCACTCAGCGTGGCACCGAGGCTCCGAACGCAGGCTACGGGCAGCACGCGGGGTGCTTTAGAGAGAAAGCCACCGGCTCACGTACCAGGTTCTAAGCCAAGGGGGCCCCGTTGACATCCCGTGCGCCGGAAGCCCCTCAGGCCTTCCGGCTGGAGGGCGGAACCAGACTGTGGCGGAGTCAGTGTGTGGCCGAGCCGCGCGGAAGGGCCGGAAGTTGGTCCGTTGCGTTTTCTTTCCGCAGCGCGCAGCGAAGGCCTGGCTCCGGCGGCTGCGGTCCGTGTCTGGGCCTCCAGCCGGGCGCGAGGGGCCCCGGGGCGGCGGCAGGCGGCGGGTCTCCGAGTCCCTGGGCCGGATGGTGAGCGCGGCGCGGGGCCCGACTGGGTGGAGGCCGCTTCCTTCCCCTGCGCCATTTCCCCGCCCCGCCACCGCGCCCCTGTAGTCCGCCGAGCGGGCCGGGGGCGCGGGCGGCCGCCGAGGGCCGGGGGCGGGACTTCTCTGGTCGCGCGGCATCCGTTCCCGGCCCTTCTCGGGTCTGGGGGCGGCCTCTCTGCGGGGGCACTCGTCCTTTGAGCCGGTTTCTGGGTCATCGCAGGTATGGCAACACAATTTATTTCTATATCTGGGAAGAACATTTAGTGTTCTGGTTGCTGGGAGGAAAATTAGAAAACACTGCAACACTAATGTTCTTAACAGCGTTACACTGTAGTTTTCTGGCTATGGAGATTGGAATAAGTTTGGAGAAACTCCTCTCTTTAAAAGTGTGACTACATTCATTTTCTTGTTATTTGAGTTTTTTCGTGAACTTACCAATTCAGAAAATGATTTGAATTTTTCCTTAGTCTGAAGCATCACGCTTCAATCTCCAGTAACGAAGTAATTTATTTCTCCACCCTCTACTCCAGCCCTCCCCACAAACCCCCCCACTGACTCTCAGAAAATAATACCTAACCCTTTGATTTGCCCAGTTTTCCATTATTCTTAGAGTGTGACATGTGATTAAAAATTATCTTCTTAGTCTTCCAGCAGGACATAGCTGTGATGATCTCAATTTTTGTCTTCCAGCTTATTGTGAAGATGAGGGTGGCTTCCTAGTTGAACAGACTGTTTTAAAGAAGAGAACAACTTGTGTACAAATAGTATTCACTACCTTAGATCAGAAGATGAACCCAACCAATCCTTTCAGTGGGCAGCAGCCTGGGGTTTTTTCCAGCATCTTCCAGTAGTTCCATAGGAACATTTCAGGCTAAGCCGCCATTTCGATTTGGTCAGCCCTCGCCTTTCGGACAAAGCAATACGTTATCTGGGAAAACGTCAGGATTTTCACAGGTATCCAGCTTTCCAACATCTTCGGGAGTAAGTCATTCTTCTTCAGCACAAACATTAGGATTTTCCCAGACCTCAAATGTTGGACTGTTTTCAGGACTTGAACACACTCCAGCCTTTGTAGCTGCCTCTGGGCCTTCAAGTTCATGTGTGCCTGGAAACCCAGGATTTAGTTTTAAATCATCCAACTTTGGGACTTTCCCAAGTGCTTCTACATTTGGACCAGAAACTGGAGAAATAACAAGCTCTGGTTTTGGGAAAACAGAATTTAGCTTTAAACCTCTGGAAAATTCAGTGTTCAGACCAATATTGGGGGCTGAATCTGAGCCTGAGAAAACTCAGAGTCAAATTACTTCTGGATTTTTTCACATTTTCTCACCCCATTAGTAGCGGACCTGGGGGACTGGCACCATTTTCTTTTTCTCAGGGGACAAGTACAGCTAGCAATTCAAATTTCACCTTTTCAAAACCAGTTAACAGTAATAATTCATCATCTGCCTTTGCCTCTGCTTTGTCAAACCAAAATGTAGAGGAAGAGAAGAGGCCCTAAATCACTATTTGGAAGTTCTAATAGTAGCTTCACTAGCTTCCCCATATCTTCAGGGTCTTTGGGAGAACCCTACCCGGTTAGCAAAACCGGGGTCAGACAAGGATGTGAAGAAGGTATATCCCAAATGGAGCCACTTCCCAGCCTCATGAAAGGACCTGAAAAGGAAGGAGGACCAGGATCGCTCCCCAAGGAGGCATGGCCATGATGGAGCAGAAGATGTGGACGCTCTGTCGAGGGGAGATCATCCTCCAGAATAAACGACCTGTCCGCCTGAATCGACCCGGGGAGGCACCTTGTTTGGTCGAACGATACAGGACGTCTTCAAAAGCAATAAAGAAGTAGGTCGTCTTGGCAACAAGGAATCTAAAAAGGAAGTTGGTTGTACTGAGTCCGCGGAAAATGACCCCCGTGGCCATCCAGGAGGGAGTCAGTCTTCCTCAGCACTTTCCCGGCTCCCAGGTGTGAAGGAGAGGAGGAAACTGAAAGTAGAGATAAAAAAGAAGGTGAGCTCTAAAATGTGTGCCATCCAGTAAATGCTGCTGGCTTGTTCTTGGTAAATTTCCCTGAGTCTTAGTTTAATGTTTCTGGTAAGTTTCCTGTAAACATTAGGAATTCTAACATAGGAAGAAAATGTCTTGTATCTATAAACATTTACTTTGCTCTTACATAGTTGGTGCTTCCTATTTGAGATGTGACATCTGCTACGTTTTTGTGCCCGTTCTCTTATCCCTAGATTCTCTAAGAGGAACACCTGGGCGTCAAAGTAAAAGAAGCGAGAGCACAGACAGTCTTGGAGGCTTGTCTCCTGCTGAAATCACAGCTATCCAGTGCAAGAACATCCCTGACTATCTCAACGACAGAACCATTTTGGAGAAACACTTTGGTTAAAATTGCTAAAGTGCAGCGCATCTGTACCAGGCGCAGCAAAAAGCTTGCCGTGGTATATTTTTTTGATCATGTGAGTATTTCCAACAAATTTAATGTGAGAAAAAGTTCGAGTGACCTTTGTCACTTTAAAACCTATTTTTTTTATTTATTTTATTTTTTAACTTTTTTAATGTTCAGTATGAGCAGCGGGTTGGGGGGCAGACGAGAGAGGGAGACACGGAATCCAAGGCAGGTTCCAGGCTCCAAGCTGTCAGGAGCCGATCTGGGGCTCGAACCCACGAACTGTGAGATCATGACCTGAGCTGAAGTTGGATGCTTAACCGACTGAGCCACCCAGGTGCCCATTAAAACTTCTATTTTAATCTATCGCTTACTTGCTAGAATGGGCAAGCGCTCAGATATCTTATTCTCAACTTGGCTCTATAATCACATAGCATTTTTTCAAAATTGAGTTTTCTTGTTTGTTTCTGATTTTCTTTTATTTGGTCATAGTACATAATCACTGTAAACATTCCAACAATACAGAAAAATCCCCATGTAATGCTATCCTCCAGGATAACTGACATTACTTATCTGGTTTATACCTTGACTTTAAATATGTATATAAGCACACATATGCATGACGCATTAGTTGTAGGGTGTAGGCATACAGGATTGTTCACCACTATGTTGCGTTATGTTTTTATATTTCTGAATTTTCTTGTGGGGAAAAAGTACTTTAGAGTTTGTAAAGTGGAAAGCATGTTTTCATACTTCTTTTAAGTGATGATGTAGGGAAAAAACCAAATGAATATGAATATTTGAAATGAACTATGAATATCTTAGTTAATATCATTGTAAACACATAGTCACGTTGTTTTTTACACAAATGGGATCGTGCTGCATATACTGTTTGCTTATGTTTTCAGGTTGTAATCTTTAGTATTTTCTGAAATCAAATAGCCTAGTTAGAAGAGAATTGTTAAGTGCTGTATGGCATTCTGTCCTGTTTACTTAACATGGTTAATTTTCTACTTGTGGACATTTTGTACGTGTATTTCTGATTGGTTTACATCCTTTGTTTAAATTCCTGAGAGTAGAAGTTCTGTGCCAAAATACTTCCATAGCTTAGAGTTTTTGCTGTTTGTTCCTTTCTTTCTTTCTTTCTTCTTTCTTTTTTTTCTTTCAATTCAGTGGCATTAATTACATTCAGAGTGTTGGTACCACCGTCACCATTATCTATTTCTAGAACTTTGTCATCATCCCAAACAGTAACCCTAACGCTAAGTAGTATTTTCCCATTTCTTCCTTCCCCAAGCCCTTGGTGGCCTTTAATCTACTTTCTCTCTAAATTTGCCTATTCTAGAAATTACATTTATGTGGAATCACAGTATTTGTCCTGCTTATTTTGGTCAGCATCACGTTTTCAGTGTGTGTGGTTGTACTTTATTCCTTTTATGGATGAATAATAATTCCATTGTGTAGATGTATTTTTCTTTATTAATCTGTCGATGGACAGAGGCTGTTTCTGCTTTTTGGCTATTTTGAATAATGCTTCTGTGAACAGGTGTGCAAACTATTTCCTATCATTCTCTTGGGTATACACTTAAAGTAGAAGTGCTGGGTCATATGCCTCGTTTTTGTTTTGTTTTTGAAGGTATTTGACTATTGAGATGTACTTTTCTAGCTGAACCCTAAAAAAATATTTATGAAATAGGTGTGTAAATACATTGTTGTAGGAAGTAGTTCATTGATACATACAATGCTGAGGTCTCCTGATTACCCTCATCTCTCCTGTTACCTGGGAGCAAGCACGGTTACCTAGTATGATGTGTATTTTTCTAGACCTTTTTCATAGGTTTGTCTATGGGTATACTAAAACGTACCTGATTTTGTGAAAAATGTATCCCACGTGTGTCCATTCTCTTTTTTTTTGTCTTTAAGTGTGACTTGGCAATCTTTCCAATACCGTATGTATTTACTGTATTACTGTATGTGTAATCAGATGGTGAGAGTCACCTCACCAAATGCCAACAAGGCTAATCTGTGGGTTCTATCACAGTAAAGTCATTACTTTCAAAAAGGAGAGGAGCAAATCCATGCCTGTGAGACAGGTAAGAGAGGTGAGGACTGTGGCTGCTGTGACTGGAGGCAGACTGCATGGTCAGAACATGTAGTGGATGGAGGCCTTCGCTCTGTACGAAACTGTACAAATTCTGCTACTGCATTTGAAGTTTTTTAATTTCATTTCCTTTGGTCTGACGTCCTCATACGTTGTGGTGTGGACTGTTTCCCTAGGCATCTGCAGCCCTGGCTAGGAAGAAGGGGAAAAGTCTGCATAAGGACATGGCTGTCTTTTGGCACAAGAAGAAACTGAGTGAGTTCCCGGTTACTCCCGGTGCGGGTTCCAGTGCTCTGCATGGACTGCCCACTGAGCTTTCCCCAGCACCAGGGCGGGGCTGGCTGTCCGTGGATCCTGGTCTCAGAGTGTTCCTTTGGGCTGCTTTGGAATCTCCCGTAACAATTAGGAGAGTATTACTTTTCCAACACAAGTAAAATCCAGTGTCGGACTTGTGGTTCATAAACTCTTGCTCTTGTGTCCTCAGGTCCCAATAAGAAGCCCTTTTCCCTGAAGGAGAAGAAGCCAGGTGACGGTGAAACTGGCCAGGGCCCGGAGGACGCATCCTTTCAAGCACTCCCCTCTTAGCAAGCCCGTGGGGAGGGCTGCAGCTGTCACCCTCCTGAGTAAAAGGTGCGGCTGGTTCTTTCTGAGGACTGTCGGACACGGTGGCGTGTGGGTTCCTTGACTTCTGTGCCTTTGATGGCAGTCATGCCAGAGCATGGCTGGGAAGTGGGTGATACGCTGACCCTTGAGGAGGGTTTCATGGGGAATGGGGGCCTGGCAGAGGGAGAGTAGGACATGGCGAGTGAGGGCAAGGGGGAGACGGCCACTGGGCTCGTCCCCCACTCAGTTCCATGCCCCATGCTGTTGTACTCAGTATATAAGAAGCAGCTTGTTCCCTGAGAGGTCTAATTGGCTGTAATAACCAAGTTTTCCTAGTAGCTACTTCTAGCAATTTCCCGTATGACCTTCTGTAGGTCTAGCTTATCATGGTGAGGCGGTCTTCCTTTTGGCCACATTTATAGCTGGGGAACTATACAAGTGTACAGCCCTCAGGCGCAGAGTGGGGACATGGTGTGTGCCTCACACGGCCTCAGTGGATAATCTGTTCACAGAGCCTCCCTCCCCCAGCCCCCCTTTCCGCATTGATCCTCTCTTCCTTCCACAGAGCGGGCTGCTGCTCTTTAGTCCTTGGTGTATTTTGGTCAGCGTTATCATTTCCCTACTTTCATTTTACGGTTTAGCATTTTAGTTGCTGATTTGCTTTTGATTTTTTCTCTTCTTCCTCAGTCACATCTTCAACATTCGAGTTCCCAGAGTGTTGAAAGCCAGGTAAGGAAAATGGGAGGAAGCTGGGAAGCCGTGCTCATGTCTTTTTAGTACATCCTTCTGCGGGAATGAAGTTACGTATGAAAACATGTAGACACGTGATTTCTTCATGGTTGTAAAAGTGGTTTTTCCCCCCCAGGCTGAATTTCATTTTTTTTGAGATAGAAATATGCAGAAATTCATTTCACATGTTTAAATGGGCTCCTCTCATTTTTAGAAAGTATGGCATGTTTCAAAATTTGAAATCACAGTTGAAAAATAATACCACCTTTACACTCCTCATTAGGATCATCATCGTCTCCTGTTAGTGATTTTAGTTTCAGTTTTGGAGGAGCAGGAAAATCTTGAATAAGGAAAGCATCCGGAAGCGGGAAATGACAGAAATGCTTGATGGATACAAGACCCTTAATGTGTTACTTTCTTTGTAGCTCTCCAGTGAAGAAGCCAAGTCTTCTAAAGACCCATCAGTTTGAGGGAGACCTTTTGATTCGGGCTCTGAGGGATCCGAGGGTCTTGGGCCATGTGTGTCATCTCTTAGCGCCCTGATAGGCACCGTGGCTGAGACATCTGAGGAGAAGTACCGCTTGCTTGACCAGAGGGACAGGATCATGCGACAAGGTATTGTGGGTGCATCTCAGCAGAGGTTCAGAGACCTCGCTAAGGTCATGATAAGGTATTTCTGGGAGCTGTGAGGAGGGAGTGACTGCTGTCTCTGGAGGCTCACTGACATTGAGCCTTAGGCCTCCGACTGTGCCGCATGTAACTTTGCTGTTACTAGTTTCCCAAGAAGGTGAGCATAGATGTAGATGTAATGCAGGATATGTCTTTATTTATTTATTACTTTAACATTATTCACTTTTGAGAGAGACAGCGTGGGAGTAGAGGGAAAGAGAGGGGAGGCACAGAATCCAAAAGCATGCTCCAGGCCCCAGAGCTGTCAGCACAGAACCTGATGTGGGCTCGAACCCACGAAACCGTGAGATCATGACCTGAGCCGAAGTTGGACGCTTAACTGACTGAGCCACCCAGGCGCCCCTTGAATTTTATTTGGGAGAAAATCTATAAACCATTTTTTAAATTAAACATTTTAAATTTTTTTTTTTTTTTCAACGTTTATTTAGTTTTGGGACAGAGAGAGACAGAGCCTGTGAACGGGGGAGGGGCAGGAGAGAGAGGGAGACACAGAGTTGGAAACAGGCTCCAGGCTCTGAGCCATCAGCCCAGAGCCCGACGCGGGGCTCGAACTCACGGACCGCGAGATCGTGACCTGGCTGAAGTCGGACGCTAACCGACTGCGCCACCCAGGCGCCCCTAAAATTTAAACATTTTAAAGGGCAGTTTTTAGACATTTAGGAAACACATATTTAAACAAAAATCAAAATGTTTTGTTTGACAGAAATCCCCACAAAATAAAACTAAGAAATGTCAACCCAGGGGAAAAATCTGTAACTCGTATCATAAAGGGCTGATTTCTCTGATACAGAAAGAACTGTGGAAATCAGTGTGAAAAAGACTAGTCTTTGGGGGGCGCCTGGGTAGCCTAGTTGGTTAGGCATCCAACTCTTGATTTCAGCTCAGGTCATGATCTCATAGTTTGTGGTTTTTTTGAACCCCACATCAGGCTCTGCGATGACAGTGTGGAGGCCTGCTTTGGATTCTCTCTCAACACACACTCTCTGCCCCTCCCATGCTCATGCCCACTCGCATGTGCTTTTTTTTTTTTTTTTTAATCATTTTATTTTTATGAGCTGAGAACATGAGCAGGAGCAGGACAGAGAGAGAGGGAGACAAGCAGCCAAGCACGCTCTGCACTGTCAGCACAAAGCCCAATTGTGGAGCCCGAACCCATGAACCGTGAGATCATGACCTGAGCTGAATAAGTCCGACGCTCAGCCAGCTGAAGCCACCCAGGCGCCCTCTCTTTCTCTCTCTCTCTCTCTCTCTCTCATCTCTCTCTCTCTCAATCTCTCTCTCTCTCTCTCTCAAAAAAAAAAAAAAAAAGACTAGCTCAATAGAGAAATGAGTAGGTGGTCAGAAAAGTTACAGAAAAGAAAGTATACCTGACCCTTGACCAACACAAGGTCAGGGGTGCGGTTCTCCCTTGTAGTTGGAAATCCACATATGATTTTTGACTCCCCAAGTGCTTACCTGCCTATAGGCTACTGTTGACTGGAAGCCTTACTGATAACAAAAACAGTCGATTAGTACGTGCTTAGTGTGTTATGTGTTTTATATACTGCATTCTAATAGTAAAGTAAGCTAAAGAAAAACATTATTAAAAAAATCCTCAGGAAGAGAAAGTACATTTATAGTATTGTAGATGTAAGTGGACCCGTGCAGTTCACACCCGTGTGGTTTAAGGGTCAGCTGTGTCACCAGTTGGCTCTAAACATAGGGAAAGGTGCCCACGCCCTCCCACAGCGATGCACCTCCCAGAGTGGCATCTCCATATTGTGCCCTGATGCTGTGTCCTTGGGCAGGCTGGGGACGGCTGCAATCCTCTGGAGGAGGGGAGGAGTTGGCAGTATCTTTTAGCCTTAGGAAAGCCTGTGCCTTTGACCCAGCAGTTCGTGTGCAGGAATCTGTCCCATGGACAGTACCACACACTATGTTTGTGTGTGAGATTCACACATAGGTGTTTGTGATGGCAAAGATTGGGAATCGATTGTCCACATAGCAGGATTCCAAACAGCCTGGAGGAAGATTAGGCTTTGTTTATGGAAAAATATGAAGATTATTGTGAACTGATAAAACACTAGTGTGGTAAGTATGTAGTGTGCTACCATTTGTGTATAAATAAGGGTAGGAAGTGTGTGTGTGTCCATACGCATGTGAGTGTGCTTGCATACGTGTGCATAAAATAGTCGTGCAGATGTGAAAGGATCTGTTCATGTTGACTCAGGAGGAAAGTGGGGGGGATTTTATGTAGGACGTTTTAATACCTTTGGAGTGTGATCTGTGTATATATATTAGCTATTTAAAAAGTAAGTATTCTATTAACTTTTCAAAAATATTGTGTGGGGCACCTGGGTGGCTTGTTCAGTTGAGTTGACTCTTGATTTTGGCTCAGGTCATGATCTCCTGGTTCGTGAGTTCAAGCCCCGCATTGGGCTCTGTGCTGACGGTGCCGGGCCTGCTTGGGATTCTCTTTTTTTCCTCTCTTTCTCTCTCTCTGCTCGTTCTTCCCCCAAAAATAAGTAAACTTAAAAAAAATATGTGCAACGAGCACAAATGAAAAAGTATTTGTGTTTTTTCTTTGCAAAGTTTTTTTGAAATTAGATTTTAGCTGTAGGATTTTCCTTTCTTTAGAAGCTGTGAATAAGTGGAATAATCACAGTGCCTCCTTAACATGGTAATAAAAGCTGCTGTCACGCATCATGTCATTGAATGGTGATTTTTTGTTGTTGAAACCCAGGAACGGAATTTTTTGTATTCCAATAGAATTAGTAGGTATTTAAATTTTTCAGAATAAAAATAAGATGTGTATATGTAAAAGAATTTTTTTAAATATTTATTTTAGGGGGGGGGGAGGAGAGAGAGAGATGTGAGGCGAGAGACAGTGTGAGGCGAGGACAGAGGGCAGAGAGAGAGAGGGAGACACAGAATCTGAAAGCAGGTTCCAGGCTCTGAGCTGTCAGCACGGAGCCTGATGCGGGGCTCGGACCCACAAACCGTGAGATCATGACCTGAGCCAAAGTCCAGGGCTTAACTGACTGAACCTGTATGTTTTGAGCTGTGAAGTTGTTGCATTCCATTTCGTTTAAAAGATACTTTTGTAAGAAATTGTATGGAAGGTAATAATTATTCACTTCAGGACCGGGGTACATTCTCTTAGGTGAATCCTGTTAAAGACTCATGCTGGAAAAAAGTGATGAAATACTGAGTTTTTAGAGTACTAGTGTATTTTGAGTATTTACAGTTAACAAATTGATCTTTTTAACAAACATATTGCAGCATGACTATCTTTGAATTCATTACCAGAGCCATGAACAGCCACGTGTGCCCCCCTGCCTGTAGGGTGCAGTGAGAATCTGTGGCTGTTGCAGGGGGGATGAGGCCTCCTCAGGGGTCTTCATGGGCCTGGATGCCGTGGTGCCTGATGTGATAGGCCATGCTTTCTTTTTTCTAGGCCCAGCATTTGATTTGATTGGATTTGATTTATTGTATTGTATTGTGTTTTTATGTATTGTATTTTATTTTATTTTACTTTACTTTTTACTCTGCTTTATTTTAAAATGTTATTTGAGAGAGAGAGAGAATGAGGGAGGGGCAGAAAAGAGGGGGAGAGAGAATCCAAAGCAGGCTCCAGGTTCTGAGCTGTTAACACAGAACCCGACGCAGGGCTCAAACTCACGAACTGTGAGATCATGACCTGCGCTGAAGTTGGACACTTAACCGACTGAGCCACCCAGGCACTCCATAGGCCCAGCATTTAAAACATATTTCTTTTACTTTGTAATTTGCAGTGTTTGCCTTTCTTTTTTTCTTTTCCTTTTTCTTTTATCATCATAAAGACACACTTCTCTGGGTTCCTAGTAACGGTGTGATACGTTCTTATTTTTTACTTGTCATCATTTAGCTCGGGTAAAAAGAACTGACCTGGACAAAGCAAGAACTTTTGTTGGAACGTGCCCAGATATGTGTCCTGAGAAGGAGCGGTACATGCGGGAGACCCGGAGCCAGCTGAGCGTGTTTGAAGTGGTCCCAGGGACTGATCAGGTGGAGCCCCATGTCCTCCTGGGGTTGCTCTCTAGGCTGTTGTCCATATTTAAATCATCAGGGTGGAGGTGGGATACACGGGGGGGGGGGAGGGGGGGACTTTTTTGTGATTTTTGTATACATTGATATTTGGTTTGGGTTTTTTACCTTTTTAGAGGGTAGTGGGGATGTGCTCTTAATGTTCATATTAAATTGTTTTTATTGTGAGGTGTACACTAAACAATCCTATATGAGGTGACGGACCCCATGGTTCTCTATAGATGTAGATTAGGAGATTTGCTTCACAGATTAAAAATTTCTTTGTTTCTTTTTCTTTTCACAATTTATTTAGTACCCTTTTTAAAAAATTTTGTTTTTAAAAATTTATTTATTTGAGAGAGAGGAGAGAGAGAGATGGGGAGAGAATCCCAAGCAGACTCTATACTGTTAGCGCAGAGCCTGATGCTGGGCTTAAACCCACAAACCGCAAGATTATAACCTGAGCTGAAATCAAGAGTCAGACACTAGCTGACTGAGTCACCCAGGCGCCCGTATTCCTACCCTTTTCTATGTATGTGTTTACACGCTTGAGATATTCTCTAGATGCAATTCTGTGTGAATATTTTTCACTTAAAATTATATCGTGAGTGTTTTGATAAACTCCGCATTATTATTTTATTTTAGAGAGTGCGTGAGAATGGGGGAAAGGGCAGAGAGAAAGAGAGTAGGCTTTGTGCTGTCAGTGCAGAGCCCAGTGTGGGGATCTGTCCCACAACCCTGGGATCATGATTTGATCCGAGATCAAGAGTCAGATGCTCAGCTGATGGAGCCACCCAGGCATAACTCAGCATGTTTTAAATGACAGCCTGTTAATTGATTTATGTAACTGTTAAAACTTACCATTTTGCAATCACTAGATAGGCTGTTTCTAATATTTAAATTTTATTAATGATTCTACTGGGCATGTTGTGTATAATGAATCTAAAGTATTTAGGTTATTTCCTTCTGATAGAGCCTAAGAATTAAATTACTACATCAGATGGTATGACCTTTTTTCAAGGTCCTGAACATAGTATGTCAATGCATGTTCCCAAACTGTTCTCAGAAATCACCATTTTTAGATCCTTTTGTCAATTTTTTTTTTAACTTTTATTATTATTGAGAGACAGAGTGTGAACAGGGGAGGGGGGGCAGAGAGAGAGGGAGACAGAATCTGAAGCAGCTCCAGGCTCTGAGCTGTCAGCACAGAGCCTGACGTGGGGCTCGAACTCGCAGACTGCAAGGTCATGACCAGAGCTGAAGTTGGACGCTTAACTGGCTGAACCACCCAGGCGCCCAATCCTTTGTCAATTTTTAAAAAAAATTTAAATTTTTGTGAATTCCTCTTCGTTAATTTTGCTTATAGGTGTCTCCTCTATTGGCTGTTTTTTTTTTTTTTTTTTAAGATTTTTTTTAAGTAATCCCTGCATCCAGTGTGTGGCTTGAGCTTGTAACCGTGCGATTGAGAGTTGCATGCTCTCATCATCATCTCTGCATCACAGCAGAGGCTCCTGCCCCAGGGGACAATGATGGCAGCTTGAGGTGGATGCCTGGGGCTCAGTCTGTGGACATCTGGGCTTCTGCCTTGGCCATGTGTCTTCAGCCTCCTTTTGCAGGTGGGAACAGCTCCAGGCCTTATGTGCAGCTGTGCAGCCCCATGAGCCCCCTGCTGCTGTCTCCATTTCCTTTCTAATCCATGTAGACCTTACTTTGTGTTTTGAGTGTGGCTAAGTTATGTTAAAATGCTCAGAGTCCCTTAACGTGTCTCACCTCTGCCCTGGGGCCATGCCCATGTATCTCTACTTTCTATTCCCCCCCCCCCCTTTTTTTTAAGATTTTATTCTTTAAGTATTCTATACACACAGTGTGGGGCTCGAACTCAGAACCTGAGATCAAGAGTTGCCTGCTCCCACCGCCCTGAGCCATGGCATGTGCCCCCACTTACATCCTTCTGCTTCTTCACTCCTTGTCATATTTGCCAAAAACAGTTCTCATTTGTTTTTGAATTTTGGTCATACTTTCAAACAGAAATTTTACGTTTGAATATGTATTCTGTAGTTTTGATCTTGTATGAGTTTGTGGGTGATTTTCCCCTTCATTTAAAGGCCACAGCTGTGGGGAAGCTGGCCCAGCACCTGACACACAGGTTTGTTCCCACTCTGTGTCCTCAGGTGGATCACGCAGCAGCCGTGAAGGAGTACCAGCCGCTCCTCTGCTGATCAGGAAGAGCCCCTGCCGCATGAGCTTCGGCCCTCGGCAGTGCTCAGCAGGACCATGGGACTACTTGGTGACCCAGATCATGGACCAGAAGGAGGGCAGTCTGCGGGTACTGGTACGACTTCGTGTGGAACCGCACACGGGGCATTCGGAAGGTACAGTCACTTTCGATCAGCAAACTAGAAAATGCATGTGAATTCCAGAGTTGAAGGGAGAGTTCTCATTTTACTCCTCTGTGTAAAAGAATATGCTGTATTTAAAATTATTACAGGGGTGTCTGGGTGGGTCAGTTGGTTGAGCATCTGACCTCTTAATTTCGGCTTAGGTCATGATCTCACAGTTCGTGGGTTCGAGCACCTACATCAGGCCGTGTGCCGACAGCATGGAGCCTGCCTGGGATTCTCTCTCTCCCCGTGTCTGTTCTCCCCTGTTCATGCACACGCACATACTCTCTTTCTCTCAAATAAACATTAAAAACATAGTAAATCATTACCAAAGTCCTTTTAAAATGTGCGTTCATGCACTTCTGTTTCAAATTGATGAGAGAAATTCAGGTAATCCTACTTTTTCTCACATTTGGTTCTTTTCTGGCATGGAAATAGGTGCATGAGATCTGTGTTATAGGAGACACGTATGTACGTAAGGTGTGTGGATGAGGTGTGTGCATGTATAATACTCCCTCTCGTTCATGGCCAGGACATCACACAGCAGCACTTGTGTGACCCTGTGACGGTTATCCCTGATTGAGAAGTGTACCTCGGTTCCATATCCACTGTGTCACTTCATGTGTGAGGAGCCATGTCCTCTTTTGATGCCAAGATCAACAATGAGACATGACCAAGTGCCTTCAGAGTCTGAAGGAGATGTACCAGGACCTAAGAAACAAGGGTGTGTCTGTGCCAGCGAAAGCAGAGTTCCAGGGCTACAATGTCTGCTCAATCTCAATAAGGGGGACATCCTAAGGTAAATTTTCAAAGTCAGAAACTAACCTAAGTTGTCTGGAAAAGCGGGTTTAAACAGGAAGAGAGCTGTTAGGGTCATGGCAGCTGGCAGTGCAGAGTCTGTCTGCTGTTGAGTGTGGGCTTGACAGTAAGCAGCCTGGGCTGGGCTGTGTGCTCTGTTGAGCGGAGGCCGCAGGAGGCCCCAGGACAGGGCTGTGCTGACGGCGGCAGTCAGAGTAGGCCCCAGATCCTTTGTGAGAGCAGTGTTCTCTTTGTCAGTAAGAAGACGAGGAAGGAATCTGCCTGAACAGAAGAGGCAAATGAGGGAGGACAGGGAAGCCCAGGGCGCCCTGTCAAGAGCTGTCAGCAGTTGGCTGTGTCCAGGCGTGTTTCCTGTTACATGCGTCCACACACGCCTCCTCAACGAACTAAGTGATAGGAGAGGAAAAAAATTGTGTGAACGAATGTTTGTAGGGGGATATTAAGAAAGAATGAACTTTATAATACTGATCTGCTACACAGGTGGACATTTATAGGAGGAAAACACAGCAGAATCCCCTGAGTCTCTGTCCCTGTTTTTGGTCAACCGGACTTGGTGACAGCCAGTGACTCCTTTATTTCCGAGACTCTCTTATTTATGCTGAAACTGTTTTTAGCTTACTGTTTTCCCTAAGAACCTTGTTAAACAATATCGAAATGTGTTACTGATTTTTAGTTTTAAAATTCAGTCCCGGAGATAAACTGGTTATGGAAAATGGAAGTGTGGTCTTTTCATGGATGACGGGTGCCTTTTTCTCTGAGTGACTCAGTCAGCTGTTCACTTACATAGCAGAGTTAGGTTTTGTTTAGACATCATCATGTGAAAACAGCTTGCAGTCATTTGGCATTAAAGTAACTCTTTTGATAATCCTTAAATTGATTATTACGTGAATTTGTTTATTTACCATCTTTTTAGAGAACACCATTGTTCCCAATCTAGTCCAAGAGTGGCAGCCTTCGAAATTACTAATCTAACAGAGTGGCACGTGTCACCCACCATTAAGTCCCTTTTTCTCCATATGGTTGAAATCTTTGTTTTTTTACAAATCACATCTGGTTTTCATGGAAATTTTGTCTAATTAAAAATAAAATTCTAATCTCTTTATCTCCTTTAATTGACAGAGAAGTACAACAGTTCCATCCTGCTGTTAGAAATTCCTCCGAAGTGAAATTTGCTGTTCAGGCTTTTGCTGCATTGAACAGTAATAATTTTTGTGAGATTTTTCAAACTGGTCCAATCGGCTTCTTATCTGAACGCATGTCTTTTACATTGTTACTTTCATCAGGTGAGTAACATAGCTGTACTTGAAGAATTGGAAAGAAGCAGATTGTACTTTTGATATTTAATTGTTTCTCTATTCTGAGAACATTTCAGCTGGTCCTGGGCTGACTCTTGTGTAACCCTCTCGCGCTAGCCCTCTTGAGAGGGTTCCTGGGGTACCTTGTTTTACAGGGGTTGGCGCCATTGACTACTGACGGGAAAGGCTGTGCAGTGGGATATACTATTGTTAGGTTCAGATCAGACAAATTTCTTTAGAGTGATATGACTTGAGGGCGCCTGGGTGGCTCAGTTGTGGTTAAGCATCTGAACTTTGGCTCGGGTCATGATCTCATGTTAATGAGTTTAATCCTGAATGGGGTGAGCACGAGCCCCAGCTTCAGGTGAGTCCCACTTCCCCCCTCCTCCCTTTCACTCTCTCCCTTGTGGATTCTCTTATTCTATCATTTTCCCTTTTTTCTGTCTCTCCCTCTCTCTATGCCCTTGCTCACTGCTCCCTCTCTCAATAAAAAAAATATATATATATGACTTGAGTTCAGCATCATTATCATTCACGGAAACTGAAAATCAAAATTGCACATGCAAAATCCCTAACTTAAAAATCTTAAGTGTTATTTTTGGAATGAACGTGATGATGCTAAATTCGTCCCAATAAATATCTCGAGGGCCTGTTCTTTGTTGAGTACTGTGCTGTGCCTTGGGGTTACAAACCTGGGGAAGACTGGTCTCTTACCTGGTGCTTTACACAGAGCTTGAATGCCAGAAATTCCTCAAGTCAGGTCTTCAGCCCCAGCCCTGACAGCAGACACACTGTGCTGCCCCCCAGCTGTGAGGGGTCTGCTTGGTGGGGAGGAGGCTGCTTGGGGTGGGGGTGTCTCAGGATGTGACCAGCTGGTTCGTGACTCCAGGTTATTTTTCTTGGTCACACGTCAAGTTCAGTGATAAACAGTGAATAAGCCATGGTCTTAGTCCAGGCAAACGGTCTTGTGCAAGTTCTGCTCACTGTCATGTCTGACAGTTGCCAACAGACCGAAATTCTGGAACAAATGAAAGATTTTTAAAACAACATGCTACTTGTGGAACTCTGTACATTCAACAAATAAAGCTGATAATTAATACTTTGAAATGATTATTTAACATTAGGCTGTTGGCCATTTGTTCCCATTTTAATAACTGTGAGCAAAAAGACATCTAAGTGCTTTTTCTTAGAGAACAGTGTGTTTGACATGGTCCCATAGGGTTCTTCCTTGTTCACCTCCACCTGTTGTGACTCTTCCAGTCCCTTCAACCCCAGCACACTCCTGCCACAGGGCCTTTGCACTTGCTGTCCTGCTGCTGTTCTTTGTCCTTACAGAGACACATGGCACCTTCTGGTGTTGTCTTGGTTGCCACCATCTCAACAGGGCCCACCCTGCCCGCCTGCCCTTCTCCCCTGCCTTCTTTCCTTGGTTGCACTGTTACCATACATGTGCCGTGTATTTCACAGATTCATCTTGTTCACGTCGGTATCTCCCTGGCATGCCAGTCATTGGGGCAGGGATTTTGTTTTGTGCGTTGTTGTGTGCTCAGCCAGTAACCACGCCAGGTGCAAAGTAACACTGGATAAATACTGGTAGGGTTAAGAGCGCTGCAAGGGGAAGCAAGGGGTCACCCAGAGTCCTAGCGCCCACACGTACACATGTAATTTTTGTTAGCACTTTTCCCTTTTTTTTCTTTTTTTCTAAAGCACTTGTTACAATTTCGTGTCATTTATGCATTTTTCTGTTTCACTCCATCATCTCTGTGGTAATTTTTATTGCCACACAGCTTTTTGTCAAGTGGAGGATGCGTAGTTGACTTTCCGCATGACCTGTTTGTTGATGGACAATTTGTTTTCTAGGGTTTCTTTTTTTGTTTTGTTTTTGTTTGTTTTATTTATTTTTGAGAGAAACACAAGTAGGGGAGGGGCGGGGTGGGGGGGAGGGGCTCAGAAGCAGGCTTGGCGCTCACAGAGCCCGATGTGGGTCTTGAACTCACGAACTGAGATCATGACCGGAGCTGAAATCACATGCTCGGTCGACTGAGCCACTGATGGTGCCCTGTCTTCTAGGGTTTCTTTTCATTGAAGCCTTCGTGGCCTGACTTTTCCTGTGTCTGAGACTGATTGCTCGCTTGCATTTCTGGTTATCTTCTGCCGAGCAAATTCCATGCTGACTGCTAAGCCTAGGCTCCTTAGTGCCAGATTGCTTCCCAGAGGGACTAGAGCAGGACGCTGTGCCCTATGCTGGCAATTCTGTGGCTGTGGGGTGACTGGCCCCTTGACCCTGTAGTGATTCATCTTGTCTCTTCAGATCCGCAAGGGACGCTCTCGGGCGCTCAACATGGCGTACACCGTGAGCACGCAGCGCTCCACCGTCTTTCCCATGGATGGCGTGGTGCGCATGCTGCTCTTCAGAGATTGTGAGGAGGCCACAGACTTCCTGAACTACCACGGTCTCACTGTCTCTGATGGGTGAGAGCAGAGAGGTGGCCTCTCTTTGTTTTTGTTTTTTTTGTTTTGTTTTAATTCTGATGAGGGTCTGGGAAGTGCCAGCTACATGCCAGGCCCACAGAGGGCACATCCCACATGCTGCCTCCCTGGGGTGCAGGTGAAATCAGCGAGGCTCAGAATGGCGGGGAGCACCCTCAGGTCACACGCTGCTCGTCAGTGGATTGGCGTTCAGACCCATTTCTTTGCAACTCCAGAATCAGGGTTTTTTCACGCGTTACTGAAGATCCTACAGGTAAAGGTTAGGGTCTTTCTTCTTCTGTTTCTTGAAGATGACTGCTGCTGGCCCCTGGCTGACCACTACCCACCTCTGGTGGTCCAGACAGGCACCAGTGGGCCAGGCCAGGGGCTCCTCCACTGCTTGGAGTCAGTATTTTGAGAACCTTATGAAACTCGTGGACCCTCTCCCAGAAATGGCACCATAATGTGCACCAGTTACTCACGTGCGTTGCACACGCACCCAACGTCTTATTGCCCGTTGGGGTTTCTCCACCCCTTCCCTCCTCTTAACTCCTTATTGCCAGCCCCTTCCTATCTGCTTTCTGCAGTCCTCAAGAAACGTGGCAGCTTTGGAATAAGACAGGAGCACGTAGGTGTCTGGCGTCTACCTGGGCTGTCTACAACTAGGCCGGGAGTCACAAGGCCCGTGTCCACAAGGAAATGTCCAGCCTGGCAGCTGTGGGTACTGTGGGCTCAGCTGCAAATCAGCTTTTACTGCCTCTGTCCTCATTACACGTGGCTGTGGGTGGACCCAATGATGGGGACAGGGCTTTCAGCGTTTCTGCTGGGCACTGAGAAGGTAAAGGTGGCTTTTACCTGTGTAACGCCTCTCCGTGGGTTCTTTGTGGTCTGGTAGCTGTGTTGAGCTGAACCGGTCCTCGTTCCTGGAACCAGAGGGGTTATCCAAGGCCAAGAAGTCGGTGGTTATTTACCAGGAAGCTGACAGTGTCGGTTGGGGAAATCGTGAATGGAGGGCCATTGCCCCCATCCCTCGTCACACTCCCGTGTGCAGTTTCAACTCCCAGAACAAGTACGTTGGGGAGAGCATGGCTGCGGAGCTGCCACAGGCACTCAGATGACTCGGCTTGGACTCAGGTGAGGAGCTGCGTTACGTGACGGAACTAGCCGTTGCCCCTTCAGGAAGCCTCTTGGGAGCCAGGAGCATCTGTCTTGTTTTAAGGGTGAGGGGTAGGTCGGGTGGGTATTGGCTCAGTGCTCATGTCTTTTTGCTCCTCTTAAGAGTGGCCCGAATGGCTCCCTGATGTCATAGTGCTTGGTTCCCACAGGTGAAGCACATACCGTCCCCTGTGACGTTGCTTGGGAGGGTGGCCAGTAAGGATCACTGTGGGTGCCCAGGGGTTGCCCTATTGCCCACACTTGCCTCTTCCCTTGCAGGTGAGGGGAAAGGAGAGGCGTGTGGTACAGAGGCAGATGTGCCCCCACCTGCTCTCCAGCAGCCTCTTCCATCCCTGCACCCACGCCAGCTTCTCTGCCTCACCTCCGGCACCCAACTCCGAGCACAGTGCCTGGCCTCTTCCAGCCACCTGTGCAGGCCCCCCCTGCCGCCCCCTGTGCAGCCTGAGTTGCTTCCTCCGAGGCCTGCACCTGCGTACTCTGATGCGGTAAGGAATCTTCCAGATCAGGGCTCTGAGGAGCCAGTTGCATATCAGTGTCACCAACAGCGTCTGACGTCCAGTCCGACCTCTGTTCTGTAGATCACTCCCATGAAGGTGGTTTGCGCTTGTGGCTCTAGAATATTCTGAGTGCCAGCCGCGGTAGGTCCTAGGACCCTGGCCCTGGAGGCTTAAGCCTTTGTCTTTTAGGCAAGGAGCTTGGGGCTCCGAGCACAGGCTGCGCCAGGCTCCCTAGCTCTTTGCCTGTGTGTCTGTTTGAAAGGGCTACAGCTAAGACTAGAGAAGGCGCTGAGGGTTTTTTGGAAGTAACATGACAGGTGAAGTAGGTGCGGCCCTGCATTGAGAACTCTGCAGACGCATGGGTCTCTGTGGACTACCCTCTCCCCTGTGGAGTGGGCTGTGTTGTCTGGTCTCCTGCAGGGGGTCCCGGGAGAGACCCGGCCTGCGGTCACTTGGCCTCGGGTGGCTGAGCTGGGGCTGACGCTCCCCCGGCTTGGGCACAGTTGTCAGAGCAGCTCTTCAGTGCGTCCTGTCCCAGCACCATCTTGTGGCCCTGGTGTGCCGTGCTCTGATTGATATTCGACACTGCTCGCTCCAGAGAGCCAGTGGGCATGTTGCCTAGGGACATGTGGGGCCACAGGCACGCAGCACCATGTGCACACTGGCCACACAGGTTGTGGGATTGGGCTCGCCACACTGTTTGCTTGGGCCGGTTTGGTCATGATTAAGGAGGCCTGAGAGGATTGTGAAGAATGGCCTGCAGAGACTGACGATGTTTGATAGGATGTGGGGGGGCGGACCTGGCGTCACTGAGCAGGGCAGCAGGCTTGCCTTGGCCTCCTCAGAAGGCTCCTCGTGTTCATTAGCAGGAAACCTTTCCCGAAGCAGCGTAGCCAGTTCCTACGTGAGGACTGTTAGATGCCCTCAGACAAGTAGCCACTGATGGGTCTGTGAAGGGAGTTTTTTTTGGCCCCAGAGGGGTTGCTCCGTGACCGGTTGGTTCTGTGAAGGTTTTCAGTACCCTTAGCCTGTGCAGCTAGATGGGTTTAAAGCTCAGTCGGATTGAGGCAGTGTTCTCACTGCCGTTGCCCTGACCCCCCATGTGACCTCTCCTTAGGACCTGGCTCAGGTGGTGGATGAGCTCATCCAGGAGGTTCTTCAGAGGGACTGCGAGGAGGTTGGCGCCGCTGGAGCGGCCTTTGCGACCACAGCTCTGGGGTAAGTCCTGCGCCCTTTCTGCTCTGAAGCTGTCTGCTCGCTGGGGCCGAGCCCCATCCGTCTACATTTCCTCTCCAAGAGCTGCTGACAGTCTTGGACAGGAGGTCACAGCTGCTCATTCGTACAGGCTTAACTTTGGTCCTGCCCTCTAGGTGGGTGTGACTGTTCGTGTTCCTCACCGTCTCTTTGTCAATGGCATGGAGTTCTTGTTTGTGTGTGCTTTTTGAGCAATGTTAGGTTTATTAAAGTGTGAATTGAAAACCTGTTTTTTCTTAAAACTTTAAACGTGCCTTTAAATTCTAGTAAAGTAAAAATTTGTTTATTCTCTGTTAAGAATTAAAAATACTTTATGTGATCTGGGATTGTTTTACTTTATAAATTTGACGGGTGAAATTTCCTTAAACGTTTTCTATAATTTGCATCTTATACTGTGATGAAATTTCTTTAGAGATTTCAAGTTACACTTATAAATTTTATATATTTGATTCTAATATTTTAAATATTTAGTCTTAATAAATTTAATAATGAAAATCTTTCTGGGGCGCCTGGGTGGCTCAGCTGATTAAGCATCCGACTTCAGTTCAGGTCATGATCTCAGGGCTCCTGGGTTCGTGCCCCGCATTGGGCTCCGTGCTGACAGCTCAGAGCCGGGAGCCTGTTTCAGATTCTATGTCTCCCTCTCTCTCTATTCTTCCCTGCTCGTGCTTTGATTCTTTCTCTGTCTCAAAAATAAATGAACATTAAAAAAGAAATTTAAATAATGAAAACCTTTCTAAGCGTTTAAAAAACTTTCATAAAGTCAATTAAAGCCAATTAATGTAGTAAATCAGATTCCTTTTTTTTAATGTTTTTTTTGAGAGAGAGAGAGAGGGAGAGAGCACAAATGGGGGAGGGGCAAAGAGAGAGGTAGACAGAGGATCTGAAGCAGGTTCTGTGCTGACAGTGGAGAGTCCAGTGCAGGGCTCAAACTCATGAACCGTGAGATCATGACCTGAGCTGAAGTCAGACACTTAACCTACTGAGCCACCCAGGTGTCCCAGTAAACCAGATTTTTTTTTTTTTTTTAATGTTTATTTTTGAGACAGAGAGAGACCGTGCATGAGCAGGGGAGGGGCAGAGAGAGGGAGACACAGAATCTGAAGCAGGCTCCAGGCTCCAAGCCGTCAGCACAGAGCCTGATGTGGGTCTTGAACTGACAAACTGTGAGATCATGACCTGAGCTGAAGTTGGATCCTTAACCGACTGAGCCACCTGGGTGCCCCTAGTAAATCAGACTCTTAAGGATTTTAAACATGTTTTAAAAATCCTAGGGTGCCTGGGTAGCTCAGTAGGTTGAACTTCCAGCTCTTGATTTTGGCTCAGGTCAAGATCCCAGGGTCATGGATGGAGTTGAGCCTTGAGCGCTGAGCCTACTTAAGATTCTTTAGGGGCGCCTGGGTGGCTCAGTCGGTTAAGCGGCTGATTTCGGCTCAGGTCATGATCTCGCGATCCGTGAGTTCGAGCCCCACGTCAGGCTCTGTGCTGACAGCTCAGAGCCTGGAGCCTTTTTCAGATTCTGTGTCTCCTTCTCTTTGACCCTCCCCCATTCAGCTCTGTCTCTCTCTGTCTCAAAAATAAATAAACATTAAAAAAAAATTAAAAAAAAAAAAGATTCTTTCTCTCTCGCTCTGCCCTCCCCCCCATTTTGCATGCTTGCTCTCTCTCACTTACTCTCAAATAAAAAAAAAAATTCTGTTACATATGAAACCACACAGTGATTAAAAAGCATTATTTTACCTGTGTAAATGTAGATGACTCAAAAGGATTAATTTTGTTGATTCATTTTCTTATACTAGAGTCAGATACATATTTTCTGTTTGCTTGAAATAAATATGATTTCTGTTGGCTCAACTTATTTTGATAAAAGGTACATAAAAAAATCAACCATTTTTATGTGTACAGTTCAGTGACATTAAGTACATTAATGGTATCCTTCACCACAGTCTATTTGCAGAACTTTTTTGTCATCCCAAACAGAAGCTATACCCATTAGACAATAGTTTCCCAATCTTCTCTTTCCCCAACTCCTGGTAACCTCTGTTCTACTTTCTGTCTTTATGAGTTTGTCTTTTTTAGGTACCTCACATGAGTGGCATCATAGTATTTGTCCTTTTTTGTCTGACTTTTTTTTAGACACAAGAATGTTTTCAAGTTCATCTACATTGTAGCGTGTGTCAGCATTTTATTCCTTTCTATGGCTGAATAATACTCTATTAAAAGGTACAGTTGGGGCGCCTGGGTGGCGCGGCTCGGTTAAGCGTCCGACTTCAGCCAGGTCACGATCTCGCGGTCCGTGAGTTCGAGCCCCGCGTCGGGCTCTGGGCTGATGGCTCAGAGCCTGGAGCCTGTTTCCGATTCTGTGTCTCCCTCTCTCTCTGCCCCCTCCCCCGTTCATGCTCTGTCTCTCTCTGTCCCAAAAATAAATAAACGTTGAAAAAAAAAAAAAAAAAAAAAAAAAAGGTACAGTTGATCCTTGACCAACATACGGAGTTAGGGGTGCCGACCCCCTGTGCAGTCAAAAACCGAGTATAACTGGGGGCGCCTGGGTGGCTCAGTCAGTTAAGCGTCCAACTTCAGCTCAGGTCATGAACTCCTGGCTCATGGTTCAAGCCCTGTGTCGGGCTCTGTCTTGACAGCTCAGAGCATGGAACCTTCTTCACATTCTGTCCCTGTCTCTCTCTTTGCCCTCCCCTGCTTGCGCCACTCTCTTCTCAAATATAAACAAACATTAAATTAAAAGATCAAGTATGACTTTTGACTCCCCAAAATCCTAACTGTTACAATTTGTGGATGGAAGCCTTACTGATAATATCAATAGTCAACATATGTTGTGTATGTTAAGGTATTAAATACTGCATTCTCACAATAAAGTAAGCTAGAGAAAAGAAACAGTTATTCAGATCATCAGGGAAAAAACAAGGAAGAGAAAGTATACTTACAGTATTCTATGTGTAAGTGGTCCTGTGCAGTTCAAACCTGTGTTGTTCAAGAGTCAAACTTTACAAACATACGTAACGTGTATATACACCACATTTTGTTCATTTATTGATGGACCCTTGGATTATTTCTACCTTTTGATTATGCTACCTTCTGAATAATGCTGTTAGGAACATTGGTGTACAAATAACTGATTCCCTGATTGCAGTTCTTATGGGTATAAGCCTAGGAGTGGAATTACTAGATCATATGATCTATTGTTAACTTTTTTTTTTTTTTTTTTTTTTTTTTTCAGCGTTTATTTATTTTTGGGACAGAGAGAGACAGAGCATGAACGGGGGGAGGGGGCAGAGAGAGAGGGAGACACAGAATCGGAAACAGGCTCCAGGCTCTGAGCCATCAGCCCAGAGCCCGACGCGGGGCTCGAACTCCCGGACCGTGAGATCGTGACCTGGCCGAAGTCGGACGCTCAACCGACTGCACCACCAGGCGCCCCTATTGTTAACTTTTTAAACAACTGCCAAACTATTTTCTGCAGCAGTTGCACCATTTTATATTCTCACCAGCGGTGCACAAGGATTTCCATTTTCTCTACCTTCTTGCCAACACATAGTATCTTTTCAAAAAAAAAATGTTTTTATAGTAACTATCATAATGAGTGTGAAGTGTATCTCGTTGTAGTTTTGATTTGCACTTCCCTAGTAACTAATGATGCCGAGCATGTTTTTGTGTGCCTATTGGTCTTTTGTGTATCTTATGTGGAGAAATCTATATTTAAGTCTTTTGGCCATTTTTGAATTGTTTTTTTGTTGTTGAGTTTGTAGGAGTTCTTTTATGTTCTGGATTTTAATCCCTTTTCAGATATATGATTTGCACATATTTTTTCCCAGTCTGTTTGGGGATGTCTTTTCTGTGTCTTTTCACTCTCTTGATAGTGTCCTTCAATCTACACAAGTCTTAAATTTTATAGAGTCCATTTTTTTGTTTTGTTTTATGTAGTCCATTTTCTCTAATTTTTGTTGCCTGTGCTTTTGGTGTCATGTTCAAGAAATTGCGAAATCCAACGTTATTATTTCCCTGTGTTTTCTTCTAAGACCTTTATAGTTTTAGCTCTTAAGTGAGGTCTTCAATCCATGTTGGTTTCGTTTTCATATATGGTGTAAGAAAAAGATTCAACATCATTCTTTTGTATGTGAGTACTTAGTTTTATCAGCACCAGCTGTTGAAATAACCGTCTTTTCCTCTTTGAATGGTCTTGGCACCCCGTGTTGAAAATCAATTGGCCATATACGTGAGGGTTTCTTCCTGGATTCTCTAGTCTGTTCTGTTGATCCATATGTCTGTTTTAGTACCGCATTGTTTTGATTACTGTAGTTTTGTAGTAAGTTGTAGTAAGCTTGAAATCACAAAGCATGAGTCCTTCAATTTGTTTCTCTTTTTCAAGACAGTTTCACTATTTGGGGTCCCTTGAAATTCCATATGAATTTTAGGATGAATTTTTCCCAAATCTCTTTGGGATTTTGATAGTGATGCATTGAATCTGTTGATTGCTTTGGGTAGTGTTGACATCTTAACATTAAGTCTTCCAGTCTAGGGGCACCTTGTTTGCTCAGTTGGTAAAGCAGGTGACTCTTGACCTTGCAGTTGTGAATTCAGTCTCCATGTTGGGCATAGAAGATTACTATTATATATTTTTTTAAGGTTTCTAAAAATGTTGACTCTATTTATTTAATGTTTATTTTTGAGAGAGTGCAAGCTGGGGAGGGGCAGAGAGATGGACAGAGGATATGAAGGGGGCTCTGTACTGACAGCAGCAAGCCCGATGAGGGGTTCAAACTCATGAACTGTGAGATCATGACCTGAGCTGAAGTTGGGCACTTAACTGCCTGAGCCACCAGGTGCCCATAGATTATTTTTAAGGGTTTTTTTTCTTTTCTTTTCTTTTTCTTTTCCTTCTTTCCTTCCTTCCTTCCTTCCTTCCTTCCTTCCTTCCTTCCTTCCTTCCTTCTTCCTTTCAGAGAGAGGAGAGAGCATGCACGTGCATGTGTATGTGTGGAGGGGCAAAGAGAGAGGGGAGAGAGAATCCCAAGCAGGCCCTACCTTGTCAGTGTGGAGCCTGACGTGGGGCTCAGTCGCATGAACCATGAGATCATGACCTGAGTTGAAATCAAGACTCAGACACCTAAACCGACTGAATCACATCAGGTGTCCCAGATGATTGTTTTTTTAAAAAAGTCTTCCAGTTTATTCACATGGGCTTTCTGTTTGTTTCAGGTCATCTTTAATTTCAGCAGTGTTTTGTGTTTTTCATTGTACATGTCTTTAATTTCCTTGATTAAATTTATTCCTAATTGCTTTATTTTTCACTGCTATCGTAAATCAGATTGTTTTAATTTTATTTTAGAACACTCATTGCTAGTGATAGAAATAAATACCATTGAGTTTTTGATCCTTATATTCCAGTTTTGCTAACTTGTTTATTAGTTCTAATAGGTTTTGAGTGGATTTCTTAGGATTTTCTGTGTACAAGATCATGTCCTCAATGAATAAAGTTTTCTTTCTAGTTTAGATTTTTTTATTTTTCTATAATCTCCAATATGGTATTGAATAGAATCAGCAAATAGGACATCCTTGTTTTGTTCCTGGTCTTAGAAGAAAAACTTTGTCTTTCATATCTGAATCTGATGCTAGCTGTGAGTGTTTCATATATAGACTATATCGTGTGCAGGAAGTCCCTTTCTATTTCTATTTTTTTTTTAGTGTTTTCATCATGAAACTGTGCTGAATTGTGTCAGATGCTCTTTCTGCATCAATGGAGATGATCACGTGGGTTTTCCCCCCTTCAGTTCATTAATGTGTTTGTATTACATTGTTTTTTCTTTGTTGAACTATTCCTTGCATTCCAGGAGTAAATCCCACTAGGTTTTTTGTATAATCTTTTTTTTTTTTTTTAAATTTTTTTTTTTCAACATTTATTCATTTTTGGGACAGAGAGAGACAGAGCATGAACGGGGGAGGGGCAGAGAGAGAGGGAGACACAGAATCGGAAACAGGCTCCAGGCTCTGAGCCATCAGCCCAGAGCCCGACGCGGGCTCGAACTCACGGACCGCGAGATCATGACCTGGCTGAAGTCGGACACTTAACCGACTGCGCCACCCAGGCGCCCTATAATCTTTTAATATATGGTGATTTTGGTTTGCTGTTTTGTTGAGGATTTTTTTTTTCTGTCAGTATGCATAAGGGATATTGTGTATGGTTATTTATTTATTTTTGAGAGAACGTGAGGTGAGTGAGGGGCAGAGAAGGAGGGAGAGAGAGATCCCACAGCTGCAGAGAGAGAGGAAGACAGAGTTCAGAGCTTGGAATGGGGCTCGAGCTCACCTGATGCAGGGGTCAACTCAAGAATTGTGAGATCATGACCTGAGCTGAAGTCAGATGCTTAACTGACTGAGCCACCCAGGCACCCCCTGGGTGTTGGTTGTTTTTTTTAAAAATTTTTCTAACATTTATTCATCTTTGAGAGACAGAGACAAAGCGTGAGACAGAGAGGCTTAACCAACTGAGCAACACAGGCACCCAGGTGTGTGATTTTCTTATAGTGTCTTTGTCTGGTTTGGTTTCAGATAGAGTAATGCTGGCCTCAAGTGTAATAAAGTGTTTTCTTCCTCTTTAGGTTTTTGGAAGAGTTTGAGAAGGGCTGTTCTTCTTTAAGTGTTTGATAGAATTAATGGTGAAGCCATTTGGTTCTGGACTTTCCTTTTTTGGGAGGGGTTTTTGGTTTTTATTTTTGTTTTTTTAATTTTTTAATTATTTTTGAGACAGAGAGAGACAAAGCATGAACGGGGGAGGGTCAGAGAGAAAGGGAGACAGAATCTGAAGCAGGCTTCAGGCTCTGAGCTGTCAGCACAGAGCCTGACATGGGGCTTGACCTCATGGACCGTGAGATCATGACCTCAGCCGAAGTTGGATGCTTAACCGACTGAGCCACTCAGGTGCCCTTGGGAGGGGTTTTTGAAGACTGAATCAATCTCTTTACAAGTTATAGGTCTATTCAGATTTTCTTTTTTTTAATGTTTATTTTGAGAGAGAGCGTGTGCGTGCACCAGGGGGGTGGGCAGGAAGAGATGGGCAGAGGATCCAAAGTGGGTTCAGGCTGACAGCAAAAGAGGCTAACTCAGGGCTCGAACTTACAAACTGTGAGATTGTGACCTGAACCAAAGTCAGATATCTTAACCAACGAGCTACCTGGGCACCCCATTCAGATTTTCTGTTTTTACATGAGTCAGTTTTGATGTGTGTTTCTAACCACATGCTAAATTTTTATGCTAAAAGCTAAATGTTATTTTTTCCTTGCTAATATTAGAAGTTAAGTTATGTGGCTTCCTTGGCTTTTATTATTTAGAATCATATCCAACTTTCTCTGCATAGTGTTTCCAATGCTGCTATGGAGGAGCTGTTAACAGCTGCAACCCAGGCATTTGAGGCACATTGCAGCTGAGGAAGTGTCTAAGGAAAGGGAGCGAAAGGAGGAGGAGAGGCGGCAGGCTGAAGAGGAAAGGTGAGTGTGTCATGTTCTGCAGTGCGCCTGAGGTCGGGGTGTGTGGACAAGGGACAGAATTCACCCTGGCCTGGGATGCTCTTACTGTTGTCCTTGCACTAGCATGAAACCCATGGCTCACCCAGCATCCTCATGCAGTGCAGCTCAGGGAGTGGGTGGGGGGTCCTGAGGCCACACCCACCTTGTGAGCAGCAGCCCTCCGTGTAGCTGGAGTTTGGGGGGTAAGGTGGTGGTCAGGGGAGCTGGGGTGTGGGTGACTGGTGTTGTCATGTCTGGTGGATTAGAGGAGTGGGCCCTGTCAGCTTATTAGGAGGCACAACTCAAATCCCGACCCATGAGGTCACAGAGTGTACTGACACTTTTATTCTTAAACATTACTCTTGTGCTTTTTTTTTTTCTTTTACCCTTAGGTTGAAACAAGAGAGAGAAACTGGTGTTAACTCAGCTGAGCCATGGCCTGGCTACAGAGCTGACAGAACTTGTGGTGACAGCAATGTGTGAGGGAAACCTGTTCCCAGGAGTTGAAGTAAATGAAGTTGTAGTTTGAGGGTGTGGGCTGGTGGGACAAAATGGGGTTTTTGAAGTGCTCGTGGCCAGGCTGGTGAAGTTCAGGCTAGCTGTGTGTTCACTTGGACAGGGGGGTAGCATATCTTTTGGATAGCCAAACAGTAAAATGCCATCCATGTACTTGGTATGTGTTGCCTACAGAGAGGGCCTCACTTACATACACTCTCATCCTCATTGTGGACCCTGCGCTGGGTGTGGGCAAGTGTCTGTTAGCAAAATAATTCATTGGTAGTCTTGTACACCAAGTCATTTACCATTAATTTTCTCTCAAGTAGGAGGTCCCTTCCCTTGTTTCAGATGTTAAAAGATCATTTTGAGCCATCTCACTTAAGAACTTTATTAACTTTTTAAAAATTGAAGTGTAATTAACATGCAGTGTTATAATAATTTTAGGGTACAACATGTTGATTTGAAAAGTTTATAAAATTATTCAGTGTTCACCATGATAAGTGTATTCATCACTTGTCATGATGCAACGTAATTACAATATTATTTACTATATTGTCTCTTTTATTTTTTATTTTTATTTGTAGATATCTTCTCCCATCATTGGGTTGCCTTTTATTTTGCTGATGGTTTCCTTCACTGTGCTAAACCTTTTTACTTTGGTATAATCTCAGTAGTTGGTTTTTCTTTTGTTTCCTTTGCCTGAGGAGACCTACCCATAAATATGTTGCTAAGGCTGATGTCCCAAGAGATTGCTGCCTATGTTTTCTTTTAGGATGTTAAGGTTTCAGGTCTCAGATCTCAGATTGAGGTCTTTAATCCATTTTGAGTTCATATTTCTGTGTGTAGTGTGAGAAAGTAGTTCAGTTTCATTCCTATGCATGTAGCTGTCCAGTTTTCCCTACCCATTTGTTGAAAAGATTGTCTTTTCCCCGTTGTATATTCTTGCTTCCTTTGTTTATAGACAATTGACCATGTAGGTAGGGGCCCTCTATCCTGTTCTATTAGTCTGTGTGTCTCTTTTTGTGCCAGTACCATACTATTTTGATCACTATAGTTTTGTAGATTATGAAATCTAAGAGTGTGATACTTTCAACTTCATTATTCTTTCTCAAGTTTGGTTTGACTATTTGAGGTCTTTTTGGTTCCATAAAGATTTTAGGATTATTTGTTTTCGTTCTGTGAAGAATGCTATTGGTGTTTTGATAGAGATTATATTGAATTTGTACATTGCTTTGGGTATTATGGACACTTTATTAATATTAACTCTTTCAACCCAGGAGATGGAATACCTTTCCATTTGTGTCCTCTTCAGTTTCTTTAATCAGCGTTTTATAGTACAGGTCTTTTACCTCATTGGTTAAATTTATCCTTGCTATTTTATTCTTTTTGGTGCAACTGTAAATGGTATTGTTTTCTTAATTTCTCCTTCTACTTCATCATTAGTGTATAGAAATGCAACAAATTTCTGTGTATTAATTTTGTATCCTACAACTTAATTGAATTCATTTATCAGTTCTTACAGTTTTTTGGTGGAGTCTTTAGGGTTTTCTGTATGTAGTATCACATCATCTGCAAATAGTGACAGTTTTACTTTTTTAACAATTTGGATGTTTTTATTTCTTTTTTGTTTTATTGCTATGGCTGGGACTTCCAATACTATGTTGAATACAAGTGTGAGAGTGGGCATCCTTGACTTGTTATTGATCTTAGAGGAAAAGCTCTCAAGTTTTTCACCATTGAATATGATGTTAGCTGTGAGGTTTTCATATATGGCTTTTATATGTTGAGGCTTTTATGATGTTTTTATTTCATTTTGTTGAGGGTTTTTTATTATGGATGGGTGTTGCATTTTGTCAGACCCTTTTTCTGCATCTGTTGAGATGATCATATGGTTTTTATCCTTTCTTGTGGTGTGTCATATTGATCGATTTGTGAATATTGACCAACATTTGCATCTCTGGAATAAATCCCACTTGACTGTGGTGAATAATGTTTTAATGTATTGTTGTATTCATCTGCTACTATTTTGTTGAGGATTTTCGCATCTGTGTTCATTAGAGAGATTGGTCTGTAATTTTCTGTTTTTGTAGTATCTTTGTCTGTTTTGGTATTAGAATAGTGCTGGTTTTGTAGAATGAATTTGGGCGTTTTGCTTCCTCTTCTCCTTTTTTGGAATATTTTGAGAACAGTAGGTATTAACTCTTACTTAAATATTTGGTAGAATTTACTTGTGAAGCCATTTGGTCCTAGACTGTTGTTTGTTGGCAGTTTTTTGATTACTAATTCCATTTCATTACTAGTAACCTTTTGAAATTTTCTGTTCCTTCCTATTTCAGTTTTAGAAGATTGTGTGTTTCTAGGAATTTATCTATTTCTTCTAGGTTGTCCAGGTTGTTGGCATATAATTTTTCATAATATTTTCTTATAATCCTTTGTACTTTTGTGGTGTCAGTTGTTATTTCTTCTCCTTCATTTCTTATTTTATTTATTGGAATCCTCTCTTTTTTTGGATGAGTCTGGCTCAAGGTTTATCAGTTTTGTCTATCTTTTCAAAGAACCAGCTCTTGGTTTTAGTAATCTTTTCTATGACTGTCTACTGTCAGTTTCATTATTTTTGCTCTAATCTTTACTACTCCTTTCCTTCTATAAGCTTTGAATTTTGTTTGTTCTTTTTTCCCTAGCTCCTTTAGGTGTAAGGTTAGGTTGTTTGAGATTTTTCTTGTTTCTTGAGCCTGCATCACTATAAACTTCCCTCTTGGAACAGTTGCATCCCAAAGATTTTGAACTGTTGTGTTTTCATTTTCATTTGTCTCCATATATATGTATATATTTTTTTCTTTTTTGGTTTCTTGGTGGACCCATTCATTTTTTAGTAGCGTGTTGTTTAGCCCCCATGTATTTGTGTTCTTTCCAGATTTTTTTGTTGTAGTTGATTTAGTTTTGTACTGTTGTGTTTGAAAGAGATGCTTGATGTGATTTCAGTCTTCTTAAATTTATTGAGACATGTTCTGTGGCCTAACATGTGATCTGTCCTGGAGAACATTCCATGTACACTTAAAGAATGTATTCTGCTGTTTTTGGATGAAATGTTCCATATATAACTGTTAGGTCCAGCTGGTGTGATATGTTTTCAAAGAGACGGATTCCTTGTTGATTTTCTGTCTGGATGATCTATCCATGAAGTAAATATGGTGTTAAAGTCCTCTGTCATTACTGTATGTATTACTGTCAGTTTTTCTTTTTTGTCTATTAACATTTGCTTTATGTATTTAGGTGCTTCCATCTTGGGTGCATAGATACTTATAATTGTTATGTTCTCCTGTTGGGATTGTTTCCTTTATCATTATGTCTCTGTCTGTGTTTTGTCTCTTGCTATGATTTTTGTTTTAAAGTTTACTTTGTCTAAGTATTGTTATCTTGGCTTTTTTTCCCCTTCATTTGCATGGTATATGTTTTTCACCCTTCACTTTCAGTCTATATGTCTTTAGGTCAGATGTGAGTCTCTTGTAGGCAGCATTTAGATGGGTCTTTTTTTTTTTTTTTTTTTTTAATGTGTATTTATTTTTTGAGAGAGAGACTGTGACAGCGTGAGTTGGGGAGGGGCAGAGAGAGACACACATACTAAGCAGGCTCCAGGCTCTGAGCTGTCAACACAGAGCCTGGGGCAGGGCTCAAACTCATGGACCACAAGATCATGACCTGAGCTGAAGTCATGACCTGAGCTGAAGTTGGGCGCTTAACTGACTGAGCCACCCAGGTGCCCCTATGTATCTTATTTTTTTAATCCATTCAGTTACCCTGTATGTTTTGATTGGAGCATTCACATTTAAAGTAATTATTGATACTATATACTTATGGCCATTTTGTTAACAGCTTTCTGTTTTTTTCTGTAGTTTTTCTCTGTTCCTTTCTTTTGCTCTCTTCACTTGTGGTTTGATGGCTTTTTTTACTACTATGCTTGGATTCCTTTCTCTTTATTTTTTGTGTGTCTAGTATAGGTTTTTGATTTGTGGTTACCATGAGGCTTATAGTATAACATCTTACATGTTTAGTAGTTTATATTAAGTTGATGGTTGCCTAAGAACTTTATTAATTTCACTGTCAAGCTTCAGGGAAGAAAGAAGTTCAGTGTGCAGGGAAATCTGTCTTTGTGCTTAAACCACCCTGAGGTAGCCCTGAAAGTGATGGGCTGTACTATGGCAGAGCACAGATTCCATTGCAGATGGAGGACACAGCGAGGAGGCAGAGTGTTTTGTTTAATGTTTCTTTGCATCTTTAATAATTGGGAGTCTATTTCCCTGTTTAAGCACGAAACCTCGTAAGTGATGGATCAATGTCTGTTCTTAATCCCAGGAAGGAGTGTTAGGAGATATGTAAGAGCTGGGACTTGATATATTTTTCCACAGTCCCAGGAGATCTGGGCTTCAGCTCAGCACCAGGACTGTCTCCACCTGCCATAGAGGACTATTGAAAACATGTCTTGCTTGTTTAAGCTTCTTTGATTTTGTGACTAAATATCTGGTAAAATTGTTCGTGCTCCCTTGGTTGACAGAATTTTGTCATAAAAATCTCATTTAGATGCTGGTTTATCTTGAGGGCCACTGCCATTTGAAACATGGGCTGCCAATCTTGGCTGCCGGCTCTTGGGACACTTTTAATTGCAAACATCAGATAGTGCTGATGAGAAGGTGTTGTAGTTATTTTAATGGTCACTTGAAAATTAAAATTTGTAACTAATTTATTAAGACAAAAGTTTATTTATTGACTGTTTACAAGGGCCTGATTGGACCTATAATCTAGTAGCCTATACCACTTTTGTCTTTTCCTCTGTCTTAACAGGTCTGTGCATTAAGTAAAATGAAAATCTTTTTTTTTTTTTAATATTTATTTACTTATTTTTGAGAGAGAGAGAGAGAGAGAGCAAGCGTAAGCAGGGGAGGAACAGAGAGAGAGGGAGACACAGAATCCAAAGCAGGCTCCAGGCTCTGAGCTGTCAGCACAGAACCTGATGCGGGTCTCATGAACCGTGAGATCATGACCTGAGCTGAAGTCAGACGCTTAACTGACTGAGCCACCCAGGCGCCCCAAATAAAATGAAAATCTTAAAGCTTCTCTTGTGGCAGAGGCACAATTGCATCTCAGTAGTAAGGATGTGGAATCTTGCCACTTTCAGGGCAAGCTCTCAATGTATGTGGGCCCTGGGTACAGTGTCTCCCATCTTGATTATCCTCTTCTATAGGAATGCAGTGGGACAGACCAGAGAGTCCGCATGGCCCGTTGCTGTGAGGATGTCTGTGCTCACCTGGTGGACTTGTTTCTGGGGAGGAATTTTCCAGACTGCAAAGGAGACCCTCCAGGAACTGCGTGCTTCTGCAAGGTATCTGCAGCGGTGAGTCCTGTGTCCTTACAGATGAAATGGATGCATGTGGGGAGAGCCTTTTACAAAGATGATACTTTCAGATATAGTCAATTATACATACCCACGAATATGTTCCTTCCTAAAGGGTAAACGCTAAGGATAAATAAGGAATTAGATTGGGGCTGTTTTGTATTTTGACAAGTATTCATAGGTTGCTCTCTGTCGTTTACCTAATGCTTTTGATGCAGGGAGATGGCTCTGAATAAGCCAAATTCTAGCTGTAGGCACCCACATGGATGAATTTCTAAAACTTATGTAAGTGAAAAAAAGCAGTTTTTAGGGAAATCTGTACAACATACAAACAGGGTATATTCAAACTAAATACATTGTTTTAAATTTATGTGATGGTACAACTCTAAAGAAGAGAAGGAAAATGAACGATCATAAACTTAGTGCAGCGGTTACCTTTGGGAGTGAGAGCGTGCATAATTGAGCAGGGCCCAGTGCTGGTCATGGCCACTGCTTCTTCTTTTTTTTTTTTTTTTTTCAACGTTTGTTTATTTTTGGGACAGAGAGAGACAGAGCATGAACGGGGGAGGGGCAGAGAGAGAGGGAGACACAGAATCGGAAACAGGCTCCAGGCTCCGAGCCATCAGCCCAGAGCCCGACGCGGGGCTCGAACTCACGGACCGCGAGATCGTGACCTGGCTGAAGTCGGACGCTTAACCGACTGCGCCACCCAGGCGCCCCTCATGTGTCATTTTGTAACAGCACTTAAAGTAAGAGTGTACTTGGAAGTTTCAACCATATAAGAGGGAATATAGGGAGAAGTGAGTCTCCGTAACACAGAAGTCTCCATACCCATCTTCCTCCTCAGAAGCAGCAGCTGCTGAGTACGCATCCAGAAGCCTTCTGCCCTTTTTTGTGGTTGTTAGCACAGACGGCAGCATCTATGCTAACCTGTCTTTACTCCGCTCGAGGGAAAGCGGAGGCCTCACCACAGCAGCACATTGGACTCTTCCCAGGGTTGTCAGTGCAACCAGAAAGGACCCATCTGGTTCTCCGGTGATGGACTTTCACATGGCTTCTCTTTTTAGCTATGGCAAAGTGCTGTGGTGGTCGTCCTTGTACAGACATCTCGTACAGGTGCACACATATCTGGAGAGAAGTTCCCATGAGTGGTGTTGGCTGGGTCAGAGTGTGTATCTTGTATCCATATCCATATCGCCAAGTTGGCTTCTAGAGATCATTGAGCTTCAGTGCTTCAGTTCACTATTTTGTTGTTTACCACCACTCATCTGCTCTTGTGCATTTCCCATGCCTGAGTGTTAATTTTAATTGTTTCATTTCTTAGCTTGAGGACTATTGCTGAAAAAAACTTAAATGTATTGCCAGAAAACGTGCTTCCCTGCGTTATAGCATTGGACTGTGGTTTTGCATTGGTCCTCATAGTAACCTTGAAAATACCCAGTGATGATACGTTGTTGTGCCCTCCAGGTGGAGGGAAGCCGTCGCAGCCCGGAAAAAACTGAGGCGCCAGATGCGGGCTTTCCCTGCAGCGCCTTGCTGTGTGGACATGAACAACCGCCTGAAGGCATTGGCACCCAGTGCAGAGTGCCCCATTGCTGAGGAGAATCTGGCCAAGGGCCTCCTGGATCTGGGCCATGCAGGGAAACTGGGCATCTCCTGCACCAGGTCAGCACTTAGCCTGCCATGGCCGCCTAGTGTTCCCCAGCCCCACCCGGCTTTACGGAGAGCGTGGATTAATGTGTGTGTTTGGAGGGAAGGTGGAGAGAATCAGAGAATGTGAAAATAGATGCAGGATTATATTCTTGAAGGTCGTCTTTTCCTCTAGTTCTGGATGTATGACTTGTGCTACATGCTTTGATTTCACACTCCTTTTCCACTTAAAACACTCAGGGCCTGGTAATTGAATTTTACTTAGAATCACGTCTTTGTCTTCTGGTCTTTCTGGATACATCTATCAATTTTCACTGGTGGAGTTTCTTCTGTCCCCATGACTGTTCTTGAGGGCAGGATTTTTGTCTGTTTACTACTCATCTCCCATGGCTTGATATTTGTGGAATGAACAAATTCTCCGACTGATCTGTTTATCAGAAAAAGTTTTCTTGGTCTCCTAACCATTCTCTGTCAGGAGACACTATTAACCAGTTACTTTCCACTCAGAACATCAGTAAATATTCACCAAATTCCTTTCACGGGTACTGAGGTGGCCTCATGAAGGCACAGTGTCTTCCTTTCTTTGTAGGTTACGGTGGCTCAGGAACAAGACAGTGCACCAGATGAAGGTTCAGCACTTTCACAAGCAACTGCTGAGGTCTGTCATCCCCCTGCCATGTGTGCTTCTCCTGCCTGGGACTTGTGCACTGGCTTACCCTCTGTGCTCTGTTCCTTCCAGTGATGCAGCATGGACACCCCTGGACCTGCCATCCCTCGTGGCCAAGTACCTCCCTGGAAGGTGGGAGCGTGTGTTTTGGAAACTGGTGCTGGTGTTGCCTGATGGAGAAGAGCAGTCCCCAGGGAGTCCTGGCAGGTCAGGAAGGGTTTCCCTCCCTGGGCTTTGAGGTTGAGGAAGTGGCTTCAGGAGGTGGAGTTTTACAGGAGGCTGGGAGGGACTCTGGCCCTTGTCGCACAGAGGAGTCCAAGCGTGAATCTTGTGCCAACAGAGAGTGGGCAGAGCAGTAGAGTTTACTGAGAGAAGGCATAAAGCTCTCAAGAGTGAGAGGGGTCCCGTCCCAACTGTTTTGCCACCAAGGATTTGTGTCCCTGACTTTTTATTGGGACCTTATCTGAAAGTTTGTGAGACTCCACTCCTGACACTGGCCCAGGCAGGTCTGGAATACGTTTATCCTTTTTTTTTCCAAAACCCCACCGCTACTTCAGCCTCCCACTTGTAGCCGCAGCCTGCCTCTCTGAGGGTCCCTGATCTAGAACTGCCTAATATTAGCCCTTTCCCTACTCAGAATGACTTCTCTTGAGAGCATGAGGTGTGAGGGACTTGCATAGTCTGTTTTGTTTGTGATTTGAAGTTGACACTTTAGAATATTAAAATTTTTATCCTGTAAATTTGACAATAGTCTGTATCCAAAAACATTTAAGAGTTGATCCTTTTTTTTAAATTAAGTGATTTTTTAATTTACATCCAAGTTAGTTAGCATATAGTGTAACAATGATCTCAGGAGTAGATTCCAGTGATTCATCCCCTATGTATAACACCCAGTGCTCATCCCAACAAGTGTCTTCCTTAATGTCCCTTACCCATTTAACCCATTCCCACTCCCACACCCCCTCTTTTTTTTTTTTTAATGTTTATTTATTTATTTTGAGAGAAAGTGAGTATAAACAGGGTAGGGGCAGAAGAGAGAGAGAGAGAGAGAGAGAGAGAGAGACAGAGAATCCCAAGCAGACTCTAAGCTGCCAGCACAGAGCCTGATGAGGAGCTCAAACCCATGAACTGTGAGATCATGACCTGAGCTGAAATCAAGAGTCAGATGCTTAAATGACTAAGCCCTCCAGGTGCCCCAAGAGTTGATCCTCTTTTAAAGTTATGGTGAGGTGTATTGATTAGAGCCCACATCATTTTAGACTCTTGGGGAAGACAGTTTGTAGTGTGTTTGCTATAGTTGCATTTTTTAAAAAAAAATTTTTTTTTTTTTAACGCTTATTTATTTTTAAGACAGAGAGAGACAGAGCATGAACAGGGGAGGGGCAGAGAGAGAGGGAGACACAGAATCTGAAACAGGCTCCAGGGTCTGAGCTGTCAGCACAGAGCCCGACGCGGGGCTCGAACTCACGGACCGCGAGATCATGACCTGAGCCGAAGTCGGCCGCTTAACCGACTGAGCCACCCAGGGCCCCTCATTTTTTTTTTTTTTTTAAAGAAAAAAACTTCTGGCATATTTAAACAGATTTCTAAGAAATTGACGTAGCATTACATGTATTTCCTACAACCAAACTGCTTCCAGAAATCATGTTTAAAGCAATTACAGAACATGTTTTCTTTTTTAGCAGCTTTATTGACATGAATTCACATATCATAAATTTCACCCATTTAAAGTTTTCATTTCATTGGTTTTTAGTATATTCACAGAGTTGTGCAACTACCTCCACCATCTAATTTCCAAAACAGTTTTTACCTACAGAGAAATCCCATATCCATTACCAGTTACTCATCATTCCTCCCTGTCTTCAGCTCCCGGAAACCACTAATCTGTGTGCCTTCTATGTATTTTCCTATTCTAGACGTTTTGTATAAATGGAGTCTTACAATGTGTAGGCTTATGACTAGCACTTTTCACTCAGCCATCATGTTTTCTGGGTTTATTCATGTTATAGCAGACAGTACTTTTTTTGTGTGTGGCTGAATAGTATTCCATCGTATGAACAAAACACATATTATTTGTTCAGTTGATAGTATTTGGGTTGTTTCCATTCTTTGGTTATTACGAGTAACGCTATGAAACATCCATGTATAACAGTGTGTGTGGACAGATGTTTGCAGTTCTGTTATATACCTAGACGTGGAATTGCTACGTTGTGAGGTAACTTAATGTTAAGTCTTTGAGGAATTGCCAAACTTTTCCACAGTGGCTGCACCATTTACATTCCTGTTAGCATTGTTTGAGGGTATTAAGTTCTTTGAATACATTCCTTTTTAAGCAGTTACTCTTGGAAACTGCTTAACTAAGGGAAAAAAAAGTCATAAAGATTATAAGACAACTGAGCAAAAAGAGAGTTGTCTTATATTAAAAGTATTTAAATGGTGAGTCATTTCTTAGAGTAGCTGTCTTCTGATTCACTAATAAGTTCACTTGGAAATGTACATCACAGTAATTCTTAAGATCTCCAGCATGAATTTTTTTTTAATGTTTATTATTTTTGAGAGAGAGCATACCCGCACACAAGTGGGGAGGGGCAGAGAATGGGTGACAAAGGATCTGAAGCAGGCTCTGTGCTGATAGCAGCAAACTGATACGGGGTTTGAACTCATGAACTTCGAGATCATGACCTGAGCAGAAGTTGGACACTGAAACTGACTGAGCCACCCAGGCGCCCCTGCGTGAAACTTAATTCTGTAAAACATTTTTATAGTTGACCCTTGAATAACATGGGGTTTAGAGATGTCAGTTCCCCTGACACAGTCGAAAATCTGAGTATAACTTTTGACTCCCCCCCAGAACTTAACTACTAATAGCTGCTGTTGACCAGAAACCTAACATAGTCAACATTGTGTATGTATTTGTATTTGTGTATATGTATTTATCATATACTGTATTCTTTTTTTTTTTCCAACGTTTATTTTCCATTTTTGGGACAGAGAGAGACAGAGCATGAACGGGGGAGGGGCAGAGAGAGAGGGAGACACAGAATCGGAAACAGGCTCCAGGCTCCGAGCCATCAGCCCAGAGCCTGACGCGGGGCTCGAACTCACGGACCGCGAGATCGTGACCTGGCTGAAGTCGGACGCTTAACCGACTGCGCCACCCAGGCGCCCTACTGTATTCTTACAATAAAGTTACAGAAAAGAAAATGTTATTAAGAAAATCATAAGGAAAATATACTTACAGTACTGTACTGTAAGAATGGGTCAGGTTCATGAGTGCCCTCTCCTCTCGCCCCAGTAGATAGCCCAGGAGAGTTCCTTGGTCTAGTTTAAAATCACAGCCTGTTTTGTCCAGCTCAGCTTTACAGTAAGAGTTGGTGTCTGTGAACCTACATCTGTGTGGTATTTCTTTTTCACTTTTCCTAAAAATCTTTATAGTTTAAATTTAGAATTCTTTTTCAAGTGTTATTTTCCTTTATTCACAGAATTTTAGCAAACTGGTTACAAGTCAAGTTCATGGGAGGTGATGGCTCAGTGGGCGACACAGGCACCATGGCTGGGGGAATTCAGACGCTTGCGCTGTTTCACGCTCTCAGCAGCAAAGGGGATCAGACAGTCACTGTCAATGTGTGTATAAAGGTAGGTGAGAATCGTGTATTTACTTCTGTGATTTTTTTTTTTTTTTTAATATTATTTTTGAGAGAGAGAGGAGAGAGACACAGACAGAGCATGAGTGGGGAAGGGGCAGAGAGAGGACGACACACAGAATCTGAAGTAGGCTCCAGGCTCTGACCTGTCAGCACAGAGCCTGATGTGGGCTCAAACTCACGGACCACGAGATCATGACCTGGGCTGAAGTTGAATGCTGAGCCACCCAGGCGCCCCTGTGATTTTCTTATTTCACTCACTTAGACATTATTGGAATCATGGAAGTGCCTTGAAGTGGTTTTGAAGAAGTGTGGGAGGCTCAGAAGCCCGTATCATGTCTGTTCCTCTTTGTGTCCTGTTGACATCCCACAGACACCTACTTGGTGTGACATGCCAGGCTAGATTCTCAGGAGTGCTGTGAGCCTTAATCATCTCAGGTCAACAGACCTCTTTGAGAACTTGGTGAAAACTCAGAACCATCCTGACAAATGCATAGATGCACATAATTCAGGAACCCTGAACTCCTCCTTCACGGGCCTCTGATAATTAACCTGAGAAGTGTAAGAGAGCATTTCACAAAAATACAGTGCCTGTTATATGTCACATGGTTTGCCAACAGCTAACTTCTTTGCTATAATGGCTTCCTGATACATCAGGTCTTACAAGAGAGTAATTAATGGTTTTTTGTTTTTTTTTTAAATTTTTATTTACATTTTTTTTTAACGTTTATTTATTTTGAGACAGAGAGAGACAGAGCATGAACGGGGGAGGGTCAGAGAGAGAGGGAGACACGAATCTGAAACAGGCTCCAGGCTCCGAGCTGTCAGCACAGAGCCCGACGCGGGGCTCGAACTCACAGACTGCGAGATCATGACCTGAGCTGAAGTCGGACCCTTAACCGACTGAGCCACCCAGGTGCCCCGTAATTAATGGTTTTAATCCTATGCAGTTTTCACTAAACTTGGTCCCACCAATATATATAAGTTCAGTATTGGGCATTTCAGGTCAGTTGGATTTGTTTTACATTCAACTTGTCCTAAGTTTTGATCGTAAGTTCTAATTTTTGTTTTTTATAGGCCGTTTGTTTAGTATAGATGTTAATTCTTTTTTTAATTTTCCTTTATTCTTATGTAAGTAGAGTTGGTACACAATGTTATGTTAGTTTCAGGTGTACAATATAATGATTCCATAAATCTATACATTATGCTGTGCTCACCACAGTGTACCTACTATCTGTCATCATACAGTGCTATTACAATACTATTGACTATTTCCTATGCTGTACCTTTTCTTTTTTATTTTTTATTAAAAAAAATTTTTTTTTTCAACGTTTATTTTTTTGGGACAGAGAGAGACAGAGCATGAACGGGGGAGGGGCAGAGAGAGAGGGAGACACAGAATCGGAAACAGGCTCCAGGCTCTGAGCCATCAGCCCAGAGCCCGACGCGGGGCTCGAACTCACGGACCGTGAGATCGTGACCTGGCTGAAGTCGGACGCTTAACCGACTGCGCCACCCAGGCGCCCCTCCTATGCTATTTTATCCTCTTAATTATTCATTCCATGGCTGGAAGCTCATACCTCCCACCCTCCTCCCATTTTGTCCAGCCCCCACTCCCTCCCTTGTGGGAACCATCGTCTGAGAGATTCTTATTTAACGAGAACCTATTTCCTCATTCGAATAAAGTCTACATAAATAAATTTTAGGTGTTAGCATATGTTCAGATAAACCCAGAAGTGTATTTTATTTGCTTGGAAAAGAACGATGCAGGGCAGAGAGTGTGGGCTTCCGTGTGGAGCAGACCTGGGGTTGTCAGCTGCTGCTCTGGCCAGCTTTTTGAGCCTAGGCGTGGTGCCCTCCATAATGTAGTCCTGACTCACTGCACCAGGGTCTCATGAGGGTTAGCCAGGTTGCATGCTCAGAGTGCTCAGTGAGAACCCGCTGTCTACCCTCTGCCCTGACCGGAGGGTTTACAGTGCCCAGGCCTCTCCTCTTCCTAAGAAGGTCACCTTTGTGGCACACCCTGCTCATCTGCGTGTGATACCGTAATCCACATTCCTTCTGTCCTTGGAGCCTCTTCAAATTGTAGTTTGGTTATACAGTTTTTATTTATTTTGTTCTTCCATTTTATGTTACTTATTTATTTTAATTTTTTTTTTTAATTTAAGCAAACTCACAACCCCAAGATCAAGAGTCTCATGTTCTTCTAACTGAGCCAGTCAGGCACTTTTATTTTTCTATTTTAATATTATTATTTTATTTTCTAAAAGTAAAAGTAATACATGTATAAAACCTTAGAAATATAAGGAAGTACAGAGGAAGCATAAAGATGATAAGAGCCATTTATGCTCTTGCCATTCAGAGGTAACAGTAATGTCTTGGTTCATGTTCTTCCCTTTTTTCCTATGATCATAAAGTCAGACTTCACCTACTGGACAATTAGTTTGTTGTTGTTCTTGCCTTTATTCTTAAGTCTTTAATCAAAGTAATATTTGCAGTACTTAAAAAGTCAGATACATGTCATGATGCATAATGAGAGATAGCAGCCCCTGCCTCTCTCCTAGGGGTTGATTTCTGTCGTCTTCCCAAATCACATGCTCACACAGCTGTTTCTCAGTTTACCCACTTTAGATGTTCTCCACTGACTTCCCATTAAAATAGATCTATTGTTGTATAACAAATTAACCCCAAACTTAGTTTAAAATAGTCAAGATTTGTTATCTCATAGTTTCTGTGGGTCAGAAGTCCAAGTGTGGTTTAATTGGTCCTCTGGCTCAGGGTTTCTCACAAAGCGGAAATCAAGGTGTAAGCCAAAGCTCTGGTCTCATCCGAAAGCTTGACTGACGGAAGAGCCACTTCCAAGCTCGCTCTTGTGGTTGTTGGCAGGATTCACTTCCTTATTGGCTGTGGCCAGGGCCTCTCCATGAGGCAGTGTGTAAGTTGGCAGCTGGCTGCCATCTGCTGGGCAGGACGACAGAGTCTCTCTGTAACCTAATCTTAAAGTGATGTCACTTTTTTCTGATTCTGTCTGTTAGAAGCACGTCGTGGCAGGGGATTGTGCAAGGGCATGCGCACTAGGAGGTGGGATCATGGGGCTGTCTTCGTGGCTGCACCCTGTGCCAAGTGAGGAGTGATTGGTACGCTATGGTCCCACCCAGCCTTCCTTAATTTCCAAGGTGGCTACGTCATCACTTTGTCTTATCTCAGTGAGTGGGATCACATTTTATGGCTGTGTGATTGCTGTTTGCCTCAGAACCAGCCAAGTGTTCTGTGACTATGTTTCTAATTTTATTGCAAATTGTAGTTGCCTTCTTTTCTCTCACTTACATACTTTTCTCTGTATCTCTCATTAATTTTACCCAAATGTGCCAGCAGGTGGGTTGTGTGCATCTTAGTAGAGTTTCAGATGCTCTCTCACTTCACCTTATCCCTTTGAGAAAGTGCCATCCTCTTGCTCTCCTGTGGGCTGATAGTGTCCCAGGTTGTGGCTGGCCACTCGATCTCCATACCACTAGCATGGTCCTGCTCCTCCCCCTGCTAACCCTGTGATCTCAGGCAGGTTCCATGTGACTCTGTGCTGCCTGTGTAGGAGTGCTCTTATTATCCCTCTTTTATTAAAAAAAGAGATTTGATGCTCTTGTTTATGTGTATAATAATACCAACCGGCTCTCGTTTCTGAGGAGCTTTCCTGATGTTCACTTTGTTCATTTCTTCCCCTTCCCCAATTTTTACTTTGTGTCTTTGTTTTCAGTTTTTAAACAATCTCTGACTGGCTTGTACCTCTTGGAGAGAAAGCCTATCTCCTTCTTACATCATACTGCATTACCCATTCATTCAGGTATGCATTTCACAAGTATTTGTTGAGTGACTTCTCTGTCCCAAGTACTATTCCACATGCTGGGTTATAGCAGAGAACACATCAACACAAATCCCTCTTCTCAGGAGCTAATATCCTGGAGGGAGAAGGAAACTCGTGGGTAGAAAAATGTCAAGTGCCCGTCCTCCTGGTTTATAATCCAAATTATGGCAGTCCTCCTCCCCTTTCCCATTCTTGCTTGCTGATACTTATTTTATTTTATCTTATTTATTTATATATTGATTTCATTATGACAAATGCATTCCTTAATCCCCATCCCCCGTTTTACCCATCTTCCCACCTGCCTCCCCTCTGGTGACCATCAGTTTGTTTCCTATAAAGAGTCTGTTTCTTGGTTTGCCTTTCTCTTTTTCTTCATTTGCTCTGTTTGTTTTGTTTAATAAATTACACATGAGTGAGATCTTACGATCCCTCTTTTACCAAAGAGGGAACTGGGGCTCCGAGAAGTTAAACAAAATAGCCCTAGGCCACACAGCTGCCACATGGTGGCACTGCACACAGGTGCCCTTGAGGATGGAGTGAGCTGTACGCGTAGAGTTCCTAGAACAGCGCCTGACTTACACAAGTGCTTACTTGGTCCTGCCATTGACAGCAGCAGGGTGTGGGGTGTATCTTCCAGTTTCTTCCAAAGAAAGGATCTGTGGGAGCAGACGTTTTAGTCCTTGCCTCTTTGAAAATGTGTTTACCCTTGTATTTGCTTTGTGGTTCAGTGAGGTTTGTAGAAGTGTGGGTTGAAAGGTTTTTCCTTCCAGTTTTTTCTCCCAAGGACATCTGAAATCCAGAGTTGCTGTTGAGATGTCTGAGGTGATTCCTGTTCTTTTCTCTGTGGCCTGGTCTTGTTTCTCTCTGGAAGCCTGCTCTCTGACCCTGGGGTTCTGAAAATCCACTGGGGTATGCCTGCTGACGACTTCTTTTGCTCACTGTGCTGGGTTTGACGGGGTCCTTTCAGGCTGGAGAGTACTGTTTCACTTCTGGGATGTTTTGCATCTCAGTGCTACCTATTTTCCTTTTGTTTTTGTTCTCTTGAATTCCTGTGACAGATGTTGGATCTGTCAGTTAATTCTCTAAGCTTCTTATCCTTTCTATTCTATTTTCTGTTTTGTTTTTAAATATCATGCTCTGGGAGATTCATTGACTTTTTTTTTTTTTTTTAAATGTTTATTTATTTTATTTATTGGGAGCGGGCAGAGAGAGAGAATCCCAAGCAGGGTCTGTGCTATTAGCATGGAGCCCAATGTGGGGCTCAATCTCGTGAACTGGAAATCATGACCTAAACTGAAATCAGGAGTCAGACACTTAACCAACAGCACCCAGGTGCCCCAAATTGACTTTATATTCTATACATTCTACCAAATTTTTTATTCCATATGTATCATTCATTTTTTCTTACTGTTATTTGAATTTATCATATCATCTTGTGACTATTTTTTAGATGCATCATGAGAGGAAATTAGGATTTTTGAGGTGGGAGCTTTTTTATGTTCCATGCATGATTTGTTTCCTTTGGATTTCTCTTTCTTTATTATTCTGATCTCTCTCTTATGTTGGAGGCTCTCCTTGGACACCTTATCTGAGGCCTGCCCATACCTGAGTGGGCCCTAAAAGGCTGTCTCATAAGCTCTGTGTTGAGGTGGGGTAGCAGGTAGCTGAACAGCAAGCGTACGGTTTTAGGGGGAACTCCCAAGTGTCAGGATCTGCGTGTTGTTTTCCTTGGACTGTTTGGTTTCTTTGGGAAGGATTCGTCTTATCCTCTTGGCCAGCTGCTGATGGGCTTGGGACAGGTGGGGAGTGGCCAGTGCTCTGTCCCCTCCACTATGCTTGCATCATTTCAGGATAGGATGTCTGCCCAGGGGGCAGATTGCACTTAAAGGCCACCTGCAGGTGGGTGGATGACCTATAGGGCCACTGCGGTGGGTGTGACTTATCTGTGTGGTCCTGAACCTCACCTCTGGCTCTTGGTGCCACTGGATCTGGGTGCTCAGGGCTTTTGCAGGCTCAGTCAGCCTGGTTCCTTCCATACCTCCATCTGTAACTCTTAGGTCTGGCTTCTTCTGCTTCCTTAATCTTAACAGTGATTGCTCCCATGTCTGTGATGCTCTCAAGAAACTGGTCAGAATCCCTTGTCTGCTATTGGTTTAACCTTTACTCCCTTCTGTTGTTATGGGCTTTACCTGTTTGGGTTCTTTTGGGTGGGGGGCGGGGGGGTGCTTACCTGTTTTTATACCTGTTTAAGGGGTAATTGTTAAGATAAAGTAACATCTTCAAACACACTTCTAGCTAGAGGCTGAATTATTATCTGTTGACTTGGGTGTTTCTTGCACTAATCTACAGCCTCATGGAGGAGGGCAGCCCAGAGAGCAGTGAGCATTTGGTTGCGCTTATTCTGGGGCTCACATTCACTGCTGATTTGTCCCCTGGTGTGTCCCTCCTGATGGTCTAGATGTTGTTCCAGGTGGCTCACGGTGCTCTCAGCGACTGCGCCCTTGATGCTGTGGAGACGCAGAAGGAGCTCCTGGGAGCCAGTGGGCTCATGCTGCTGCTTCCCCCCAAAGTGGAGAGTGAGGACATGGCGGAGGAGGACGTGACTGGCTGTCTGCGTTGCTACAGCTCAAGCAGCTCCTGCAGGCCAAGCCCTTCCAGCCTGCACTTCCACTTGTGGTCCTTGTACCTAGCCCAGGAGGGGATGTCATGGAGAAGGAAGTGGAAGATGGTTTGTGAAGGCAATTTCGTTTATGAACCAGCATGTTTAAAAATGGGTCGAGCCCCTGGTTTGAGGACGTGCTGGCAGTGTGGTGTGTGTAGGGAGTCAAGGGACAGCAGTGACTGGGAGCAGGGATGGGCGGGGTCAGTGCAGTGAGATGTGTTAGCTTGTCTGCACGCTGAGAGCATAAGACAGGTAACTTCTGTCTGTTTCTCTCAAAGGTCTGATGCTACAGGATTTGGTTTCAGCTAAGCTGATTTCAGATTATACCGTTATTGAGATTCCTGATTCCATTAATGATTTACAAGGCACAACTAAGGTGAGAAGTCTTCATCATTTTTAAAGGTCTGATAAGACATTTCAATTTTCCCCTTTTGTTCTGTCTTAAATGTAGTATGTGTTACTGCTTGGATTTTTAACATTATATTTTGACAACTTAAGAAAATGTAAGCAGAAATCAAAATAAAAGACAAAATTTGCCTACAGTCCTGCTCTCTGAAACATATTAAAATTGTTCATGTAAATTTGTTGTAATAGTTACATTTTGGGAAAGAAGTGTCTGGAATTACAATGAAAGTAACTGCGGGAAGCTAGAGGGTGTGAGAGTATGTGGGTGTGCAGCAAGGTGCTGGGCCTCCTCAGCATGGGGGGACCTGGCTTCCCTTTCTGTGCGTGTGAAGGTGGTGTGCAGGGCTGGGCCTGAGCCCTTCCAGGGTGACCCTGCAGGCTTTACTCCTCAGGATAAGATGGACCTGGAGCCCCTCTCTGGGAGGCATAGGGGGCGGAACTCTAGTGCCGTGGAAGCTTCTGCCCACTTCCTAGTGGTTGAGAAGCTGGTGCTCCCTGTGGCACCTGCTGTGACAGCTGTGGGAGAGGTACTTTCGGGAAGCTCTTTTCTGAAAAACAGGACGAACTGTTTAACTGAGTCTCTCCTGAATGTTTTGCATCTCAGGTTTCACGGGCTGTGCAGTGGCTGGTCTCCCACTGCCCCTGTTCCTTGACCTTTGCTGCCAGACCCTCATTCAGTACGTGGAAGATGGGGTTGGCCGTGAGTTAGCGGCCGTTTTTCCATGACAGAAGAGAGAGGCGGCAGGGCGGCCTGGTCTCACAGGAGCCTGGAGCCATCATTGAGCTGTTCAACAGTGTGCTGCACTTCCTGGCCTCCCTGGTGTCATCTGAACAGCTGTGCGACCTGTCCTGGCCTGTCACTGAGTTTGCCGAAGTAGGGGGCAGCCGGCTGCTTCCTCACCTTCACTGGAATGCCCCGGAGCACTTGGCCTGGTTAAGGCAGGCTGTGCTTGGCTTCCAGCTTCCACAGATGGACCTTCCACCCCCGGGGGGTACGTGCTCTTGCCAAGGGGTCCTGGCTGGGGAGGAATGTGGGACAGCTAAGTCTCCTGTTTTCTGTTCTTACTATAGTGATAATCTGGCAGGTATTGGGCGCTGATGTGAAATTTGTATGTCCTCATCCACTGTGCGCCCCCTGCTCCCACACTGTACCCATTCACACCTGCCTTTGGGTTTAGGAGTCAGAGTTGGGGCTGTTTGTGGGGGGCTGTGGCCCTTCATCACTAATAGAGCAGCCTGTGGGTGTCCGCACGGCCCAGGAAAGAACGTGGTAAGTGGTGTTGGCCTGAACACGTAGCCCAAGGCCCACGGTTTCTGAATTGACAGCAGGTTCTATCCTGCCTTTGCCATAGGGTGTGGGGGCAAAAGAGCGTGGGGACCAGGCAGCCCTGCCCACATTTGCTGGCTCCGCTGGGGCCATGACACTCTGTTACTTTAACACCAGTGTTCCTTCTTTGTCGAAGAGAACCTCTGTTCTGTGACTCTGGTTGTGCCCAGGTGAGGCTGTTGTGATGAAGACTCTATAGGTCCCCTGGGCTGGGCAAGGAGGCTGTCCCTTCCTTTGCTCACACTGTTAGGAGGGAATGAGGCTGTTTGCTACTTATGTAGTACAATACATGGCCTTGGCAACGGCCACTCTCCTTTGGGCCTTTGAACAGAGGCCTCAGGTACCCTTGTAAACTTTGGGTTGTGGGGTGCCTGGGTGGCTCAGTTAGTTAAGCATCCGACTTTGGCTCAGGTCATGATCTTCCCGTTCGTGAGTTTGAGCTCCACATTGGGCTCTGTGCTGACAGGTCAGAGCCTGGAGCCTGCTTCGGATTCTGTGTCTCCGTCTCTCTCTGCTCCTCCCCCCACTCATGCTCTGTCTCTCAAAATAAACATTAAAAAAAAATTTTTTTAATGGGGTGTGGTCTTCAGTAGGTCTCATAGATGCTCGTTATTGAAGAAACCCAAACGGAAGCAAGCACATGATGTAATATGAGCTAGGGCAAGGTTCCCCAAAAGAAGCCCAGACTTCCGGTACCAGAGTCCCTGGGTGCTTTTTACAATACAGATTTCTGGTGTAACCACAGTCCTGTATAATCAGAGCCTCTAGGTTGGACTCTGTTGTTTATTTTGTCCAGGGTGACTGTTTGCATCTCTTAACGGGACGTGGGGAGGGAGATGCTCTTTGTTCAACAGCTGTGGTTCTATTGTATTCAAATTCGAAAGCAAACTTCTTAAATACACAGTTGCCTTTTCCTAAGAAAATGTGGAGTGAAGACGTTTTGTGTAGTGTCCACCTATATACTCTGGCCAAATCTTGTAACTGAGGAGGTGTTTTCCTCTCCAGCGCCCTGGCTCCCCGTATGCTCCATGGTGGTCCAGTATGCCTCCCAGATCCCCAGCTCTTGCCAGACTCGGCCTGTCCTCCAGTCCCAGGTGGAAAACCTGCTCCGCAGAACCTACCGCAGGTGGAAGAGCAAGAGCCATTCGCTGGGCCAGGGGGCAGGGCCCTCAGTTGCCGAGATCCCATGGGATGACATAATTGCCTTGTGCATCAACCACAGGCTGAGGGACTGGACACCCCCTAGGCTTCCTATCACATCAGGTAATTAGTGCTCGGTGCTGTGGGGTCACATCAGGAGGACTACTTGGTCCAGTTTCAGCAAAGAAAGATGTTTACTTTGATGTTTCTTTTTCTGTGGGTCGCTGCCCTTCCTTTCTATAGACTCCCCTTTAAGCCAGTGACTGTTAACATTGGGAGGAGCTAGGAGTATTCCGGGGGAGCCTGGAACCATCTCCCCGAAATGGGCCCCTAGGCTGGCTCTAAGTTAGATTTCGGTAGCTCTGAGTAGTTGTACTGGTCATGCCACAGTCTGGACCTGAGCCTGTCTGAACCTTAAATGACCCATGGATGGTGAGGCATGTTCGTCAAGCATGGGAGTCAGTGCATGGCTTTAGTTAGTAGGGCTTGTTCTTAATCAGGTATAAGCAAACTTCAAGTGGTCACCTGTTGCTTGTTGCTCTTTTGATACTCTTTTCTCATTTGTTTTTGTATTTTTTCAGAGGCTCTGAGTGAAGATGGTCAGATATGTGTAATTTTTTTAAAAACCACTTGAAAGCATATGATGTTCCTTTGTCATGGGAACAAGCCAGAATGCAGACACAGAAGGAGCTACATCTGAGTCATGGGCGGTGAGATCTGTGTGTATTGTGTGTTTCTGTCCTGACAGCCAGCAGAGCAAACTGTATTATTCTCCTCCAGAGTACAGAGACAGAACATTAATGTTCTACACACAGAATCCAGCCCACTGTGGTTAGATTTAGACAAATACCTCAGGAACAGATTATTCTTATGCAAGCATCTCATTTATCAGGCAAACCTGACCCTGAAATCATAACATAGCCAGGAGAATCTAGACAAAGAAAGTAGACATTTCATCTCATTTACAAACCTAGTTCAAAAGTACTGAATAAAATGTGTTAGCACATATAATTTTCCAGTACATAAAAAAGTTCACAAGTAGGCTTTATCCCAGGATAAACAATGTCAACAACAGAAATCTCTCGTATTTGCTGTCATAGAAAATAGTGATCATTTCAGTAGGTATTTAAGTTCTTTTATTAAATCTGTACCCTCCAAACCCAATTTATACTCATTCTTGATAAAATTTCTTATCAAACTTGGGTAAAAAAACTCCTTACCTTCATAAGGCATTTCACCATAAAATACCAAAAAAAAAAAAAAAAAAAAAATCCTTCTTGCTAAGACATTAGAAATGTGAATGTCAGAACAGCCTGAGCTGCCTGATTTCACTTGTTCACTGCTGTCCTGGGAATGCTGCCCCGATGCAGGGACCAGATAAGATGGTGTAAATACCAAAAAGAAGGAGTAATGTCGTTTTAGACAGTTAAATTGTCACTTCAAGAAAATCAACAGTTCCATCCATAGAACTATTTGGAGTTCAGCCAGGTGATCAGACAGATGGACTTACAATGTACAAAAATTCTCATTCACAGCAGCAACTAACCCTTAACATATGGACGTATACTGATCCAGGAAAGGAACTAAACCCTTGTGCAGGGAACTCTCAGGGACTTGAAGGTGTGAAGAAAACCTGAATGAATGAGAGGTCAGCTAGCTTTGTTGATGGGAAGATGGAGTGCTGTAAAGATGTCAGTTCTTAAACTGTAAAGTCAGGGCTTTTCTAATCAAAACCCAAAAGAGAATTTTCCCCCTGGTCTGACAAGTTAATTCTAAAATATATTAGGATGAGAAAATATGTAGCAATTGCTCAGAAAATTTTGAATAAGAATAACAAGGAGGTGGGGTGCCTGGTGGCTTAGTTGGGCAAGCACCCAACTTTTGATTTTGGCTTAGGTCATGATCTCACAGTTTAGTTCGTGGGATCCAGTCCTGGTTCAGGCTCTGTGCTGTCAGCACAGAGCCTGCTCGGGATTCTTTCTCTCCCTCTCTCTTTGCCCCTCCCCCTACAAACAAATAAACATTATAAATAAATAAATAACAAGGAGGAACTGCTGTGCCTCATATCAGAACATATAGTAAAGTTACAACAAATAGATGAGAATAGGAAGTCCAGAAACAAATCATATGGGACAAAGTACCATGCGAAACCAGTGAGGGCAGACGTTGGCATCTATTTAGAAAAAATAAAATAGTAGACCCCCTTTCTCCCTCTGTTTGTGAATATTACTTACACAGGGATTTAAGAGCTAAATGTAAAAATACGAACCTTACCAATATTAGGGTAAAATAGAACCTTGTTGATAACCTTGGGATGGGAAACCAAACTCTGAGTAGAGAAGCTCCAAGCACCCAGCTGCCCAGGAGAGAAGGTAAGCCTTTCCTGTAAGGCAGAGGTTGCTCTTCCTTCCTTTGTGCCCAAGCCTGACCCTGAGGGAAGCAGGAGTAGGCAAGGGTAGGTCTGGGGCTCTGTGTCTACATGCACACTCTACCTGCTGCTGGAGGAACCTTTCTTCCTCCTTCCTGACCATAAGCATTTCAAAACATGTACTTACAGTTTGGGGATAAAGTCTTTGCATCCGTCTGCAAACAAGTTTCCTGCTCCGATACTGCACATGCACTGGAAAGGGAAGAGGAATGTAGAGCATGGCCCAGAGGGGCGGGCTCCCAGCACCCAGGATCTGATGCGTGGAGCCTCTGCCCAGGAGCTCCTGGCCCAGTGTCTGTCCCGGAGTCTGCTGCTGGAGAAAGAGGAGAGCAAGAGGTGAAGTCTGTTCCCTTAGGTTTATTGTGTCCGTTAGGCCCCTTCATGCTGGATTAGCAAGGATCACAGTGACGTGACTGTTTAAAAAAGAAGGCAAGTCAGATGTGTGAAGTATAAGCTCTTTGAAGGCAGAGGCAGTGCCCTAGATAGTAGGTCTTAAACTGTTTGAAATCAGTTTCATTTACTGTTTATTACTGAGAGTGGTAAGTTTTCTGGTGGGAGAGAAAGCATGGCTGGCTGATGGAGTCTCTTCAGTGGATAGTGAGTGCTGAATGTGTGGCTGCCACCGGCTCTCTGCCCTTGGCAAGCCTGAGGTTGCCAGTGCGTCGTCCCACACCGTAGACACTCCTCTGCGTCTCCCACCACCCTTCTTAATGGTTTTACTGAGAAAGAGAACCAGGAAGAAGGCAGTTTACAAGGTGGCCTGTACCCCATCCCCTCACCCCCAGCAGCCTCCCTGGGTCCAGCTTATCACCAAGGGCAGCCCCTCCCCTTGGCTGGGATCCGATCTCCCACCCACTCAGGACACTCACGTGAGCTTCTCTGTTATGTCCCCTCCTCCAGCACCCTAGAACAGGGAAACCATGCCTGAGCCATGCTCCTTTGATCGTAAACTCTTCAAACAGTGTGATCCTCCCTTCTGTCCTCCCAGTCTCTCCTGAGCCCGTCCCTGCCCCCATGTCTGCTCTGGTAAGAGTCACAAGCAGCTTGCTGAACTGACCGTGAGCCCCCGTCTCCAGCAGCGTTCCACACCTTTGTTCTCTCCCTCCTACCTCGCAGGAGACCTCGTCCCTTTCCTGCCCAGCTGGTAACTCCCCCTAGGGCTCTCTGGGTTCTTCTTCATCCCCCCACCCCCTCACCTAGCCTCTGTGCTGTTTGCACCCCCACTCCCCAGTGATAATCTCCAATTTCAAATAACGTCAATATTCTGACAACTCTATATCTAAAAACCCTGAGTTCTCTGAAATCCAGATTTGAATATGCAACGGCTTCCTTAAAATCTTCATTAGTCATTTATAGGATGCCTGATAGCCATCTCAAAGCTAACATCCCAAATCTAATTCCAGGTTTTCCCCCATTTGAGATGGTCTTCCCAGTCGATGAGATTTTGTCCTTCCAGCTGCCCAGGCCAATGCTTTGGAATTATTCTTCCACATCCAGTTCATCCATAAATCCTATTGTCTCTATCAAAAATGTATTCAGAATTGGACCGTATGTTGCAGTGGGCTGTGGTCTAGTCTTGGCAGACCCAGTGTGAACCTTTCGTGTGAAGCAGAGGTCATGTTTTCCTTTGCTCACAACCTTCCAATGACTTCCTCTCCAATGAAAGGCAGAATCCTTATGAGGTGGGCAGGGCCTATGTGATCTGCCTCCCATTTCCTTTCTGACCTCTGCTCCTTCAACCTGTGAGGTAGCACACAGCCAAGCCTTTGTGCCTGCTGTTTCTTTTGCCTGGAACTCTTCAGCCACCTCCAGATATCCCTGTGGCTCACATTGCACTCATGTCCGGTCTCTGCTCAAATGTCTGCTTCTCAGCGAGGTCCTCCTTGCCTGTCCCCCAAACCCTTCCTGTCTTCATGTCTCTGCTTTGTCTTTCTCACCTTCAGACTGCATTTCCCTTTTCTTTTGTTCTTTGTCTATCTCCCCTCACTAAACTATGAGCTGCTTACAGCCGGGCCTTGTCTCTTTTCTTTCAGTGCTGTATCCGTACCTCGAATGGTGTGTAGTGTTTGGTGGGGGCTTGTTGGAAGAGTGAATGAATGTGTCATGATTTTCAAAGTAGACTTTCATAGGTGTGTATCATTTAAGCAGTTGGATCAGATTGTTTTTCTTGAAAAGATCAGTGAAAAAAGTGGATGGAGTGAACATCTTACAAGTGTGTTAGGTGGTGGTGGGATATTATTTTGAGTTAATTTTAAACTATAAGCAGCAATCCACACATCTGGATAATCCATCAAGAGATAAGAATTAATTATAAATACCAAAATAAGCCAGAGAAAATAAACCAAATGGGAGAATTATGAGTAATGTTAAGTAACATGCAAAAGCAGTTGTTTGGATAAATGTGACCTTTTCTGTTAAATATAAATTGGACTTACAAATTAAAGAGAAGATTAAAAATTTTTAGGAGTGTGGTGCTGCTTCTCATAACTGTTCTACCCTTAGTAAAAAGCAAAGCTTTAAAAGGTTAAAAGTAGGGGTGCCTGGTTGGCTCAGTTGGTGGAACAAGTGACTCTTGATTCTCGGGGTTGTAAGTTTGAGTCCCATGTTGGATATAGAGACTACTAAAAAAATAAAATCTTAAAATTTTTTTTAATTACAAATATTTATAGGAGAAAAGTGAATGATAGTTAAACGTTTTATTCCTCATCCTCAAATGCTTTAGGTTTGAAGATCAGCTTCAGCAGTGGTTGTCTGCAGACGCAGGAGTGTTTACAGATTCAACATCCCTTCCCCTCTACCTTCCTCAGACCCTGGTGTCTCTGCCTCAGACTATTGAACCTGTGATGAAGACAGTGACCACTACCAGCCCTCAGGTGGGAGGAGCGTACATTTGGCATTTGAATTAGAATTGAAGACTGAGAGAATGGCGGGGAAAAATAACATCTCCGTTCATCATATGGTATTGTGATGACCAATAAATTATTAGCTTAAATTAGATCTTTTCTTAATCTGTCAGTGTTATAGAGGCCCAACTAATTCTGAGTTTCTATGTGTGAAATGAAGGGAGAGTGGAATTAAAACATGCTTACAAATTGAACAAAACCCATAACCGTGTTCTGACACGCAGTGAGGGCATTGAGGAGAATAACAAAGGTGATGACGGTGGCTTCTGTCTGTGCACATGATGTCCAAGCCTTGGCATCACCCCAGTCTTCCTCTGTGGGGTTAACTTTCCCTGAGGAAAATTAATGAACGAGGAAGGTAAGATCACAGACGTCAGGGGCTCACCCAGGAGTGTGGCTGAGCTGCTTTTCAGAGCCAGACCTGATTGGCTCCGAAGCTCAAGGTCTTTCTACCTCATGATCCTCTTTCAGTGGTAACAGAAGCAAAAACAGAGTTTTCATCATAGATTATAATGCTGGACATTTTAAAAAGTATGCTCCTGGACTGGTTTTAGGAAGCCCTTCAATAGGGAAGAAAAGCAAATTAAGGCATACTCTTTCCATTCATCAGTTTGGCAGGTACCTTAAGAATGTTTGTACGTTTTGACTTAACAATTCTGCCCTAAAGAAACTACCATATATAACAAAAATTGATGGGTTTTTGTTGTTGTTGTTCACCTGTAGTATTAATCATACTGCATAAAAAAATGGAAACTAAATATCCAAAGATGGGAGTCAGGTTAAACAGTTACAGGACATATGATGGAATAGCTCATAGCCCTTGACAATTATATTTTATAAAAATGACTGACACTGGAAGTGGATGATACAATGAAGAGAAACATTCTATGTGCAGGTGATACCAGCTGTATATGTGTGTGCTGAAAGAGGCTGGAAGGATGTATATGATAGATGCCACGAAACGGGTTTGTTGAGCCCAGCAGGCCACAGATGAAGTTTCTAACATGAATCAGATATACTGCCTTCAAAGAGAATATATTTGGGTTTATGGATCTCCCCAAACTATTTTTAGGTTCTTTTTTATTTAAATAGAATGAAAGGCCAAGGGAGCAACTGCAGTTGTCAGAGGCAACAGGCACATGTGTGACTGAACGGCTCAAGCACCTGGAAAGGCTGATGCAGAGTTCAAGGGAGGAGGAAGTTGCCTCTGAGCTCCATCTCTCTGCACTGCTGGACATGGTGGACATTTGAGCTACGGGACCTGAGAGAGTGAGAGTCTCCCGAAGATTTTTGCCTTTACTCGAAATAATGTTCTTCTCAGATGTTTGATGCACTGTTGGAAATGTGATTATTAATCATGCAAATAAACCATTTGAGTGTCTAATGAGGCCATCCCAAGTTTTCAGAATGAAAGGCTCTTTTTTCCTGTGTAGTGTCTTTGATATTCTTACGTTTCATCTCCTCACATTGTCACCCACCAACATAGGCTGTGAGGGAGTTTGCAGCTTACATTTCTGTGTGCATCATTCGTTTCTAAGTTGCAATCACTGATGTGTCAGACATCAGTAACACAGGGACGAACAAGACACAGGAACCCTGCTCACCAGGCCCACCTAGCTCACATCCAAGAGAGCCAATGTTATATGCACATAGCAATCTGAAGGTGTGTGCAGGGCATATCCCTGCCCTGGAAGCAGAGGGGAGACCAGAGGATTATGTGGAGAAGACAGAATTCCGGGAGGGGAGTGCAGGGTGGAACTGGGCAGAATGTGACGTAGCTGAGAGGTTATGGCACCTGGAGGTGTCAGTGTGGTAGTACTGCCAAGTGAGGGGGGATAGGCCAGACCACAGAGACCCTTGCTGCCTTATTCTGAGTGCTGTGGGAGTCAGTTGTTGGAAGATATTAGGAGAGAAGTGACTTGGTCACTTCTTTTAAAGATGGTATATGGGCAATTCTGGTCAGCAAGACAAGGCAGGAATCTCGAAAGGGGTGCTGAGCAGCCATCCATGTGAAAAAGGAAAGGTATAATCTTGAGTTTGTTAGCAGTTGGTGTGGAAGAAGGATAAATTTGAGCCATCCACAGAAGGAGGTATTAATAAATTTGGTGATGCTGAGTTATGACCACCAATCTGAAATTGGCACTCAGCATCTCCCTATTATAATCCTTTAGACTTTCCAAGAAGACTGTATCTTCTCATTCTCCTCAAACCTCCAGCATTCTTAGATGATGACCTTGCTTATTTCACTGAGAAAACAGAAGCACTAAGAACAGAACTTCTTATCCCACGACCACCAAATCTACCAGCCAATCCCCACTTCCTTAGAACAAAACTATTTACTTTTTTAGGGATTTTTTCAGTGATTAATTTCATGTTCATCAATAAAGACCTTAAATAATGCTATTTCTTAATCTTGATTTTAGACATTATCTGTTGATTTCCCACAATGGAAGAGAACTTAGCTCTCCTAGACTATCCTCTCTGCAACATACTTTATGCATGCCTAAATATCCACATTTCCTCTTCTACTAGTCTTCCAAACAGCTTGACAAAATGTGGGCTGAAGTGTGCATTCGGAGTTCAGTATGACTATTAATACTGTTGGCCATTGAGCCCAGTATTGGTATATGATTACACTTCCTTTAGTTATGTTAAAATTAAGGAAACCTCATTTAAAATGGAGTCAGGAGGCCAGTAGGGGGAGCTCTAGTGCCCTACCAACTGAAGACCTATCAGGAAGAGGGACATCTTGCCAGGATACTACTTTACTGTCCCAGCTGGAGGAAGGAAGGTTTCCTCCTGCCCAGGCCAGGCAATGGTCCGGCCAATGAGAGACTGCCACAGCTCAAGCAATGGGAGAAAGTTGCAGCTCAGCTAATGAGAAGCCACAACACTTTCAGCACCCAGTTTACTACAGTTGATTTTCTGTTTACAATAGCCCTGCCCAACTCCCTCTTTTCCTCTAGAAGGCCATGTTCTGGTTTGTTCCTTGGAGTTATGGTTTTTTTTTTGTTGTTGTTGTTTTTTTTAATTTTTTTTTTCAACGTTTTTATTTATTTTTGGGACAGAGACAGAGCATGAACGGGGGAGGGGCAGAGAGAGAGGGAGACACAGAATTGGAAACAGGCTCCAGGCTCCGAGCCATCAGCCCAGAGCCCGACGCGGGGCTCAAACTCACAGACCGCGAGATCGTGACCTGGCTGAAGTCGGACGCCCAACCGACTGCGCCACCCAGGCGCCCCGGAGTTATGGTTTTGCCTTAGCTTGCTTGTCTTGCATTGTGGTTCTCTGAAATTCCCAAATAAACCCATTTTTGCTGGCAAGAATAACTGATAATTTTATTTTTAAGGTTAACAGGTCCAACTTTTCAGTTTTCCCTGGAGTTGGTTGCCTTGTTTACTTGTTTTTCTGTTATCACTACTTCACCCAAAACTTTTTGTGCTAAGTGTAAAGTTCCTTCCAACACTGTGCTAGGCTCCACTTTCTTTTGGAGATGACCCACTGGGAAACACCCATTTTTCTGCCACAGTGTGGACATGTCCTGGATTCTGAGTCCTAGATTTTCCTCTTCCTTCGTTTGCTTTCTCATTTTGATGGAGCCCATATTCTAGCAGCCTTCCGAGCTTTCCTATCTTGTCTTTATATCTACCCTTAAATTTGATTTATCATTTGAATGAAAACAGAATTTTATTTATTTTATCTTTTATTTTGAGAGCGAGACGGAGCAAGTGAGGGACAGAAAGACAGAGGGAGGGAGAGAGAGAGAAGCAGGCCCATCTGGAGCAGGGCTCATGCTCACCTGGAGTGGGGCTTGAGCTCACAAACCGTGAGATTGTGACGTGAGTCAGATGCTTAACAACAGAACCACCCAGGTGCCCTATTTTCTTTTGTTATTTATTTTACCTTTGAGAGAGACTGAGGATCTGAAGCAGGACCCACAGGGGCTCTGTGCTGACAGCAGAGCCCGATGTGGTGCTCAAACCCATGAACTGTGAGGTAATGACCTAAGCTAAGTCGGATGCTCGACTGACCGACCTTCCCAGGTGCCCCTTATCTTTTAATTTTAATTAATTTCTTTATTAGAAAAAACGTACACATAAGTAGGGGAGAAGGGCAGGGGAGAGAATCCCAAGTAGGTTCCATGCTCAGCATGGGTCCTGATACAGGGCTCAATTCCACAACCCTGGGATCATGACCTGAGCTGAAATCAAGTCGGACACTTAACCGACTGAGCCACCCAGGCACCCTGGAAATAGAATTTTAGATTGGTAATCATTCTCCTGTTTTGGTTGTTACTGTTGCTGGAAGTTTTGGAAATCATCTGTTCCTAGTGTTCTTAAATTTCTCAAAAACATGCTTGATTGTGTTGGTCTCCCTCTTCTATTACCCACCCAATTTGTTGTGCTGAGCATTAGTGGTGCATTCCCCCTCCCCCCCCACCCCCCCAGTAGTTATTGCTGTGTAACAGACTACTCCAAACATATGTGGTAGCAAATGTGGGAAGGATTCAGCTGGGCAGCTTTCTCTAGGGATTGCTCACACAGTTGCAGTCACTTGAAGGCTTGATTAGACTGGATGTCCAAGACAAGTTCACTCACATGGTTGGCAGGGGGCTCAGCTGGGCCTTTCAACCTGAGTGGCTAATATGTGACTGCACTATGTGGCCATGGCAAGGTTGCCCAGGGTAGTCAGACTTCTTACATGGAATCTCAGGGGTCCAAGTACAAGTGCTCCAGTGAGCAAAATGCAACCCCAGCTTTGGAACTCGTGCAGGATAACTTTCACAGCAAGGTATTACAAGTGTTTGGTTACAGATTCAAGGGATGGGATGTAGATCCCACTTCTCATTGGGACGAGTGTTAAGACCATATTGTACAAGAGCATGTGAGATGGGAGGTGTTGCAGGAATCTTTAGAAAACAATATGCCATGCTTTCTCAGTCTGGAAAATTATCTGCCTATGTTGGAATTTTTTGAAATTATTTAATATATTCTTTTCCTCCATTATTTCCCTTTGCAACTCCTAATATTCAGACGTTTGACCACCTGGATTGATCCTCTAATTTTTTCTCCTTTTTTATATCCTTATTTTTTATCCCACTATCCTAAAATTTCCCTATTTTAAATTGCTATTCTAGGGACTTAAAATCTGATGCCATATTTTTTATTCCTGAGAGTCTTTTTCCTTAATGTTTCTTATTTAGAGAATCCTGTTCATTCGTTTATTCAGTATATACTTTCGGAATATTTACTGTCTGCTAAGCATTATTCCAGGTGCTGGGGATATGACAAACGTCAGCCCTCACAGGGCTTATATTTTAATGGAGAGATAGGCAGTAAACAAGATAAATATGCAAACTGTTTGGTCTGCTAATCAGTGGGAAGCACTGAGGAAAATAGTGTAGGGAGGGAAAGAGCATCAGGTGGTTCTGGTTTCATGGGTGCAACATCCTACCTCTGTGAGGACATGTTTTTGTTCAAGTCCTCTTCCACACCTGGCATCCTCTCTATTTCTCAAAATTCCCTTTTTTGGTGTGTTTTGTTGTCTTTCTTCATAGAGGCTTTCCTCAAATGTCTGGCTCACGTTGATGAGGGGCTCTAAGGAGCTTGTTGGAAGCTCTGTGTCAAAACAGCCGATTGGCTTCTCCACTTTAACAGTGGGTCCCAGCTGTCAATGTCTGCAGGTCTTTTTGGGGGGCCATTTGCTCCAGAGAAATCCTCTTCTTACTGCCTGAAGTCTTATGGCTGAATGGAAGGCGCAGGACCGGGCTCCTACACGAGTGTAAGACTTTCACTCAACCTTCCCCTGTCCCCCCCACTTTCAGTAGACTTCAACTGTCTTTCCTGAGTTCACACCTGCTCTGACTCAACTGTTACAGGCTCCCACCCAGGTAGAGGAAGGGACCTATCACCATACTGCTTATTCAAAGGTCTTTCGATTTCTGCACCTTCCTTGGATTTGTTAGCAAAAATGGTCTCTTTCTTGATGGCTTCACTTCTACCTATGGGTTTCAGCTTTTTCTGGCTTGCTAGGTCAGTTATCACTTCTTACATCACAACTTCTACAATTGTGTTGATCTCTCTAGTTTGCTGGTAACTTCTCTCCCGTTCTTTCACTGTGAGTTTTTATCTTTTATTACTTTATGTAAATAGAGTTTGGATGGGAAATGGAAGTCAATGCCTGTGCTCAGTCTGACATGTTTAACTGGAAATTCCCCCCTTAAAAACAAAATAAAACTCTGTTGCCGGGCTCTTCTCTTCACATTTCCTAACATTGCTCTTATCAGTCACCAATAAGTTGTCTTGCAACATTTAGAATCATCAATTCTCAGACCCATTTTACAATTCCTCTAAAACCTTTACGCAACCATGTCTTTGCCTGGCTTCCCTGACTCCACATTACCCTGGTTTTTCTCCTGTTTTTTTGGCTACTCCTTCTCTTCTGAACTGGAAACTATTCCTGCCCCAGGACTCACCCAGAAAATCTTCTTTGGAACACTCACTTTCTAGTTGATCTTGTCCAATCTCCTATTCTCAAACATCACCTAAAAATAGGTAACTCCTAAATTCCTTTCTCTAGCCTTGTCCTCTCTCCTGAACACAAGTCTACTCTAGTGTACTCACTTACATGTCTGATGAGCATCTGTCTTAACATGTTTCCAATCTAAGTTGAAATTTCCCCCAAAACCTTCTCTACTTTTGTAAACAACACCATCATATGCCCAGTTGTTCATGCCAAAAACTTTGGAGCCTTCTGTATCCAATTTATTAAATGAGTTGGAATTGGTAGGGTGCAAGTAGAGAGAAGTATTATTTTTTCTCATGACTATCTCTAGAAAGTCTTACCTGTGAATTCTCAGATGGATTTTTACACTTTTTTTCTTTCCAAGATATTTTAAATTTTTTTTTTTTCCAACGTTTATTTATTTTTGGGACAGAGAGAGACAGAGCATGAACGGGGGAGGGGCAGAGAGAGAGGGAGACACAGAATCGGAAACAGGCTCCAGGCTCCGAGCCATCAGCCCGGAGCCTGACGCGGGGCTCGAACTCACGGACCGCGAGATCGTGACCTGGCTGATGTCGGACGCTTAACCGACTGCGCCACCCAGGCGCCCCTCCAAGATATTTTAAAAAAATTGTTATTTTGCTCATAAGAATTCCAGTACAGTAAAATATCAAAACTCAAAGTGTGCTCCAACTGAAACCGCTTCTGTCCCTTGGCTTTGCCAGACTCAGGGTTTCAGATGTCCATACTGTAGGCTGGAGCCCTAATTCCCACTCTTTGTGTTTCCACGTGGAGGAACATCAGTGGAGAAAAACTGTTTTCTACTCCCAGCGAAGTATGGATTGGTGAATTTGGGAGAATGGACAGGGTAAAGTATGCTCAGGCTCCTCTGAGTACACTTTGTGGGGTCCACAGGCTGGTGGTATCTTCTTACCTGCACTTGGCTGCATGGTGCTCGGTGAGGCAGCTCTGTGGCCTGGAGGCTGCAGCTGCCCATCTGGTCAGGGGTTGAGGGAGATGTTTGTCTGATTTAGGGGTGGGTCAGTATTCCCCTCTTGATTGCAGATCTAAGGCATGTCTTCCAGACTAGCTTTGTATATGTGGAAGGCTGGTATTTTAAATTTTTTTTTTTTCAACGTTTATTTATTTTTGGGACAGAGAGAGACAGAGCGTGAACGGGGGAGGGGCAGAGAGAGAGGGAGACACAGAATCGGAAACAGGCTCCAGGCTCTGAGCCATCAGCCCAGAGCCCGACGCGGGGCTCGAACTCACGGACCGCGAGATCGTGACCTGGCTGAAGTCGGATGCTTAACCAACTGCGCCACCCAGGCGCCCCAGGCTGGTATTTTAACATCATCCTACTTGTGTGTCATCTTCACTAGTTTCTGAACGACGATTGCAAGAGGCAAGTGTCCTTTACTGACCGTCTAAAACCCCAATACTCATTCCATTAAAGGGAAAGTGTGTGTGTTTCTTCTTTTCCAAGGAGCCCCTCCCCCACCGCCTTCCCTCTGGCTTTCGGAGGTTCACACGTGGGGTGGAGGGGGCGGCGCGGGACCGGAGGGATGTCAGGGCTTCTGTCCGCAGAGGACCAAATGCTGGGGCGACCTGTGGGTTCTTGAGGGGTTGCCTCTGGGCCCTGTGGCTCTAGTCCCTCCGGGTCAGCACCGTTTCCTCCATCAGATGCCCTCCACTCTCCCCGCAGCCCAGGTTTCGGCTGTGCACCCCTGAGGGCCAGGCTGCCCCTACCCCAGCTGTCCCTTTCAAGCTCGGTTACTCTGTGTCTCCACCTTTATCTCCCTTCCCTTTACTGTCAAGCCCTTTCACCTTTAAGTTATCCCTGACTCGGGGCACCCCTGTGAGTAGCCGAGGCTGTCCCCGAGCGTCACCTGACGCCCCCGCTTGGCCCTCCCGGCCCCTGGGCCCGGGGTGGGGGGCGGGGGCGGTGGAGGGGGGGCGGAGGCTCGCCTCACCAGGCCCATCCCCATCAGGGCAGCTCGGGGGCTCAGCCTCCTCCGGGTCCCTACCACCTCCCTCCTCCGCCGAGGAGGCTTCCCACCTCATCGCCTGGAGGCCCAACCTCGAGGCTTCCGTCTTCCCCTCAAGCACTCACCTCCAGCTAGCCGGCCTCTCCCTCAAGGGCAGGAGCTCTTCCCTGCCTGTGACCTCACCCTGAGCCTCTCTCCCAGATCGCTCCCGCCAGTCCGCCCTCCTCCGGCGCACCGGGACCCTCCCCACGCGGCTCTAAGCCTCAGGCACTCCTCCTCACCCTCCACGCGGCTCGCCACCTGGAGCTCCGGACCTGACTGCAGGCCCCGCCCCGCCTAGGCCACGCCCAGGCCACGCCCTCATCGCGCTGGGGCGTCTGGCTCTCCACCACTGAGGCGGCCGGGCGCGCCCTGGGCCCACCCTCGCGGCGTTCTGATTGGCTGCACGGACATCGGCCCACCGCGCTCCACACGTCGCGCGAGGCGCGAGTCTATGTATTGAGCGCGCGCGGACCCGCGCCGGGGCGCGGGTGGGGAATATCGCGGCCGCCTTCATGACGGAGGGCACGTGAGTCTCTGCTTCCCGGGACCCCTGCGCGGCCCTAGCACGCCCGCTGGACGAGGCCGGGACCCCCGAGAAGGGAGGGAGCGGTCCGGAGCGCGGCCGAGGGGCCGCGGGGGCGGGGGCTTCGGGGAGAAATCCGGCGGCGGGGGCGTAGTGGCCCAGCTGGCGCGGAGAGTTCTCATTTTGTGAGCTGAGGAAAACGGTGGCCTGTGTGTGGGCTGCCGGAAGGGACGGCCGCGGCCTCCGGGCTCCGACTTGGGAAGAACGGGCAGGACGGCCTCTCACCGGAGCGCGACCATTTTCAGGTGTCTGCGTCGTAGAGGGGGCCCCTATCGCACCGAGCCCGCCACCGACCTCAGCCGCTGGCGCCTCCGAAATGAGAGGGGAAGGCAGACGTGGACGTATTTCCAGGAGGGGGAGGATCCTGGCCGCGGGCAGACCCGGCTGGAGGCGCACTCCCTGGGACTGGACCCGGTAGGTGGGCGGAAGCCGGTGCGCAGCCCCTGCCTTAGCGGGGAGCGCCGGGCCCGGCGGGGGTGGGGCGTGCGGACCAAGATGTCCCCTAAAGGTGGGCCGGGCTCCTCTGCTTCAGTCCCTTTAGCACCAAGTGACTCGGAGGAAACCGCTGTCCTTTTGAGAAACACGTTTTTGATCCAGGGAATTGCATGTGAGCGATTCGGCTGGTGGAAGGAGTGTGCAGCGCCGGGCGGTGGGGCTTCTCCCTGGGGCCCTGTCTGCCGGTGCCACCTGCCGTGCCGTTCAGTCCAGTCCCGTCCCGTTGGCGGCCCTTCCTGAGGTGGGGGGGGGGGGGGGGGGGAGGGCAGGCCCGGGGCAGTACTGCACCCCTCCCGCGCGCCTGGACATCTGTCTTACTGATTTAAGACGTCCCAGAGAAGTTATGAAGAAATTTGAAAATAGTGACTGGAAAGCAGGAGAACGTAGAACCTTCCTTTTGCCTCTTGAGGTGGCAGTGCTTTCGAAGAGTTGTAGACTTTTGATCCGAACAGTTGAAACTTGGAAAGTAATTTTGGCCTGGCTGTAGGTGCTGAGGGTTCCTCTGGCCTGGCCACAGACCCCTCATCTCTCCTGTCTTTTGTCTTCTGCAGACCGGTTACTTTAAGGACTTGCCCAAAGCCTGCACAGCCCACGAAGGGGCTCTGAATGGGATGACATTTTATGTGGGGCTGCAGGCTGAGGATGGGCACTGGGCAGGTGATTATGGCGGCCCACTCTTCCTCCTGCCAGGTAGGTGGGTGCTGCCCCAGCTTGTGGGTGAGGCTGTCCTGGGGTCCTGGTCGGGCCTGGTTCAGGCCCTTGGTGAATGTAGCGTGTGAATGAGTAAACAGGTGAAAACCCAGGAGCTTACTTGGAAGATGTCTCTGGAGGGTTGCCTTGTGCCTGTGTTGTCCTGGTGTTGGTGCTGGGGAATGGGAGTGCCATCCCCAGTGTTCACTGCCAGCCCAGTGTTTCCGTAAGGGAAGCAAGGGGTATTCTTGTGGGGACAGAGGAGGAGTGGCTCTTGAGTCCCAGTACAGAGTGGTAGGGACACTCCAAGGGGGAGGACCTAGCCTATGTAAAGGTGCTAGCTAGAGTGGGCAGGTGAAGGGTGGGACCTTTTTAATTTTTTTTAAGTTTATTTTTAATCTCTACACCCAACGTGGGGCTCGAACTTACAACCCCTGGATCAGGAGTTGTGTGCTCTACCAACTGAGCCAGCCAGGTGCCCTGATGGGTGGGATCTTTAAGGCTTCTTTGGGCAGGTGGGGGGAGGCCAGACAGCTTGGGTGTGTGAACTTAACCTTGAAGGGGTGACTGAGGGAGCCAGGGCAGGGAAACTGCAGGTTCAGTTGGTTGAGTCCTAGGAGGATTGCACTTGGGCCTCCTGGGTACTGAACTGGTTTGGCTAGGTAAGGCCATTGTGTTCTGAGAGTGTTTCACTGAAGAAATACTTGGCTATGTAATGTGAGAAATCTCCTTTGAATTTATGTAGAAGAACTCTTTTCTCCTAGTGGGAGGAGCATTGGGAATCCATTGTGTTCTTGTCTCTCCTGGGCTGTACGTCATTATATCTTCTTATCCAGGAACCCACGGGCATGTCCTTAGGGGCAAGTCAAGGGCCTTTTTCTTCCCTTGGCCCCACTAGGAGCCTGTTGAGACTATTCCAGAGGTTTTCGTAGGGAAGTAGTGGCACATGATCCCACTGGTCTGCTTTGATCCTGGGCAGAGTGACAGGACTTCACTGTGTCTCAGCCACCTCATCTGTGACATGAAGATGATGAGAATCAGGTTAGGTCATACACGTACAAAACCAGGCATGCAGGGAGCTCTTGGTCCTGCGTTATTTTAGGCTTGCTGCTGCAGCTCTGGGCTCATCCAGCTGGGGCTTCTTGCTCTGTGCAGGCTGCAGGTTGGGGCTTTTCCTGGGCTTCCCCTTTTTGGACTCTGGATAGACCTTCTTCCTCAGGTTGATGCTGTTCTGTTCAGAAGTACCATTCCAGCGTTCTTCCGTGGCTGGGTGAGCTTTGGTCCTTCCTTTATCTGCTTTAATTTGGAAAATGCTCCTGGGGGGGGGGGGGCAATTCTGTATAGACAGTTCCTGACTGAGTGTGGTTCATGTGGCATTGACTATTCCCAGGGGTCTTTATGGGGGAGGCAATGACATGGCACTGGCTTGCTGTGACCCTGGGTAAGGTGACAGGACTTCACTGTGCCTTAGCTGCCTCATATGTGATATGGGGAGTTGGATTCAGTCATATATATACATATATGCATCGCTATGGTGAGCCCTGATTCTAGGGTCCAACCCCCTGGGTTCCTGCCCCAATCCCACCACTTGGGGCCCCTGCCTCAGTTTCCTTGCCTGTAAGATGAGGGAGACACTGGTTCTGTTTTTTGCCCACGTGTGTTTCTTTGTCTTGACAGCATTGTAACTGATGAAAAGAGATGGGCTTGATTTGGGATGACTTTTTTCTGTGAACCTCTGTAGCATCTCCAGACCTAGCTGTCCCTTCTTCCAGGCTGTGTCTCTGTGTGGCCATGTCTTCCAGGGCTTCTGATGCCTCTGATCTAGAGCCAGGCATGTATCTCATGGTGCATTTTGGCTAAGGCCTACCTTAAGACACCTCTCCCCTTGCAGGGCGCTACAGCATGTGACTGATGGAGCCAATGCTGGGGGAGATAAGAGTGGGGTTGAAGATGGCCTGGGAGCACCATGTTGAGGAGGGCTAGGCTGGGTAATGTTTATTGTCCTTTTCCCACATTTGCAAAGTGACATATGCTAGTAAAAAACGTATAGGGGCGTCTGGGTGGCTCAGTCAGTTGAGCATCTGACTCCTGATTTCAACTCAGGTCATGATCCAGGGTCGTGGGATCAAGCTCTGCATCCGGCTCTGCACTGAGGTTGGAGGCTGCTTAAGATTCTCTCTTCCTCTGCCCCTCTCCCCCTCTTGACACACACTCTCTCTCACTCAAAAAAAAAAAAAAAAAAAAAATTCCTACGTGTGGTTAAAAAAAAAAAAAACATATAAAACAGAGAAACATAAGCAATAAATATTCTGTCCAGGGGTGACCCATTTGGTATTTCTTTTCCAGCAGGTATGGACAGTATTGCAGGACCCTGAACTTGGCTGGGTGGGCTCTGCACACCCTATGTAAGGAGTGTCCTGTGTTGTGGCTGCTCCCCGGGTCCTCACTCCCAAAGTCCCTCGTGAGGCCAGGAGGAATAGCCTTCTCTGGTTTGTTTCCATGCAAAGGAGACCCAGCTCCCTGTTGGGTTGAGAGGAAAGGGGCCTAGGCTTGGCAGTACTGAGTGTTCCTCCTCCCAGTAAAGGAACGTCCTTTCTGCCACACAGGTCTCTTGATCACATGCTATGTGGCGCAAATCCACCTGCCAGCCGGATATAAAGAAGAGATAGTGCGGTACCTGCGGTCAGTGCAGCTCCCTGATGGCGGCTGGGGCCTGTGAGTCATTTTGTTACTGCACACATGTGCTTACTTGTGCACACATGTTCATATGTAGGAGATATACCTGTCAAGGGTGGGGTGACTAGCTCTGGACCTGGGTGGGTCGGGGGGAGAACTTGGGAGGAGGGAGGTTGGCTGGATGCTGTGTGCTGAACTCTGGTTTCCCAAGGGTCTTACAAGAGGTGGCTACTTGCTTTCTGGGCGTTGGTTTCATAGCTTATGTTGTACCTGGACTTTATGACTGGTTGAGAGGCTCTTGAGACCCACACCTCACAGAAAGCCACCTGGCTGTTATTGCTAAGGCAAAAGGAAATTGTTCTGGGCCCTGGGATGGCAGCAGGTGGAACCAGGGGGGCCAGGTAACCCTCCCCAGGTCTCAGTGTGCCTTTCTGACACTTAGCACGCTCTGGGAGCAGGGTCTTCCCCCAGGGTGGTCAGCTGCCTGCCCACCTTGGTCATGGGCTCTGCTGCCCCTTGTTCTACACCCAGAGATGGGGTTCTTTCTGGCGGGCTGAATCCACACCACAGGGATTCTCCATTAGAATTCTTGAAGGACAGCCCAGCCTCTCTTCATCCCTTGACAGAGTTGTGGGCCTCAAGCTTAAGGCCTTGGCTCTCGGGCCTGCAGGTCCCAGGGCATCTTGGTGGATGTTGAAATCTCACTAGTGCCCTTGGACAGGCACAGGGTCTTGGCCTTACCTGCCATGTTGCCTCTGATGCTTGTTCTGTGTGCTGTAGTGACAAAGGAGCCTTAGTTGGATTTGCACCCTGGGACTGGTCATGTTGATTCAGGCATGGGAAGTAAGCCGAAGAGGCAGGCAAGTCTTGCACAGGCACTTTTGGAACTGTTCAATTATGGGAGGCACGTGAATTCTTACTGGAAAATTGCTGTTCTGTGTTTTATTATGTTGTCATGTTGTATCAGTGTAAGGTAATTTAGTATTTTTGATTTTCTGAGGAAATTTTGCTGAAAACCTTACAAGTAATGAAACATGGCATTCTCTCACTCTGTCCTTTGCTCCCCTAGGCACATGGAGGACAAGTCCACAGTGTTTGGGACTGCACTCAACTATGTATCTCTGAGAATTCTGGGTGTTGGCCCTGACGATCCTGACTTGGTACGAGCCCGGAACATTCTTCACAAGAAAGGTACCCCTGGCACAGTGTGCATTGGGTTAAGGGTCCATATCACCTGGGCATAATGAGCTCTAGCCAATGAGAACTAGAAAGATCAGCCTCCATTTGAAATCCTGGGTGAAATATGTGAAAAGGGATCCATCAAAGCAGAAAGAGATGGACACATTCCAACCTCACTGGTATTGTTTCAAAAGGGAATTAAGATAAGTACATAATCCCGTTTGTCTCACACAATGGCAAAGACTCAGCCAGTAGTCCGCCAGTGTGCTGCTGGCAGGGCTATACCTGGAGTGGCTTTTCTGGAGGCAGCTGGCTCTGCTCAGCCCCACAGTCACCCTCCCACACACCCCGTGGGGCTTCCAGCAGCTGGCGCCTCTCCCTCCCCTCTGGACTCTGAAGGTGACAGATTATAGCTCTGGGGGGCGTCTTGGCTCCTGCTGCTCTACAGGTTGGGCAAGGTCTCTCCCATTTGTGTGTCACAGACGTTCCATGATCTGCCTGTCCTCCTCGCTCCGGTGCTCACACAGAGGCCTCCCGTCAGCTCCTTGAGGCCCCTTCCTACCCTGGGCCCTGTATATGGTACTTCCTCTGCCTAGAGCCTCCTGACCCACTCCCACCCTGCTGCCTGGGAACTTCTACTTAGCCTTCATCCAGCACTGTGGTTGTCACTTCTGTGGGAGCCCTTCCTGACCCACCAGGCTAGATTAAGCCTCTTGGTGGACATTCTAATAGGTCCTGTGTTGTTCTTCACAGGTTTTGTTCTGATGGTGAACTCGTCGTTAGCCTCAAGGCTGCTTTCTGGTTCCTTGCGTGGTGAAGGAGTTTCCTAGTAGCTTTGTGGGTGTTTGACTTTACACACCTGGGTTTGGGGTGAGGCCTTGTTGGGAAGCATGTCCTGGACAGTGTTTCTGTGCCTAGGCCTGGTGCTTCTGGAAGTGGCCCCAGTTTGGCGTCTTGGGTGTCTCTGAACGCCATGTTGGGGCATGGACATGTCTGCCAAGTAGGGAGTCCCAGATGAGGAACAGTTAGGTATGGTCCCCCGAAGAGAGAAAGCTGAGTGTACGCTCACTTCCCCTCATCACCTTCTCTAGGCCTGAGGCTGCTGCGTGCATCTGGGCCCCTCGCCTGCCCAGGTAGCTGCCTTCCTGCAGGTGGAGGCTATGAATGTCTCTCTTGGGGCTGGACACACTTATTCTGGGGAAGCAGCTGGTTCCACTCAGTGACTGTGCTGTTGGGTGGTTCTGAGCAGCTCTGGAACCTGCTGCTCATCTGGGGTTGGAGGATCCTTAGCACTGTCTTCAGTTCATGTGAGAAGAGGCACACGTAATTTCTGAGGAGCTAATCTTCATAGTAAGAGGCAGATGATCTGGGCCTTTTCTCTTCTGCAGGTGGTGCTGTGGCCATCCCCTCCTGGGGGAAGTTCTGGTTGGCTGTCCTGAATGTTTATAGCTGGGAAGGCCTCAACACTCTGTTCCCGGAGATGTGGTATGTTTGTCCTTCTGAGGTTGATGTGTGGCTGGGTTGCCAGTGCCTTGCTGAGTTGTGTGACGGGCCCTGGATCGCTTGCTGCCTGTTCCCCAGATGAAGAGGCGGTCCATTCTGTGGAGTGAGGCTGTGTTAGGCTCCTGGTGGAGGCCTGCTTGGCTGAATCCTGCAGACAGATGGAAGGGGTTCCCAGTTGGGCAGGACGGAGGGAGGTACCTTGGGGGTGGGCCATGTGGCAGGTGGGTGGGGCCCTGCAGGGCTGGGAGAACCAGTGCTGTCCTGTGTCTTGTTAGGGATGTTTTGAGCATCTGTAGAAGTGGAGACAAGAAGGCAGTAGGCCATGCAGCCCTTGCCAGCCTCAGCACTGGAGTGTGCTGTGCTGTTTGTTCTGTTCCCTTAGCTTTCTGCTGGTGAATGTGAAAGTTAATCCCAGGCATCATACTTTATCTGTGAACACTTCAGTGTGTATCTTTAAAAGAGAAGAATTTCCATGTTACAACAGAACCACAATGCTTTTTAAATACTCAGTAAAATCGGGGCACCTGGGTGGCTCAGTAGGTTGATTATCTGACTCTTGATTTCAGCTCAAGTCGTGATCTCACTGTTCAGTTTGTGAGATTGAGCCCCATGTCAGGCTCCGCGCTGATAGCACGGAGCCTACTTGGAATTCTTGCTCTCTCTCTCTCTCTCTCTCTCTCTCCCCTATCCCTGTCCCTCCCCTGCTCGTGCACATGCCCTCCTCCTCTCTCTCTCTCTGTCTCTCTCTCTCTCTCTCTCTCAATAAATAAATAAATAAATAAATAAATAAATAAATATTTAGTCAAATCAACACTAATGTGATACTTCTAATCAATGATATTCACATTTTGTGAATATCTACTGAAAGCTATGGGCGTCTTCCCAGAGAACATTCACGTGTGTGTAGATCCCCCAGAGTCCCCGTCAGGAGGTGAGCCCCCTGCTAGAGCCCCTGCTGGCTCCTGGGAGCACACCAGTGATGTTGCAGCCCCCCAGAAAGCTATCAGGGAGGTTGGAGGGTTTCTGTTGTTAGATGACTTTGGTAGAGGAGAGGCATCGGGTGAAAGATCCTGATGAAAGTGCTGAGGGCCAAGCCTTTGCAGCCTTGAGGGGCAGTGAGGAGGCAGTGGGAGGGGGTCTGTTACCCAAGGCCTACACTTGGGAGGAGTCCGGGAGGCATTCTGGGGCTATCCCAACGGTGCTCACTGGCTGCCTGCTGGCTGCACCCTGGACCTGCCTGGTGTGTAAGGAATGGGCAGAGTGCCAGGAGGGTGTGTGGGTGTCAGAGCACTGTTTGTTGTCTGTGCCCCTACATGGTGGATCTGGCAGTCAGTGCTAGGCTGTGAGGGCACTGCCAGTCTTTCCTGGAGTGGTTTTGAAGGGGTGGGTAGAAGATGAAAGGAATGTGTGCAGGAGGGGGACCAGAGATCCTGGACCGCCAGCTACAGAGAGATTGTAAAATACCTCCCTTTAAAGTGAGTAGACAAGCCCTTGAGGGTGAGGGAAGTGGCCTGAGGACAGGGTTGGGAGAGGCGGGAGCCTGCCCAGCTCGTGACTGGCATGCCCATGCCTCTCACACATGAGAATAGGAGGCTTGAAGGGAAAGCGTGGGGAAAATACTCTGGGTACCCACCTACGTGGGAAGCTGGTGGAACTGTGTATGCTGAGGTCAGGCTAACTGGGCAAAAACGTGTTGGTGGTGATAACTCTCCAAGCCTCAGTCCTTGGGAAGATGTGCCAGTTCTAAGTGGTTTTAGGTAAACTTTTTATTTTGGAACAGTTTTCAATTTCCACAGAAGTTGCAAAGATAGTCCAGAATGTTCCTGTAGACCCTTCACCCTGTTTCTGTTATTAACAATTTATATTTCTGTGGTACCTTTGTCCCAGCTGAACCCACAGACAGTCCTGAAAGTTTAAGAGTCAAGTCTCCTGGTTTTAGGATGTGCCCAGCTGAACTGAGAGGAGTGGTTGTCACTCTTGCAGACTGTGCTCCTCGGCACCCCATAGGAACGTGGCTGTGACATGCCGACTTGGGCTGAGCATAGCCATCTACCCCGACTCCACCCTTGGAAGGGCCTGGGCTGTACTGGTGGTGATGGCGGGGCCAGATCTCCTGCTGACATGCCGTCTCCCCAGGCTGTTTCCTGACTGGGTGCCTGCACATCCCTCCACACTCTGGTGCCACTGCCGACAGGTCTACCTGCCCATGAGCTACTGCTACGCCATCCGGCTGAGCGCTAAGGAGGACCCACTGGTCCAGAGCCTCCGTCAGGTAAGAATTCCTGGGCAGGGACCCCAGGTGAGGGGTTACCCTTGAGTCCCGACTGTACACGCCTGCTTGCCGGAGACCCTGCAGGGCTGAGTTCTATGAAGTGGGGGTGAATCCTGCACCTCCCCGTGTCATAAGTGACTTCCCAAAAGGGCTTGCACGGTGCGATGGCCTCAGGGCACCTGTGAGCAGAGTCCTGGCCTGCGCTGTGTCTTGGGGAAAGAGGTACTGAGATGGGGCTTGGGGTGCAGATGTTCCTTGGGCGTGCCCTCGGGAAGGGAGTGGGCAGAGGAGGGTGCTGAGGCGCTGCTGCCCCCCAGGAGCTCTACGTGGAGGACTACGCTAGCATCGACTGGCCGGCGCAGAGGAACAACGTGTGCCCTGATGATCTGTACACGCCGCACAGCTGGCTGCTCCGTGTGGTGTACGGTGGGTGCTTTCTGAGGGGCTGGTGGGCCTCCTACACCTAAAATGATGCTGACTCTCCTCCTCTTCCTCACCGCCTGTCGTTTGGGTCCTGTGGTGACCAGGGCTACCGTGTGCGCCACGTGTCCAGTAGGCCTGCCCTATCTTCACCTCTGGAGCAAGCCTGTGGCTGGGGCTCCTGGACAAGAGGATTGGAGGCTGCAGGCCTGGAGGGCACGCTTGTTCCTTCCTTAGGGGAGAAGGGGCAGGACCCTGTGGGGCCCAGCTCAGACCCATCTTCCTGCGAGAACCCTGGTGGCTCGGGGGCCAGCATGGGGTGCCGCGTGTGAGTCATGTTCCCTTGATCACATGTTGTCTTGCTCACGTCTTCTGTGCTGAGCCCTGGGGTGGGAGCTGGGTCTTTGCCCCAGTCAGTGCTGAGAGGCACCCGGGCTGGAGTTCCACTCGGGGGAGTGGACCCTGAACATGGCATCAGGGACAGGGCAGGGCGGCATACCAGGATGTCCAGGAGGGTCATGGGGAAGGCCCCAGGTGCTGCCCTGTGCTGACACCCTTGACTCCCCGCAGTGTTACTCAACCTGTACGAGGGCCACCACAGCACCAGCTTGCGGGAGCGGGCCATCCAGAAGCTGTACGAGCACATCGTGGCCGATGACTGCTTCTCCAAGTACATTAGCATTGGCCCGGTCAGTGATCCCACTGCTGGGTGTCTGGGCCTGGGGTGGGCACCCAACTGCAGCCCATGTGGGGGGAGGAGCTGGGGCAGAAGGCCGTCTCGAGGCCAGTCTCTGGAGCTGGCAGTGGGGGTCTTCCCGGAGGTGAGGTCTCCCACGAGAGCCTGGCAGAGAGAACCCCCATCTGTCCCCTGTGTCTTGCACTTAGTACTCCCTTCCCTTCCTGTCACCTGGTGAGTGTGTAGTGCTGCTCCTGGGGCTGCCTCTCAAGATCTCTCTGGCTGCTGGGAGGGATGCTTGGCCTCTCCTGAGTGTCTTCCCTAGAACTCATTTTCTGCCCTTGTCCTGTGGGGTTTGGAGTGCCGGGGCTCTTGGGTTCCAGTCCTGGTTCCTGCCGCGCCTGGTGACTTGGAGCTCTCTCCTCCGAGCCTCCAGGCTCCTGGCCTGGCTTTGCGTCGTGAGGCTGTGGAGCTTGACAGAGGGCGGGTGTACCCCAGCCAGTGCAGGGTTGGGGGGCTGCCTTACGGCCGTGGGGTGACAGCTGCGGGGGACGTTGTTGTTTTGGGCCCCTGGTGGGCCGTGCCGCGGCCTCTCTGGGGAAGTCCAGTTGGTGTGGCATCCCGCAGCTCCGCTCTGCAGCCTGCTCCCTGGTGTTCTGTGGGGCCTCTGACAGCCTGGTGGGTTGTCCTGCCTCGACGGAGCAGTGGAGCAGTGAGTCGTGTTCCCTTAGCAGCAGTGTGATTTTCATGGGCTTTCGGCTCAGCACTGAGTAAAGCATGGCTGACCTACATGAGAACAGCACTTAACTGCTTATGAGAAGCCAGAGTCGGAGGTTTGGGCCTTTAGAACGTTCTGTCCAGGGATGCCTGCCTGCCTCAGTCAGTTGAGCATCTAACTTCGGCTCAGGTCACGATCTCATGGTTCGTGAGTTTGAGCCCCGCATTGGGCTCTGTGCTGTCAGTGTGGAGCCTGCTTTGGATGCTCTGTCCCCTTCTCTCTCTGCCCTTCCCCGATGCTCGCGCACGCGCTTTCTCTCGCTCTCATTCTCAAAAATAAACATTAAAAAAATATATCAAGGGGCGCCTGGGTGGCTCAGTCGGTTAAGCGTCCGACTTCGGCTCAGGTCATGATCTCGTGGTTCACAAGTTCGAGCCCCGCGTCGGGCTCTGTGCTGACAGCTCGGAGCCTGGAGCCTGCTTCCGATTCTGTGTCTCCCTCTCTCTCTGACCTCTCTGTCTCAAAAATAAATAAACGTTAAAAAAAAAAGTATCAAATCATTTCTTAAAAAGAAAACAAAAAACCCAACATTCTGTCGTGAGCAAGCAGTCCATGCCACACAGGTCTTGTCTCTCTGTCTCTCCCCTGTCCCTCCTGCCATCCTGTTCTGCGTCTCTGAGTTATTCAAGGCACACCCTGCATGCCCACATGGGGGACCCCCAGCCCTCATGGTGGTTGTGCTTGCTCGCCAGTTGCCTCGGCTCACATTGTTTCTCACAGGATGCTCTGTCTTCTGTCTATGCACGTGCCCCAGGCCGTTCCCATCTCCCTTTCTGGCGGCACAACTTGGCTAGGTCTCTGGCTCTCGGGGCTTGGTGAGCAGTGAGTTGCTCCGCTTAGAGTTGAAGGCCTTGTCTGGCCCGGAGCGAGGCTGTGCTGGGGGCCCAGTGTTTGGGCTGTGGTCCTCATGCTTGGGAGCCACTACAGGTCTGGAGCAAGGTCCTGACACAGCCATGTCTCCTGCAGATCTCGAAAACCATCAACATGCTTGTGCGCTGGTACGTGGACGGGCCGGACTCCTCTGCCTTCCAGGAGCACATCTCCAGGATTCCTGATTACCTCTGGTGAGTGCAGCTGGAAGGGCCTGTGGCTGGTCAGCATCACACTTGGTCCCTGACGCACATGGCTGAGAGCCAAGGGCAGACGTGCGTGGGGGCCTCCCCAGCACAGTGGCAGGCGTGGAGATCACGTATGTGTATAGTGACATTTGGAATCAGGAATTTCAGGGGTTGTGTGGAAGATGGTGAGGGTTATCTCTGAGTTGAAAGATTTGTTATGTGGCAAGAACTTCTGGTGGTTTGGGAAGGTAGAGCTAGGAAGCCTGGGGGTGCATGGGGCAGGTTCTGGTGAACGTCAGAAAGGCCTCGCCGACAAGAGTAATGGGTCAGTCACTGATTGCAGTTGGGACCATGGTGGGTGGGTCTGCCAGGTGGGTCTGCTGCCAGCAGTGGGGTGAGCCGGGCTCTGGGTGGCCGCCTGACTTCGGCTCTTTGCCCTCTGCTTCCTGACCTGGGCTTTTCTTGTCCTCACAGGCTGGGTCTCGATGGCATGAAAATGCAGGTAAAGGCTATAAAGCCGTGGCCGTTTGCTTCCTTTTCAACCATTCCTGCTCTTTAGGTTTGTTAAGATTCAATAAGTCCTCACAGTGAGTTCTGGCAGCACGTGCTGAGCGGCCGCTGGTATCCCCAGTCCTGAGTCTGAGGGGACAACCGGGGTGCTTCCTGGGCGTGTGCCGTGTGACAGCGATGCCGACAGGCCCCAAAGGCTGCGGGAAGGCTGAGAGTCTGCAACTCCCCCATGGGAGGTGGGCGTCAGGCAGGAAGGAGGGGAGCCTGTGCTTCATGCCCCCAGCCTCGTGTCCTCGCACCCCCGGCTGAGATGTGCTCCCCCGTGGCCCTTCTCTGTGTCCGCTGCTCTGCTTTTTGTGCCATTTATCATAAATGGTGTTCTGCCACCACCTCCCTCCCTGGCTCATTTCCTGTGTGTGACCCTGGGGGTGGAGGTGTCTGGTCACAGTGTGGCTAGGGCTGACCTGAGAGCGGTCAGCCTGGGAACCGCTGCATCACCCTGTGGGAGTTTTGGTGACAATGTGTACTGTCACCCACCTGGCTAAGTGTGGAAACACAGAGCCTCTGGCAGTGTTCTTGGATCAGATAGGCCACTGGCCCTTGGGACAGATACACATGGACCCAGCACTGCCCAGTACAGAGCTCGCTTCGGCGTCCTTGCCTTACTCCCAGCTCCCTGACTCTTACATGCCAAGTGGAGGCAGGTCACAAACCCCTGTGTGGGCTCTCCATCCCCTCTGACTCCTTGAGCACCCCAGCTTATTTGTTCTTGCAAAATCACACTGCTTTTGCCTTATGGGGTTGATGACAGTCCCTAGTTTGGTTTTGTGGCAGGTTTGTTGGCATCAGGGTTTGAGCCAGGTGACTGGTCCTCGAAGCCACTTTTGCCCAGTGGTCTTCTGGGTGCTTGCCCTTCCTTCCTGGATGACTGATTGGTTCCCAGGGCATCCCCCTTCTGGATCTGACTGGTTGTTTCCTCTGTGCCCTGTATTTCCTGCAACTGGCATTTAGACCCTCAGGCTTGATCCAGTTCAGGTTTCTTTTGGCCAGGAGGCTTTCCTGGTGGCAGGTGTCCTTCCTATATATTGTCCTGCAAGGCCATGGTTTTTGTTGCTCTCTCAGTGCCGCCAATTGGTCTGGGCTCTGGCATTGCCATCCCTGTCCCTATTATCCAAGTGCCTGTCACCGTCTATCTTAGTGTCACTGGGATTTGGCCACTGGCATTCTGGTGGGACCAGAGTGTTGACCAATGAACTAGGCTCCCAGGGTGGGATTTGAAGGGGGCCTTCCCAGCTCTGTTGAGGCTTCAGCCAGGCCCCACCACCTCCAGGTGTACTCAGAAGTGAGGGGGTGTTTTTGGTCATCATTGTGATTCGGGCAAAAGCCTGTTGTTGGGTATTGGGACAGTGGAGGTCACGGGCGGTGGTTGTCCAGATACCGGAAGTGCCCTGAGAGGGTTCTGTCCCAACTGGTGGCCTGGTGAAGGCAGGTGGAGCTGCCTGACTCTCATCTGCCTGCAGAGACGTCCCCTTTCTGGCCCTCGGGCATTGAGGGGTGCACAGAACATGGAGCCTAGGTCAGGAGTTGGCTAGGCTCCCACCACTTTGCGGGAGCTGTTGTGAGCCCCCAGACTCCTCCTCGGCCCTTGAGGTGCCCTCGATCCCTGAGGATCCTGGGCAGTGGTGGGTGGGTAGAGGGAGCTGCAGCTGCTGTTCTAAAAAAATTTTTTTTTAATGTTTATTTTTGAGAGAGAGAGAGAGAGAGAGAGAGAGACAGAACATGAGTGGGGGAGGGGCAGAGAGAGATGGAGACACAGAATCTGAAGCAGGCTCCAGGCTCTGAGCTGTCAACACAGAGCCCCGATGCAGGGCTCGAACTCACAAGCCACAAGAATCATGACCTGAGCTGAAGTCGGATGCTCAACTGACTGAGCCACCCAAGTGCCCGGCTGCAGCTGCTGTTCTAATGGCTTGTGCTTGCGTGCAGGGCACCAACGGCTCACAGGTGTGGGACACCTCATTTGCCATCCAGGCTCTGCTAGAGGTACGTGGCTCTGCCTCCTTGTTTTTTAGCCTCCCGTGGCTCCAATTGACTTTCCTGGGTGTCCACCCCTGCACTCAATGTGGACGTGGCACTTGCTAGCCCTGACCCTTTGTCCACCTGGACTCCGAGGCCTCTGGCGATGGTCTTGCTGAGGCAGTGATCTTGCCCAGAAGTTTTGGCAGTGATCTTGCCAGCTGGGAGGCTTCAGGAGTAGGGAGCGTATAAGGTCTATTCCTGGGGAGACAGGGCAGGAAGCTTCTAGCGGGGAGAGTGGGCTCTAGGCTTTTCTCAACATTCAAATTGCTCATTATGGGTACCTCTGAGCACATGCTGGAGGGAAACCAGAATGTGTTTTTGTGCTGGTAGGATTGAGAGTGGTGACATTCTGGAGAACCTTGAAGAGTGGTCAGGGCCACGTATGGTCTGCCTTAGATGGGGCAGGGATCCTCTGGACATGGGCTGGGCTGGGCTCCACTGGATGTGGTGTGGACTGTCTCTTTTGCCTACTTTATTTCTCTGTCACATCTTTCTGACTTGTCAGCAGAATCCAGAGCCTGAGACTCTGGTGAGATTGCTCCTGTTTCCCAGTGGTGGCAAGACGTCACCAGGATTGTCTGGGAACCACTTCATCTGTGCAGGCTTGTGTCAGCGAGCAGCTTAGCCTCTGTTGTCTCTTCCAGGCGGGGGCACAGCACAGGCCCGAGTTTTCATCTTCCCTGCAGGAGGCACATGAGTTTATCCGGATCTCACAGGTGAGGTCGGATCTGACCTGAGGGTGGTGGGGCTTCTGCACGCAGAGGTACCGCCTCCTCACCTCTGCCTTGACACCCTGGTCTGCCCTCTCTGGTGCCGCGTGGTGCCTTGGTCATGTTTCCCCAGCAGTGGATGGGGGTGGCAGGCCTTGGGCCACGGGGTGATGCTTTAAAGGGTGCCTTTGGCCCCGATGGTTGAGAGGGCAGTAGGCCAGTGGCTCTTGGTCCCTGTGTATTTTGCACTAGCCCCTACTGGCTCTGGTGTCTGCATCTGATGGTGACATGGGCCTTCTCTGTTTTCTGCATGTGCCATGTGGATGCCGCCTAGGTGCTAGACAGCCCCCCTGACTACCAGAAGTACTACCGCCAGATGAGCAAGGTACCACGGCCATCCCTGTTTGCCCCAAGTCCTACGCCCTGCGCTCCAAAAGAGACCACCACAGTTAGCTATGCCTTGCTAGTTGAGAGGGCTCTTTCCTCGGTCTCCTGTGGCTTCCTGCTCTGATAGACACACGGTGTGGGGTTTCACCAACACACTCAAGGTTTCCCTGACTGGGGAGTTGTGTGCGTGAGTTAGTGAGCCGTGTGGGGCTTCCTCATGCTGCCACGACAAGTGTTTTGTGCGCGCGCGCGCACACACACACACACACACACACACACACACACACCTGTGCCTCAGAGATGCTATTAGACAGCAGTACATGCAGATACCAGATACGCTGTCGGAATGTGGTTTAGGGTGGTGAGGGAGCTGCAGAGGGTGGAGGGCAGCTCCTCTGGGCGTGTGGGAGCGTGGATGCAGTGCACACCTTCTCACAGCAGGTTGGGAGGCTGTCCACATGTGTGTGGTGTGGGGCTGCGGCTGCACCTTTATGGTGGCCAGGGCTCTGCCTGGGTGAGGGAGGTACCATCACCTCGGGTGGTCCTAAAGATCAGGGTACGGGCTCGGCCCTCTGCCCTGGCCATGACTGGCCCCACACTTTCCAGGGTGGCTTCCCCTTCAGCACGCTGGATTGTGGCTGGATTGTTACTGACTGCACAGCTGAGGCCTTGAAGTCCATCCTTCTCCTGCAAGAACAGTGTCCCTTTGTCACCAAGCATGTCGCACGAGAGCGGATCTATGATGCTGTTGCTGTGGTAAGGCTGCTGGGCACGAGGGAGATCCGGCTGCCCCGCCGCCAACCCTTGGGTCCACTTCGTGCTGCGTAGGAGCTGCACTTCCCGTGGCTTTTGCGTCCACAAATCCCCAGGGCCAGATTGAAAGCCCAGAGGGGCATGTCCTCTGACAGCATCTGTGTTTGGGAAGCCGTGAGCCCTGTGTTGGAGGCTTGCATATCTGGCTGCTCCCAGGGGCTGCCTTCGGGAAGGCTGGTATTCTCCACGGGGTATCTGCAGAAAGATGAGAACTTCTGTTTGTTTTTGTGTAAAACCCTTTCAGTACACCCACTCTGTGCGTGTTTTACAATGGAGATCGTGTGGCTTGGCAGCACACATGTAACTTATAAATGGATAAGCAGGTGCGTGTCAGGGTCCCAGATGGTCACTCGTAGAGCACGTGAGTGATAAAGTTGTGGCCCACTCCTCTAGGCACTGAAGGTCTCAGTTTAATATGAGAACTGGCCCCCCATTCCCCATCCCTGCCCCTTTCATTTTAGCCTTGGGTGTTTCTAGAATGGTCTGCCACAACCTGTGGGCTCTCCCGCCTGCTTAACCACATGAGTGAACTCTCAGGATGCCCTCTCTCTGGTTTTAGTTGCTGGACATGAGAAATCCTGATGGAGGGTTTGCCACCTATGAGACTAAGCGTGGGGGCTACTTGCTGGAGCTGTTGAACCCCTCGGAGGTCTTTGGTGAGTGGTTGGCCAGCCAGGTGGTACGCAGACCCAGGGGCCCTGCATGCCCTGAGATGGATTTGCCAACCAGAGCCCGGAGTTCCTCCCCCAGGGTGGGAGCAGTGCCAACAAAGGTGTTGGCAGATGATGGTGGATCCTTTAAGGAGCACTCCCTAAACACTGGAATGTTCTGTGCTCCTTGGCCTCTGAAGGTGGTCATAGTGCCTGTGGTTGTGGATGGAAAAGCTGTGGTTTTGTTTCTCGGGGGTTGGCAGAGGAGTCACCTGGCTTTCTGGCTCGAGCCTGGGCTGGCTCCTGCTCTGTTTTCCATCCTCCGTGGAGACCACCCCGTGTCCTGCGTGCTCTTCACGGAGCTCAGGCACCTGGCAGGAGGGTGTCGGTAGGGACCCCCTAGCCCTGTGTCCTCCCTGCTGTGCGCATGGTTCCGGTCTGTAAGGGCAGCTGCTTTACCTGAGTGCCTTCACCTGAGTTTCTCCTTGCAAACCTTGCAAATGCCCCTATACCCTGCTTGCAGGTCTCTGTCTCGCTTCTGTAACTGTTGAATGTGGTCTAGTTGGAGTGGCTCTGCCCTGTACCCCTCTCCTTTCCCCTCCCACTGGCTTAGCTCTCCTGTAGCCAGATGGGCCTCCAGGTCACTGTGTATGTGCCGGCCACTGTCCCCCCGCCAGTGGCTGTGTCTCCTGGGCCAGTCACTGGGGTCTCTTGCCTTGTTCCTCTGGAGGACCTTGAGGCTCTGGATGTTCCATGTAGGTCTGCATGTTACGATCTTTGCATTCTTCATGGTGTGGTCTGAGCTGCCAAATTGGGCAACAAGGTGAAGCTGATAGGCATCGATTCTTCCTTCCCTCTTCCAGGGGACATCATGATTGACTACACATATGTGGAGTGCACCTCAGCTGTGATGCAGGCACTGAAACTTTTCCATGAGTGTTTCCCGGACCACAGGGCCAGGGAGATCCGGTAAGGGTGGTCTTGGCACAGGGATGTTTGGTCACTGAGCCACGGGTGTCATCAGCTCAGGAGCCAAGAGCTGAGATGCTGCCACACAGGACACAGAGCGTGTTGTTGCTGGGGTGGGTGGCTCACTGCAGGAAGGGGACTCTGTGGATTAAAACTCACTTAATAACAGAAGGGATTTCCAGTGTTCCTGAGTCTAGTTGTATGCCCTAAAGTACAGTTGACCCTTGAACTGAACAACTTTGGAGTTAGGGGTGCCAAACCCCTGTGCAGTTGTAAATCTGTGTGTAACTTAAAAAAAAAATTTTTTTTGCCGGGGGGGCTGGAGGGCGCCTGGGTGGCTCAGTTGGTTAAGTGTCCGACTTTGGCTCAGGTCATGATCTCAGTGTTCGTGGATTCGAATCCCGTGTCAGCTCTGTGCTGACAGCTCAGAGCCTGGAGCCTACTTTGGATTCTGTGTCTCCCTCTGTCTCTGCCCCTTCCTGCTCACGCTCTGTCTCTGTCTCTCAAAAATTAGTAAACATTAAAAAAATTTGAAAAAGAAATTTTTTTTAATGTTTATTTTTGAGAGAGGCAGAGAGCAAGCAAGCAGGGGAGGGGCAGAGAGGGAGACACAGAATGAATCCAAAGCAGTCTCGAGGCTCCATGCTGTCAGCAACAGAGCCTGATGTGGGGCTCGAACTCACGACCCTCAAGATCATGACCTGAGCTGAATTTGGATGCTCAGTCGACTGATAGAACCACCCAGGCGCCCCATAAATTTGCATACAACTTTTGATTACCCAAAAACTTTACTGATAGTCTTGTGTTGACTAGAAACCTTACTGATAACATAAGTAGTTGATTAACATGTATTTTGTAGGTTATGTGTTATATATACTGTAATAAAGTAAGCTAAAGAAAACATTAAAATAACAAGAGGAAATATATTTACAGTACAGCATGATATTTATCGAGGAAAATCTGCGTAAAAGTGGAATCCATGTTCTGAAGTCAGTTCTACATCAAATATGTGTATTGAGGGCTCAGAGTGGCAGAGCTGTAACGCAAAAATGAGTTACTTTTCACATCTCTTAATGAAGGTCAGAAAGATCTGTACCCCCAACTCCACCTGTGTCCCCATAAACGGTAGTTTTTAAATAAGCCTGTCCTGTTGACATCTGACACATATGCAGAGAGGTGTACAGATCTCCTATGTGTGGTGCCTAATGAATTATCACCACGTGGGCACATAGATGTAACCAGAAGCTGCCCTCCTGGTTCTCAGGCTGCTCTGATCCTACACTTAGGGAATCAGTCCCACAGCCAGACTCGTGGGTCTGGCTTCTTTCACTCGGCTCGGTGCTCGGTGAGGCCGTGGTTGCGGAGCAGCAGCCCACCCTCTTTGCTGGCGGCATTTCTGTTTGGCGCAGATGCCACACTTTGTTTATCCGTTGGTTTGTCTTGGATCCTTGGGAGCCTTTCAGTGGGTTCCTGTGAATTATCCTGCTGGGAACACTCTGTACTTGCCCAGGGCACCCCCTTTCTTGAGGACACGTGCTTAGGAGTGTACTCTCTGTGTTGTGGGGTACGTTCATTCACTTTCGTAGATAACCCTTCATCCGGTGTGATCTCGTTGTTTCATGCTTCACAGCAAACCTGGTATAGACTCAAGTTTGGTCGTGGTGTGCTTTCTTTTTTGGATATCGCTGGATCTAGTTAAAAAAGTACTTTTGAAAGGATTTTTACCACTGTGGTTATAGGGAAACCAGTCTGCTCTTTCCCTTCAATGTCTCTGTCAGGCTCTCCCAAGAAGGTAACGCAGGACTTGTAAGAGGAGTTGGAAAGTATATTTTCTTTTTAGATTTTCTGGAAGAGTTTGTGAGGTTTGTGCTATATCTGCCTCAAGTGTTTAGAGGTTCCATTTGGCCCTGGAGTTCCCTTTGACGGAAAGGGTTAAATTTTTATTTACAGGTTCAGTTTCTTGTTATAGAACTGTACAGATTTCCTTTTGTTTGTGTTTCTATCAGTTTTGGGGATTTTCCTGTTTAGCTCCATTTTCTGTGGATCAGCACAGAGCTTGCCCACGGTGCTCAACAGCTCCCTTGCCACTGATGGCCTCATTTCCTTCCTGATGTTGGCAGCTTGGACCTCTTCTCCACCAGCAGCTTATCAATCTCACCAGTCTTTTCACAGAAACCATCTTTAGTCTTTGATTCTGTCTAGCTATGTTTATGTTTTTGATGTTTGTTTTTGGTTTCACCAATTTTTGCTCTTTATTATTTTCTTTCTACTTTCTTTTTCTAACTTAGATGGATACTAAAATGATTTTCAGGCTTTTTAAATGTGCACTTAAGATACAGTAAGTCTTGGTGTATCATTCGGTTAAAATTATTTCTGTTGTGAGTTCTTCTCTGGCCAGGAGTTGTTCAGGAGTATGAGGCTTCATTTCCAAAAAAAATGGAGGATTTTCTAGTTGTGATTTGCTGGTTTTCTTCTGTCCTGGCAGGTGGTACAGCTGCTGGGGGGTTGTCACCTCTGTCTCGTCGTGATTTTGTCACCTGGGCCTGGGGGTCCATGAGCCATGCACTGCGCTGAAGGGTGATCTCTGGTCCCTTCCTCCGGGTACAGCTTGTTCTCAGTGACACTCTCATGTAATTGACCTTTTTTAATGTATCATCTTTTTAGGAAGTATTCAAAAAAAAAGTAAAGTGTGCCCTTTGGAGGAATCTTGGAGAATGCAGAAGCAAGCAGCTCATCATTGCTGGGAGGAATCTGTGAGGACTGCTTGATCTCCACGTTTCCATGGGTCCTATAGAGCAGGCTCAGTTGGTGCTGGCGAGGAGTCTGAGAGCAGGGGATGACTTTCCATGTCAGGAAGTCCCGTTCTCCTCCTGCAGGAGTTGTGATGGTTGTAGGCATTTCATTGTTTTAGTGGCCCAGTAGTGTCTTGGGTATTTCTAAGTTTTCATTGTCATTTTTCAGCTTTTCCCCATTTTAACCTTAATTAGTGTCCTCTTGCTAAATCTTCATCCAGAACCATTACTTTTCCCTAGATCCACGTGATTTTAGGGTCAGCCTGTGTGGGGAGATCCCCCCCCTCCTCCACCCTTGCCCTTTCCTGGTAGTGTTGTCCTGGTCCCAGTCACTTCCCCTGTCGGCCTGGACTCCCCGACCCAAGGGGAATAGTGGGATGGGTGGGGGCAACAGTTCGGGAAGCACAGAGTGACTGTTGTTAACTGTGTTAAAGCTCTAGACCATTTTTATCTCTTGCCAGTTTGAACAGAAGCATTTAAATAAATGTATTAATTTATTATATTAAAATTTTAAATTTATCTGGGGGAGTTTTAGAGATATAGTTTGAGGTAGCCAGGTACTGTGACGCTACATATATGGAACATTCCATTTTTACTACCTTGACTTGAAATTCTCTCTTAATTTCAAGCTTACAGGAAAGTTATACTAGTAGTACAAAGCTTTCCTCTTTATCTTTTACCAAGATTCTTCAGCTGTTAACATTTCACATTTGCTTCATTGTGTTCCTTCAACGTATGTTTTTTTCCAAAATCATTTTAGGGTAAATTGCAAATGTGATGTGCTTTAATCCCTAAAATCTGTAGCATTTCTTTTTAAAAATTTTTTTTTAAGTTTATTTTTGAGAGAAGGAGAGAGAGAGTCGGGGAGGGGCGCAGAGAGAGAGAGAGAGAGAGAGAGAGAGAGAGAGAGAGAGAGAAAATCCCAAGCAGGGTGAAGAGCAAGATGTGGGCCTTGATCTCAGAACTGTGAGATCATGACTTGAATCACAATCAAGAGTCAGATGCTTAACCGACTGAGGCACCCAGATGCCCCAATACTTTAGCCTTTCTTAACAAGGATATTCTCTTATGGAAATACAAGTCACAGTATTAACACTGTATAATATTAATGTCGATATAATCCTATTGTTTATTCTACAGAATTCATTTAAATTGCCCAAGTTGCTTTTATAGCAAAATCTTCCCTCATGATTTAACCCAGGGTCACTGAATTGAGCTGCCAGCTGTTAGTCTCCCCCTGGAACAATCCTTTAGTGTCTCCTTGGGGTTGACGACTGACATTTTTAAGGCTCGTGACAAGTTTTTGTAGAATATCCTCAACATGTGTTTTTCTGGTGTTTCCCCATGATTAGATTCAGGTTATGAAATTACGCATTTATGTCAGGAAGATTACAAAAGTGATGGGGACTTCTTAGTGCATGACACCAGGATGTGCACGTCAATATGGACCCTGTGATTAAGGTGATGACCACTTGTTTTCTCCACTGTGAAGTTACTGTTTTTTTCTTGTGGGAGAAAGTGTTAGATTATGTAAGTGACCTGTTTCTCATCAAACTTCTACCTGTTAGTTTTCTCATCTGATGATGATTTTTGCCTGAATCATTATTTATATGATGGCTACAAAACTGTCATTTTTTCCATATGTGTTAGTTGGTGTTCTACTGTTTGCTTTTCCCCTGTTTGTTTATTAATGTGGAGTCATGGGTTCTTATGCTGTTGACTTTTTCTTTTTTTTTATTGTGTTAAAATATACCTAATGTGAAATTTATCACCTTAATCATTTTTATTTTTGTCTTTTTTAAATTATTATTATTTTTTTTTTCAACGTTTATTTATTTTTGGGACAGAGAGAGACAGAGCATGAACGGGGGAGGGGCAGAGAGAGAGGGAGACACAGAATCGGAAACCGGCTCCAGGCTCTGAGCCATCAGCCCAGAGCCTGACGCGGGGCTCGAACTCCCGGACCGTGAGATCGTGACCTGGCTGAAGTCGGACGCTTAACCGACTGCGCCACCCAGGCACCCCTTAAATTATTTTTTTAATGTTTATTTATTTTTGAAGGAGAGAAGACAGCCCAAGAAGGGAAGGGACAGAAAGAGAGGGAGACACAGAATCTGAAGCAAGCTTCAGGCTCCGAGCTGTCAGCACAGAGGCTGATGTGGGGCTCGAACTCACAAACCGTGAGATCATGACCTGAGCCAAAGTCGGATGCTCAACTGACTGAGCCACCCAGGCGTCCTTTAAATTATTTTTTTAATGTTTATTTTTGAGAGAGAGAGAGAGAGAGAGAGAGAGAGAGAGAGAGAGAGAGACAGAGTGCGAGTGGGGGAGGGGCAGAGAGGGAAACACAGAATCCAAGGCAGGCTTCAGGCTCCGAGCTGTCAGCACAGAGACTGATGCGGGGCTTGAACTCATGAACCGCGAGTTCATGACCCGAGCCAAAGTCAACGCTTGACCATCTGAGCCACCCAGGTGCCCCTGTACCTGTTAGCTTTATTTCCTCATCTCTTCTGCCCCCATTCCCTGGCAGTCCACATTCTGTTTTCTGTCTTTTCTTACCTCATGTAAGTGGAATCCTGTAATATATTTTTGTGACTGGGTCTGTTGGTTCTCACCCCCCTTAGGAGCTTCCCATGTATAATCTGAAACGTGCCTTGTATGTGGAGGGCAGGGAAAGACCGAGGAAAGAGACAGACCCTCCAGATGGGTAGGGGCAGTTTTTTTTTTAATTTTTTTTTTTTTTTTTAACATTTATTTATTATTGAGAGACAGACACAGAGCGTGAGCAGGGGAGGGGTAGAGGGAGGGGGATACACAGAATCTGAAGCAGGCTCCAGTCTCTGAGCTATCAGCACAGAGCCTGACATGGGGCTCAAACTCACAAGCTGCGAGATCATGACCTGAGCCCAAGTCTGTTGCTCAACCAGCTGAGCCACCCAGGTGCCCCTGGGCAGTTTTAATAAGCAAAGGCATGTCTTGGGGGGGGAAAGGGGCAGAAAGGTGAATGGATCCCTGCAGGCTCTCACCAGATCATAGAAGTTTATAAAGAGGCCCTACCTGGGCTCAGTCCTGTATACCTTGGAGAAGTTCTTTTTATTTTTTTAATTTTTTTATTTTTTTACCTTGGAGAAGTTCTTAGTACCACATCACCATCTCAAGGTTGGGTCCTTGTAGCAGCCTCTGGTAGCCAGAAAGGCAAGTGGAACCCATATCCCCAGGACAGGGGAAGGGGTGAGGAGCCTCCCAAGTGCCCAGGTCCAGCTCATGGGTCAGTTGTCAGTCGCTCCTTTTTGATGACCTTCCCCAACAGGCTTATTTCACTGAGCATAATGACCTGAGGGTTCATCCATGTTGTGATTTGTGTCCAAAGTTCCTTTTTAAGGCTGAATAATATTCCATTGTATAGATAGACCACATGTTGCTTATCTGTTCATCTGTTGAGAGACACTTGGGTTGCTTCCACGTTTTGGCCATTGTGACTAATGCTGTAGTGAACAGCATTTAAATTCCCTGGTGGTCACTTCAGCTAGAGTGGGAGGTGCAGCAATGTCTGATCAGAAGCAGCAATCAGAGCACAATATTTTGGAAGACGGTCCTTTTTGCCCACCTAGGCGCTGTAAGCTGTGTGTAAGCTGCTCCAGGAGTAGGTGCACACCAGCCTGCCGAGGGGCTGGGGCTGGGAGACGGGTGGCTGCTGCCGTGCTGAGAGCTGCAGTTTCCCCTCCAAGCCTCCCCCTGGAAGTTGCAAGCCTCGGACAGACTCCAGAGTTACAGCAGACAAGGTGCTGCCGGTGCCGTTGGTGCCCAGGTGGGAGACAGGTTCCTGGGGCTTCCTGCTCGGCCACCTTCCCAGAGTCCTCTCCAATTGATTTTTGATATTGATCTTACAGCTAGACAATTTGCTGAACTTAAAAATTTGATGCACTTTATCTTATTGAGCAGTTTTAGGTTTGCAGGAAAATTGAGTGGAGAGTTCCTGTTTACCAGCCCCCTTCCACCTCCTACCCCATCTTGCATAAATTGGTTCGTTATTTTACAATTGATGAACCGATATTAATACGTTATCATCCAAAGTCCACGGTTTACATTCAGGGTCACCCTTTGTGTTGTACATTCCATGGGTTGTGACACATCTATAACACGTGTGTTCATCATTATCCTATAGTAATGTTTCACTGCTCCAAAAATTTTCTGTGCCCATTCACCGTTCCCCTTACCTGTCCCTGAGAATCACTATAGTTTGCCTTTTCCAGAATTTCACAGTTGATTTGCTTCTTTCACTTAGTGATATGTATTTAAGTTTCTTCCCTTTTTCTTTTTCTTTCTTTAAACGTTTTTATTTATTTTTGTGAGCACGTGAGCGAGGGAGGGGCAGAGAGAGAGAGGAAGACACAGAATCGGAAGCAGGCTCCAGGCTCTGAGCTGTCAGCACAGATCCGGATGTGGGGCCCAAATTCATGAAATGTGAGATCACGACCTGAGCCAAAGTTGGACACTTAACTGACTGAGCCACCTAGGCGCCCCTCTTCCCTATCTCTTCATGGCTTGGATGGGTGGCTCAGTCAGTTAAGCATCAGACTTGCAGTTTGTGGGTTTGTGGGTTCAAGCCCTACATCAGGCTCTGAGCTGTCAGCACAGAGCCTGAAGCCTGTGAGATCATGACCTGAGCTGAAGTCTGATGGCTCCTTTGTCAACGATCACTTGATTAAATTTATGTGGGTCTATTTCTGGGCTCTCTATTTTATTCCATTGGTCTCTTTGTTTATTCTTTCTCCAACACCACACTGTCTGATCACTGTAGGTATTATAGCAAGTCTTGAAGTTGAGTGGTGTTGGTCATTGACTTTATTCTCCTTCCGGAATTGTATTGGCTGTGCTGGGTCTTTTGTCATTCTGTATAAACTTTGGAATCTGTCAGTATTCCAAAGTAACTTGCTGGGATTTTGATTGGGATTGCATTGAATCTATAGATGAAGTTGGGAATATCTTTGATTTCTTTCATTGGATTTTTGTACCTTTTCTGTTATAGATATTGTACATATTTTGAGAGATATATACCTAAGTATTTAATTTTTGTTCTTGATGCTAACATAATTGATCTTGTGATTTTAATTTCAGAATTGCTCATTGCTGGTAGAATTGTTTTTTGTCTATTAACCTTGTATCCTGCAAGCTTGCTATGATTGTTTAATAGTTCCAGAAGTGTTTGGGTTGATTCTTTGGGATTTTCTATATAGATATTGGGATTTTCTACATAGATAATCATGTCATCTGTGAACAGGCACAGTTTTATTTCTTCCACACCAATCTATATACCATTTCTTTTCTTGTCCTGTTACATTGGCTAGGACTTCCAATACGATGTTGAAGAGGAGTGGTGAGAGGGTACATCCATGTTCTTCATCTCAGCAGGAAGGCATCATTTCTCACCATTAAGTGTGATGTTAGTTGTAGGTTTTTTGTAGCTGCTCTTTATCAAGTTGAGGAACTTCTTTCTATTCCTAGTTTGCTGAAAATTTTTAATCATAAATAGGTGTTAGATTTTGTCAAATACTTCTGCAGCTATTGATGTGATCATGTGATTTTTCTTTTTCAGCCTAGTTGATTTGATAGAGTATATTAGTTGATTTTTGAATGTGGAATCAGCTTTATGTACCTGGGATATCGTTTGTGGTATATAAATTTTTTTTTTTTTTTCAACGTTTATTTATTTTTGGGACAGAGAGAGACAGAGCATGAATGGGGGAGGGGCAGAGAGAGAGGGAGATACAGAATCGGAAACAGGCTCCAGGCTCTGAGCCATCAGCCCAGAGCCCGACGCGGGGCTCGAACTCACGGACCGCGAGATCGTGACCTGGCTGAAGTCGGACGCTTAACCGACTGCGCCACCCAGGCGCCCCTCGTTTGTGGTATATAATTCTTTCATGTTATTGTATTTGATTTGCTAATACTCTTGAGGATCTTTGTGTCTGTGCTGCTGGGAGATAATGTTCTATAGTTTCCCTTTCTTGTGATGTCTTCGCTTTTGGTATTCAGGTGATGCTGTCCTCATAGAATGAATCAGGCAGTGTTCCCTCTGTGTCTATTCTCTGGAGAACACTGTAGACACTTTGTATAATTCCTTCCTTAAATGTTTAGTAGAAATCACCAGTAAATCCATCTGGGCAACTCTTTATATTCTAATTAATTGTGGCTTCTTTTGATTCTTCTCCCTAGACCGTCCTATCACTTGCAAATGATACATTTTTCTTTGTCTTACTGCCTTGGCTAAGCCTGCATAGCAGAAGTGGCAGTAGTGGCATCTTTGTAGTATTTCCTGATGTTAAAGGGGGCTGCTTCCAATATTTCTCCATTTAGAATGATTTTTGCTGTAGGTTTTTGTTAATTACCCCTTTTCAGGTTAACAAAGTTCTTTTTTTGTAATTAAAAAAATTTTTTTTTATGTTTATTTTTGAGAGAGAGACTGACTTCAAGCAGAAGAGAGGCAGAGAGAGGGGGAGACATAGAATCCAAAGCAGGCTTCAGGCTCTGAGCTGTCAACACAGAGGCCGACGTGGGGCTTGAACTCACAAACTGTGAGATCATGACCTGAGCCGAAGTCGGATGCTTAACTGACTGAGCTACCCAGGTGCCCCTTTTGATTTTTTTTTTTAAATGTTTGTTTTTGGGGGAGAGAGAGAGAGAGAGCGCGAGCGAGCATGAGTGCGAGCGGGGGAGGGGCAGAGAGAGAGGGAGACACAATCCAAAGCAGGTTCTAGGCTCTGAGCTGTGATCACAGAGCCCGACGTGGGGCTCCAACTCATGAACCATGAGATAATGACCTGAGCTGAAGTGGAATGCTTAATCAAGTGAGCTACCCAGGCGCTCCTGACAAAGTTCTCTTTTTTTTTTTTTTTAATTTTTTTTAACGTTTATTCATTTTTGAGACAGACAGAGCATGAATGGGGGAAGGTCAGAGAGAGAGGGAGACACAGAATCTGAAACAGGCTCCAGGCTCTGAGCTGTCAGCACAGAGCCTGACGCGGGGCTCGAACTCACGGACCGCGAGATCATGACCTGAGCCGAAGTTGGACGCCCAACCGACTGAGCCACCCAGGCGCCCTGACAAAGTTCTTTTTAATGCTACTTTGTTAAGTTGTTTTTTCCCTCTGTTGTGAATGGGTGTTGTATTTTAGGAAATAATTTTTCTATCTCTGTAAGGATGATAAACATAATCTCTTTTATATGTTAATGTCATAGATGATTACTATAGATCTTCCTAGTGTTAAAACCCCTCTGTTTCTGGAGGTGTTTTATGCCAACTTAGTATTGCATATGTCCAGCTTAGTATTGGCATATATCTATGCTGTATTCAGTTTCTTAATATTTAGATTTGAATTTTGCATCTGTGTTCATTAATCAATAGCCTGAAGATTGTGCTTTGCTACATCACTTTTATATGGTCTGTTGGATTTGCAGAATAACAAGGGGTGTTCCTTCCTCCTGTGTTTTCTGAAAGAGTTTGTGTAACATTAGAATGATCATTGTTGGTGAGTTAGTAGAACTTACCTTTTAAACTTTTAGGCCTAGACTTCTTTTTCTGGGCAAAGTGACTCCTGTCTTTAGTAGTTGTAGAACCATCCAGGCTCCCTCTCTGCTTGAGGTGGTTTTGAGAAGCTACTTTTCCAGTAGTTTGTGCGTTCTGAGTTTTCCCATATGCTGCCGAAAGTTTTTTTATTTTCTCTTAACCTTTTAGTTTCCACTATACTTGTGGTCACATCACTCTTTGGTTGCTAGTGTTATTTATTTGTCCCTTCATCCTTTGTTATCTCTTGCTGAGTCACAACATTACTAAGACTTGGTGGCTTCAAACAGCACATGTCTGTTGCCTCACAGTTTCTGTGGGTCGGGAACCTAGGCACAGCCTAACCAGGTGCTCTGCTGCAAGTTCCATGGGGCTGCAGCCAGGATGCCGGCCAGGACTGGGATCTCATCTGAGCAGCGGCTAAGGGAGGGTCTTATGGCATTCATGTAGTTGCTGGCAGGTTTCCATTCCTTGCAAAATGTCAGCCTCAGGGTCTCATTTCTTCTCTGACTGTTGTCTGGAGCCACCCTCAGTTTCTTGCCATCTGGGCACCTCTGTGGTGTCTCATGAAGCTGGGAAGGGCCAGGGAGTCTGCTTGCGAGACAGAAGCTAGACTTCCCTGTGCCCGAGTCACGGAAGTGATGTCCCATCAGCTTTGCTGCAATTTGTTGTTTGGGAACAAGTCTTAGGTGCCGTCCACACCCAAGGGATGGGATGACATGGGTGTGGGTACCTGTTGGTGAAGGTCACGGGGGTCACCTTGGAGGGTGTATTTGTATCTTCACTCTGGCCTTTTCAGGGAACCAGTTATTCTCCTAACGTACCAGTTAGACTTAGGATGGATCTCTGCCCTCAAAATCTATTATTTTCTAATTTTTCATTTCTTTTTAAAATTTCATTCTGTATATTTACTGAAACTCGCGTCAGTGACATTATTGCGGTGAAACAGAGTTTGTCTGTATCTGTAGCTGCTTGTAATACGGGTTCATCGCTGACATTTTACTTCCCTCCTGCATTTCTTTTCACTGGCAGTTTGCTTCTCCCTCCTCTGCCCTCTCATCCCTTCTTCTCTGACCTTTGCATTTCTTCTCTCAACTGTTGGTTTATTTTTACCTATTTTTGTAAGGGAGACCTTGCTCATTCTTCTGAGACCGTGGGACGGGTGAACTCAGGGTGGGTGGATTGCTCTGTTGGTTAGCCATCCTTCTGTGTTCCAGGGAGACGCTTGAGCAGGGCCTGGAGTTCTGTCGGCAGAAGCAGCGGGCTGACGGCTCCTGGGAAGGGTAAGTGAGCTCCCGGTTGTGTGCGTGGGATGGGAGGGCTCTGCTCTTCTGTGCTCCTGTGATGCTCAGTCGTGTGCTCCGGGAGTGAGCTGCCAGCAACAGATTTCTGGTGGGCCTTGTTCAGTTTTGAACACTTGGCCTCACGCTGGCGGTGCTTGCTCAGCTCACTGTTAAAGCGGTTTGGCCAAGTGTGTTGGAAGGGCTCGGTGGCCTGGTTTGTTGTGTCTGTGATTACTCCTTCCTCTGGGTGTGCATCAGTTCTTACACTGCTTTGTGGCGGCAGCAGCTGGAGCCATCTTGTGAGGGCGGGGGGGTGGCAGGTGTGTTTTCCTTGGCCTGAGAGCCTGGGGACACTAGTCAGTTGCTTGCTGAAGGCTATGTGGATGGGTTTCTTGCAAATCACCCCAGCTTCCTTGATTCCGTGATGGAGGGTGTTCCCAAAGTCCGGCAGAATTCCTGTTGTTTTACACGCCCTTCTGAATGAGACTGCAAGGCTGAGGTCCTCCTGTCTCCCCTCCAGCTCCTGGGGAGTTTGCTTCACCTACGGCACCTGGTTTGGGCTGGAAGCTTTCGCCTGCATGGGGCAGACTTACGGCAGCGGGTGAGTATGGGCATTTGTCCCTGCTGGAGTGAGGCTCTTTTCAGCAGGACATTCTGTTGGGGGTATCTTTTCCTTTGAAGTATTTTGTATTTTTCTAAGCTCATGAGCCAACAGCACCCCTTCTAGTAAAGACACTGCTCTGGGAAGTTTCTGGCTTGTGTGTGGAGGGGCACCTTGGGCTTGCGTGGGCCCCACGCCCAGTGGGATACCCTCTGGGCTGGGCTGAGAGAAGGGAGGCGGCTCAGATCTGAGCTGTCTCCAGCCACCTCACCCAGCTCTGTTTTGTGGTGTTTCGGGGTGGTCATACCTGTGCGGCATCTGCAGCCAGAGAGCTTTTCAGTTTATCTTCCCAGCATACCTAGGAGGCAGGTGTCTCTGTGCCCTTCACTTCACATAGTGGGTGGGACTGGGGTGCAGACTGCCTCCCTCCCCCCCACCATTCTCCTCCCCTTACCCCTGGGGAGGCCTGGCCAGTGGGCCATCGGGCCTGGGACCTCCCTGGAGTGACAGCATCTCCTGTCTTGCTGGTCTCTACAGGGCTGTGTGTGCGGCGGTCTCCCAGGCCTGTGACTTCCTGCTATCCCAGCAGATGGTGGATGGGGGCTGGGGGGAAGACTTTGAGTCCTGCGAGCAGCGGCGTTACATACAGAGTGCCACGTCCCAGATCCACAACACATCCTGGGCCTTGATGGGGCTCATGGCCGTCAGGTGGGGGCTGCGAGACCCATCCCCAAGTAGTGGGGTTGGGAGGAGTGGGGTGTGGGTGGCTGACCTGTGAGCAGGCGTGGGAGGAGGTGAGGCCTGCAGGGCGAGGGCATATGTCTGGCCAAACACAGGGCTTCCTGCAGAGAGGCTTGCCTTTTAGAAGACCACCCAAAGTGACAAGGGAGACAAGAGGCCTGTGTCAACAGCGTAGGGTGAGGCAAGTCCCTGTAGTTGCTGTCTTTGGGCCTTCCTACCTCCATGTGTGTGTGTAAGCACAGACACGTGCACGTGTGTGCACGTGTGCATACATGCACACAGACACGCGTAGTGTCCCAGCCTGTGCGGTCTCGTTGGTTTTGAGGCCGTTTGGGGAGTCTTCCTAAAACTGCCTCAAAATTAGGCCAGGTCAGTGTGAGCAGGAGCAGCAGTCTGTGGGGGGACCTCTAGGGAAGGGGGCTCAGGGACCAACCCCCGATCTGCCTACCACAGCCAAGCTCAGTCCTGCACCCTCAGTCCTGGGGTGTCATCCCTTTCCATGATGAGTGAGGATTAGCACATGTGGCGTGTGCGGCCCTCAGAGGGTCCTGAGGACCAGTGGGCCGACAGCCATGAGGTTTCACCTCATTCTGTCCAAAAGAGCAGGTCTGGAGCAGGCGGGGCCATCAGCCAGCCACCTGTGTGGGGCTGCCCACCTGGCCTGCTCACCTCCACATTGGCTGCCTTTTGCATTTTTGTGGGATTCTGGGTAGAAAACGTGCAGCGGTAGCCTGCAGCGTGCTAACTCTCATGGTGGGTTCTGGTTCCTTGTGTGCGTCAGCGCCAGTTTAGTCACCACGCAGGATTTCCCATCTGCCTTGTGCCAGTAGCGCAAGGGTGCGGGTGCAGGTTGGGCTGTAGCCAGAGGCGCTTCCCCCAGAGAGTGGTGGCAGGTGCACTCAGTGCCTCCTCTCCCCCCCACCAGGCATCCCTGCGTAGAGGCCCTGGAGAAGGGAGTCCGGTGTCTGCTTAGAAAACAGCTCCCCAATGGCGACTGGCCCCAGGTATGCTGAGGAGGTCTGAAGAGCTCGAGGCCCAGCACCGACCTCGATTTGCACGCGGGCGGGGTCTCAGCTTTGGGGATTTGAGATTAGTGAACACCGCCGATGAGAGCCTGTGGTGGAAGCAGGTATACAATGAAGCCCTGGCTCGGAGGCAGGGCTGGTGGTGCTGGGGCAGAGGACGCTGGATAGCCTCAGGCTCTGCCTCAGCATGGAGTGCAGGAGCACCTTCACCTGTCTCCTCTGATGTGGGGTCACGAGGTCACACGAGGCTGACCCCCTCCCTTGGATGAGTCCAGGGTTGACAGCTGTGAGGGGCTGGTAACTCAGGCCAGAGGGTTTGCTGCAGGGTGAGGGGTCCAGAGCTAGGGTGGCAGCAGGGGGATGGCCTGCAGAGGTTCCCTCGGAAACCCCCCCGCCTCTGGGAGCCTGCCAGCTCTCTGGCTAGGGTCTCTGTTCAGGGAGCCCCTTAGCCACCTGCTAGAGCCTTTGTGTTTATTTCTCTGTGTTCTTTCAGGAGAACATCCCTGGCGTCTTCAACAAGTCGTGTGTCATCAACTACAGCAGCTACAGGAACATCTTCCCCATCTGGGCCCTTGGCCGCTTCTCCCACCTGTACCCTGAGAGTGCCCTTGCTGGCCGCCCTTGAGGGTGCCTGGCAGGCAGGTGGGTGGTGGGCACTGTTGTCCGGGAGGGCGGGGCAGGAAGGGGGCATCATCTCCAGTGAGCTGCAGGATCCCCTGCCCAGGGGTCCAGTGCCCCTCACAAACCCCTTCCCCGGGGTGGGACCAGGCCTGGGGCAGGGGTGGGGCCGGTGGCTTTAGGTACTTGATTTTCAGGGTAGGTTTAGTTCTTAGAAGAGCTCGTGGAGCTCAGGTGAGGAAAGGAACAAGATGAGCCATGATCCTGGCACAGTGTGTTCTGCAGCACCTAGCCAGGGTGTGCGGCCTTGCTTTGGGGCTGGGAGGGCTTTCTCCACCAATACTTCAGTTCTTGGGAGAGGGGAGTGCGGCCTCCCCTCTTCCTGCCCGGTGCTGCCCAGGAGCCAGCCCGACTGGGCTTGCCCCTAGGCTGGCTCTTCCTATTTCTTCTGTCTGTGGGGCTGAGGGACGTGATCCGTTCACCGTGGCGGCCCTGGGCTCGGCAAGGGACAGGGACCAGACTCGCCGAGTGTCTGTGGCTGTGTGGAGGGGAGTCAGTTGTGGCTGCTGGCCGTACCCTACACCCTAGGCTCACCCACGCTGCATCGTGGTCACCAGTTGGGGGCGCCAGTATCGCTCTCTCCCAAGTTTGTAGCCTGCAGTGTCTCGTGCTGACAGGCGCAGGCAGGAGACTAAGTGTGACGAGGGACAAGTGCTCGTGAGTGGTTTAGTGGTTACCACCATGGGGCACCACGTGTGCCAGGCACAGCGGAGCAGTCAGCGCTGCTGGCTGGACGGGCCCGATGCTGTAGGGTGCCCTCTTGGCCGCCGCCAATGCTCGTGTCCTGGTTTGTGCTCTGAGGGGAAGTGAGGGCTGGAATTCCAGGGTGGTGCCTCTTAGGAGCTAAACCTTTCAATTCCCTTCTGGCTCTATGTCTGGTTTGGTGTGCATGGATTTGGGGGCCAGGATGGAAAAACTTGGGCTCTGGATTTGCCTTTGACCTATGAGGACAAGTGGGTCATGTGCTCAGGGCTTCGCTAGGAGTGTGGCTGTGAGGAGTCACCAAGAGCTTTGATGAGAATAAAATCCAGGCCTGGTGTTGCCCCTAGGGCCCTGCTCTGGTTGGCCACCCTAGTGCCTCTCTGCCTGTTCTTCTGTGCCACCTCCTGGATTGGTAGCCGCCCCTGACTGTGCTCCCTTGGCAGACCGTCCTCCCTCAGACAGCCAGATGTCTGAGTGTTCCTCTGCTCCTGCCATTCTCTGCCCAGATCCCTACAGGGCCATTGCTGAGACTTTGCACCATATGGCCTTGACCCTGCAGCTCTCTTGGCCTTGAGTGCCATCCCTGACTCTGCTTGGGGCTTGCCTGCTTTGGGCTTGAGCTGTTCCTTCACTAACTTCTCTTGCCCCAGGGTGGTGCTTCTGCTATGAGCCCTGCAGGGCTGGGTTTTGTGTACACGTAGATGGCCCCATCGGCTCTACTGGCTGCCACACTGTGTGGCACGTAGTGGGTGTTCAGTGGATACCTGTTGACATCAGCACTTCTCCCCAGACATTTTTAAACTCGGGTTTATTTTGGCTGAAGGAACTGTTGGGATCCCTTTGAAATCGTCAGGTTTGCTCTTGCACTTCTTTTCGTGGCCCCTGTTCTCCCCAGCTGGGGTAATAGCAACATAGGTGGTGATTGACCACAGTCTGCTCCTTGAAGTGGCTGCTGCCCCTGGTAGGCTCCCAGCCATGGCCAGATCATAGGGTTAATGAAACCTAAGAAATAAAAATCTACTTTTATACTGCAAATGTTGTCACTTCTGTGGGCAGCTACCTTAATAAATTGACATGTGATTCCCTTAGAAGCATGTCACACTTGTGTTTTGTCTCATCTTGGAAAGAGTCACAGATGTGGGGTTTTCAGAGACTCACTTGGATACCATGTTGGACACTGGGCCACCACCTCATCAGTTTCAGGGGATAAGAGTAACTGCTTAAAGATGAGCAGGTGCATGTTGTTTTGAATGGAAATTATGCGCTTCGGCCTAATTAAAAATCAAGTTCTCAACAAAACAGAACAGAAATAGACAGAATGGACTCATGAATATAGAACAAACTGGTGTTTGCCAGAGGGGAGAGGATGGGGGATGAGTGAAATAGGAGAAGGGGCATAAGAACACAAACTTCCAGTTATAAAATATGTAAGTCAAATGATAGAAAGTACAGCATGAAACATATAGCTGATGATACGGCAGTCCCATTGGGTGGTGACTGCACTTACTTTGGGGGTACTGAGCATGTACACAGTTGAATCAGTGTGGTGCACCTGAAACTAACACAACCTTGCGTGTCAGTTGTACTTGAGATTAAAAAAGAATCAGGCTCTCTTTCCTGGGCAAATCATCAAAGATGCTTGAATTCAAATTATTTTTGGTTATTGGGAGCAGATTCTGAGTATTTACTGGGAAGTTTTTGCTGGAGCCATATTAGGTTTTCTGCATTCACCAGATGTAAACTTTAAACCTTTCCTTTGAGGAATTCTCTAACTATAAATCCTTAACTCACAGTGGAAATTCAACTCTAAGAAAATACTTTTCCTTACTGAACCTAATCAATATGCTACATATATTTAGATTTTATTTAGGCAATAAAATGTTATAAAAAGTAATGCTATTTACTGTTGCTTCTTTATCCTTTTCTTATCTCAGCAGTTATGCTAATTATAGGTTAATTGGTCAGCTTGATTTATCTTTGTCTCCATCTGCAATATAAATTTTTATTCACGATTCACTTTGTTTAAAAAGGAATTGAGGGTAGAAACAGTCAGAGGAAAGTCGATAGGACATGAGGCATGGGTCGGGGTCAGATTGGTTTGTTCTTATGACCTCAGTTTTGGTGCTTAGCTTTCTAGGAGGTGGCTGGAGCTTACACACAACAGCCCCAGTGGTTGGGGAGATGCTGGTCTCACCGGTTGTGGATGGGTCACAGCTAGGGCGTCTGCTCGCGGTGGGATCCCACCATAGTCACCCACATAGGTGGCAATGGAAGGAGGCTGAGGATGCTGCTCTGGAGAGCACCGGGCCACTCTGTGGTATGAACTTCGTGCCTGGCATTTTCACCTGGGGTTTTGGGTGCTGTCTCAAAGACTCCCTTTCATCACTCAGGAGGATATAAGGGTGATATGGATAACTTAAGGTTACCTGTTTTCTTCAGTGAAAATGATTCACCCGTTAGTTTCTCCATGATGACTACTGGTGGGTGATTTCCAACCTTTCTCTGGGGACAGTGATGGCCCAGGGAGTGTCTGAAACCCATGCTTGAGACAAGTGGAGAACAGCTAGTTTGCATGGCTTCAGGTGGCCTCAGATACCTTCCCCACAACCAGGCCTTTTGTGGGAGTGAGACGCAGTGGGCTGGAGACCCTGTGTCTTTGATGCCCTCTCTGGTTCTTGGGAGGGGGTAGAGAAGTGGGGACTATTCTTGGACCATCCTGGAACAGGTGAGCACTGAAACAGCCCATGGTGGCCAGAATACTTAAAAAAAAAAAAAAAAAGTGCCAGTGACCTGTTGGATGATCTTGTGTGGTCCAACATGCATATGATTGGAGTCTCACAGAATGGGGTGGGAGGGAGGCAGAAAAACATCTGAGTAATCATGGCTGAAATTTTTCCAGATCCATAGATCTGTGATGCTCAGCAGACACAGAACAATCGCACAGACGAAACATGCCAAAACCAAAACCTCCTCCAGAGCACATCATGAGTTGATGAAAACCAGTGATGAATAAAGGCTTAAAAGCAATCAAAAACAGACATGTTATATACAGGTGAACAAAGGGAAGGACAGCTGACTTCTCATCAGGTAAAATGCAAACCAGAAGGCAGTGCTGCATGACATCTTTATAAAGTATTAAAAGGGAAAAACTGGTCAGCTTAAAATTCTCTATTCACGGAAAATGAAAGTGAAGGCAAAGTAGACCCTTTCCAGACAAACCAAAACTGAAGGAATTCTCCAGCAGCCTTGCCCTACAAGAAACGTTGTTTGGGCCCAAGGATAGTGATAACCAGGTGGAAACTGATCTGCACCAAAGAATGAGGCCCAGAAATGTTACGTGTAGAAGGCTTTTTCCCCTTTGTTAAAAACAAGCATACAAACAAAAACCTCTTTAAAATAGAATTAACTTTTAAAGGCAAAAACAAGAATGTGAACACGGACAAGAAATGTGCTGGAGGACAACGGCAGATGCTGCTGAGAGGGCTCCCCTTGTGTGTCAAGTGCTGCGTCCCCAAGTGACAGTATTTACCAGGACACAGATTGTTGTAAGTAAAAGGAACCTATTGTAAACCCAGAGTAAACCACTAAAAAAAAGAAAGGGGGTATAGCTAGAAAACTGATAAAGGGGACAAATAATCCCAAAGGAGACAGGAAGAAAGAACAGACAGGACGATAGAAAATGTGATAAACCTAACTCTTGTGGACTGGATTGTGTCTCCCAACATTCATTTGGAAGAAAAGGACCTAAATTTGGATATGGGGCCTTTCAGAAGATAATAAGGTTAAATGAAGTCACAGGGTGGCTCTGATCTGATAGGACTGGTGTCCTAAGAAGAGATGAGGGGACACACAGGAACGACCACGTGAGGACAGAACTCTGCCCACACCTGATTCTCAGGTTTTGTGCTTTCAGAACTGTAAGAAAATAAATTTCTGTTGTTAAAGCCACCCAGTCTGCTGTTTTGTTAGGTAGCCCTAGAAAACTGCCGCACCAACCATTTAAGTAATTTTACTAATTGAAGGGCCAAGTGCTCTAGTTAAAAGCAGAAACTGTCACATTGAATGAAAAAGCATGACTCGTGTGTTGTCCGTGAGAAATTTTAAATGCAAAAATACAGGATAAAAGGACTAGTTTAGAAAACTATACGAAAAAACATTAATCATAAGGAAAAGTACTATATTAATATAAGGTAGGTTTCAGGAAAAGGAACGGTACTAGAAGCAAAGAGTCATTTAATAACAGTAATGCGTATGCCCTAATAACAGAGCTTCAGAATATGAAAATCAAAAACGGGCAGAGGGAGAGGGAATCCGATAAAGTGGGAGATTTCAACATTGTCTCAGCAGGAACAATCTTGAGTAGACAAAATCTTGAGCCAACTTGAAGTGATGGACATTTATGGAACACTTCACCTAACATTCTTTTTCAAGAGCTTATGACCCATCATTCACTAATACCACATGCGGGGTGAGGAAATTTGAAAGGATTGAAGCCATACAGTGTATTCTCCAACTGTAATGGAATGAAATTAAAAATCAGTGACAAAAAGAATACTTGGCAGGGGAGCTACCATTGCACTCCGAATGTGCTGACCCCTGCGATTTCCCCAAATGTAGGAAATTTGACTGCATAATTTGTGATGGGGGAAAAAAAGAGAAAATCCCAAATAACTGGAAATTAAGCAATATACTTCTAAATAACCAATGATCAATAAATGAAAGTACAAGGGAAATAAAATATTTCAAGCTAAGTGAAAAAAATGACATCAAAATTTGTGGGATGTATCTAAAGCAGTGGTCATAGAAATGGTTACAGGCTGAAATATTAACACTAATATAAGGTTTCAAATCTGTGATTTAAATGTCCACCTTAAGAATTTTATTTATTTTTAACGTTTATTTATTTTTGAGACAGAGAGAGACAGAGCATGAACGGGGGAGGGGCAGAGAGAGAGGGAGACACAGAATCGGAAGCAGGCTCCAGGCTCTGAGCTGCCAGCACAGAGCCCGATGCGGGGCTCGAACTCACAAGCTATGAGATCGTGACCTGAGCCGAAGTCGGACGCTTAACCGACTGAGCCACCCAGGCGCCCCTTAAGAATTTTAAAACTAGGGGCACCTGGGTGGCTCAGTCGGTTAAGCGTCCGACTTCGGCTCAGGTCATGATCTCCAGTTCATGGGTTTGAGCCCTGCGTCAGACTCTGTCTTGACAGCTCAGAGCCTGGAGCATGCTTCAGATTGTGTTTCCCTCTCTCTGCCCCTCCCCTGCTCATGCGCTCTCTCTCTCTCTCTCTCTCTCTCTCTCTCTGCCCCTCCCTGACTCACACTCTGTCTCTCTCTCTCTCAAAAATAAAAAAAAAATAAAAATCTTAAAACCAGAGTAAGTAGAAGGAAGGAAATACCAGATAAAAGAGCACAAGTCAAATGCTGTAGGAAACATAACAGAAGAGATCAGTGAAGTTGATGCTTGGAGAAACTTAACAAGCCTCTGGTCTGATCCGGAAAGAGAGGACACCTACAGCAGGCATTAAAAAGGTGCATTGCCACAGGTCCCGCAGATACCAGGCAGTATCCAGCCTGGTTACCCCCAGGCCTACTGACCTGGCGTGGTCCGCTCGAGCTCACCGTGCTGCTGCCTCTCTGCATCCCACTGCTCGCGCTGCCTGGCTTGCTGATCCTTCTATCCTGCTGCACACACCTGCTGGCGCTGCTGTTCCACGTTCACGTTAGGTTTTCTGCTATGGCCGTGCAGTCTGTCCTCACAGGCATGAGACCACAGAGTACAATGAGAGAATGTCGTGGGGTGCTCAGTGCCAGTGTTCCACAGCGCAGACACGGAAAAATCCCCTGAGAGACACGGTTATTATATAGGTGTTCCTGAGAAGAAGTGGGAAATTTAAATCACCCTGTGTCTATTTTAGAAATTAATTTGAAATTTAAAACTTTCCTAGAAGAAAACTCTAGTCTCAGGTGGCTTCCTGGTGAATTTTGTCAATCATTTAAGACAGAAATAACAATCTAACACAAATACCCAGACATTCGAGGAGGAGGGAACGTTTTGCGACTCCTTTGAGAGGGTGTGACCTTGATAGAAAACCAGACCAAGACATTACTGGAAAAGGAAATACAGATCAATTTCCCCACACAAATACAGAAAATATTTAACAGACTACTAGCAAGTTGAGCCCAGTGATAAAAGAATGATGCATCATGATCAGAAAATTGGCAGACGGTGGTGGTCCTGTGGCTGGAGGGGATATGATTTCCATAGGGTTTTCTAGGGGTCGTAAGAAAGGGCATTTTAAATGCCATGGTGTAGGGGGGATGCTTTCATGTCCCAGGGCCTTGCTCTTAGGGGTTTCGAGGGGAGACATCCATCCTCCGTCCTGGGAGCTCCTGCACACCCTTGCTTAGTGGGAACTACCCATGTCCCCGCTGTCCTTGTCTGATGTGAGAGGCTGTGGGTCCAGACACTGGGCCTGTTTCAGGTTGAATGAGGGACGTTTGGGACTTAGAAATCCTCTTTCCCAGGGGTGCCTGGGTTAAGCGTCCGGCTTTGGCTCATGATCTCACGGTTTGTGAGTTTGAGCCCTGCATCACACTCTGTGCTGACAGTTCAGAGCCTGGAGCCTGCTTTGGATTCTGTGTCTCCCTCTCTCTCTCTGCCCTTCTGCTACTCACGCTCTCTTTCTCTCAAATAAGCATTTAAAAAAATTAAAAAAGAAAAAAAATCTTTTCCACAAAACCCAACTCAAGGCTTTCTCTCCTTGAAGGAACCTTATGCTAACTTGGCAGTCTGGGGAAAATAATGGCTTTCTTCTACCTGTACCCCGAGTGCCCTTGATGTGGCATGGGGAACCCTGGGTGTTGGGGCTGAAGGATGGAGGATATGCTGGTTCCTTGTTTGGACTCTATCCCTTCCTAAGAGGATCAGGACATGACCTCTCTGGTGCCTCAACGGCTGCCAAGAAGCACGACCAAGAACTCCAGAGCCAGGAAACAGTGCTGAGTGCATTTATTGCCCTCAGTAGTTAGTTGGAAGAGCGGGTGTTGGGGTGGCTTTTTGGTGGTCCCACTACCTGAGGACCGAAATCTGCACCCTGGCAGGACTCCACAAACACAGGTCTGTGTGTGATTGGTCCGCACAGCCCTTGTGCCCGGTCAGGGGGAGTCTTCAGTTAGGTCCAGTAACAGTCAGTGTTCCGGTCGCTCAGGGCTCACAGTCCAGCCCTTCTTACGAGGGAAATGTGGTCAGCAGGCTGCCTCCAACTGCCAGCCCCTTCAGATCAGAGCCCTCCTGGAGTCCACGGGGCTTGTGGGCTGTTGGGGGCATCCGAGCTCCCCTCCCTCTGCCCCACTGCCCCTTTTTCTTAAAGTGTGTGTCCCAGGTGCGCACCCTAATACGTGTCTGCACACCAGACACCGGCCTCGGTTCTGGGGGATCCCGCTTACCCCCCAGAATGGGGAGCCACTCATGGGCAGAGACACCATAAGTCAGGCGGAGTAAAGGCAGAATCCCCCTGAGGTCTGCACATGCCACACGGTGTGGATGGCCCGATGCTCCCCTCAGCCCAGCGCTCTGGCTGTTGCTAGAAGGTGCCGGCACATTCCTCTCTTGAGCTCACTGCCCTCCCCTCAAGACCCGTCCTCATTCCTCCTGTCCGTTCCCTGTGTTCTTGGCACTCACTCTTGGTGGGAGGTGTTGCTCTGTGGGCACCGGCCCAGGCGAGGTCTGTGGGTGCAACGGGTGGGACGGGCGACGGCCGGGGTGGCACTGGCTCTTTAAGGGCGACATCACAAGGCTGCGGAACGCCCGGCAGTGGTGGAACTCCAGGGCTGTTTCTGGAGCGTCTACGGCACTGGATTTTCACCTCCATGGGGCCGCAGGCCCATACGTGAGCACCTAAAGACGTGGCCATGGCCGAGGGGAGTGAGCTGATGAACAGGCTCATGAGTGAGAATGCAGACCTGAAGAAGCAGGTGCGCCTCATGAAGGAGAACCAGATGCTGAAGCGTCTGCTCAGCGAGAGCTGCCAGGAGCGCTGTGGCCTTCGGAGCCGGGACCTGCTCTTCCCCAAGGCACCCGCCTACCCCGAGGACAGCTCCCCCGGGAGCGCAGGTGAGGCTCCAGGCAGGACAGCAGGGCCCAGCTGGCTGCTGGGGTCCAGGAGCTGTGGTGAGGCCGCTGTGCCCCGGCAGGGGCCTTGTTCGGTGATGCCGGTGGTCTCGGGCCCCTTCCCATCCCTCAGGTCTGAGTAAACCAAGACCCAGTTCCCCATTCTCCTGTGTGTCCTCAGGTAAGGCCCTCTGGGCCACGAAGCCACATCTAGAAAATGGGGTGGGCGTTAGCCCCCCACCTCACTAGCTGCTACTCACCAGCCCCCTGCACAGAGCTCATGGATGCAAAGCCCCTTGGGCAAACATGTCCTTGGGGTCCTTCAGCCTCAAGGAGGACCTTGAAGAGGGAGCTTGGACAAGCAGAGGGTGGGGGTGGAGGATGGCAGAAAGAGGACAATCACGCCCCAAGGGGCAGCTGGAGAAAACCCTATCCCCACCAGTTCTGAATTCCCACCAGAGGCCAAGGCACATGCTTGTCACCAGAAACTTGCTGAAGAGGGACTGACCTCCCAGGACTTGTCACCTGTGTGACATCCCACAGAGGGTCAGTGCTGCCTTCTTGGGCCACCAGGGATGCATTGTGCAGTGGCTGCAAAAGGCACTTGTCACCAAGCCTCATAGGTGCTGTGGTTACTGCCAAGAATCAAACCCAGTGTGACTTCATTGTCCTTTGTCCTGAGAACTGGGTCAGGCTGGGGCCACCTCTGAGGGCTCAGAGCCACCCCTGTGTCAGTACTGGCAGGAATGCTGGGGCCCTCCCTCTCTCACCTTCCCTCCCATGCCTGGTTAGTAGAGGTGCGGACTCACAAGGGTCGGGCTGCTCCTGGAGAGACCCTGGTCAGGGCCTAGGTCAGGGCAGAGTCTCTGGGACCACAACCAGCACCCCTGCCTGTGGGTCACCCCTAGCAATCCCAGACTTTTGCCAGACACCAGTCTTAGCAGGAGCTCCAGTCCCCCTGGGCCAGCCCAACACCACTAAGCCTTCCACACGGAGGCCTGGAGCCCTTGCTGCAGGGCGTGGGCCAACGTCAGCATGGCTGACCATCCTCAGGGAGGGGCCACCCCCATGCCTGGGGCTCTGGGACGCTGCCTTTGGGCCTGGCCACAACCCTCAGCCTTCTTTGGGGACTGGAGTTTGGAACAACTCTTAACACAGCAGCAGACATTTGTGAACAGAAGGGAACTGCCACCAGCAATGGCTCATGTTTCCCACGGGCCCTTAACGTCTGCCTTCAACAAAGGATGTGCTTTAAAAACCTGTTTTCTTCATTCAACAACAGGAGCTCCTGGCAAACTTATAAATACCCCAAGAGGATGTAACATACAAGGCCAAGCTCGTGCTCCTGGCCCTGCTCCCAAAGGGAGCCACTGTCAACATTTTCTTGGGTTTCTGTCTGAAATTTGTGGTGGATATTCATGTGCACATCGGGGGATCTTCTGGGTTCCCCTAAACACGGGAACTGTTGAACTGTTCTATACTTTGATTGCCCCCTCCCTCCACCTTACTTTTGTCACCTGGAAGTCCTCTTTTCTAGATCCAGGGCCTGCACTCCAGCGCTGGAGCGACTCTCGGGGTGGAGGGCAGGGGTTCCCCACAACAGCAGCCCGGCGCCAGGCCAGGTGGTGCCCTCCAGCCCCCTGCCACCTGCCATTGGGGTAACGGCCGGGAAATCCTTGGGTCAAAGGCCCTGTGCTGTTGAAATAGATGCTGCTGTGTCCTCTGCGCCCTTCCAGTTCCCTCCTGACCCACAGGACCACGCACAGTGGCTAGGCTCGCACACCAGCCTCTTCCTCAGCTGCCTGTGTGCCCTGTGTGCTACGCTTGTTAGTTTGGTCTGTTTTCTGAGTCTACAACCGCACTGTGTGCAAATGATTTAAATGAGATCGACAGTGTGTATACTTGTTAATTTTGCCTTTGTCTTTGCCCTTGGTATTCCCAGAACCCTGGCTCTGGTGGCAGTTGGGCCTGGGGGTGGAGGGGCATGCAGGCTAGGTGCTGGGAGGACCCTTCTAGTCCTTCTTTTTAAAGAACAAGAAAATTGAGAAACAGCTTGTTTTGTTCAGTTTCCATGACCTTGTTTGGCCTTGGTAGGGTGCCCTCAGCTCCTGCCCTTGGCCTGCTCCATCGGGAGGCCCCGGGCTCCTGTTGTCTGTCCTGGTGTTCACTAGGATGGGTCTTTGCTCGGGATCTGGGGACTCTGTTCCTACCTGGATCTGGGCTTTGGTCTTCTTTCTGTGGGATCTCTGTTTGGGGATTTGATACCAGACTTGTGACCAGTTATAATCTCAATCAAGAAGCATCTTTTAATTTTTTTCAGTGTTCCAACCTTATTTATGTAATATAGGGATTAAGAATCATTTGGAGCCTGAAAGAATTTACCGCTAGGCCCCCAGGCCTGCAGCCCTCAGAGCATAATTGTTTTATAACTTCTAGATTTTTCTTCTTTGCTTACTGGTCCATTTAGTTTTTCTACTTCTTACTGAGTCATTGAAAAATAATTTCCCGCAAGAGTTCTCCTGTTACTGAAATCTTAGTGACGATGCAGTTGTGTATAATGGTTGCTTGTAACTCAGACCTCTTCCTGGTCTTTCTTATGTTGCTTTTCTCATTTCCAATTTTATTTCTTCATGTTTTCTGTTTCCCTAAGGTAGTTTTCCACAGTTTCGTGGTCTTGTAGACTTTCACAGAACTGTCTGCGGTGTATTTCGCGGTCGTGTTCATTGTTTTCTTAAGAGCTCCTCTTCATATCTTGATTTGAATGTTTAATTTTGAGATGATTTTTATTTATTTATTTATTTATTTATTTATTTATTTATTTTTTAACGTTTATTTATTTTTGAGACAGAGAGAGACAGAGCATGAACGGGGGAGGGTCAGAGAGAGAGAGGGAGACACAGAATCTGAAACAGGCTCCAGGCTCTGAGCTGTCAGCACAGAGCCCAACGTGGGGCTCGAACTCACGGACCGCGAGATCATGACCTGAGCCAAAGTCGGAGGCTTAACCGACTGAGCCACCCAGGCGCCCCGAGATGATTTTTAAAAAGTAATTGAAGCATTTAAATTACTAATTTCAATCCAAATACAGTTTTAAACGTACTGATGTCTTAATATATAAAGTTCTGATTTTCATTATTTCTCAATAATCATTGTTTTTTATTATTATTTCTTCCTCGATGTGATCGTTACTTGGGAGAATGCTTTTACTTCTGAGGAAATGCAATTTTCTCCTGGCCACATGGGCAACAGGAGGCAAGACACATCCTAATGGATGTCTTTTTTTGAACATTTTTTTCTGAGAAATCATTGCTGGAGATAGATCAGTTGGTTCCTGAGGAGGCACCTTTTAGGATATAATTTTTCATGATAGCTCTTAAAACACACTATTTCTCAAGTATATATTTACCTTATTGCCAGGAGAACAATATTATAACATGAGGGTAAGAAAGGATTTTATAAATCAAAAAGAATCGATAAGTTAAAGTTGACTACATTATAATTTAAAACTTCTGCATGAGAGTCAGTATAAAAAAGATTCAGACCTAAGCAAGGCACCCACCGGAAGACACAACACTTTTCATCAACAAGGAATTAGTATGCAGGAGACAAAAAAAGCTGCTACAAATAATTTTAAAGACTACCCCTCCCCCCGAAAAAACAAGCAGAGAAAAGGCAAAGAAAATTCACAGAAAGGAAACCTGAGGGGCCGATGAGCACATGAAATGATGTTCACTATCACTAGGGATTAGGGAAAAGCCATGTGTTGTTTTCTGCCGGGGGACCACTGATGTAGAATACAGAGGAGGTTAAACAGCACACACCTGAGCCCAGTGTAGACCGTATAAACAGCACACACCTTGCCCACTGTGAGCAAGGAGGCACATTAAGGAATGCTGATTATAGCTTTGCTTTTTCAAGGAAAACAGGAATCATCCCCATGCTTATCAACAGGGCAGTGGATATGAAAATTCTTTGTGTGTGTGTGTGTGTGTGTGTGTGCGCGCGCGCGCATGTGCGCGTGCACGCTCACATGCGTGCATGCATGCATGCCCATGTGTGCCAAGAAATGGTTAAATGTATCAGGTAAGCTACCCAATGATTCAATATGGATGAATTCCCAAAAAAATGCTGCAGCAAAAAGGTATTTTGCAGGATAAAACATCTATAGGATGATACCATTTATGTACATTTAAAAGCATAAGCAAGTCCCTCTGTATTGTGTGTGGGTTCCCAGGTGGGTGGGAAGCGCACAGGGGCACGTGTGCTTGCCATGCCCATAAACTTGAGGCTGGTGGTTTCCTCAGGTGGGCTGGGCACCCACAGTGTCATATTCTCTAGAGGGAGGAGGAGGGCTCTGAAACATGGGGTGGAGTGTTACAGATTGAGGCTGGGTATGTGGATGTTCTTCTGTATTCTCTCCCTCCTTAGGGATGTCTCAGGAACACAGCCTGACCTGCCTTCCCTCCCCGTCCCAGGTGCAGACTTTGGAAGGTTCAGTGGCGTCCCTGATGCACCCTCCCAGCTGCAGACGTCCTCCCTGGAGGACCTGCTGTGCTCACATGCCCCCATCTCCAGTGAGGATGACGCCTCCCCTGGCTGTGCCACTTCCTCCCAGGTGCCCTTCAAGGCTTTCCTCAGCCCCCCAGAGCTGCGTGCACCCCGAGGCACTGACAGGAAGCTGTCCCCGCTCCTGAACCCCTTGCAGGACCCGCTGGCAGACAAGACCCTGCTGGAGCCCAGGGAGATGGTCCGGCCCAAGAAAGTGTGCTTCTCAGAGAGCAGCCTGCCATCTGGGGACAGGACGAGAAGGAGCTACTACCTTAACGGTATGGCCCAGGCAGGGGCGGGCACCAGGGTGCAGTAGTCTGGGTGACCAGCTGGGCACAGCTTCTCCATTTTCCTGCAGAGGGAGGAGAGTGTGGCTGGGAGGCCAGGGTCTGGGGCTGCTTCTGTGGACATTTTTTGCCTATTAAAAAAAATGGACTTGCTTATCTTATGATCGAGTTGTCAGAGGTCTACATATATTCTGGATACAAATCCTTTTCTGGGTGTATGTCTTGCAAATGTTGTCTCCCACTCTCTGGCCTTTCCAGTTGCATAAGTGTTCTTTAAAGAGCAAAACTGTTTAATTTGATAAAGTCCAGTTTATTGATTTTTTTTGTTTTATACAGTTCATGTTTTTTGTGTCCTATTTAAGAAATCTTTGTCAAACTCATGGTCACAAAGATTGTTTCCTATGTGTTCTTCTAGAAGTTTTATGGCTTTAGGTTTTACATTTAGGTTTCTGATCAATTTCAAGTCAATTTTTGTGCATGGTATGAGATTTGCATTTGTTGGCTTCTTCCAACACCAGTGTTTAGAAAGATTATTTTTTCTTCATTGAATTGCCTTGACCCTTTTGTCAAAAATCAACTGTTCATATATGTATAAGTTTATCTCTGGACACCTTCCCCCCGCCATGCTGTGTTATTTGTCTGTGTTGATTCCAGTACATATGGTCTCGATTACTGTAGCTTTAAAGTAAGATCGTCATTCATATAATGTCTTGTTCTCCATTTTCAAAGTTGCCCTGGCTATTGTAGATCCTTTGCATTTCCACATGAGTTTTAGAATCAACTTGTCCAACTTTGCAAAAAAGCTTGCAAGGAGTTTGATTGGGATTGCTCTGGATGTACAGATTGATTAGGTCAGTTTTCAGGGAAATTAACAATTTATTAATAATAATGATATTGAACCTTTGGGTCTGTAAATGCTGTGTGTCTCTCCATTTATGTAGTTCTTTAAACATTTCTTTCAACAGTGTTTATAGTCTTCTATGTATAGATCTTGCACATTTTGATAAATTAATTCTTAGTATTTTCACATTTTTGATACCAGAGGAAATAGTATTGCCTTTATCATTATCAATTTCTGATTGCTCATTTCTAGTATATAGTAACACAGTTGATTTTTGTGTATTTACTCCTGTGATCCTTAATTTTATTTGTCAACTTGACTGGGCCATGAAAAGAACTACCCAGATAATTGGTCAAACATTCTGGGTGTTTCTGTGAGAGTGTTTCTGGATGAGTTGAACATTTAATAGACTGAGTAAGCACATTGCCCTCTCAGTGTGGGTGGGCTTCATCCCATCACTTCAAGGCCTGAATAGGACAAAAAGGTTGATCCTACCCCAAGGAAGAGAAAATTCCTCCTGCCTGGTTGCCTTTGGACCTGAAACATGCCTTGAACTGAAACATGTTTTTGAGTTTCAAGCCTGCAGTGCTCTGGACTGAAACCACACCATTGGTTCTCTTGGTTCTCAGACCTTTAAAGGCAGGCTAGAACAACATTTTCAGTCTCCCTGGATCTCTAGCTTGCTAACTCACCTTGCAGATCACACAGAGACCCCGTTGGTTCTGTTTCTATTTCTCTGGAGAACCCTGAAAAATAAAAATGTTGTATCTTGCAACCTTACTGAACTCACTTATTTTTTTAAATGTTTTTATTTATTTTTTTTGAGGCAGAGTGTCAGGGAGCAGGGAGAAGAGGGAGGCAGACAGAGAATCTGCGCTGTCAGTGCAGAGCCCAATACTGGGCATGATCATGAAATGTGAGATCATGACCTGAGCTGAAGTCAGAGGCTTAATCTATTGAGCCATCCAGGTGCCCCCTGAACTCATTTGTTCTAGTAGATTTCTTTAAGTTTATTTATTTTGAGAGAGACAGAGCTTACAAATTTGGGAGGGGCAGAGAAAGAGAGAGAGAGAGAGAGAGAGAGAGAGAGAGAGAGAGAGAATCCTAAGCAGGCTCCACACTGCCAGTGCAGAGCTTGATGCGGAGCCTGAACTCACAGGCCAGCAGATCATGACCTGTGCCAAAGTCAGACGCTAACTGACTGAGTCACCCAGGCACCACTGTTCTAGTAGCTTTTTGTAGATTCCTTAGGATATATGATTGTGTCATTTGCAAATAAAGACAAATTTATTTTCTCATTTCTAGTTTGTATTCCTTTTATTTTTCTTATCTTATTGCATTGGCAAGAAATGGTGACAGTGGACTTTTTCTTTTTTATCTTTTCCTAATTTAGGAAGCATTCAGTCTGTTATTGGTAAGTATGATGTTAGCTCAGGTCTTTGTAGATGACTTTTATCAGGTTGAGGAAGTTCCCTTTAATTCCTAGTTTTCTTATAATGAATGAATATTGGATTTTGTGAAATGCTTTTTCTGCATCTACTGAGATGAGCATTTGGTTTTTATTTGTAGTCTGTTTCAGCTAATATGGTTAATTACATTGATTGATTTTTGAATTGTAAACCAACCTCGCATTCCTGAGATAAACCTTACTTGGTCGTGACGTATTATACTTTTTTGTGTTGTTGGATTTAATTTCCTAAATTTTGTTGAGAATTTTTGCTGTCTATGATATTGGTCTATAGTTTTCTTTTCATGTCATTTTCTGGTTTTGGTACCAGGTTAATGTTGACTTCAATGAATGAAGCGGAAAGTACTCCATTCTCTTTAATTATGTAGAGGAGTTTATGTAGAATTGGTATCATTTATTCCTTAGATGTTTGGTAAAAGTCACCACTGAATCCACCCAAGTCTTTAATTTTCTTTGTAGGAATATTTCCCCTGCCACAAGTTCAGTTTCCTTGTTGATATACAGCTATTCAAATGATCTATGTCTTCTTAGGGAGCTTTGGCAATTCACTCACGATAGTGAGCTTTTGTATTTTTTAAGGAATTAGTCCATTTCATCTAAGCTGTCAAATTTATTAGCATAAAATTGTTTCTAGTATTCCATTATTATCCTTTTAACATCTGTAGGATCTGCGGTGAGATCATCTCTAATTTCTGATAGTGGTAATTTTTGTCCTCTTTCTCTTTTCCCCTAATATGTCTGGCTACAGGTTTATCAATATTGTTGACTTTTTTCTGTGAAGAATAGATTTTGGCTGAATCTTGGAAGGCCAAAGTTGGACTAGAAATGATTGCTAGAACATCTCAGGTATATATCACTTCTTCCATCCAATTTATGCTTTAAAGACAGAACAGGATGGTAAGAGAGACTGATTCCTGATTAGAGAAGTGTATGAATATAGAAGGGGAAATTTGCACTCTGGGCTTCATGGCCCTCATCTGCCCTGACAAACTGCTGTGCAGTCAATCTGGTTTTCAGCTTGAACTCTTGGGTACTTATGCAGCCTCGCAAAGTGATTAGGGAAGGAGAACACTAAAGACTACAGTGCACTGCGGCAATAAAGTAAAGAAGGCCTGAATAAGTGGAAAAACATCTCATGTTCGGGGACCAGAAGGCTTTACATCATTACGATGGCAGCACTCCCCAAGTTGACCTGCAGATTCAACGTGATTCCCATCACAATCCCAGCTGGCTTCCCTGCATAAATTGACAAACTCCTCCTGAAATTCAGGTGGAAATGTAAGGGACCCAGAACAGGCAACCCAATCTTGAGAAAGGAGAGCAAAATTGGAGGACTTACACTTCGCAATTCCAAAACTTACTGTAAAGCTACAGGAATCCAGGCAGTGTGGTGGTCATAAGACAGACGTACAGAGATCAGCAAAGTAGAATTGAGGTTCCAGAAATAAGCCCAGGCATTTACAGGTTTAATGTGCAACATGGACACCAAGACTTGTGTCAGCAGAGAGAGACTTGTCTTTGCAACAAATGATGTTGGGACAAGTGGACAAACATGTACAAGAATGAGCTGGACCTCACACCACATGTGAAAATTAACTCAAAATGTATCAAAGACCTAAAAAAAATCTAAAAGAGCTAAAGCCATATAACACTTAGAAGAAAACACAGAGAAAAATCTCATGACCTCGGATTTGGCAATAGATTTTCAGATGTGACACCAAAAGCATTAGCAACAAAAGGAAAAGTATATGGATTGGGTTGTATCAAAAGTAAAAATTTTTGTATTTATTGATTTTTTATTTTAGAAAGAGAGAAAGTCCATGAACAGGGGAGAGGGGCGGAGGGAGAATCTTTTTTTTTTTTTTTTTAACGTTTATTTATTTTTGAGAGAGGTAGTGAACGAGCAGGGGAGGAGCAGAGGGAAAGGGAGGGGGACAGAGGATCTGAAGCAGTCTCTGAGCTGTTAGCACAGAGCCCGACACGGGGCTCAAACTCATGAACCATGAGATCATGACCTAAGCTGAATTTGAATGCTCAACCAACTGAGCCACCCAGGCGCCCCAAAACTTTTGTATTTCAGAAGAACACATTTCAAGAAAGTGAACTGAGCCTACAGAGTGGGAGAAAATATTTGTCAATCAGATGATAAGGGGCTAGTATTCAGGATATATAAGAACTCTCTACAACTCCACAGTAAAAAGACAATCTAATTAAAAATGGGCAAAACACAATGAATATTTCCCCAAAGAAGACGTATAGATGACAAATAAGCACATGAAAAGATGCTCCAAATCCTCAGTCATCAGTCAAATACTGATGAAACCACAATGAGAAACCACTTCACGTCTACTAGGACGGCTATAAAAAAATGAGGGACCGGCACAAGTGTTGGAGAGGATGTGGAGACAATCGGAACCCATGTACATTGTCGCTGTGGAAAGCAGTTTGGCATTTCATCAAAAATTACACATAGAATTACCAATGATTCCATTTCTGGGTATATGTATCTAAAAGAACTGAAAACATTTGTCCCCACAAAATTAAAAAAAAATTTTTTTGATATTTTTATTTATTTTTGAGACAGAGACAAAGCACCAACTGGGGAGGGTCAGAGAGAGAGGGAGACAGAACTGAAGTGGGCTCTGCCTGACAGCAGAGAGCCCAATGTGGGGCTCGAACTCACAAGTGATGAGATAGATCATGACCTGAGCTGAAGTCAGACACTTGGCTGACTGAGCGCCCCCACACAAAAATTTTTATATGAATGTTCATAGCAACGTTGTCCATGATAGCGCAAAGGCCTCTCAATGGACGAAGGGATGAACAGAATGTGGTCCATCCACGCAACGGGATTGGTTCTGCCCCAGATAGGAATGCTGTGCTGACACCTGCTGGAGTGTGGAGGCACCTCGGAAACAGCTGAGAGAAAGCCAGCCCAGCCCGAGGATCACCTGCATGAAATGTCCAGAATAGATACATCCATAAGGACAGGAAGTAGTTTGGTAGCTGCGGGGCTGCGGGGAGAGCGCTGTGTGACTGATAGTGGGTACAGGGTATCGCTTTGGTGATGAAAATATTTTGGAATTTGATTGCGGTGATGGCTGTACAACTGTGAATATAGAAAAACATCTGAACTGCATACTTTGAGAGACTCAGCTTTATAGGATGTGAATTGTATCTGAATAAAAAACATTTTTAAATGATCGGGGAAGCATTGTGCCCCATATGCCTCAGTTCCTTTGTCTGTAAGTGGGGTCTGAGGCCCCTTTGGGATCATGGTGAGGATGAATGAAGTCCCAGAGGGACCAGAAAACGCTCCTGGGGAAAGAAAACGGATGCCGCCCCCCAGGATGCCTCGGAGGGCTCCGAATCCCCATCAGGTGGTGCTCCTGGGAGGGGGCGTCTTGCCAGGAACCTCCCTCACCCGCTCACCTCCTGAGGTCCAGAGCTGTGTGGGGAGCCACTGCCCCTCTTGCCGCTCCAGCTGCTTGAGTGACACCAGATCACTTCCCGACACCCTCTGTGGCTCCGTTTCCCCGGCATTCCACCCCAGCATTTCTCCTGGGCCCTTGGAGCCCTGCACCGTCTCTGTTCATATCCAACTTTCCCCACCCGGTGATCCTTTGGCTCCAGGGCCCCACAGCTCCGAGGCCTTCCTCGCGGGGTCTGCTGGGGGACGTGTGGCTCTGGGCCATCTGCATCCACACCCTTGTGGCCCCTCCTTCTCCCCACCCCCGCCTGCAGAGCCGCATGGACTGTGCCCCGTGCGCCTCGGTCATGGACTCCCCGCTCAGTGTCTGCAGGTGCGGCTGAGGGAGTGGAAGCACAGTCCCCTACCCCCTCGGCCTGTCCTCTCTGGCTGTCCAGCCTGTCCTGGAAGGAGCTGATAAGCCCGTGCTGACTGGCTGTTACGTGCTGGGAGGGGCTACCGTGTTCCTGCGGTGGGAGTGACCTGGCAGCTTTCTGGGACTAGCGGTTATGTGGACACAGTCACAGGAGGGGGCCAACTGTACGGGTCACAGGTGTGGCTGGTCCTGGGGCTCCGCAGCGCTCACGGCTCAGATGGCCACACGGGAGGCTCCCCTGGGCTGGTGTGGGGTGTCCTGAGTGTTGGAGCCCGAGCCTCGGGAGGGTGCAGTTGTGTGCGGGTAAGAGGACCCAGTCCGTGCGTGCGCTGCCCGCCTGCTGGGTGGGCCCCGTGGGCTGCACCAGGTCAACGCCCTGGAGGGTCTGCATCGCGGTCAGGTTTGGAAAAGCCACAGGGGCTCTAGGAAAGGCTCTACAGATGGCTCTGTTATTAAGTGTCTCTCGTGGGGATGAAAGAGCAGAGTGTGGAAGCGGCAGGGGTCTGGGGGCCCCGGTCAGGTGGAGGGTCCCCAGCGCAGAGGCTCTGCCTGACTCTGACGCAGGCCCCCTCACTTGGGGTCTCTCCATGTCAGATTCATCCAACGGTAGTAACTGGCAGGGTGTTTTTCAGAGAGCACAGGGTTTTGAAGGCGTGGCCGCCTATCTGCTGCTCAATGAACAGAGGCTGCTGTAGGAGGGCAGATTTGGAAGCAGGTGTTGGGGGGGAGGGTGGCTGCTGGGCCTGGAAACATCAGGAAGACAGTTAGACAGGATCTCCTGCCCACCCAGCAATCCTCTCCACAAACTTAGGGAAGAGTTTTATCATCAAGTAAACATTAAACCAGCCTGTGATGCAGAGGCTGCCAAGACAGCCAGGCGGACCGGACCCGTTACATGGGGCACGCATGTGTTGTCGAGTCACATGAGTTACACACGTGTCATCGAGTCACATGGGTCACACGTGTTGTCGAGTCACATAGGTCACGCGTGTTGCCGAGTCACATGGATCACGCGTGTTGTCGAGTCACATGGGGCACACACGTGTTGTCGAGTCACGAGTTACACGCGTGTTGTCGAGTCACATGGATCACGTGTTGTCGAGTCACATGGATCACACGTGTTGTCGAGTCACATGGGGCACACACGTGTTGTCGAGTCACGAGTTACACACGTGTCGTCGAGTCACATGGATCACACGTGTCGTCGAGTCACATAGGTCACGCGTGTTGCCGAGTCACATGGATCACGCGTGTTGTTGAGTCACATGGGGCACACGCGTGTTGTCGAGTCACATGGATCACGTGTTGTCGAGTCACATGAGTTACACACGTCATCGAGTCACATGGATCACACGTGTTGTCGAGTCACATGAGTTACACGTGTTGTCGAGTCACATGGATCACACCTGTTGTCGAGTCACATGGGGCACACGTGTTGTCGAGTCACATGGATCACACGTGTTGTGGAGTCACATGAGTTACACGTGTTGTCGAGTCACATGGATCATGCCTGTTGTCGAGTCACATGGGGCACACGTGTTGTCAAGTCACATGGATCACATGTGTTGTCGAGTCACATGGGTCAGCATGTTGCCGAGTCACATGGATCACGTGTGTTGAGTCACATGGGGCACACACATGTTGTCGAGTCACGAGTTACACGCGTGTTGTCGAGTCACATGGATCACATGTTGTCGAGTCACATGAGTTACACACGTCGTCGAGTCACATGGATCACACGTGTTGTCGAGTCACATGGATCACGTGTGTTGAGTCACATGGGGCACACGTGTTGTCGAGTCACACGGGGCACACACATGTTGAATCACATGGGTCACACACGTGTTGAGTCAACCTGCACCCCGCCCTCAGGAGATGAGGGGACACGCCTACCTAGCCTCTCCCAACGCACCTGGGCAGAGGGGTGGGCCTTCTGGTAAGGCTTACTCTTGACCCAGGTGCCTGGCCAGAATCCCCTGGGGGAGGGGCAATACAAATAGTCCTGGGCTGTAAAACAAGCTCTTAAAGACATTTCTGTCCATCTCAAAGGGACAGAGAGAGGACTCAGGATCACAGCTTTCTCAGGTTGCTCTAAGAGGGAAAAGAGAATAGGTCTCTCTCCTTTTTGGTGACAGAAAAGTCAAGGTTTTCTTTTCCATTTGTATTTGCCCTCACAGTGGAGGGCAGGGGAAGCAGCAGTGGGGAGGAGCAGGCCATGCGCCTTCATCATGCTTGGGCCCCTTTGGGAAGCCCCGCCCAGGCCCCAGTGGCTTCACCCCAAACTTACAGCAGCTGCGTTTAGGTTGGTCCTTTTCTCAAAGTAGATCCTGGGGCACGGGCAGGAGGAAGGCGGGTGGCCCCTGACCGTCCGTGTCCTGGAGCCCCCAGCCTGGCTCACTGCCCCCGCTGCTCACAGAGATCCAGGGCTTCTCCAGCGCTGAGAAGGACGGGCGCATCGTCGGGGAGATCGCCTTCCAGCTGGACCGGCGCATCCTGGCCTATGTCTTCCCGGGAGTGACCAGGCTGTATGGCTTCACCGTGTCCAACATCCCTGAGAAGATCAAGCAGGTGTGCCTCTCCGCCCCAGGGTCCCCTCCCTGTCCTGGAGTCCCCTCCCTGCTGTGAGGACCCCTCCCTGCCCTGGGGCCCCTGTCGCCCCCACCCACGCCCGCGCTGTGCCCACCCCCACCACCCCCAGACGTCCATCAAGTCCCTGGACGGGTCGGTGGACGAGAAGAAGCTTCGTGAGCTGACACACCGCTACCTGATGCTGACCGCGCGCCTGGAGAGGCTGGGTTACAACCGTGAGGTGCACCCGGTGTTCAGCGAGTTCCTCATCAACACCTACGGCATCCTGAAGCAGCGGCCCGACCTGCGTGCCGACCCGCTGCACAGCAGCCCGGCCGCGCTGCGCAAGCTGGTCATCGACGTGGTGCCCCCCAAGTTCCTGGGCGACGCGCTGCTGCTGCTCACCTGCCTGTGCGAGCTCTCCAAGGAGGACCGCAAGCCGCTCTTCGCCTGGTGAGCCCGCCCGCACCCGCCGTGCCTTGCCTGCAATAAACATGTTTGTTCCAAACCCGGGGGCCACGTGCCTCCTGCGTGTCCCCTCCGGCCCGGGGCAGGGGCCCAGTCTGCCGACAGGGCGCCCGGGGCCACAGGCGCCTCTCACCAACCGGGCCGCGCCCCGGGCACCCGGCCCGCCCGCCGCCCCACCCCCGCGCGGGCACTGTGGCACTTTATTAAAATCATCTGTTTTCTTGTGTACCTTTACCTTTGGCTCTTTGAAGGCGTGGAGGGTGTAGCAGGATGTGCCTGCTGGTATTTGTGGAAAGAAGCCAGGACCGAGCCTCCAGGGCAGGGGGCTGTGGCGCTGGCCAGGCTCCCAGACCCTCCGGCCCTCAGGGCCTTCCCCATGACCCCATTACCATCCTCTGAGGTCTGTCTCCTCCTGTGAAAGGGCCAGTGGCTGGTTTCCCCAAACGGAGAGGCTGAGGCGAGGATCTGGATGCTCGGGGGACAGCAGTAGAATCTGCAGAGCTCTGCGAAAAATGAAAACACAGGTCTCTCGTTCAAAAGTAGGAATTTCAAGAAGGTGACAGCAGCGTGTTGGATAGAGAATAAGGCCCATGCAGCTGTGAGGATTCCTGGGAGGCTATTTATTTGGGATGATTTGATGTACCCCACCCCCTGACCCCTGCTGGAGCCATCAGTTCCCTGTCTCTCCTGGGGTCTTGAGGACAGGTGACCTTCTGGGCCCACGTGAGGACCAGGGCCTGGTGCTGGCACCTTCCTGGCCTTGGCTGTGAGTAGAGGGTCTCTGGTCACTTCTCTGCTGGCGGTGTGAGGACCGTCCCTCGGTCCTCACAGCCTCCGGTGTCCCAGGTGTCCAGCACCTTAGGGCGCGGCTTGGGCAACTTGGGTAACGAGCACCACAGACCAGGGGCGTTCGGACAACACACATTTATTTCCTCCTCGTGCTGGAGGCTGGACACCTGAGGTCCAGGTGGTGGCAGGGCTGGTCCCTCCTGAGGCCTTTCCTGGCCGTGTGGGTGCAGCCTTCTCCCTGGGTCCTCACATGCTTGTCCCGTTGCATGTCTGTGTCCTGACTTCCTCTTCAGGACAGCGGTCAGAGGGGATTAGGGTCACCCTATGACAGACATAATTTTAGCTTTATTACCTCTTTCAAGACCCTGTCTCCAAATACAGCTAATTCTGAGGTGCTGGGGAGTCGGGGCTTCTACCTATGATTTTGGGGGTGGGCACAATTCAGTCCACAACTGACGCCATCCTCCCCTTCCAGCCACGGGACGCCGACGCCCAGCTGAGGGACTCTCTGACTTCGGGGGTCTCTGCAGGGCACACACAGGTCTGGCACCTGGGCTGTTGGAGGAGGGACTGGTGGTGGGCACTTCTGGGATGCAGGCTCTCTCTGGGTGAGCCTTGGCGTTAGGAGCCGGGTTCGGAGGAATGTTTCTATTGGGTCTTTGCTGTCTGCCGGGTGCTGCTGGGGCTCCCCTGTGACCGTGCTGGACCCAGGAGTGGAGCAACCATCGTCTGCGTCCACACGGGGGAGTCGTGGCTGGAGATGGCCTGGCCCGCCCCCAGCCTCCGGGGTCTCTGGGCTCGCCTGGCTGCATCAGGGCTGACGCTGGAGAGGTGGGGTCCCGAAGCCCACACAGCTGGGGATCCACGAGATCTGGGCATCTCCTCACCTGGGCCCTGTGGCTACCCTGCACTGCCACGGCTGTGTGGGTGCCTGTGCCTGGGAAGAAGGCAGATGGGGTATGGTCTGCCTTTGGGGGGTCCCTGCAGGGGGATTGAGAGTGCCCTGAGAGGCGGGGCAGAGGTGAACCTCAGGTTTGAGGTATCTGTACACTGCTGGAGTGGCCACGAGAGGTGGCTTTGCAGACTGGAAGTGCCCACCCCACTCGAGACGGCACCGACTCCAGCTGGGCCCTCTGGGTGCAGGGCCCTGGCTGCTGGCCTGAGCACATCACTTCTTTGTGGGGAGCCTCTGGCCTCGGGGGACAGCAGCCAGCGGCCGGGAGAGCCGGAACTTCGTCGTGAGCACTCGCTCCCCAAGGGCATCCACACATGTGCACACACTCGATCTCTCGCTGCCCTTCTCCTGCCTGGCCAGGCTGAGCTGCCCTCCACCAAGAGCCTCGTCCACCGGTGGCGTCTCACACACGATCCCTCTCATCTGCTTGCTGCCTGAGGCTCACGAGTTGACATGAAGCAATCGGGGCTCAGTAGGTCGCCTGGAGGGCCACATGGAGGGTCGCGTGAAGGGTCACCTGGAGGGCCACGTGGAGGATCACGCAAAAGGTCGCTTAGAGGATGAAATGGAGGGTCACCTGAAGGGTCACATGGAGGGTCGCGTGGAGGGTCACGTGGAAGGTCACTTAGAGGATCAAACGGAGGGTCCCCTGGAGGGCCACGTGGAGGGTCGCGTGGAGGCTCACACGGAGGACCACACAGACAGTCCTCAGGAGCGCCGGGACAAGCTGGGATTGGAGCCTGGACTGGCCTGAGTCCACTGCCTGGAGAGGATTTACTCCCCACCCCTGCTGAGGTCCTGCTCTTGGCTGGGTATGGGGATCCCTCCCCTTCCATTGTCTGGCTCACAGGGGTCCTGCTCCCTTCCCAGCCGCTCTGCGTTTGCACAGGGACCACAGCCTGTGGTTAATAAGCAGCCCGGCCCCCATGGGAGGGCCCCGCCAGGTGGATAAAGGCCCTGCCAGGCACTGCAGAGCACCGTCCCTCCTTCCCTCGGTCTGCCCTGTGAGAGGAGTACCGGGATCGAGGCCCAGACCATGTCCCAGCTGGTGGAATGTGTTCCCAACTTCTCCGAGGGGAACAAGCAGGAGGTGAGGTGCCGGGGGGCGGGGGGGGCGCTAAGCAAGTGGCCCGGGGCAAGGAGAAAGGGGTGTGCTTGGTTCCCGAAACAGAACCACTTCTTGTCAGCCCCACAGGGATGGGTCCCATGAGCACTGGGACTGAGAAGTGGCTGACGGGTGAGGAGGAGACTGTGGGATGGGCAGTCAGGCAGGGGTCCTGGACCTGGGTCTGCATCACAGGGAAGTTGGAAGGTCTCCAAACCTTATCAGGTGGGCTCTGACATTATCCCCATGTCAGCCATGAGGAAACTGAGGCACAGAGAGTTGGTGCAGGCCACTGAGGGCCACGGAACAATTTAGGCCCTGAGCCCCTGCTCCCAACCACTGGGCTGTCCTGCTGCCTCAGAAGGTTTCTGGGCCGTTCATGGCCCTCCCCTAGTGCAAATGCTCCCACTAGGGGCTGCCTTGGGGAAGCTAGGGCCCTGACCTCTGTGACCTTGGCCTATAGGTCACCTTCTGGAGCCCCAGCAAGCCCTCTATCCGGATTCTGACTCCTGCCTCGGTTTCTCTTGGAGGGTGCCGCCTGTTGCCCCCTTCTTGGCAACCATAGCTCGGTGGTAGGCCTCTCTGGGCTTGTACTCTTTGAGGAATTCCCAAATGCTCGGCACCAGCTCCTTAGGCCCATGTTTGGGTGGTGGTTGGGGTGGCAGGAAAGTCATGCCCACCTCTGAAGCTCCTGTTCCCTCTTCCAAGTGGGGAAACCGAGGCACAGTGTCGGACTTTCATCCCCAGGTGATTGACGCCATCTCCCGAGCCGTGGCACAGACCCCGGGCTGTGTGCTGCTAGATGTGGATGCGGGCCCCTCCACCAACCGCACCGTCTACACCTTTGTAGGGCAACCCAAGGACGTGGTGGAGGGGGCCCTCAATGCTGCGCGGGCTGCCTTCCGGCTCATCGACATGAGCCAGCACAAAGGTGAGGGGCCAGAGCACCAGGCTGTCTGTCCTCACCCACAGGGTTTGGCTCAGGGCATAGGGGCCTAATGGCCTGTGAGCTTACCCTTGGGGGACCCCTGGGACACAGAATGTGTTGTGCCGGGCAAAGGTCCGTGGCACCTCCACCATGTTTTGGGGGTTCCCTGTGCATGAGTGGCGGTGAGACTGTGGCATTCTGTTCAGGCCTAGGGGCCTTGGGGGGCAGGGAGGCAAAGACTCGGAAACCGGCCCTGTCAACAGCCTGCAAAAGCAAACACATTTACTGTGGCAGGCAGGGTCAAAGGTTGGTGGACACAGGGAGCTGGTCAAAAGGGCAGGGTCTCTGGCCACTCACAGTGGGGGGAGGTGAGGCCCCACTTGAAGGAATCCACAGGTTGATCCCACTGGTAAAGTTAGAAAGCTTATCTCAAAGCCAGGAGCTCCCTGAGGGGGGTGGGGGAACGTGGCGGTGTGAGGGGGCTCATCATCTTGGGGGGCTGCTGACCATAGCTTGTCTGACCACAGTGGGGGGTTCTGGTTTTGAAAAAGGACGCTCTGCTAGCTGCCCAGGGCCGGGGGGTGGCAGGGAGGGCTGGGCGGCAAGACCAGCCAGGCAGGACTCTGAATGCTCAGCCTGGCAGCCCCGGGCAGTGACCTTTGTGGCTTTTAGGAGAGGGAGGGGTTTACACAAAGATGCTGCTTCCCTGTGGGGCAGCGTGACAAGCTGGGTGTGTGGATGGAGGGCAGGTTGGGGGCAGAAAGTGCGGGGTCCAGGAGCCACCCACCCCTGGCCTCCCCTTCCTCAGCCCCCGTCTCTCTGCAGGGGAGCACCCTCGGATGGGAGCCCTGGATGTGTGCCCCTTCATCCCGGTGAGGGCGTCACCATGGATGAGTGTGTGCTCTGTGCCCAGGCCTTTGGCCAGCGACTGGCGGAGGAACTGGGTGTGCCGGGTGAGTGCCCATGTCTGGGGTTCCCCCTGCTGGTCCCTCACTGAACTTCAGTACCCTCATGGTTCTCTGTTCTTAGCTCCTTAAAAATGCAGTTTAACACAAAAAAAAATCTGCAAACTGACCTACAGGGAAATGTCCTGCTTCTTCCATAATGAGATAAACACAAATAGAAACCATGACCAAGTGCACCCGGGGTCAGGGAGCCAGTGGCCCTCACGTGCTGCCCGGCAGCGGACACTGCTTAGCTGTTTGTGAAGTCCAGTCCGGGCTTGCTAATAGAATTGTCTCACTTTGGGGAACTCACCCAAGTCTTTGAGTGGCATGTCTGAGCTCACCAAGTAGATGCCATGAGCAAAGCTCCCCCCACCGGGCTGGAAAAATTTATGGACAAGAAATTATATTGAAATTAAACGGTGGCAGACACTCCCAAGGAAACTGTGGGGGGGTTGATCCCTTCATGAATCTTGTGATAGATGAATGTGTGGTGATGGCAACTAGTGGGCGACAGAACGACATTAGAATGGCGGTAATTCCAGAAAGTCATGTCATCGTGTTAGGAGCCTTGGAACGAGCATAAACAGTGGGTGTGCTCAAGGGAAGAAACCAGCGGCTTCCACACACCCCCTCTCTATGGCACCTGTTTTCCTACAATGTAAAAATCAGATCGCGCATTTTCATATTGAACTTTTTTGTTAAATAAACTTTTGTAGTTGAAAATGCTTTCTCAGACATTCTGAACCTAGAAAATCGAACGTTAGCTCTTATTCTAATTTTTTCTAATATGAACTATTTCTCGTCAAGAACGACTTGTTCCAAACCTTTTATGCATTGATATAGAAGAATCTGATTAAATGTGAAGCATGGCTGGGGCGCCTGGGTGGCTCAGTGGGTTGAGCATCCAACATCAGCTCAGGTCATGATCTCACAGTTCATGGGTTCCAGCCCTGTATCGGGCTCTGCGCTGTCAGCACAGAGCCTGGAGCCTGGTTCGGATTCTGTGTCTCCCTCTCTGTGCTCCTCACCTGCTTGTGCTCTCTCTGTGTCTCTCTCTCAAAAATAAATAAACATTAAAATTTAAAATTGTGAAGCATGGCTAGGATGGCTTTTTTCCATCTTTTTTAAGTTTATTATGTATTTATTTTGAGAGAGAGACAGAGAGAGAGAGAGAGAGAGAGAGAGAGAGAGAGAGAGAGAGACAGCAAGCAGGGGAGGGGCAGAGAGAGAGGAAGAAAGAATCCCAAGCAGGCTCCACGCTGTCAGTGCACAAGCCTGACGCAGGGATGAAACTCACAAACAGTGAGAGCATGACCTGAGCTGAAGTCAGACGCTCAACTGACTGAGCCACCCAAGAATCCCGGCTTTTTTCCTCCTTTTAATGTAAAGATGAAGAACATGCAAACCTGGCTGGATTTCTTCTGAAACATTAATTGTAATTTTCAAAACTCTTGTCGCTTGATGTACTCTGACTTTTCCAGGTACACCTACATCCAAGTATAGTGCAGTTGAAGTAAACACAGGAGGTAATGGATACGGTTATTCTGAATACAAGAATAGAAATAGAACTCTAGAGGAAAAACAAAACAAAACAAGAAATTAACCTAGAACAAGTGTAGATGAGTCGGAAACAGAGTGCAGGCCCAGCACAGGTCTGCAGACCGTGTCCAATGGGCAGATGGACGCGGGAGCGCAGGGCCCCAAATCCAACCCCATGCAGATATGGGCCAGTGCGCTCCGTGCTGTCACAGTTGTGGTGTGGATCTTGGGAGTTTTGGTGACTTTTGTTTTCCTTTCCTTATGATTCTTACTTTGTGGTCATACTTATGGTACAATGAAAATACATTTTAGAAAGAAACGTGAACATCCATCCCGCACATCTACTTCTCTTATAATCTCTGTGATGGTTTTTTTGGGGGGACATCTGTGCAGTGGGAGCAGCAGGGAGGGTCTTGGCCCAAACCGAGTGTCCATCAGTGAGCACTCACACCCATGAGGCACAAAGAGATGGGAACCGAGGGAGGTTGGTCTTCCGGGCTGAGGCTGGCAGGAGCGGCCCACCTCATTTCTCCTCTGGAAGTGGGGGTTCTGGGCTGCCCCTGGCTGGGAGCCTGACCAGCCAGTCTCCCTCACAGTGTACCCTCTATGGGAGGCGGCGCAGACGGCCGGTCGTCGGACCCTCCCAGCCATCCGGGCCGGGGAGTATGAGGCCCTCCCTGAGAAGGTGCGTGTCTCCTCTCCAGGGTGGGCAGGGATGATTCCCCTCCTCCTTCCCCTTCCTCGACCCTGGCGGGGCGCCCCTCCCGTGGGGGACACCCCAGCCTAGGCAGAGTCTTCCCACAGCTCAAGCAGGCCGAGTTGGTGCCTGACTTCGGTCCCAGCTCCTTCGTCCCAGCTGGGAGCCACTGTCACAGGGGCACGGAAGTTCCTCATTGCGTTCAACATCAACCTGCTCAGCACCAAGGAGCAGGCCCACCGCATCGCCCTCAACCTCCGGAGCAAGGGCGCGGGAAGGACAAGGTGAGCAGCCTGCTGTCCCCACAGAGGCCCAGCACCGTCCCCGGGGAATCCTGAGGGGGCTCCTGGGAGAGAGCCAGGGTAGGGTGGTGCCGTGGCATGGACCTGCTGGGAGCCCAGCCTTGGTGTCCCCAACAAGTGGGACGGGGCAGGCGGAGGTTCCAGTGTTTGAAGTTGGGAACACTTGCCTTAAAGACATTTCCATGGGATCAGTCAGGGGTATAGCTATTGTTAAAATATTGCAGCATTCTAGTAGGAGAAGAGACGCTTCTGAGCCCCAGGTGCCCCCACAGGCCTCTAGGTGTCCCAGGTACTCCCAGGTACCCCCACATGCCTTCAAGATCCATAGGTACTCCCAGGTCCTGCAGGTGCCCCAGCTACCCCCAGGTGCGCCAGGTAATTCAGGTGTCCCCGCATACCTCCAGGTGTCCCAGGTGTCCTGACCCTCAATGTCTGCCACAGCAACTGTCTCCTAGTTTGAGCTTTGATCTAGCAGAAAGTGTGAGTTGGACACACAGACACAGAGACCCTTGGTGAAGGAGGTGGAGGATGACATCCTGCTTGCTTGTCAGCCCCTAACCTCCAGAGACCTGGGTCCCACCAGACAGCTGAGGCCCCAGGAGCCCAGCTTCCCAGCCCGCAGACTGCAGTACGGAAGCACAACACACACAGCAAACCCCAAATCCTTCTTTCTTCTCCTGCTGAATTCAGAGGTCAAAGGTCCTTCTTAGGTGCCACCCAAGAAGCGAGGAGCAGAGAGCCAGTCCTCTGGGGTGAGGGTGGGATGGCAGGAAGGGACTAAACACAGGAGTTAGGGGTTGGGTGGGGGTGACCCCAGGCAGGTCCCCAGCACGTGGTAGAGACCTCAAACACAGTTCTCACCACACGGTCCCACACACACAGTTCTCACCACACGGTCCACACCACACAGTTCTCACCACACAGTCCACACCACACGGTCCTCACCACAGTCCACACCACACGGTCCAACCACACAGTCCACACCACACAGTACACACACACGGTCCTCACCACATAGTCCTCACCACACAGTCCACACCACACAGTTTCTCACCACACAGTCCTCATCACACAGTCCTCACCCATACAGTCCACACCACACGGTCCTCATCACACAGTCCTCCCACACGGTCCTCCCCACACGGTCCTCCCCACACGGTCCTCCCCACACGCGTCCTCACCACACGGTCCACACCACACGGTCCTCACCACACGGTCCTCACCACACAGTCCACACCATACGGTCCTCCCCACACAGTCCTCACCACACGGTCCTCACCACACGGTCCACACCACAAAGTCCACACCATACGGTCCTCCCCACACAGTCCTCACCACACAGTTCTCACCACACGGTCCACACCACACAGTTCTCACCACACGGTTCCACACCACACAGTTCTCACCACACAGTTCTCAGCGTCACAGTCCTCCCCACACAGTCCTCACCACAGTCCTCACACCCAGTCCACACTACACAGTTTGTAAGCCATGGTATCAGTGGAGGAAGGGAGCCCTCCAACCAGCAGGGAGTGCAGGTACAAGTGGTTTTCAGCACAGGGTTCCAGAGGAGGACAGGCAGGGGCCTGTGCTGGGAAAGTCGTTTCTTTGTAGCAGGACGCCTGGAAAAAGGTTCAGGGCATTGGCTGGTACTTGGATGAGAAGAACCTGGCCCAAGTGTCCACAAACCTCCTGGACTTTGAGGTCACCGCACTGCATACGGTCTATGAGGAGACCTGCAGAGAGGCCCAGGTGAGCAGGACGCGTGTCCCCTGCTGGCCGTGGGGGCCCCTCTAGGTGAGTGGGTCAGGTGTCCTCCCGCTGGCCGGGGTGAAGTCTCTCCAGGTGAGCAGAGCGGGCATCCCCTGCTGGCCACGAGAGCCCCTCCAGGTGAGCGGGGTGGCGTCCCCTGGTGGCTGGGGTGACGTCCCTCCAGCTGAGCGGGGCAGGTCCCCGGGACGTCTCGAGTCTGGCTCCTCTGAGCGTTGACCCTGCTGGACCTCTGCAGGAGCTGAGCCTTCCGGTGGTGGGCTCACAGCTGGTGGGCTTGGTGCCTCTGAAGGCCCTTCTGGATGCCGCTGCCTTCTACTGCAAGAAGGAGAATCTCTTCATCCTGGAGGAGGAGCACCGCATCAGGCTGTGGGCTGCGCTCCCCGAGCGAGGGGCTGGTGGGGGATGGGAGCGAGCTTGATGCTCTCAGAGCAGGCCTGGGTGCTGGAAGCACCTGCACCGGGCCTGGAGCCCTGTCTGCGAGGCAGGGCCCCGCCCTCCTCTTCTGCTGTTTTAGTGTCTGGGCTTAGATGAGATCATGCTGTTATCATTTCGGGAAAAGAAACTGCAGAAGTTTTCTTTGTGACCGAGAAGACATTCAGTCTTGTAAAAATTCCTCAGAGAGGATGCACATCACTTCCCCCCCACGCCTTCTGGTGTCTGTCCTGGGGGCGCCTCGCTCTGGCGAAGGTGGGAGCCCTCGCTTCCGCGTCAGCCCTGTGCCCACAGCACTCCGGGATGCACCCACGAACATCGCCAGGTTATTTAGAAGCTGGTGCCATTGTCCCAAGTGATACCTTTACTTGAATTTCTCCACAATGAGCACGAGTGCTCTGACACACTCTGAAAGTCTTTGTCTTTTCGTAGTTGAGTTTATCCCTTTGCATTTCCTGATCCAGCAAATATGTCTGGACTCTTGTCCCATTTTCAGGCATGTGGGAGTGTTGGATGTGGTTGCTTCCAGTTTTATGGAAGAGTCTATTTTTTAGGTATTCTGGTGATTAACCTTTATAACTTATATACTTTCTGTTTTTGATTTATCGGGTTTAAAAATGTTATCCAAATTTTCAAATATATAATTTGATTTGTCAGTTCTATCACTACACTGACAGCCTTCTATGGAGGTGAGAAAACTTACTTAGCTTCTAGTCACTCTTTCTTTCTTCTCTGTTTCCTGAATTTTTTGAGTTATAGTAGTTTTAGTGGGAGTGGGAGTTCTTCTGGTGGTTAAACTTTTTTCAATTTTTCTTTTCTTTTTTTTTAAGTTATTTATTGATTTTGAGAGAGAGGGAGAGAGAATCTCAAGCAGGCTCTAACGCTGTCAGCACAGGGTCCGACTCGAGACTTGAACCACGAACTGTGAGATCATGACCTGAGCCGAAATGAAGAATCAGACGCTTAACTGAATGAGCCACCCAGGCGCCCCTCAACTTTTTCTTTTGTAGTAAAGTACTCGTAACGTACAATTGGCATCTTACCATCTTTAAGTATACAGTTGGTGATATTAAGTACATCATAATGTTATGCAGCCATCATAACCAGGATGGGTTTTTTGTGTCTGCAAAAAGCACCATTAGAGTTCTGATAAGGACTGCACTGATTCTGTGCATTGCTTTGGGGAGTATGGGCATCTTAACAATAGGAAGTGTTCCCATCCATGAAACAGGGGCTTTCCATTTATTTATGCTTTCTTTAATATCTTTTAGCAATGTTTTGTAGTTTTTTTGTACAAGTCCTTACCATCCTTGGTTAAGTTAATTAATTCCTACTTATTTATTCTTTTGATGCTATTGTAAATGGAATTGTTTTTTGCAAGTTCTTTTGAAGATCGCTCATTGTTAGTGTATAGAAATCAACTGACTTTTCTTGTTGACTTTGTACCCTGCTTCCTTGTTGAATTCATTTATTAGTTCTAGGTTGTTAAATTATTAAGTTTAAATAATATGCTTAATCCTTTCTCTCTTTATCAATGTTAGACAGTGTTTGTTGATGTTTGTTTGGTGAAGAAAGACAGAATATTAGTGCACTTGTGCAACTGGTCATCTGTGCTCTAAATTGTTATGTTGCTATTTTTACATTGTCAAATCTATAACATGTACCTTCTGTAACTGTCCACATGTATTAAATAGCCACAGATATTTAACCTTCGCTCTATTCATAGATGAGGTCATCTCTCTTCTTACTTATCTGTTTGTTGTTTGTTGCCTGGATCTCACAATCAAGGAGATTTCCCCCCGTCCCTGACCCCTCACAAGCAGATTTTGTAAACCAAGACTCATGGTGCTTTTCCTTGTGGGATCTGGCATGCTTGACAATGTCTTTCTGTGAATTTTTTCTTGCAAGACAGTTGGAAAGCCAAAATCCCAAGTCACTTGTTTTCCCTGAGAATATTGCAAACCTATCTTTACAATCTTCTGGAATTATATGTCCCGTGGGGAGGTCTCAGACTGCCTGGTTATCTCCCCGATCTCCAGGGACATGTTTTTGTCCGTGATGCCTGCAGAACTCCTTCTCTGTCCTCAAAGTTCAATAAGCCATACACGTCTTGGTCAATTATTCTACATCATTTTCTTCTCTGGATTAATGTTCCTTGTGATTTACAGATTCCATTCTTGCTTAGTTTTAGGAATATTTTCCTCTGTTATACTTTTGATCCTGTTATTTTGTTCTTTTACTTTCAGGATGCCGGTCACATTGCAGTGGCATATTTCTGTCTTTTCTTGACTTTATTTCTACTTCTTCCCTTTGTGTTCACTGTGGTTTTCTCGAAACCTAGCCTCTAAGGTACTGATACAGTTTATGGCCAGGTCTGTTACAAATTTTGTGTATTTTTATGTCGCTATAATTCCCTGCTCACAGGAAAGATGTGGGAACGACACAAGGACAGGACCTCCCTTACATACTCCAACTTCACCTGTATTTCGCATCTGCCCTCTTTGCTTTATTATTCTCTCTCTGTATTCACACATAGTCGTGTTGTGTTTTTTTGGACCGCCTGAGAGTAGGTTAAAGACTATTTACCTAGAATGTTTTCAGGTTTCATTTCTTAAGAACAAGGACGTTCCCTGACACAACCTCAGTAAAATGAGGAAAATCAGGAATTGAACGTTAATACAATTGTAGTATCTAGTCTGCAGACCATCATCGCACGACACCGATGTCCCCGTCATTCCTATTACAGTGCTTTCTGCTCCCACCCATGGAGGAATCCGGATGACAGTCATTTATTGGCTTTAATCCTGAACCATTCTTTGTGCTCCTGCCCTTCATTGACCTTGACATACTTTGAAAGTACAGGGAGCCGTTTCGTACCACGTCTCATGACTGCCGTGGCTGTATGCTGGCGGCGGGAGCAGTGCAGATGTGATGTGCTGTCCTCAGAGTGCCGGGTCAGGCGCCCATCATCTCCCTGTGGCCTGGGGTCCTGGGGTCAAGGTGCCGTTATCCGCTGCAATGTTTCCGTTTTTCCTTTTGTGGTGAGCGCGCTGTGGGACGTACTTTAAGGATATGTAAGTACCCTGTTCCTCTTAAAATTCCAGCCATAGGTTTTAGCAGCCAGTAATGGTTTTCTAATTTACCCTTTTTCTGTAAGAAAATGCTTTCACCTCTCCCACATTTATTTATTCCTTATCAATGTGTTCGATGCTCTCCTGTATCTTTTAACACATTATTTTTTATTCTTTATCTGAAAGCTCTAATATCTGCAGTCTTTGAAGGTCTGATTTGCACATTGCCATATCAGCGAACTTTCTCACAGTGACTTGCTTTGTGTGTTTTGTGATTTTTGATTACGAGTGCATGTTCTTTGCAACTTTATCTGTGGTAATTCTTGGACACCTGGGTTAAAGTCCGGATTTGCCTACATAAGTTCTTGGGGACATGATCACACAGGGCCCCCCCAGATTCAGTCTTTTGCTTGGAGCTTTGGGACCCCACATGTAGAGAGTTCTTTGTGAACCGTCGCCCACATCCCCACCAGGGAGGCCTGTGGTTAGAATTCCCATGAAGGCATCTTCCTGCATCCCCAGAGGGAAGGCAGAGTGTGAAAAGTATCCCGATGACATCCTCAGTGGACTTCTCCCCAACCCCCGCTCATCCCTGGAGATGTCCCCTTTCAGGGGCCTCCAGTCTGACCCCCAACTCCTCAGGACTTGACGCCTGCCTTGCTCATGAGCGGCTTCCAGAGGCTCTCAGATGTCCCTGGGGCACCCAGCTTCAGGGCCGGCAGGCCTGCCTGGTTCCCTTTCTGGTCATCTCTGGCCTCGAATGAGCTCCTTTACTTTCTGCCCACTTAGCCAGGCATGTGAATTCCTTTTTAAAGTTCTGTTTGTCTTTCTGAGGTCTTGTGTGCCAGGAGAGCTTTGCCTTATTGCTTGTTGAGGACTGTCTGGCGGGCTCCCAAGAGGCACTCCTTCTTTTTTTAGTGTTTATTTATTTTAAGGGGGGGGGGTGGCTATTGCTAATGGGGGATGGGCAGAGAGAGAGGGAGACGGAGGCTCCAAAGCAGGCTCCACTCTGACAGCACAGAGCCCGATGTGGGGCTTGAACTCACAAGCTGAGAGATCATGACGTGAGCCGAAGTTGGACGCTCAGCCAACTGACCCCTCCAGATGCCCCTCGAGTCCCTCTTACCCATTTCCATGTCCTCGGGGAGACCTCCCCCCGCCCTTTGCTAGCTTGTTTCTCTCAAGCATTTCTCACTTTCTAGTTTTGTGGAAAGTTTTGCCAAAGGACACAGGAGTGCTGATGCATAGGGGCACTTGTACCCCAATGTTTATAGCAGCACTCTCAACAATAGCCAAATTATGGAAAGAGCCTAAATGTCCATCAACTGACGAATGGATAAAGTTGTGGTTTATATACACAATGGAATACTATGTGGCAATGAGAAAGAAAGAAATATGGCCTTTTGTAGCAACGTGGATGGAACTGGAGAGTGTTATGCTAAGTGAAATAAGTCATACAGAGAAAGACAGATACCATATGTTTTCACTCTTATGTGGATCCTGAGAGACTTAACAGAAGTCCATGGGGGAGGGGAAGGAAAAAAAAAAGGTTAGAGAGGGAGGGAGCCAAAACATAAGAGACCCTTAAAAACTGAGAACAAACTGAGGGTTGATGGGGGGTGGGAGGGAGGGAAGGTGGGTGAAGGGTACTGAGGAGGGCATCTGTTGAGATGAGCACTGGGTGTTGTATGGAAACCAATCTGACAATAAATTTCATATTAAAAAAAAAAGATAAAAAAAGCAAGTTATGTAGAAAGTGTCAGCCTCATTGGCTCAAGAACGCACCGGGATGTGCCACTGGCATATACACCATAAAGTCTTTTGAATATTTTTTGGTGAAAAGAATTCTGATCTTAAATGGAGATTATTCCAATTTTATTTTGAATTCAGGTAAAATCTATTTTTCCTCACAAAACAAGTCTTATGTGTAGGTGAGTCAGGAAGCTCCTGGCTTTAAAAGTTGTGAGGACACCGTGTGTGACACCCAAAGAATTAAAAATCTTTCCCAAAGGGACAGTTTTGTTGGCCCCTTTCAGTGACGGGCTCACGTGTGGCGTTTTCTGTGGGACGCATGTGGCTTAGAATGAGGGGCTTCCTCTCTCTGAGCCTCAGTTTCTCTGTGGGATAAGAAGTGTGGGCGGGTGTGTCAGGAGGTCTGTGGGCCCTGCTCTGGGCTGGGGGCTCTCCCAGGAGCCCGTGGTAAGCAAGCTCCTGGCACGCGGGCACGCAGCCAGCTCTGCCTGGCCCCCGCCACAGAGGCAGATGGGAGCAAGGGGTGCCATCGCGGACTCAGGTGGGACCCCATTATTCAGTAGCCTGCCTCATGTGTGGGGGGCTGAGGTGGGTCCTCATCACCAGCCCTTTTTCCAGGTGGTGAACCGGCTGGGCCTGGACTCTCTATCCCCTTTCAACCCCAAGGAGAGGATCATCGAGTGAGCACAGCCCTCACCCCCGCAGACACCTGCCTCAGTCCTTCCAGAGCCTTCCACTTGGCCACTCATCCATCGGCAAATGCCAGGGTGCCCGTGCCAGCCATGAGGCCGGAGGCTGGTTGAGGGGACACAGTGAGGTCCCAACAGGGTCCCACTGTGTCCTCACGAGGGCTTCTGCGTGGGCATGGCCACTCTGCAAACTGGGACTGTGCCCCCTCCCCTGTGTTGGTGAGGGGTGGGGTGGGAGGGGCCTGGGGTCAGGGATCAGGGTCTGAGCCAGCCCTGCCCTCACAGCCTGGCAGTAGTGACCCTGGATCCTGTCTTCCATTCCCCTGTCCCCGAAAGCCCCATCCCCCATCCCTGGCCCTGCGTGACGGAGGACACATCCCCTGTCCCTGCCCCTAGCTCTTCCCTCCCCTCCTCTGAGCTTTGCTGAGCCGACCCTTCCCCACAGGTACCTGGTCCCCAACAGTGGCCTGAGCAGAGGCCTGGTGAGCAAGTCTCTGTGTGCCTTCGTCCGTGAGGTTGGCGCCCGCTCGGCGGCCCCGGGGGGTGGCTCGGTGGCAGCGGCCAGTGCAGCCATGGTGAGTGCGAGGCAAGGGGCGAGGGACGAGGACAGGGCCCGGGGCGCCTGGCCTGGGGTCCCGAGTCTCACGCGTGGCTCATGCCTCGCCTAGGGTGCCGCGCTGGCCTCCATGGCCGGCCTGATGACCTATGGGCGGCGCCAGTTTGAACACCTGGATGCCACCATGCGGCGCCTGATCCCGCCCTTCCACGCGGCCTCCGCTGAGCTGACCGCGCTGGTGGACGCGGATGCCCGGGCCTTCCAGGCCTACCTGGTGAGTGCTCAGAGAGGGGGTCAGCTCATGATGGGGGGCGCGCTTGGGGAGAGAAAGCTCCTGCGGGGTCACAGACAACTTGCAGGAGGGGGAGGGGCTGTTGCAGGCTCCGGTGTCTGGGCACCAGGGGAGGTTGGAGACCCCGCCTTGAGCGTGAAAGGCTGCTTCAGGGGCTCTGAGGGTTTGGCGCAGGCGTGACCCCACGCTCACATCCACGGCGGCGTCGGGGTGGGGTGGGAAGTTCAGTCCAGGCTCAGCACCTGCCCCCCAGCCGCCCCTGAGTCCTACAGTCGGGTTGGCACCCAGACCCGCAGACGCTGCAGGAAGGCGTCAAACAGGGAGGGTGGGCAGTGAAAATCCCAGAAGAGCCGGTGACCGATGGTCCGAGAGAGACTGGAGAAGACGTTTCAGCCACAAGGTAGAGAGAGGACCACAGGGAGAGCTGGCGGGTCAGATCAGAACCCGCTCGCTCACGGGCAAGAGGCAGCTGGTGTGCCAGGTGGTGGGCGACAGAGAAGGGGCTCAGAACCCAGGGCAGAGGACGGAGGAGTCCAGGACCAAAGCCTGGCCATGCATCTGTGTCTGAGAGCAGTTCCTGGTGGAAGGCCCCGGGAGAGGCATGAGCTCGCAGCTGCCAGCCGCCCCAGAGCCACCTCGCGGGCAGAGCTGGGGTGAAGGGCAGTCTGGGGAACAGGCGGGCCTGCGCTCTGATGACTGCCGGTGACCTCCAGGGCATGCCGTGCACCCCCAGAGTGAAGGCTGTATGTAGACAGGGAAGAATCAGAGTCTCATCTAAATAAGTCACCATCTGGAACTCAAGTTCATGTCCTCTGGGAGGGAGGTGTAGAGACAGATCTCCTTTTCCCATTTGTGTTTTTATGTTTAAATTTCATTTGTTTGCTTTTGAAAGTAGGTAAAAGCTTCAGGGGTTCAGAATTCACAAGGGCAGGAGAGTAGCAGATGAGAAGACCCGATGCCCTGCCTCCCCCTGCCCACACGCCCTAAACAGGTGCAAGTTCTAGGGCATGTGTCCTGGGATGGTTATCTATATTCTCGTAGATGCAGCTTTTTTTTCTCTCCTTTCTTACACAAATGGCATCATACGTGTTCTTAGTTCGCCTCTTGCATTTCTAACTTGGTCTGGCACATAGAGACCACACCCCTCGCTGCCAGCACAGATCTTCCCCAACTTACCAGGGGGTCACATCCAAAAGCCCATCATAGATTGGAAACAGCGTAAGGCGAAAATGCATTTGTTGCATGTAACTTACGCACATCACACTTAGCTGGTCTGCCTTACACGTGCTCAGAACACTTCCGTTAGCCTGTGGACGGGCACAGCCGCCTGGCCCACAGCCTGTTTTACAAGGAGGGTGGACGTCTCGAGTAGTTGACCGAATACCGTACTGAAGTGACAGGCAGACCGTGTGGGCCCAGAACGGTCGTCGGTGTGCGGGGACCGCGTGGCCGCCCAGCCCCGGGGTGACACGGCGTGTGGAAACTCCAGGCACCGTGTTTACTGAACGCACATCCTTTGGCACCGCTTACAGTCGAAAATCCTAAGCCGAACCCTTGTCAGTTGGGGACTGTCTGTATCCTGCAGACGTCTGGGTCACAGCGCGGTTGGCCAGCCCCACTGGGGGATTTAGGCCCTTTAGTCGGCACCCGGGCGGTTGCTGTGGACACCTCTGGCGTCCGTCACTGGGGGCGGTGGGCAGCCTGTGGGAATGATTCGCAGAAGGACTTGCTGCCCAAGGTGGGTGCGCTTCTTTGAAGGACGCTGCCAAGTGGCCCTTGCGGGGCTGCACGGATGGGGCTCTGCCTGAGGGGTCTGAGGGCTCCTCCCCGGGACCCCCGCCGTCGGACTTGTAGTCACCCCGTGGTTTGTCTCCTGGAGCGGCCCTGGCGTGTGCTGCTCAATGTGTGTGGCAAGAGCGTTTCTTGTATTTCTCACGGCGGTGTTGTGTCCCTTCTGGAGAGGAAAGGCACTTTCCCGCTGGCTAGGCCCTTCTCGCACACTTGGGACTCGCTCTGTGGTTTGCCGCTGGCCGTTTGCTTCCGGCGCTGCTCGTGCTGCTTCCTGCCCGGGAGCCTTGTAGGCTGCATGGGTTTTCGTCCCTGAGCTTGGAGTCTGCCGTTTGTTCTTTCCGGTCACGGTTCACAGGGCCTCCTGGCCGTGCTTGCTGGGCTTCTTCCTGGTTCTTCCCAGACTCCTGTGCTCTGAGAGGCGGTTAGGGAGAAGCATCCGTTTAAATATAGAAACAAACATTTAGGGCTAGCCACCAGCGATTTAGAAATAAGGTGAATGAATAGAAAACAACGGGAGGGAGGTAGAAAAATGAAAATCTAGTCAGAAGGCAGGGAAGAAAAGAAAGATAATCAGCAAGGGTGTGTGATTTAGAGAGCGCACCGTCGGAAGCCACACACGCGAGAGCGAGAGCGGTGTGCCACGCTCCCTGGAAGCAGGTGGAGTTCTGGGAAAAAAAAAGGGACATTCTTGTCTTGGGCCAAATGCGCAAGTAATTTTCAGGTGGGGTTAAAAACAAAGTTCACAGTCAGCCTAACTCCAAGTGGGTGGTGTCCTCGCCTGGACACAGATGTGACCGCGTGAAGCACAGGCTTCACTGACATCAGCCCCGATTGGCCCAGTGGAGACTCAGGGCACCCAGCCTGGCGGCCTCACGGTGACAGCCGGGGTCAGTGCCCCACGTGTGTGAGGACTGCTGTGGAGACTGGGGGGAAGCAGCCCCGGGAGACTCAGGAGACACTGGGCAGTGACTCGGTGGGTTCTGGGCGGGGCCAGGGCTCACTTGCCATCAGGCCTGCTGACACAAGCGTCGACTTTTGGGTGGAGATTTATCCAAGTCTTCAACAGGCACATTCCCCACCTGGCAAGGCCCTCAAGCCCTGGGCCCTTGCAGTGGGCAGGGTGGGATTTCGGTGTGTGAGGGAGAGGCCTGGGCAGATGGGGGTGCACAGATGGGGAGCTGACGTAGTCACCGGCGTAGGGTGAGCGTGGCCAGTCCCGGAGGAGGGCCCGAGCCAGTACCGGTGGGGGGCACACCCGTGAGGTCTAGACTCGAGTGGTACAGTTGCCTGTGTTTTTTTAAAATTTATTTTAATTTTTTAATGTTTATTTATTTTTGAGAGACAGAGACAGAGCGCCAGCAGGGGAGGGGCAGAGAGAGAGGGAGACACAGAATCCGAAGCAGGCTCCAGGCTCTGACCTGTCAGCACAGAGCCCGATGCGGGACTTGAACCCAAGAACCACGAGATTATGACCTGAGCTGAAGTTGGACACTTAACCTACTGAACCCCCCAGGTGCTCCCAGTTGCCTGTGTTAACGCACAAGCAGTGACTGGAGTCCATGCTGTGTGAGGGGACACCTGGTCCCTGAGGGCGTCCCCAATCCCCGAGTGCCTGGAACCTGGCAGAAGTGCTCCCGGTGCATCCATGCCCGCAGAAATGCCAGCCCTGGGGGTGCTGGTGTGGACACTGCCCCTTGACCTGCCCAGACTCTCCGTGTGGCCCCAGGCTACGGCCACTGCCCACCCCACTCGCTTGTGTGTTCTGTTCTGGCAGGAGGCAACGAAGCTGCCCAAGGACACACCTGAGGACGGGGACAGGTGAGTCGTGGGGCAGTGCCGCCCCGGGCCATGAACACCCAGGTGCCTTGATCTCGGAGACATTTAATCCACCCGCTGGGGCTGTGTTGTGATTGGGGAATGACTTCCCTGTTGGCCCCACCCTGGTTCTGTGTGCTGGGGGGGCGCCGTGGGTGGGGTCCGGGCGGCCCCTGGGCTCTCACCATGGACCCCCTTGGTTTTAGGCGTGCGGCTGCCCTGCAGGAGGGGCTGAGGCAGGCGGTGGCCGTGCCCCTGGCGCTAGCAGAGAAGGTGGCCTCGCTGTGGCCCGCGCTGCAGGAGCTGGCACAGTGTGGAAACCTGGCCTGCCGGTCCGACCTGCAGGTGCTTGGGACTCAGCCTCCCATTGTAGGGGAGCAGCGGGGAGGGTCGTTGGGTACTTACTGAGCCAGGCCCCGGGCAGGAGCACTTCCCATGGGGTCCTGGCTGGTCTTAGCCCGCAGAGCACATTGGTTCGTCCTGTTTTAAAAGTGGGAAGTAAGGATTTTATTTAAGCCTGCATGGCAGAGGGGCTGAAAGTCTAATGTATCTCCAGAGTCCACCCCTGACCATAGCCCACAGACCGTCCTGGGGACCCCATCTCCTACCCTGCCTCATCCTCTCCCCTTCCCTCCTTCTCACGGCTGCTATTCTGGAAAATGCCTAAGCCCCCTCGCAGATGTGCACAGGTCACCCTGTGCCCTGCCGGTGCGTGGAAGGCTCAGGGTGTGGGAGCATCAGAATGGGCTCTGTGATTTCCACAGTCTGTCCTGAGCTCCAGTGTGTGGGGTCTCTACAAGAGAGACACCTGTTTTCGGTGGTCCTGGGGCCTTGGAGAAGCCTCTCTTCCTCCCCTTGGGGGCAGCCATATGCCATCTGGGCCAAGTGGCTCGGCGGTTCTGGGTTCTGGATTCATCCCTAGGCCGTGCTCTGACCTGCTCTCCCCTGGTGGCTGGCAGGTGGGAAGCAGGGATGGGACTCAGGAGCGCTGGCCATAGTCAGAGCCTGAAGCTGGCAGGCCAGCAGGCCACGCCTTGCTCAGACCCGAGGGGGCCTCTTTTTCTTTCTTTTAGAAAAATTTTTTAAATCTTTATTTATTTTCAGAGAGAGACAGAGTGTGAGCAGGGGAGGAGCTGAGGGGAGGGAGACGCAGAATCAGAAGCGGGCTCCAGGCCCCGAGCTGTCAGCACAGAGCCCAATGCGGGGCTCGAACTCACGAACCGTGAGATCGTGACCTGAGCCAAAGTCGGATGCTTAACCGACTGAGCCACCCAGGCGCCGAGGGGACCTCATTTTCTCCGCTCTGGCTGTGGTTGTCATCTGTTTTCTGGAGGGGCCAGGCCAGAGCCCCCCCGGCTGTGCGTGGAGCCCCATAGCCTCCTCAGACAGGCCAACCCTGTGTCTCATGGGGACCCCCGGGGCGCTCAGTTTGCCATCTTTACTGATGGGGCATGAGAGCCCCCAGTCGTGGCCCCGTGTAGCAGAGTGGGTAGAGCGGGCCTGCCATCTGCGGGGTCAACGGACCGCCGGCCCCATGCCTGGCGCCTGTTGCAGGTGGCGGCCAAAGCCCTGGAGACAGGCGTGTTTGGGGCATATTTCAACGTGCTCATCAACCTGAAGGATGTCACCGACAGCGCGTTTAAGGAGCAGGTGAGCGGGAGGGCGTGGGGGCTGGGCCCCGTGGCGGGACCTGGAGGTCGCCCTCAGGGCTGTGGTTCCAAGATGCGGGCCTGGGGGAAGTGTCCACCTGTGGAGATGTTCCTCTGGCCTCCTGTGGTGGCCGTTGTCCTCTCTGGGGTTTCTGTGGTGGCAGGTGGCCAGGCCACATCAGCTGGGAGAGGCTGGGGGGCTGCTCGGTGGAGCCCCCATGCCCTCTATGGGGCCATCCTGAGCCGCCTTCCACACTCACCTGCCTGTGGGGGCCGCCAAGGCTGGGGTCCCCACGGTCGGCACCATAGCACTGGCGCACGCGATCTCAAAGAACGGTCACCAACCTATGATGCGATCTTAGCTTCAGCCTCTGTGAAAATTTCGTTGTGATCGCTGTTGAGGTCAATTTGAGGAATATACTGTTCACCATTTTAAAGTGTGCAACTCAGCGCATTCTGCACATGTGTGACCACCACCTCTATCAAGTTCCAGAACATTCTCATCACTCCAAAGGGAGGCCCCCCCCCATTGTAAGACCCCTTTTCCTCAGCCCATAGCCCCTGACACCACTCGTCTGTCTCTGTGATTTTGCAATAATCTTTAAAAAGTGACCTTCCAGCTCGGGATGAAGGCCTTTTCAGGGGCTGAGCTTGGCCTCTGAGGGAAGTCGCTGTCCACCACGTGCCCACGTGGCTGTGGACTGAAGGATGGGTGCGGGGACACAGCCTTACCCTCTGCAGTGGTGGCTAAAGTGGGAAAAACAGGAGGGTGGGGGGCCTGGGCCTGGCAGTCCTTACATCTCAAGAGAGACATGAGAGGAATCGGGGTTCCCCAGGTGGGGGGCTCGAGACCACCCCAGAGAGGACGGGCCAGGGAGCATGGTCAGAGGGCGCAGAGAGGTGGCAGGGACTGCGGGCCGGCAGGGATGGGCTGCGGGTGCGGGGTGACACCTGGCCTTTGTCTGGCAGACCCGCCAGCACATCTCCAGCCTCCTGCAGGAAGCCAAGACCCAGGCAGCGCTGGTGCTGGACCGCTTGGAGGCCCGGCAGGAGTGAGGACGCCGGAGACCTCGTGGGGCCTCTGCACCCCTCAGTGCCCCTCCCCCTTCCCAGAAGGGTCCAGCCTCGCCCGACAGCACAGGACAGCCTCCAGTCACCACCCCTGTGGGCCCGGGGTGGGCTGGGTGGGGCCAGGGCTCTGGGGCGGCAGAACCGCCTCCCGCCGTCTCTTGTGGCTTCTAGTAAAGTCACGGCATACCAATAGTGTAGTGTGTTTGGGGCTGGAGTGTGTTTGGGGCTGGAGTGTGTTTGGGGCTGGGAGTGTGTTTGGGGCTGGGAGTGGTGTTCGGGGGAAGAAGGGAAAGGTCGAGCTACGTGGGCGGGGATGGGGGGCTCATGACAAGTGCGCATGGGGGCAGGTGGTCGGAGGAAGTGTGGGCACAGCATGAGGTGACACACAGGTTCCAGGATTCCATGGATGGGTGTTGAGATGCCACTGGGGCCTGAGCCACAGGTCGCTGGGAGCACCCGGGGCTCACTGAAGGGTGCCTGGGCTAGGTGGCCCTGGGGTCATGCACGGGACAGAAGTGCCCCAGATAGTAGGGTCCCTCCATCACATCTCAGGGAGGGGGTGTGGCCGGCGTCCGGTGCTGTGGGGGTGGCCACGTCCAGATGCTGGGGCGGGTGAGGAGAAAAAGGAACAGCATGCCGGGAATTCGTGGGGCAGGTGATGAGTTCCCCTGACCTGGCTGGGAGGGGACAAACCATCAGACCCGGGGGTCCCAGGAGGGCAGTTCCCCCATCTCCCAGCCCACAGCCCCTCTACCTTCTGTTGCGTCCCCCTGCAGGATCTAGGGAGGGGTGTCGTGGAGGTTCCCCAGGGCTTCTGTAGGAGCGCAGGCTGGGCCCATGAGACCCTCCCGCCTGGCAGGCAGCCCCAGATTCAGG